>NC_052148.1:69055652-69723425 GCF_902713615.1 Scyliorhinus canicula
CTGATGGTGAGTGTGTTTATGGCACTCTTGATATTGAGGTAGATCTTACTCCTTGCAGGTGAGCTTTGGAATGAGCCTACCTGCACTCACACTGCGTCTTCAGAACCTTAGTCCCATCTTCTTTCTGCCATGTGTTGTTATCCTGAGAGGCCCTAACAGTATGTGAGTAGAATACAACCATGCGCAAAGTACTGCGGAGGACTTGTGATGGGCCAGAAGCTTTTGGTTTAAGTCCCACTTCAGGACTTGATGGTCATGGAAGGTGCATTTATAACCTGGCCAAACAGGTTAATTATCAGTCTGTGCATTCTTCCAATACACCTGATAGCAAACAGTAAGAGCAGGAGAGTTTCTTTGTCAGCCATACCATAGAAGGCAATGGCGAACCACTGCAATACTTTGCCAAGCATATTCATGGACCAATCCATTGGAAATCCATGGTCATCATTACCCTCTTTTCACATGGTATCTGAAGGAAGAGGAGGAATATTTGAGGTTCTGTGTGCTAGGGTCTGTACTTTTCAAAGTAGAGCCTATGAGATTAGGGGCGGGAATTTTTGTTTGTGCCCGCCCGGTGAACGGAAATTCCTGCCCTTGGTCAACTGGCCTTTACATGGTCTCCGTGGGTGGCGGTCTTGCGGCGGGTGCCGTCAGAAAATCCAGTCCAAGAAGTCACAGGCTTTTTAGATAGGGAATAATAACTCATTAACCTTTCCATAGGACCCCGAGGCATCTTCTATACTCCCTACTTCTCTGGCTCAGCCTATGCAATATCCTCATCATCCCCTCACTATTTCTTTCTAGGTGATTCCATCTGGGCTGGTAACTGGGTGGAAGAGGGTGAATGTGAAAATGCAGGGACATACTCTGAAGCAGAGAGAGTGAGCTTCTGGATATCCATTCCCTTCTGGTTCTTCCTGCTGCATTTCATAAGAACATAGAAACATAGGATTTAGGAGAATGAATGGGCTATTCAGTCCTTCGAGCCTGCTCCGCCATTCAGTCAGATCATGGCTGACCTGGTTGAGGGCTTAACTCCCTTGTGTATCAAAAATCTGCCTAACTCTGCATCAAATAAATTCAATGACTCAGCTTCTATTGCTATCCAAAGAAGAGAATTCCATATTTGTTTTAGAACATACAGTGCAGAAGGAGCCATTCGGCCCATCGAGTTTGCACCGACCCACTTAAGCCCACACTTCCGCGACATAATCAGGTTCACACCCAGCAAGGGTGTGAATGCCACACCTTCCAGGGACATCAGACCCCCCCCCCCCCCCCACCCCACGGCCACCCCCCTACTGGTGAGAATCACTACTGTCCTCCAACATTCAAGAGGACCATCCCAGGGGCACAGAGGCCAGTGTAACCAGGTGATCAGGGACATGGCACGACACCGCCCAGGGACTCTGGCACTGCCAATCTGGCATTGCCAGGTTGACAGTGCCAGGCTGGTAAGGCCTGGGGCTGGACTAGAAGGTGCAGTTACAGCAGGGTGCCAGGGAGCACCATCGAGGTGAGTTCCCAATATGTGGAGATGCCGGCAATCGTGGCAGTGGGGGGCGGGTGCAGTAAAGCTCTGATGTTGACTATGGTGGTGATGGAGCAAGGGGGGGGGGGGGCATAACTTTCACTTTGAGATTGGAATGACCTTTTAAAAGGGTGGCCCGATCTGTAGAGCACGATCTATGAGGCCCCGCCCTGCCAGAGTGATGGCACAAAACACGCCCATCTGCTTTTTTTAAACAAAGTATCAGATGATTGGAAGGGAAAATCTTGGTGTTTCAGAAACATGCCAGTTTTCAGTCATATCCTGACACTTTGGGCAAGATCTTCCGGCTGTCCATGGCGGCTGGTTCTTCTGGTCCCACTGACAGTGAACTGCTGGTGGTTTCCCGGCAGGTTGGGATGGATTTGCTGCAAAATGCCAATGACAGCGGTGGGGCCAGAAGATCTTGCTGCTGAGCAATAGCGGGCCTCCTCCCACCACCAAGAAACATGTCATTAGGGGGCCAGAAAATCTCACCCACTGCTATTTTTTGGCAAAATTCTGCCCTATATCATTTTTTTCAAATAAGGAAACAAAAACTGTATTCCAGATGTGCTCTCACCAAGGTTCCAAACAGCTGCAGTAAAACTTTTATATTCCATTCCCTTTGCAAAAAATGTCATTCTTTTCGAATTCACTTGCTGCATCTGCACACTAAAAGTTTGTTAATCATGTACCAGGACAACCAGATCTCTCTGTACCACTGAGTTCTGCAATCTTCCTTCATTTAAATAATACACTGCTTTTCTATTTATCCTGTCAAAGTGGATACGTTCACACATTGCCACATTATATTCCGCCTGCCAGTTTTTCCCATGCACTTAACTTGACTACATCCCTTTTCAAACTCTCTACCTCTTCTTGGCAGCATGCTTTCCTCCATTTCTTGATGTCATTGGCAAGTTCAGCTACCATATTTTGAACCCCTTTATCCAAATCATCAGTATAGATCATACAGAGTTGAGGCTCCAGATCGATTCCTCAGTCTCTCCACCAGTTACAGCTTACTAACTACAAAAGCATTTATCTCCACTTCCTGCTACCTGTTAGTTAACCAATCCTTTATGCATGCTAATATGTTATCCCCAACATCATATTATCTTCCCTTTTCTGGTGATCTTTGATGTACCACCTTATCAAATGTTATATGGAAATCCAACGACCACACATCTACAGGTTCCTTTTATCCGCCTTGGTTGTTACTTTCTCAAAAATCTTTAAGAAATTAGTTAACCATGATTTCCCTTTCACAAAGCCAAGTAGATCTGCCTCATCACATATGAGTCTGCTATAACCTCCTTAATAATAGATTCTAGCAATTTTCCTATGACAGATGTTAGGAAAAATAGGGAAGAGAGATTACAATGGGTGGAAAGCGAACAGACATATTGAGAGTTTCAAAAGTACGTCACTTGGCGAATTTGCTGTCTAGACAGTTGGCTGTACTCCAACTGCAGTATCTGGAAAATCAACATGTTGTCATGTGATAGAAGACAGATCATCCTTAGAGGGGTAGGCAGCAAATTTCTGAGAGGTCTGTAGATTGACACAATGAGTTCAAACAGGTTTTTAAGCTCCAGGCTTGAGGAAGGAGCCCAACCTCATTCAAACAAACACATACTGTGTGATTTATTCAGTTGTGTGTGTGACAGACAGTTGCCTTTGAATCTGACTGTCAGTTATTACTATCCCCAACTGTTGGAAGAATGTATGCATGCATGTATGCCTCAGTGAGGCAGAGTTAGGCCAAATGGAATTGAAAACTGTATGGAGTTGAAAAATATCTGTTTGGAACTTTCAAGAGTTAAGTCATGGTAGTTCAAAATCTGCAATGGTAAGACATAAAAGACTAAAAGAATAGTTAGATAACATTTTTTTTAAATTGCAGGGAATACAGCCTCTGTTATTTTGCTTTCAAGGATTTAATTTCTGCAGTGGATGTCAATGCGTTATTTTATGGTTATCCATTTTTTATTAAATAAATGTGTTTGATTAATTAAACTTAAAACTAGGTTGTAATATTCTGCAAGTCTCCTGTTTGAGATGAGCTAATTTAAAAATAGGTTTGAGAACCCTTTTAAAATATGTTCCTGACTCCTTTTTCCTATTGAAAGTGAAATCCCGTGAGAGTGCAGAATCACACTAGCTTGTGTGGTAAGCTGCTCGTGGGCCTTGAGTAACAGTATTCTCATTTGTAAAATAAAAGAAAAGTCAGTATAGATAGGACTCTCGATCATAAAACATGACATTAGAAAAACACAAAAGATATCTTTTTAAAATAATATGTTTTGTTTCTATTCTTTGGAGATTAGAGCACAGTATGAGATCCTGTCTTCGGAATACTGCTTATTATCAAATATTGCTATGGTAACAGAAGCATAATTAAGACCTTCTTCCACAGTGAACAGCTGTGAACACTTTGTCTGGCTTTAAAAAATAGCTTCAATTTATGGACACCTTCATTTTCAGAGGGTGTACTTAACTCATGCCCTAATTATTTTTCCTCCAAACTATCTTAGTTAAAATAAACTAGGGGAAAGTTTGTGGACCATAACCAGAAATTATTTTCATGCAAACAATGGAAAGTCCATGTAGATCGTAAAACATATAAACGTTTGAGTAACAGCAGGTAGGTGCCTTAGTAACACAGGTTAGAAAGCCTACCTCCCAAACTCTTCATTGAGGACTTCAAATCAGAGCAGCCTATCATTCATTGGGCTTGGGAGTTAATGTCAGTAGTTATTGCACTTTTTCTGGTGAATTAAGGAGGAGTAACAGTGTATATGTCAAGATCAGATGGATGCTGGGTTGTTATCATCATCTAATTGCCATGCCAAGTTGTGTAAGTGACCATGGTCATTCAAGTTTTCTGACTATACCAACAGTGGAAGACTTCAATGTTGGAGTTCTGTTTAAGCCAGTCTTTAATGTCTAGCTGCTTCCTTCACCGGTAGCCTCTTGCCCCTCTTCTGTTAATCTTTCCCTTTTGCATGGCTAACATATCCAAAGGACTCATTTTTTCTTCCTTTGATAACAGTTCTCTTATTCTTCCGGCCTCATTCAGTATCATTGGCCCTTGCTCTGTATCAAGTAATTATCCACTTTTACTTTCAAGGAACCAGTGCTCTCAGTCACAACCATGTCTTGTCCAAAATATCTGCAGCACCAACAAATAAACTACATAAAGAAAACATCAAACATAAGAAAATATCAGGTAGGAAAAGATCACCTGTCCGTTTAATAGAATGTCTTGTGCATCACAAGTAGTCACTGCCTACCCACCAGGATCCTTGTACTCTCCATGAGAGCAAGGCAGCAAATAGATAAAACCCCAAATGCAATTAGAGAGAAAGAAAATCTGAAAAGTCACACTCGGTCCAGCTCTCCTTTGAATGTGTACAGGAAACCCACATTCCCTGTGTGAACCAGGAACCTGTTTCCAAGATGATCTATTCTCTGGAAAAAGAAGAACCACCCACATCAAATCTTTTTCTACACCGCATATCCTATAAACATGATCCCTGGTCCTTCCAACCCTTTCTAATTGAAATAATTTGTCAGTGTGGACACAGTCTGGCCTCAATTTGAAGACATCAATCAAATTTCCCTTGAGTGTGTGCCACTCTAAAGTAAATAGATCCAGCTTGTAAGCCTATTTGAATAGCCAAAGTATTTTAAACTAGGAATCAATCTTATGGCCTCCCTCAGAACCTTTGCTAAAACCTCAATATCACCCAGTAAGCAGGGACACAAACTGGGCACAGTATTCAAATAAGGTCAGGGAAAAAAAATATGTGTCATTAGGCTTCATGTTGAATAATCCTACTCATGAAGTCCAGCACCCTGTTTACTTCAGTATAGGGCTTGATTCAGCGGACTGAGGTTAAAATCTGCTGAACAGTACATTTAGCGAGTTGTTTCTCGGCAACTACAGTGCCGAGAAACATCCAGCTATCCAAAGGTACTTTGCCATTTTTTTGACCTCATGGCATTTCTCCCTGGTGATGCCCCACATCGAGGGATTTCCTGCTGGTCTCGCCAGAAGGAAAGGCTCCTCACCGATTTGGGTGTCATTTTTTCCGACAGCCCCGATCTTTCCCCCTTGCATTCAGCCCACCCCCCCCCCCCCCCCCCCCCCCACTTTTGTGACCCTCCTACACCCTGCCAACCTTGAGGACACCTGGGAACACCCCCCCCCCCCTCACCACCCTACTTGGCAAGGCTCCTCTGGGCCAGATCCCTGGCAATGCCCCTGGCACCCTGGAAGCACGACTGGACACCCTGGCAGTGCAATGAGGATTTATTTTCATAGAATATAGAACATACAGTGCAGAAGGAGGCCATTCAGCCCATCGAATCTGCATCGATAGGGCAGCACAGTGGTGCAGTGGGTTAGCCCTGCTGCCTCACTGCGCCGAGGTCCCAGGTTCAATCCTGCCTCTGGGTCACTGTCCGTGTCGGGTTTGCACATTCTCCCCGTGTTTGCATGGGTTTCGCCCCCACAACCCAAAGATGTGCACGGTAGGTGGGCTGGCCATGCTAAATTGCCCCTTAATTGGAAAAAATGAATTGGGTACTCTAAATTTATTTAAAAAAAGAATATGCACCAAACCACATAATCCCTCACTTCCCCCCTATCCCCATAACCCAATAACCCCTCCTAACCTTTTTGGACACTAAGGGCAATTTAGCATGTCCAATCCACCTAACCTGCATGTCTTTGGACTGTGGGAGGAAACCGGAGCACCCAGAAGAAACCCACGCAGACACGGGGAGAACCTGAAGACTCCGCACAGACATTGAACCTGGGACCCTGATGCTGTGAAGCCACAGTGCTAGCCACGTGTGCTACTGTGCTGCCCCATGTGCATCTGTGCTTTCAGAAACCTGTGCGTGAAATATATGCAACGGTTTCAGGCTAGGTAATCAGTCTGTTCTGATATTCTGGTGATACTGCCAGGATGGCACTGCCAGGGTGACAGGCTGGCAGTGCCAAGTTTCTGGGGGAGTGCTAGGGTGCCACCCTGCCCTATCCCCACCCACCCAGGGGTCTGCAATAGCCTGGGAGACCCTACAGGTGCCAAGACAACTGCCATTACATTAGTGTGAACCAGTACCAAGTGGCACCCTAGCGAAGTCTCCCAGGTACGGCTGGTGAGTACCAGCAAGATCACCCAATGAGAGCGAGATTCACATTGCGGCAGGTGGAGCGAGTCGGATAACGCGATTGTCCTGGTGCAGAGCCTGATTTGGGGCACATGGGTGATTCCGCCGTTGCATCCAGATCCGTGCTGGGCACAACAGGGTCACTGAATCACGCCCATATTTTCAAAGCATTTCTCATGAAATGTAGTGATGCACAAAGTCTCTGACACTAAATGACAACTTTATATTGATGAACTCTTGTTACCGAATAGCTCACCAGAGGAAATAATCTCTCCATATAGACCACATATACCCCATTTCTTTTATTTCTCCAATTGGTCAATTCTTCAAAATGTCCTATTAAATTCGCCAACATGTTTTCTGACAAATCTATGCTGACTCTCTGTGATTAACCTACAATTTGCTAAATGTCTCCCATTTCTTTCTGGAATAATGGATTATATTAAGAAATTTAAAATTTTTCACAGATTTCTGTGATTATTGTAATCAGTTAAAATTAGCTTCCTATCTTTGATTAATATATTGGCAGCAAAAGGTTTCTTCAGGGAATTTATTTCAGTGACTTTCAGTATCCTGTGCGTGAACTATATACAATGGTTTCAGGCTAGATAATCGGTCTGACGTGTAGAATGAGTATTATCTAATATTGCTATAAAAGGACCCATTGTCGAACTTATTCATCTTGCACGCATCAGGACAATTCCCAAGAATACCAAGTGTAAAGGGAACAACAATTAATACTTCAGGCGAAGGCTGTACAAGACTTGCATATCAATAGTCATGCCATGTCCATGTGCTCATTTGACATTTCTAATCTATTCAACAGTGCAATGCTCAAGGAAAGCATAGACATTTGCACTACAGCGCTATATCATGGCAATCTAGACCCACTGTTGGGGTGGTGGCTGCTGCTGCAATTATAAACAATCCCCAGAGTCAGTGCCAGAATATGGAGGACAAAGCGAGTCTAGGATCTCTCAGCGGGGATATATATAGGTCACGATTTGAAGGGTAAACAAGGGTGGAGCACCATGGGAGCCCAACCCTCTGGTGGGGGAGCCCAATGTCAAAAGTGAAAAATAAATGGATTTGCACCACCGGCATTGGCCACTTAAAGGGCCCAATTGGAGATAGGACGAGACGCCGTCCCCTGTCCACCTGTAAAATTCCAAAAATGTCAGGCATGGGTGGGTAGGTTTTGGAATGGCCATCTGAAGAATTTTACCTGCACCTCTGTTGGTGGAAACCTGTAAAATTGTGCCCCGAGTTGTAAACAATTTCTGATTAAGATTAAATCAAAATCACCCTAAAAAAATTCCTGTAAATGTTGGATCATCTGGCATCAAAAATGTCTCCCTTTTACATACACGCCAAAACACACACATTCTCAACTTGCAATTAACAATTTGTGTGATTAAGTAAGGATCTTTATTGTGTTGTATCTTAAATTCTTTGAGAGGACAGAACTTTGAGCACAGTACTGCATTCCCTGTCTAGTTGTTTAATCAACGTGTTGGATTGGTCATTCCTGCTATCTGTTAAAATAACTAAAGTCACCATTGTCCCAAATGATCATAAGCTGCTTTCCCCTTTGAGGGGGAGAGCTGACTGGTGGCGATTTAACCTGAGGATTATTACACCTCAGGCGAGTGGCAAGGTTGAGAAGGCAGGTCTTAGTGAATAACCTCAGCTGGGTATTGAACCCGGGCTGTCCAGCAAACCCTGAAGTTGGCACCTGTCACTCAGAGTTTTAACATCGGCTGGTATTGTGTCCTCCGCCGGAACCAACAATCATTCAAATCAGCGAGAATTTCAATTTTCCTGTTGCCATATTGTACTTGAAGTGCCTTAAAAGGTTATGTCTTGTTCAATCAGATGTAAGTGGGCTCCTAATGGTGATGTGATTAATAAAATTTGAACAAAACCGACCCTGGAAAAAGTAATGTTATAATTGCACGTGCTGTTGACTGATTAATTAATATATTTTTGAAGCTTTTTTAAATAACTTTTTTCAAAATATTTTAGCTTCTACCTTAATCTCATGTGTATTTGGACTAATTTTATTGTCACGTATATGGAGGTACAGTGAAAAGTATTGTTCTGCTGACAGTCCAGACAGATCATTCCATACTTGAAAAACATGGGTTACTCATAAATACACAAAGAAAATACATAGACACAGGCATCAGGTGAAGCATACAGGAGTGCAGTACTACTCAGTAAAGAAGATGTGTGAAGAGATCAGATCAGTCCACAAGAGGGTCATTCAGGAGTCTGGTAACAGCAGGGAAGAAGCTGCTTTTGAATCTGTTAGTACGTGTTCTCAGACTTTTATATCTCCTGCCCGATGGAAGAAGTTGCAAGTCTGAATACCCCGGGCGGGAGGGGTCTTTGATTATACTGCCTACTTTCCCAAGGCAGCGGGAGGTGTAGACAGAGTCAATGGATGGGAGGCGGGTTTGTGTGATTGTTGGGCTGTGTTCATAACTCTCTGTAGTTTCTTACGGTCTTGTGCCAAGTAGTTGCCTTGCCAGGCTGTGATGCAGCCAGATAGGATGCTTTCTATGGTGCATCTGTAAAAGTTGGTAAGAGTCAATGTGGACATGCCAAATTTCCTTAGTTTCCTGAGGAAGTTTAGGCGCTGTAGTGCTTTCTTGGTCGTAACGTCGACGTGAGTGGTCCAGGACATATTTCTGGTGATGTGCACACCTAGGAATTTGAAGCTGTCGACCATCTCCACCTCGGCATCATTGATGCAGACAGGAGTGTGTATGATACTTTGCTTCCTGAAGTCAATGATCAGGTCTTTAGTTATGCTGACATTGAGGGAGAGATTGTTGTCATTACATCACTCCACTAAGTTTTCTATCTCCCTCCTGTATTCTGCCTCAACATTGTTCGGATCCACTACGGTTGTGTCATCAGCAAACTTGCAGATGGAGGTGGAGCCAAATTTTGCCACACAGTTGTGTGTGTACAGGGAGTATGGTAGGGGGCTAAGTACACAGCCTTGCAGGGCCTCGGTAGAGTACTATCATGGAAGAGGTGTTGTTGTTTATCCTTACCGATTGTGGTCTATGGGTCAGAAAGTCAAGGATCCAGTTGCAGAGGGAGGAGCCAAGTCCTAGGTCTTAGAGCTTTGATGTGAGCTTGGCTGGAATTATGGTGTTGAAGGTGGAGTTGTAGTTAATGAATAGGAGTCTGACGTGGGAGTCCTTGTTGTCAAGATGCTCCAGGGGTGAGTGTAGGGCCAGAGGGATGGCGCCTGCTGTGGGCCGGTTGTGGCAGTATGAGAATTGCAGTGGATCAAGGCATTCTGGGAGTATGGAGTGGATGTGTCTCATGACCAACCTCTCGAAGCACTTCATAATGATCGATGTCAAGGCCACCGGATGGTAGTCATTGAGGCATATTGCCTGGTTCTTCTTTGATGTGGAGATGCCGGCGTTGGACTGGGGTGAGCACAGTAAGAAGTCTTACAACACCAGGTTAAAGTCCAACAGGTTTGTTTCAAACACGAGCTTTCGGAGCACGGCTCCTTCTTCAGGTGAATGGAAAGGCTTGTTCCAGAAATGTTTATATAGACACAGTCAGAGATGCCCCGGAATGCGAGCACCTGCAGGCAATCAAATCATCAAAGATGCAGAGAGAGAGGTAACTCCAGGTTAAAGAGGTGTGAATTGTCCCAAGCCAGTTCAGTCGGTAGGCCTCTGCAAGTCCAGGCTTGTTGGTGGGGGCCGAATGTAATGCGACATGAATCCCAGATCCCGGTTGAGTCCGCATTCATGCGTGCGGAACTTAGTTATAAGTTTTTGCTCAGCAATTTTGCGTTGTCGCGTCTCCTGAAGGCCTCCTTGTAGAATGCTGACCCGGAGATCAGAGGCTGAATGTCCTTGACTGCTGAAGTGTTCCCCAACTGGAAGGGAACAGTCCTGCCTGTTGATAGTCGCACGATGCCCGTTTATTCGTTGTCGCAGTGTCTGCATGGTCTCGCCAATGTACCACGCTTCGGGACATCCTTTCCTGCAGCGTATGAGGTAGACTACATTGGTCGAGTCGCACGAGTATGCGCCGCGTACCTGGTGGGTGGTGTTTCCACGTGTAATGGTGGTGTCCATGTCGATGATCTGGCATGTCTTGCAGAGATTACCCTGGCAGGGTTTTGTGGTGTTGTGGTTGCTGTTCTGAAGGCTGGGTAATTTGCTGCAAACAATGGTTTGTTTGAGGTTGCGCGCTTGTTTGAAGGCCAGTAGTGGGGGTGTGGGGATGACCTTGGCAAGATGTCCATCCTCGCTGATGATGTGTTGGAGGCTGCGAAGAGGCAGCCTCCAACACATCATCAGCGAGGATGGACATCTTGCCAAGGTCATCCCCACACCCCCACTACTGGCCTTCAAACAACCGCGCAACCTCAAACAAACCATTGTTTGCAGCAAATTACCCAGCCTTCAGAACAGCAACCACAACACCACAAAACCCTGCCAGGGTAATCTCTGCAAGACATGCCAGATCATCGACATGGACACCACCATTACACGTGGAAACACCACCCACCAGGTACGCGGCGCATACTCGTGCGACTCGACCAATGTAGTCTACCTCATACGCTGCAGGAAAGGATGTCCCGAAGCGTGGTACATTGGCGAGACCATGCAGACACTGCGACAACGAATAAACGGGCATCGTGCGACTATCAACAGGCAGGACTGTTCCCTTCCAGTTGGGGAACACTTCAGCAGTCAAGGACATTCAGCCTCTGATCTCCGGGTCAGCATTCTACAAGGAGGCCTTCAGGAGACGCGACAACGCAAAATTGCTGAGCAAAAACTTATAGCTAAGTTCCGCACGCATGAATGCGGACTCAACCGGGATCTGGGATTCATGTCGCATTACATTCGGCCCCCACCAACAAGCCTGGACTTGCAGAGGCCTACCGACTGAACTGGCTTGGGACAATTCACACCTCTTTAACCTGGAGTTACCTCTCTCTCTGCATCTTTGATGATTTGATTGCCTGCAGGTGCTCGCATTCCGGGGCATCTCTGACTGTGTCTATATAAACATTTCTGGAACAAGCCTTTCCATTCACCTGAAGAAGGAGCCGTGCTCCGAAAGCTCGTGTTTGAAACAAACCTGTTGGACTTTAACCTGGTGTTGTAAGACTTCTTACTGGTTCTTCTTTGGCACTGCTATGAAGACGGTCTTCTTGAAGCAGATGGGAACCTCGGAGCGGAGTAGGGAGAGGGTGAAGATCTCCGCAAGCACATCTACCCCTTGGTCCAATGCAGGATCTGAATGTGCGACCAGGGACCCCGTCAGGACCCATCGCTTTAAGGGTTCACTTTCAAGATGGCCGATCTGACCGACTTCGGAAGCTGTGGCCGAGGCTGCTGGGGCAGTTGACAATGGTTTGATGGTTTCCTGCTCAAACTGAGCATAGAATACATTGAGTCCATCAGGGAGGGGTGCGTTGCTGCTAGAGATTCGATTTGGCTTTGCTTTGTAGCCCGTTATGTTGTTTAAGCCTTTTTACAACCAACGAGAATCCATGACATTAGTCTGTAACTCTAGCTTTGTCTGGTATTGTCTCTTGGCATCCTTGATGACTTTGCAGAGTTTGTACCTGAATTTCCTGTTTAGGTCAGGGTCGCCTGTCTTGAACGCCAGACCTGGCTTTCATTAGGGAGTGAATCTCACGATTAAAACATGATTTCCAGTTGTGGAACGTATGTACTACCTTCTTTGGTATGCAGTCTTCTACACATTTTCTGATGAAGTCTGTGATGGTGGTGCCATTCTCGTTTTGGTCAGTTGCTGAGTTCTTGAATATGGACCATAGAATCATAGAATTTACAGTGCAGAAGGTGGCCATTCGGCCCATCGAGTCTGCACAGGCTCTAGGAAAGAGCACCCTCCTAAGCTCTATCCCCGTAATCCAGCAACCCCATCTAACCTAAGGGGCAATTGAGCATGACCAATCCACCTAACCTGCACATCTTTGGACTGTAGGAGGAAACTGGAGCACCCGGAGGAAACCCATGCAGACATGGGGAGAACATGCAGACTCCACACAGACAGTGACCCAAGCAGGAATTGAACCTGGGACCCTGGTGCTGTGAAGCCATAGAGCTAACCACTATACTACCATGCTGACCATCCACTGCCTCCAAGCAGTCACGTAGAATCTCCCTATCTTTAATTTGCCCATCTCCCCATCTCCCAATCTTTAATTTACGCTATATTTTCCAAAAGGATTACAATTGACATTATTTCTTGCTTGGCAGCCTGTGAAAATGTTTTGGTATGATAGGTTGCTTGTGCAGCCTGAGATCATCAGACTAGCTCCATGCTATGAATGGAATGAACACTGCAAGTACCACAGGAGCTGACATCCTTGCCAGAGAGATTGCAAGACTTACTTTGTGGTCGGTGGCATTCACCTTGCTTCTCCACTGACTGTAATGTCCGGACCCATTCATGTGTCTGACTCTCAAGCCTCTCGACACATTCTTCCATTTACCTAATATGGTAGACATTGGGGGAAACAGAAAGTCTCTTTGCAAATGTTATTTACAGCACAGCATGCATTACTTCAGTGTCCCTCTGTGCATCATATTGAGTTCCTTTCAAAAGCTTAATTTTTTGACAGCTTGTCCTGAGGTTCTTTAAACAAAATGCTTGGCAGATTTGAAATGAGAATTGCAATTCAATTTTTTTATTTGCGCATCTTTGCTATTTACTCATTAGAGATAAATAGTTTGGAGCTCATATGAAATCTCTAGCTGTATTTTTGGCACATTGCGTCATTGATAATATTTGATTTTTATTTCCAGACTGACTCCTTATTGCTTATTATCAAAGCAATTGCCATCCTGTAGGGCCCTACACTGTCTGTACTTGATTCTGTCTCCAGAGTTCAAATCTACTTTGAAGTTGGCAACCATAGCTCCAGGCAATGTACCAAACTCCCCAAACTTTGAAAATATAAAAATATTGAGCCAATAACATTTTACATAAAGATGAATCAAAATATCAGGGACATTATGGTGAATTTGATTTTATTTATGGGTAATATAGATTCATGTGTCAGTTTTAAGGCCCTTGATTCTCTGTTTGAATGCAGCTTTCCTTATCCTTTGATACATGTAGGAAAGAGATAGTCACATTAAAAGGTTTATGTGTGTAAAGGTTGCAGGGAGAAGAGGTAAACTGACGTGTCTGATAAAGCAGACAGCTTCTTCCTATCCAGACGAGCATTTTTTTGAAAGAAAAAACAAATACTGATTGCCTTTCAAGAATTATCTTTCCTCCCCTCAGTTCCAATCAACAGAACTCTCGCCTTCATTTCTCATGTTTTTGTGAGTAATAAGAAATTGCAGATTGAGACTCTTGTCATGTTCTAGAGAATTAATAAATGATCTGTCTACAATGCCTGATTAGTGCGTAAAGATGAATAACATAGTAATGTCTAGGATACCTTATCATAAATTCAATCAAATACAGAATGAAATTTCACTCTTTGTTAATTCATTGAAAAACACGTTAGAATTATATAGAATTAATTTTACTCATGCCCAAACTTTCACAAGCCTCAGAAATGTTAGCCACAATCATTTCTATGCAATAGATAATAGTGTACTGTATGAACTAATAGGTGTGCTGCACCAGGTGGAATTAGCTACAAGGTAGTGCAAAAGTGGAGGAGTGACTAGCAGATGGGAGTGTTTAGGTTGATATGAGCCAGACATAAGTGGTGTCAGTTCCAAATTATCTAGGTGAGCACGTAAGGCATGGTTAATCTTCCAAGCAAAAGGCTGGAGGTGATAGTAGCCCGGCTAACTAATTAAGGCTGTCAGCAGACCTGCTGGCAGTGGGAGACTAAACTAAACTTGAATAGCTGAAACTTTGCAGCAATATCAAATGCTGCTTGTAAGCAAATATGGTGTACATTCAAAAGTCTGTCTTTTCCCAAAGTTGGAGAGTGGGGATGGTAAGGCTGGAGTGAAATGAAGGAAAAACCTGAAGCAACATCATTGTACAGACTGTTATGGGTTGATATAGGTGAAAGGTTAAAATGCATTATTGAACTAGTTACTGATTGGTTGATTAATTAACTGAGCTGCTCTAGCCACCTTTGTGCCTCTAATTAATTGAACCCCAATTAAGAAATATGAGAATAAGGTTTTGTATGATTCAGCTACAAATCTGCAGGTTTCAGGGGATGTTTTTAGTCACAACACAGCAGAGATGACAATTTTGATTAATAACGTTTATTTTTATTTTTAATTCTTTACAAATCACTCCTGTTTAAAATTCGTGCAGGATGCCAAACACATGTGAAACATAATTAATTGCACAAGTGAAAAGAGCAGAACAAACAGAATTATGGGTTCAATTTTTGTCATAATCATTTAGGATTTATGCTTTACAAAGCGATGTATGCATATTCTGGCTGGGGAGTTGTACGTACTTATATAGAAATCTGTCCAGTGTGATTTCGCTGCTAATGCAAATTAAAACAGAGAAGTAGAAAATGGACGTTGTTGTGCGAGCAGGTGTACAGGCGCACCTCAGGCACAATGATGCATTATTTGGGGTCAATCCTCTGCTTCTTCGGGATGCTTGAAAGCGAATAGTAGAAAATTGGGTCTGAGGATAGAATCCCTATAGTGCAGAAGGAGACCATTCAACCCATGGAGTCTGCACTGACACTGTAAAAGAGTACTTCACCCAAGCTCACTCTCCCAGCCTATCCCATTAACCCCTTAATCTAACCTACACATCTTTTTGGACACTAAGGGGCAATTTAGCTTGGCCATTCGAGCTAACCTGCACATCTTTGGACTGTGGGAGGAAACCGGAGCACCCGGAGCAAACCCAAGCCGACACTTGGTGACGTGCAAACTCCACATAGACAGTGACCCAAAGCCGGAATTGAACCCAGGTCTCTGGCGCTGTGAGGCAGCTGTGCTAACCACTATGCCACATGCCGCCCACTCCTAATTTGCATTTGCAACAGAGGGACACAATGCATGTTTTTGGATTTTCTTTCGGAAATGAATGAGGAGGATAGTGTAGAACTTCAAAAGAACATGGACAAGTTTGTGGAATAGGTTGACAAGTGGCAGATGAAATTTAATGCAGAGCAGTGTGAAGGGTTTCATTTTGAGGAGAAAAATGCAGAGGAACCGATAAAATAAAGTGTACAATTCTAAAGGGGGTACAGAGCAGAGGAGCCTGGGTGCATGTGTACATAAGTCATTGAAGTAACATGGTGAGAGGGCGGGTAACAAAGCACACAACATCCTGGGCTTTATCAATAATAATAATAATCGCTTATTGTCACAAGTAGGCTTCAATGAAGTTACTGTGAAAAGCCCTGAGTCGCCAAATTCTGGCGCCTGTTTGGGCAGGCCAGTACTGGAATTAAAGAGTACAAAAACAAGGACGTTATGTTGAACTTGTATAAAACAACCTCCTTTGGAATATTGTACTCAGTTGTGGGCACCACACTTTAGGAACGATGTGAAAGCATTGGAGAGAGTGCTGAAAAGATTCACAAGAATGGTTACAGAAATGAAGAACTTCAGTTATGTAGAAAGATTGGAAATGCTGATACAATTGTCGCTGGAGAGGAGAAGGTTGAGAGGAGATTTGATAGAGGAGATAATCAAAATGTGAGAAATCTGGACAGAGTAAATATAGAAACTGTTCCCAATGGTGGAACGATCGAGAACCAGAGAGCGCAGGCTTAAGGTAATTAGAGAAAGAAGCAATGCCTACACGAGGAAAAACTGTTTCACGGAGCAATGGTTCGGATGTGTGATGCACTGCCTGAGAGTGTGGTGGTGGTAGAGTCAAATGAGGCTTTCAAAAGGGAATTGGATCTTTATCGATAAAATTAAATTTGCAGAGCTACAGAGAAAAGGCCGGGGAGTGGCCGGGGAGAGGGACAGCGCAGATGTGGCAGGCTAAATGGTCTTTTTTCATGCTGCACCAATTCTACGATTCTAAAGAGCAGAGCAGAGCCTGTCGTGGATGCTTTCTTGACAGGGCCCAGAAGAACAGCTCCACAGCACACGTCATTACTACTGTTAGTCACGATACCCCAGGGTGCCCAACCGTCCTGGAGAAACCCGGCAATTTTTAGTTACGAATAGAAGTGGAGGAAGTTTGGTTCGTTCTCAGTGAAACATTGGAGTTTGAAGTACCTGGATAGAAATTTCCAAAATGGAAAAGAGGATGGATAAAATTAATCTAGGTGAGTTTTCACGGCTGGTAAAAGGTCTTAAAAAGCTAGGGATATGCTTTGGAATGGGTAAAATTAAAACAAGACAGGATTATAGTCAGGACTGTTTCACACAAAGGGTAATAGTCAAATTATGTAAATTACCACAGAAGGTCATGGAAGCTGATTAAACAGGTTCAAAAGACCCAATAGAGTGAAGGATGTGATAAAAAGCAGAAAGATGTGGTTGGAATCAATTGTAAAGGATAAATCTTACTAGGCCTGACTTCCCTCCTGTTAGAATTTCCTGTAAAAATGCCAATCAACAATGCTACTGCTGAGTATTTGGCCTAAAGTATTTACAAAACCGACTCCTAGTGTTAGAGACCTGAGTTATGAGGAAAAACTAGACAGATTTCTCCATCTGAGAAGTGAATTATTAGAGATGTCAAGATATCAAACTGTATGAACAAAGTAAATCCAGATAATTTTGTTGAACTAAATTGCAAGCAGAACGAGGTTCAAAGTAGGGAAGGTATTTTTAGGGTTTGACAGATTAGTGTTCAATGGTGTTCACAGTCATCTCATGTGTAATGTTAAACAAATTCTTAATTTGATTATCCAATTGTAAATATTGTGCATGAAGCCACTGATGGAAATGAAATGAAATTGCTTATTGTCACAAGTAGGCTTCAAATGAAGTTACTGTGAAAAGCCCCTAGTCGCCACGTTCTGGCGCCTGTTCAGAGAGGCTGGTACAGGAGTTGAACCGTGATGCTGGCCTGCCTTGGTCAGCTTTAAAAGCCAGCTTTTTAGCCCTGTGCTAAACCAGCCCATGAGATTGCATGATGACAAACACTTCTCCATTTGGATATGTCCAGGATTGTTTTTCACCACCTCATCTAGTGGCATCCAAATTACAGTCCCATATCAAATTGGTTGACTCTTCACTGAAGTGGCCGAGCAAGTTACAAACTTAGGGAATGTGCAATAGATGTCTGAATCGTAAATAGTCACGAAGTTCATATTCACAGAAAAAGTAAGCAATACATGGGATAAACTTACAGGTAGAGAATCCTAGTCATTGAAGTGAAGAGTCTCCGGGTGAATACAACTGTGTCTGACCAATCTCCCGCACCTCTGCTCTCATCCCTATCCCTCCCTCCCAGAAACAGGATAGGTTCCTCATTGTCCTCACTTTTCATCCCACCAGCTTCCGCATTCAATGAATCATCCACCGCCAGTTCTGACAACTCCCTCATGATGTCACCACCAAACACATCTTCCTCACTGCCCTGTAAGCATTTTGAAGGGACCATTCCCTCCGGGATACCCTGGTCCACTCCTCCATTATCCCTCGATGCTTACCATCTCAGGCCCGTAACACTCTTTTCAAGTGAGGCAGTGCTTCACGTGCATCTCCTGCAATCTGGTTAATTGTATTTACTGCTCCCAATGCGATCTACTCTACATTAGAGGGACTAAATGCAGACTAGGTGACCACTTTTTTGGACCCCTTTGGTCCATCTGTAGGCAGGACCCAGAACTTCCTGTCACTTGCCATTTCAACTCACCATCCTGTTAACACATCCACATGTCCACCCTTGGCCTGCTGCAGTGTTCCACTGAAGCCCAGTGCAAACTGAAGGAACAGAACCTCATCTTCTGATTAGGCAGGTTACAGCCTTCCGGACTTAACATTGAGTTCAACAACTTCAGGCTATGAACTCTCTGCTCTACCTTTTATTTCTATCGATTTATTTTCATTTCTTCCATTGATCTGTTTTTCACTCACCATTGTTCCCTCTCCCCCAATCCACCAGTTGGGCCAAATATTCTCTGTTCCTAGTTGGCTTTTGACACACTGCTCACCTTTGATCTGCCATTAACACATTCTAATCTCTTTATGTGCCACTATCAGCACCCTTCTTATCCTTAATCATCACCATTTACATTTCCTTTGTCTTTCTGTCCACAACATCTTTGTCAATCTCCACCTATCGCTGTCCCTCTATCCAGCCCCACTGCTCCACGCCCTCCCTCAACAGTGTAAATCTGTCCCTATTTCCAGTTCATTCCAGCTTTGACAAAGAGTCATCCAGACTCAAAACATTTGCTCCCTTCTCTCTTCACAGATGCTGTCAGACCTGCTGTGATTGTCTAGTATTTTCTGTTTTTGTTGTGGGTGAATACATGAATTGCGGACGGACGAAAATGGTGTGATTGACCTCTTCAGCCAAAGTTACCTTGTGACCTTGTGAAGTAAAACAAAAATGTGAAATATAAACATGGTGAAAGAAAATCATTCCTTTTGCAAAAGGTATTGGTTTTGGTTTAAATAGTAGTAGCTAATTGTTAATTTCCTCTGTCCATTAGCACATACATTAATTACATATAATGATGTTGTGTTTCATTGCAAATGGAACAGTGCCAACATTTCCCTATAGTCTAAAATTACTTTTGAAATTAACTATACTCACCCCACCATAATTACTCTTTTAGTTGTCAGGAACATTTAAAGAGGAAAGCCTTTCCTGTGTACTGCTACTGGAGACTTTTGGAGAGGTTGGGTAGTAAGCCACACGATTGTTGGCCTAATATTGGGATTTATGTAGGTCTTGTAAGGGTTGAGGGCTCCCAATGCTTGGAGGTCCAATATCCTTCACCCACAGAGGGATCTAGAATAGGATTATTGGCAACACAGCTGATGAGATGTGAAAAGAGAAAGTATCGGCTCAGGTTTTGGTTAGAGATCCCCCTTTGGTTCTAATAAAGGATCTCTAATTTTCCAGATGCCAACTGTTCAATGCCAGCATTTTCTGTTCTCCTTATAAACCTGTTCCATGAACCATTCATGTGTAGCTTTTAGTTGGTGGTCGGAGTAATGAAAAAGAATAGCGAGGGGACAAATCCCACATATAATTAATTATTCATATCCAGGTCTCCATCTTATGAGTTGAAAGTAGTGTTATATATATATATATATATATATATATGAGGAAACATAAAGTCTCCTTGTGTTCATTGAGCTGGTTAGAATAAAACATGTTTAAAATATTCACACATGTCAGAGAAAGAGCCAACAATAGTTACCAGCTTCATTTAATGAATAGAGAGGAGTCAAATTAGAAAGCATGCTGCCCTGACCTACCAACACAGCAGAAAATAAAATCCTAAATAAAATGTAATTTTTGATTAGCACAGCTCTAAAGCTCTAATTATGTCAAGAAAAATGTAACCCTTATGCAAAAATGAGAGACATTGTCTGATATTGTCCAATTCTGGGAAAAATGAGTTTGGTGCCATTGATGGGAGCTGGAACTCAATCAATAGATTTTAACTTAAGCCACCCAATGTACCTGTACTTAGAATTGTGTTCACTGATGTGCAGAAAATATTACAGTGACCAAGGGATATTTTACATTCACGTGAGCAGGCAGGCCTGGGTTTAATGGTTCATCCAAAAATAGTACCTCTGATGATGCAGCATTCCACGTTTTGAACCAAAGTGCCAGTTTGATTATGAACTCAAGTCCCTGAGTGGTTCTTGAGTTGGAAAATTAGAGATCCTTTATGAGAACCAAAGGGGGTTCTCTACAACCTTCTGATTCCGACCAGCATTGAGTCAAAAAGTGTTTGGGGAGTCAGATTTAGTAGAATTCAAATGAGTAACCATCCGTACCAGAATCCTTCCCAGGCTAGATGCTTCATAATGCTGCTTGGGCATACCTGGCCATGATTTTGTAGTTCAATGAGTTCTGGGTAAGTTGGGGGAAGAGAGGTTTGCAAGGTGGCAGAATCTTTTGTTGCAGTGGGCTGGGATTTTGAGATATGTGCCATAGGGACCTATAAAATCCATGTTCAACTCAACATGATTCAAGGTTAGCTTGCCCTTTGATTTCTTAACTGATGCAACTGTACTTTAATTTTGCAGGGCATGGACTAGGTTTTTCCCAAGCTATTAACCCTGCTCACAACATTTAGCTCCAGGGTATTAGGCTACTTAGTCCACCTTCAACTTATATGCAGTGAGGCCTAATGCAGCACTTTGTGTTTGATGATGTTGTTACAGAAAAGTAAAATGGTAATCTGCTTCAAAGAGAAGATAGGAGCTGTGGCAGAGCAAACATAGGATCATAGGAAATAGTAGCATGAGTAGGCCCGTTGAGCCTGCTCCACCATTTAAATAAATCATGACTGACCTATCTGAAAAAAAATTTCCCACACTATCCCAATGCCTCTCGTTGTCTTTAATAGCTATTAATCTCTCGATCTGTGCCTTGAATATACTCAATAGCTGAGTCTCCACAGCCCTTTGGGGTAGAGAATTCCAATGATTCACCATCATCTGAGTGAAGGAATACCTCTTTTTTGTGATAGGTCAAGGAATAGAGGGCTATGGAGAAATGGCACAAAAAAGGAGTTGAGGCCGGCATAAATCATCTATCATTGTATTGAATGGTGGGGATGGCTTGAAGGACCTGTTGGCATACTCCTGCTTCTATTTTCTACATTTCAATGTTTCCATTTCTTGTATTGTGTTCTTGTGTTCGTCATCCGAGCCATAAATAGCCAACCCCTTATTCTAAATCTTCGCCCCCTGGTTCTAGACTTCACAGCCAAGGGAAATATCCTTCCTGCACCTACCCTGTCAAGACCTATAAGAATTTTGTATGCTTCAATTAGATCACCCTTCACTCCACAGAATAGGCTCAGTCTCCTCAATCTCTCCTCATACGATAATCTCATCATCTCTGCAATTAGTCTGATGAACCTCTGTTGTATTCCCTCGATGGGAAGTATATTCTTCCTTAGATAAGGAAACCAAATTGGACACAATAACCCAAGGGTGGTTTATTTTAACATACATAATGTGTCTTGGTTGAGAGCCCGAACAGCCATTAGAGTACTAAAACACCTGAATCCATGAGAAAACATTGTATGATTGACAGCTCAGGCTCTCTGATCTCTGCTGTCAATTTTGCAATATCTGTTTACACAAGTTAAGTGATGTGTGGAGGTGGAGAAGTGAGAGCTGGAGGGCCTCTGTTTTTATTTTACCTGGAACAAAGACCAACAGCACCAAGGTGGGTCTTTAAATAGCCTGCTTCTGCACCCACCAGCCCTAAGCTTCTTCCCAGTCTGGATGGCCCCACTCCAATCTCCACCACCTTGGCAATGAAGAACCCACCTATGTGGGCACTTTCTCCCAAGGCTGGTGGACCAAGCCAGAAATCTTTCCAACTCAGGCTTTCTCATGGATGAAAATCCAGGCAAAATTATTTGTTCAGTTTCTCTACCATTTCCTTTATCCCCAGTATAAATTCACTTCTCACTGCCTGTAATGGACTCACATTTGTCTTTGCTAATCTTTTTCTTTTGATATACCTTTTGAAGCTTTTACAGTCCTTTTTCATGTTCCTTGATAGTTTACTTTTATATTCTGTGTTCATTTCTTCATCAGTTTGTTGGTCCTCATTTGCTGAATTCTCCCAATCTTCTGGCTTACTCCTTTTTTTGGCAACTTTACAAGTCTCTTTCAGATACAATACAATCTTTAACTTCCCTTGTTAGCCAGGGTTGGATCATGTTTCCTGCTATGTTTTTGTGCCTCAAATAAATGTATAATACTCATTAATTCCTCAAATGTTAGCCAATATCTGTCTACCAGGGTCTGGTTTAGCACAGTGGGCTAAACAGCTGGCTTGTAATGCAGAACAAGGCCGCAGCGCGGGTACAATTCCCATATCGGCCTCCCCGAACAGGCGCCGGAATGTGGCGACTAGAGGCTTTTCACAGTAACCACTAAAGCCTACTTGTGACAATAAGCGATTATTATTATATTATTATCATCATACCTTTCAATGTATGTTCGCAATGTACCACGACACACAGCCAATTTGGCCCTCATAACTGCGTAGTTTCCTTTATTTAGATTTAAGACCCAAGTTTCAGATTGAACAACATCACTTTCAAACTAAATGTGAAATTCTATCATATCAGATCCAGTGCCAATGCTATAGAAATATTAAGCCCTCCCTCCTGCACCATCTTTCCAGCCGCATATTCCTTTGCTGAACTTCTGTACTCTATTTCTGTACTCATTAGCACATGGCAATGGGCGTAATTTTATTGAAATTCATCTAAGGGATGTGGGTGTTGATGGATACGTCAGCATTTATTGCCCATCCCTAGTTTCCCTTTGAAGGTGGTGGTGAGCTTCCTTCTTGAACCACAGCAGTCCCTGAGGTGTATGTACAACAACAGTGCTGTTAGGGAGAGAGATCCAGGATTTTGCCCCAGCGACAGTGAAGGAACAATGATATATTTCCAAATAGGGTGGTTAATGACTTGAAGGGGAACCTGGGATTACTGTCTTTGAAGTCCTGCTTCTTAAACTCTTTCCTAGCTCTCAATAATCTGCTTTCAGGACCTCGTCCCTCTTTCTATCCATGTTATTGGTACTGATTTGGTTAATGACCTCTGGGCTGTTCACCCTCCCCCAAAAGAATGTCCTGCAGACAGTTAGTGACATTCTTGTCCCTGACACCAGGGAGGCAACATACCATCCTGCAGTCACGTCTTTGCTGCAGAAATGCCTGTCTGTTCCCTGAATTATTGAATCCCTACCTCAAGCTGCACAATGGCTCTTGCCATCGAATGCCAAACCCAGGAGCTCAAGTTTCTGCAGTTAATGTAATTTCCGGTACGAGTGGTCATCCAGACAAAGGGAAGCATCCATAACTTCCCACATGTCATAGGATGTGCATTCCATGTAGTCACGCCTCCCTGCTTGCCTTACCATTACTCCAAACTATTGCAGGGGTTTAAATGTCAATGTACACAAATTACTTGAGTGCAAAGGATTAAGAAGCAATCAAAAATGTGAATAGAATGTTGGTCTTTATTGCAAGAGGGTTGGAATTCAAAATTGAGGAATTGACGCTTCAATTGTACAGAGCTTTGGTCAACCATCATTTGGCACCAAAGCTCAAGAAATATATGTTGGTCTTGGAAGGGTTTCAGCACAAACTCACCAGAATGATAGGAGTGCTTTAAAGGGTTACATTATAAGGACTGACAAGGTATTTCCTTGTGTCGAGAAGACTGAAAAGTAATTTAATCAAGGTGCTCAAAATGATAGAGATTCAACAGGAGACATGCAGACAAATTAGTTCCCCGCACAAGAAAATCAACAACAGGAGAGAATAATATTAAAATCAGAGTTAAGCCATTTAGAGGCAAAATCAGGAAGCAAACTTTCTGGCAAAGGAACTCTCTCTTCCAAATGGCTGTGAATGCCCCAATTAATTGCAACTTTTAAGACTGAGGTCAACAGAACTGAGTCAAGGGTATCATGGGATATGAAACAAAAGTGGATAAATGATTTAAGGCAGTATCTAATTGAATGGCTGAGCAGTGACTGGAGGATAAATGGTCTTCTCCTGTTCTTAAACTCAAACTTGATTTATATAATTGTGTTATTCAGTAAACAAAAAGACTTTAAGCCACCACCACCCCAAAAAGATTTGGTAAGTTTGTTTCATGACAAGATGGACAATGCAAAAATATTCCAGGGCCCATCTGTAGTTTGTGATTGATCAGACTAGTTTATTTAGGCAGCCATATAATTCTTTCACTTATCTCTGATACAGGAGGGATAAAAACAACCTGATGTCTGTCAAGCAGGCATTATTGCTTCTTTAATTGCTCCTTTAATCTGACAAATTAAGAATAAACGAAGGATACAAATGTATTTGGCTCGTAACTTGCTGGCGTCTCAGTGTCGGATTTGGGGGGTACCCCAAAGATGCGCTGGGGAATCGCTCATAGAGGTTCCTAAATAAGCATATATGTGACAGTTGACCAGAAGGGCTAACCTCCCCTGGACAATTCCGCTGTGCTCGGAACCATCTGGCAAAGCAAGTTAAATCGCTGACTTTGGATGGTTCTACCAGTTTTACACTCATAGTTCTCATATTTACTCTGAAAAAAATAACTTCTAACTTTAGAGTAACTACCTTAAAGACTTAGACCAAGCGCTGCACAGGACACCCCCAAGACCACAACCATCCAGGGGGTCCCCACACTTTCCCCTCCAACCTGACCAGGCCCTATCCCATGTCAGCCCCCCACAACCTGAACCACTGTCGCCTCCCTGGACTCAGCTGCTACCCCCTACAACTGCACCCCCCCCCCCCCCCCCCCCCCCACCACCACCACCACCCCGGCCAATCCCTGACATGCAAATTCTTCAGTATCACCCAGCCTGAGTCAAGAAAGTCGGGTGAAATAGGTCTTTTACAATTAAAGTGCAGGGAAGTCGATACAGAGTGGGAATCTCCTGATTGACACTCCATGGAATGCTTTTTCACAAGTCCATCCTATTGGCAGGGGCCCCTGCTGGAAGTGCAGATCAGCAATTTGGGTGCACACACTTTTGGTTTTCTGGCTTTGAAAATTAATGTGCTGCAAGTGAAATTCTCCAGAGGCAACATATACTCATTATATTTTGGGGTTGATTCTCCCAAATGGAGCCCAAGTGTTCGCGTCATCGTGAACGCCGTATCGTTTTATGATGGCGCAAACCGGGCCCGGGTCCAACCTATTCTGTCCCCCGCAGGGGGCCAGCATGGCACTGGAGTGGTTCACGCCTCTTCAGCCTCCCTTCCCGGTGCCAAATGGGCGCCGTGCCAACCTGCACATGCGCGGGGGACTTCTTCTGCGTGCCGGCGCCGACGCAACATGGTGTTGGTGTTCAGGTGTCAGCCACGCAGGAAAGTAGGCCCGGACGGGGAGAGGGCGATGGGCCCCGATCGCGAGCCAGACACCATCAGAGGCCCCCCCCCCCCCCATTCGGGGACGGAAACCCCCTCCCCAGAGGCCACTCCCCCAGCCATTCATGCAGAGTGCCCGCCGGCAGCGACAAGGGGTGAACGGTGCCGGTGGGACTCTGTCGTATTCGCGCGGCCGCTCGGAACATCCGGGCCCGAGAATCAGCGGCCCGGCCGATTCCTGCGGCCTGCGGCCGGTGCCACGGCAAACGCGCCGGCGCAAATCGCGCCGATTCTCCGCACCTCGGAGAATCGCGCTCCGGCGTCGGGGCGGGTGGCGCGGTTACGGCGATTCTTCGGCCCGCCGCAGGGCTCGGAGAATCACCTTCTTTACCTTAGAATAAAATATATGTCTTTTACTATGTCAACCGGAGTAGCCATGACCTGTAACATGATCTCAACAAATGTTAAGTCCAAAATTCAAACAATGGTGGGAGTTAAAATAATAGCAACAACTTGTATTTATATAGCATCTTTAATGTCATGAAATATTCCACTGTAGTGAAGCAAACTTTGACACCAAGCTGCATAAAGAGATATTAGGGAAAATAACTGAGCTGTGTCAAATATGTGGGCTTTAAGGAGCTGCTTCTCGAATGAAAAAGAGGTAGAAAGGCAAAGGCAGACTAGCCAAGCCAGCCCCACCACTGAATATATTAAACATGCAGGTGTATAATTAATGAAGTTGAGGCTGTCAGATTTGGCATGATTTCCCTCCAGCCTCCACACTCCTTGGGCATGATTCTCCGACCCCGCCACCGGGTCGGAGAATCGCCCAGGACCGGCATCAATCCCGCCCCCGCCGTGTCCCGAATTCTCCACCACCCGAGATTCGGCGGGGGCGGGAACCGCACCGCGCCGGTCGGCGGGCCCCCCGCGGCGATTCTCCGGCCCGCGATGGGCCGAAGTCCCGCCACTAACAAGCCTTTTCCGTCGGCGGGAATCAAAACACCTACCTGACCGGCGGGATTGGCGGCGCGGGTGGGCGCCGGGGTCCTGCGGGGGGGGGCACGGGGCGATCTGACCCTGGGGGGTGCCCTAACGGTGGCCTGGCCCGCGATCGGTGCCCATCGATCGGTGGGTGGGCCTGTGCCGTGGGGGCACTCTTTTTCTTCCGCCTTCGCCATGGCCTTCACTATGGCGGAGGTGGGAGAGACCCCCTCCCCTGCGCATGCACCGGGATGACATCAGCAGCCACTGACGCTCTGGCACATGCGCGGACTTACACCGGCCGGTGAAGTCCTTTTGGCCCCGGCTGGCGTGGCGCCAAAGGCCATTTACGCCATCCGGCGGAGCGAGAACCACTCCGGCATGGGCCTAGCCCCTCAATGTGAGGGCTTGGCCCCTAAAGGTGCAGAGACATCTGCACCATTGGGGCGGCCCGACCCCGGAGTGGTCCACGCCACTCCAACATGCCGGGACCCTCTGCCCCGCCGGGTAGGGGAGAAGCTCGGCCCATGTTCCTTCCCCCCCACCGCAGTACCTGGTCTCAAAAAGCGAGCATTCTGCCCTGTGAATTAACGTGAGCTTCAACTTTTATGCACAATTTGCACTGCAAAAAATCATTAAAAATATTATGCCTTGTTGAATAAGGTGTAACTGAGTTTCTAAAGATGAAGTAAACCATAATTACTTCTGGACAGCATCTCTAGGCCTGAAAAAGTCATTTTGTGAGTGTCAATTTTCAATTGCAGGATAATTCGACTTTAAAATAATAAATCATCATTTTTATTTCAATTTTTTAAATGTTTATGATATCTTAATTTTTACCTTACTCCCTTGTTTATGTCCTCAACCTACTTGTTGGGCATTACAGCCCCCGTGTTGATGGTGCAATATTGAACTTATATTGGAATCAGAGACATTCAAACTCTAAGCCTGTTAAATCACTTTGGGTCGCACCCTTTGCCACGGACCACAATATCTAGGCAAAAACAGAAAATAAGTTAATTTTTATATGCTTGCATTGTTTCTGTAAATGTAGACAGGAGTAAACAGAGAATTTTATCTATGTCCAAATAGTTTTACAGAGGATGGGATCCATTTGCTTGATGCACATTTTTCTTCTGTTCAAATTTTTGGGAGATTCAGACATTTTTTGAGTTCAGTCATGGTAAGATTATTTCATTCCTCACTGACTCGAAAGCTGGTCATAAAAGCTAGTTCCACTGCAATCGTTATATCTGCACCTTCAATTCAGAAAATCCAAAGTTTAATTGGAATTTGAATTCTGAGTTTTAAAAGCTATTATTGAACCAGCCAGAGCTGTATGAGATGGATTTTGTTATTTTTAAAATTGTAGCAATGTTTGTTGGCAAGTCAGATTTCTAATGTTGTTACTATTTCCCTTAAATCTGTGTGCTGCGCAAATTATAGTTCATATGTGCTCCTTAATTACAGAATGGAGCCAAATAAATATCTTCCTTCATCAAATCCGGCATTACTTCAAGACTGCATTAAGACTGACAGAGTCTCCAGGAAATAAATACTATACATCCCTTATTCAATCAGTGGCAGAGGCAGCTGCAATCCTTGGCTACACAAGGGCTGTAGGGAACTGAATTAAGAGGAAGTGAGCTATAGCTTTTTCTGGAGAGTTTATAGCTAAGATTTTCTGACTGGTATTTTTTTTAAACAATAATGTCAACTCATGTAACTTGAACAGCTTAATGCCAATGTTAAATTAAAACCAATCAGAAAACCTGAGCGGTTGTGACTTGCATGAATGGACTATCTACAGAAATTTAAAAAGGTTCAGATACTTTAAGGTCAACAGACAAAACCATAACTGGCAAATTGTAGGAATCATTGGCATATTTAGTACTAAAGTTTGTTGCTGAGCCATCAAAGCCTTGCCAGTACCTGAGAAAGGAATGCCAGCACAAACCTCTATGCTCAAACTTTATCTGTTCCATGCAATAGTTTTCTGTTATCTGCCATTTGTGCATTGAAACAATGGCTACTGCTTTGCTGAAGAAGGCCCATGACATATATGATTGCCAAATATGTCGCGGCACTAAGAGCAGACACAATAGTTTTATGCTTTTACTGCATCTCTAAAAGAACTGGGAGATTAATTTGCATGTGTGTAGATCAACATGTCTCTTTCATTCTTTGCTCGTTCACAGAGCTGGCGCAGATTCGATGAGCTGAATGGCCTCCATCTGTACTATAACAATTCTGTGATTCTGTTTTGAAATCCAATTGAAAAGAACATGAACAAATGAAATTCAATCACATGTGTTAATTAATGCCACTGGATCCACCATGTCTCCTTCAACAAATCCAAAACTGTGCTTTTTGAGAATGTTTACATGGCACCCCTGACATTAAGAATGACATTAAGAGCCAAACATTAAAAACATGTCTGAAGGATAGGCAAATACAAAAGGTATTAAGGGATATGAAGCAAAAATAGAATTAGATCACAGATCATCTATGTCTTTTAAAATGTTCAAGGTGCTAAATGGCGTTATCCTTTTCCTACATTTCATCCCAAATACCACATAGCATGGAGGAGAATTATAACCATGTACTGACTACCACTGTTATAAAGACAGCCTTAGGAATGTTGAAAATATGCCTCAGATGTCTACATCAGTGGTGCATTATATTATAGCTTTCAGGAATTGGTGTGCTATATGTTGCATAGGATGTTGTTGTGGCATGAAATAAGTAAATATTTTTTTGATTTTTATTTCTATATTTCAGTAAGACCAGAATATTGAAAAATCATGTTGATTGTAGCAGCAAGATTTTATCAACCAATATTCAACTGTGAACCAAAATAGAAATCTAGTATTTGATATGCTCATAACTCCTGGCACATCTAGCTATTATCCTTGTTAAAGGTTAGGCAACTATTCCGTCAAGCTGTTATTGTGCTTATCATAGGAACCACATTTTGGCCTGTGGCTGGAAAGGATAAACTTTTTTCCCTCCCCAGACACAGTTAATGAAATACTGGATTGCTCAGCTATAATGGCACATGCATCTGAATCCCTCATCCAAGTCCACTGGGATCTCAGGATCATTCATATCAGCTACGCTCCTGAGCATTATAAAAGGAGTTTTTTGCTAAATATCTGAATGACCAAATAAATTAGAGCCACCATCTTGTGTTAGGTCCCTCCAGTTTATCTTATACAAATTCTTAGGCCTACTTAAGGTGTAGGATCCAATTTGTGCAAAGTGGAGCCTATTTATTTCAGCTCAGCTTTGAATTGCCCCCAAGATTAACCATCCCACAGCCTCATCCACTCCCTGCACAATGCCTTCAAGTCACCTGTTCCACATTTGTTTCAATGGATGTATTTATCTCACCCAGGTTGACATGAAATGGGGAAGTTCCTTCCTCTTTCACCCTCTGAACATTTATGGAAAGTACAAGATCTAGCCCAGACCAAATTGACTGAGGTGCCCTCCTTTGTCTTGCAGATGGTGCTGTGGTTCTTCCCCATTGAGGTAGTGCCATCTCCTCTGTGGATGTACCCAGGCTAGTAACCGCTTCTTGGACCTGAATGGCTTTCTGTGGATCCTCAGCAGTACTCCTGATGTTCAAGTGTGATTTTGCTTTGCTTCAGATCTGGACGAACATCTTGCTCAGTGGGGCTGAGTTCCCAACTGTATCATTGGGTGTCGGTGGTGGTAGCAGTAGCGGAGATGATGGTAGTAGAGGCGGAGTTAATGGGTCATTTTGATTGAAGGACCATCAGAAACTTTCTGGGAAGTAAAGTCAAGAAAAGGAGAAATTGTTTGAACTGTGTTGATAGAACCAAGAGAACATGTAAAGGTTTATTTGCTGATTTAACAATCTCAGTGGGGAGTTCCACCAGCTGCAAGTATGTATTGTGAATTTGAGTGTGAACTGCACATTATTTTTTCAGTATTTAAAATCATAGGTAGTACAGGCCTAAATTTTTAATATGTGTTGTTGATGCGAAAGGCTTCAAATCAGAATTACAAAGTTTGGAAATTCTCACAGTAATATAAGTGCATGACAGTTCTTAAATCTGTGTTTGCTTGTATCATCGTATATATCTATTGGAGCAATCCGTTAGTTAGGTAATACAATAGTCAGCATTGTATAGTGATGCTTCATCTATTTTTATCATTAAAGTTATAATTTCTATTGGCTCTATTCTTTCCTTTTTGGCTTCTAATTTTAATTATGTATTTGCAAACTATTCATTGCGTTAATTTGCAGCCAATTTCTGTATTTTCTAACCTTTCAAATTGACAACTTGATTTGGCTGGTAGCACATGGAGTTCTCAGTCTTAAGTTGATGAGCCTAACTCACTTTGTGGCCAATATTCCCTCTATTTTCTTTGAATGTGAGATGATTTATTTCACTGCGTGTCTCCTTGAAAGCCCTTTGCAGGGCCACAATCAGCAATTTAAATAGGCTGTCAGACTGCTGCACATCCCACAAAATAAACATTTATGGAATCCCTACAGTGTAGAAGAAGGCCATTCAGCCCTCGAGCCTGCACCAACTCTTCAAAAGCCCACCCCACCCAGGCCCAATCCCCCGCAACCCCACCTGAACTTCGGACACTAAGAGAACATCTAGCATGGCCAATTCACCTAACCTGCACATCTTTGGAAAGTGGGAAGAAACCGGAGCACCCGGAAGAAACCCATGCAGACACAGGGACAAACTCCACACAGTTACCAAGGCTGGTCCCTGGTGCTGTGGGGCAGCAGTTCTAACCACTGTGCCACCGTGCTATTGTTCAGGACTTGAGTGTATAATCAAAACCAAAACTTCAGTACAGTACAGAAGAAGTGCCATGTTGTCAGACGGTAAACTGAGCTACCAAAAATCTGAACTATTAGTTCAGGCGTACATCGAAAGATCAATGGCATGATTGGAAGGATTCAGCCTCTGCCTTGGCCAACACTTATCTCTTGGCCAAAAATAGATTGGTCATTAATTGGTCATTCATTTCCTTGCTGTTCATTAGATCCTGAGCATGCAAATATTGTTCTCATGCATAATTGTTACAGCACTTCAATAAAATCTATCACATGTAAAGCCCTTTGAGATGTTCCTCAGAGATCAGTTAAGCTGCAATATGAATGGAAGTTTTACTGTGTCATAAAAGCAAAATACTGCGAATGCTGGAAGTCTGAAATAAAAACAGAAAACTTTGGTAAACACAGCAGGTTCGGCAGCATCTGTGGAGAGAGATACAGAGTTAACATTTCAAGTCTGTGTGACTCTTCTTGTGCATGACTTGTGGACAGAAGGCTTCATTTCTTTTTCTAGGACAATATTTATTGAAAGTCATTTACTTGTATTTCATTAGATACTTTCTGAAGTTCACTTTTCTTTTAAACTGAGACAGTAAATTTATTTTGTTTGCCTTCTTGGAATGATAGAAGTCCAAGAATAAAATGGAAGGTTTTTCTAGAGGTGCAGAGATCACAAATTACAGAAATCACAAATACCTGGTTCAGCAATGTCATGTGTTAAGTAAATAGACAAGGACGTACGTTGCTTCATCAAGGTAGCAAGGCAAAAGTAGAGGAAGCCGAACTTTTTCTGTGAAAAGGGACTTGAACCTATCTGTGGAATAAAGTGGGTAAGAATTAGAAACTTTCTGGACATCTGCTGTAGATCCACAAGCTTTTCAATAGATCAGGGATAGATTGGAAATCATCTTAGACACAAATGATGAAGTGTTGTATGAAAGAACTGGCCCTGGAGTCCATATAAGCAGGAGTGCTATTTAGCCTGATATTCATTATTAACCAGATAGTGGTTGAAACAGCCAGATTAAAAGAAAATCCTTGATGATAGTGATTATTATTCTTGAAAACAAAATAAGTACAATAAACATATTCAACTTTCCATAGACAGGTTTTGAAGGAATGACAGGTGACCTCAGGAAATTCAACTGACCAGCACTATGATAGGGGTAAAGCAAAGAATTAAAGTGGATCATGTAGTGATCTGTATATCTGCTGGTTTGTGAAAGGTTAACAACTGTGCCATAGTGTTAGACCACTAGATGGCAGCACTAGATTCAGTGATATAAACTGAACCTGGACGATCCTCCCGCTCTTCAAACCAGGAGTGGCGAGACAGCAGAGTGTTAGAGAGATATAGCTTAGTTGGCACATGTAGTTAAACATAGTTAATACTTCTGATTTACTTTATCATCAGTTATAGTTCTGTAGAGTGAACAAACCCATTAGTATTTATATTCGTTATTCATTAAATATAATTTGCTTTAAATTGAAGATTGATAGTTTCATTAAAATACAACCATCAGACCATTCTGGAAGTAAAGCAAAGAGTAATATAACAGATCATGTTCAAGAATAGGGGACAGAACACACACACACACCAGTAGCAAAGCCTGAGCAACAGTATTATTGATACAAGGAAAGCCTGCTGCCGACTGAAAGTCTTTATGGCAACCAGTTGTACAGATAATTATTCTTGAAGAATAAGGATCTTGATGAACATTCCTCTATATTTGGACCTTTTGGCACTACTCCTTATGGATTTCTCTTCTCTGCCAATTTTTTTAACCACCCAATCTAACAATCACCCCAACATCAATGCAATTACGCTGTTATGGGCCAGGGTTTAGAGAACCCCAAAATATATCATGGAGTTTACCTGACCCACAACTTTTTATAGCACACGGCCCACTCTGCAGGTGTGGTACAGCAGAAATCAAAAAGTATTTTTTAAAGCAAAACAATATTTATTCTATGAACTCAAGTTAACCTTTTTCAAACATACAGTGAACATCTTAGCAACCATTAATTCAAATACAACCCCCAAAGAATACAAAACCAAGTAATACTTAAGCTTTCCTTTTAACATCCATAAGACATTTAAAAAAATTTTTAACAGATGCACATCAGGTTTAGATTTACTACTGAGAACAGTTACTGAAACGAAACCAAAAGAACACAGACACACCTAAGCTTTTCTCAAAGTGAAACTAAAAAACAGAGCCAGAGCTCAGCTCCACCCAAACTCTGACATCACTGCAGTAACTTTAACAGACTACCATTTCTTAAAGTGATATTCTCATGACACCTCCCCCAAGAAAAAAAAACCTTCAACTTCAAGATGGTTTCATTTTTCACCTTTTAACTATCCTCTAAGAAATGCACACAGTAAATATACTTTTTTTGTTTCAGAAAACAACACATGCAAACAGGTATAATAATATAGTCAATTTTTTGTTCTTCCTCCTCCAACTGGAATCCCTATCGATTGACAGTCTCTTTGAACAAGAAGGTCTCTGCACGATCCATCTATTTCTCTACTCCTCGGCATGTCTCTTTAAAGTAAGATACTTTAGTTCAATCTGATCACAGAGTCCCTTGTAATTCTCCAACGCAGGAGCATTAGTTATCACAGTTATCAGGCAGTCAAATGCCTGTTGAAACTCCGCTGTCCACTGAAATCTTCGACATTTCTTCAGCAAGTCCATCAGTGGAGCAGCCACGCTTCAAAAATTTGGCACAAATGTTCGATCAAACCCACTCATTACAAGAAATTGCATTATTTCGCTTTGTGTCGAAACTCCCCAATAACTGTTGGTTCCACATCCCGTGGGACCATTCAACCCTGTCCAATTGTATGGCCAAGGAAAGTGACTTGGGCTTTTCCAAATTCACTTTTGACTAGGTTTACCACCAAACCCACCTCCTGAAGTCGATCAAATAACTCCATCAGATGTTTTAAATGTTCTTTCCATGTCTGGATGAAAATTACCAGATTGTCGATGTATACCACACATTTGGATAATCCTGAAACGACTTTGTGAGTTAACCGTTGAAATGTGGCTGGGATGTTTTTCATGCCAAATGGCATAACTTTAAATTGGTATATACCATCTGGAGTCACAAAAGCTGAAATCTTCTTTGCCCTTTCGGATAAAGGTACCTGCCAGTAACCTTTAAGAATCCAATTTGGGAATAAAAGCTGATTGTCCCACCTTCTCAATGCAATCCTCCAAACATGGGATAGGAGAAGAGCCCATTCTTGTAACTGCATTAACCTTTCCATAGTTCACACACAACCATTGGGTACCGTCTGGTTTAGGTACCATCACTATGGGTGAGCTCCATTGGCTGCAACCCACTTCAATTATGCCATTTTTAAGCATACTCTCAATCTCTTTGTTAACCTGTGCCAATTTTAAAGGGTTAAGTCTGTATGGATGTTGTTTGATTGGAACAGCATTTCCCACATCGACATCATGTATAGCCATTTTAGTACTTCCCAATTTATCTCTACAAACTTGCCTTTGTGACATCAATAACTCTTTAAGGTCAGTCCATTTTTCCTCTGGAAGGTAACTCAGCAATGTTCCCAATTTTTAAGAACATCCTCATTTTCCAATTTACTTTGAGGTATGTCAAATTCAAAGTCATCTGGATTTGGTTCGCCACTTTGAGTCAGAATCATTAAAACCGCCTCTTTTTCCTCTCCTTACCTTTCAAAGTACCTTTTAAGCATATTCACATGACACACTCGATGAGTCTTCCTTCTATCCAGCATTTGTTCCACATAATTCACCTCACTTAATTTTCTGTCAATCTGATAAGGTCCACAAAACCTTGTTTTTAAATGTTCACCTACCACTGCTAACAGTACTAAAACTGTATCTCCTGGCAAAACTACAAACTTTAGATTTCTTGTCCGCTACCCGTTGCATCACATTTTGTGCAACTTTTAAATGTTATCTAGCCAATTCACAAGCTCTATTTAATCGTTCCCTAAAATCTGACAGCTAATCCAATAATATAAGTTCCGACTGCTCACTCACCAATTTTTCCTTAATCAATTTAAGTGGTCCTCTTTTCTCATGACCAAAAATCAGTTAAAAGGACAAAATTTGATTGACTCATCAGGTGCATCCCTTATTGCAAACAGTACGAATGGAATTTCTTTATCCCAATTCTCTGGATAATCGTGACAATAAGCCCTCAATATTGTCTTTAATGTCTGATGCCAACTTTCTAACTCTCTCTGTGATTCTGGATGGTACGCAGTTGATTTAAATAGTTTTAATCCTAAATTATCCATTACTTCTTTGAATAATCTTGAGGTAAAATTTGATCCTTGATCCGATTGTATTTCTGTGGGTAGTCCATATCTAGTAAAGAATTTAAGTAACCCCTCCATAACCATTTTAGCTGTAATATTACGTACTGGAATGGCCTCTGGAAACCTAATAGACACATCTATTATCGTCAAAAGATATTGATTCACATTTTTCATTTTAGGAAGAGGTCCTACGCAATCAATTAGGACCTTTGTAAAAGGTTCTTCAAATGCTGGAATGGGCATTAAGGGCGCTGGCTTTATTACTGCTTGAGGTTTCCCTATCACTTGACATGTGTGACATGATTGACAAAATTTAACTACATCTTTATGTAGTCCCGGCCAATAAAAATGTAAGAGTTTTCCTTACTTCCAAATGACCTCCCACTGGTACCTCATGTGCAACTCGCAACACTCCTCTCTATACCCCACCAGCAATACTACTTGATGAACTTCTGCCCACTTTTCATCCGCCTGCATATATAAAGGTCTCCATTTTCTCATCAAGACATCACTTTTACAGTAATAACACTCGTATACACTCAGATTCCTCTTCCGTGTATGCTTTCTGATACATCCGTTTTATTTCTACATCTTTCTCTTATAACTCCGCCAATTTTCCTGAACTAAAAATATCCGCCTCATCCTCCACCTGTTCTTGTTCTTTTTCAACCATCTGATCAAAAATCGTTTCTGATAATTGTACTTCCACTTCATCTTCACTCTTTGATTTCTCCTCTTGTCTTAACATGAGATTTTGCGACCTTATTACTACACAATCTGGAAAAATCCCAGGATATTCATCCTTCAACCCTTCAGTTGTCTGATTTTCCACTGACTTATCAACCACAATAGGCATCACTCCCACCTGCAAACCAGCTCTATCATTACCCAAGATAAACTGTATTCCTGGACAAGATAATTTCTCTATTACTCCTGCTACCACTTCACCACTCTTCACTGGACTTTCCAATCTTACCTTATATAATGGAAGATTATTCCTCTAACCCTGAATTCCACACATATTACCATCTTTTCTGGCAATATTCTTCCCAAACTACATAACTCCTCATCTCTTACTATTAAAGATTGACTAGCTCCCGTATCTCATAAAATTGTGACTTCTTTACCTGCTCCTCCTGATACACATGAGTAAATTTTACCCACACAAGTAAATTCTTTAAAGACATCTGGCACCTTCTCATCAATCACCTCTTGATCAGGCTGTACATTCTTTTGCAGCTCCTTCGCTTCATTTGGGCTTTCCTTTACCACTTTAACAAATCCCACTGTCTTATCCTGTTTACCACATCAGCCTTCCCAGTGCTTTTCTTCAACCACCAACACTGTGACTTTACATGGCCTGGTTTATTACAGTGAAAACATTTGAAACTTTTCATTTTCTTTTCCACCCTCCTGGATTTCTTTTTTAATCTGAGGTACACTCTCCTTATTATCTCCCATCAAATCACCTTTGCCTCTCCCACTTGATTATTTCTCATGTCCCCTGTTTCTAACCCTCACAGGCTGAAACTGATGTCGGAAACCAAGCTTTGATTTATGAACTAATTCATAATCATCTGCCATTTTTGCTGCTAGTCTCGTAGTTTTATTCCTCTGCTCTTCCAAATGAGTTCTCACTGCATCAGGAATTGTATTTTTAAAATCCTCCAAAAGTATAATTCCTCTGATAGCTTCATACGTTTGGTCTATTTTCAAAGCCCTTATCCACCTATCAAAATTACTCCGTTTAATCCTTTCAAACTCCATGTATATTTGACCAAATTCTTTCCTTCAATTTCTAAAACTTTGTCTGTAGGCTTCAGGCACTAGTTCATATGCACCTAAGATGGATTTTTTTCACCTCCTTATACATCCCAGATACCTCTTCCGATAGTGATGCAAACATTTCATTAGCCCTACCTACCAGCTTTGTTTGAATCTATAATACCCACATGTCCTGTGGCCATTCCATTTGTTTAGTCACCTTCTCAAATTAAATGAAAAAGGCTTCTACCTCCTTCTCGTCAAACCTTGGCAATGCTTGGACATATTTAAATGAAATATGAAACGAAATATGAAAATCGCTTATTGTCACGAGTAGGCTTCAAATGAAGTTACTGTGAAAAGCCCCTAGTTGCCACATTCCGCCGCCTGTTCAGGGAGGCTGTTACGGGAATTGAACTGTGCTGCTGGCTTGCCTTGGTCTGCTTTCAAAGCCAGCGGTGTAGCCCAGTGAGCTAAACAGCCCCTCCAGTGAGCTAAACAGCCCCTAAATAGATCCCCACCAAGCCTTCGACTATGTCGCTCTTTCTCACTATCCACATCACTATCCTCAAACTGTCTGTTTCCCTTTAAATCTGGCAATTTTAACTGACTGTCCTGTTTCATGGCAATTTTCCGAAGTTCAAAATCTCTCTCTCTTTTTCCCCTCTATCTCTTTCGTATTCAAGCTGCTTTAATTCTTTCTCATGTTCCATTTGTGTGATTTGTAACTGAACTTTTTCCATTTCCAATGAGTCAAACTGTATCTCCGGAAACTTTAAATGCTTCGCTGCCACTATAATTACCTAATCTTTTTGCATTTTGTCAGGTAATGTTAACTGCAATGTTTTTGCCAAATCTAACAGTCTGCTTTTAGACTCTGTCCGTGCGTGTGACCGTCTCCACCCCCAAAAACTTCAGCGCATCTGAAAGAGCCATTGTCCACAACACACTCCCTACTTAAACTGAAATACCGCAAGCAACCACAGTATGCTCACCCCTCACTGTCTTTCAGTTCACTAAGCCAATCCAATGGATAGACTTTTAATCCCGGACGAGCCCCCAGTTGTGTTATGGGCCAGGGTTTAGAGAACCCCAAAGTGTATCATGGAGTTCACCTGACCCATAACTTTTAATAGATTGTGGTATGGGGAACGCACAGCCCACTCTTCAAGTGTGGTACAGCAGAAATCAAAAAGTATATTTTAAAGCAAAAAATGTTTATTCTATGAACTCAAGTTAACCTTTTTTAAAACATACAGTGAGCATCTTAGCAACCATTAATTCAATACAACCCCCAAATAACACAACACTAAGTAATCCTAGTAATCTTTAAGCTTTCCTTTTAATATCCATAAGACATTAAAAAAACTTTTAACAGAATCACATCAGGTTTAGATTTATTCCTGAGAACAGTTAACACTCTGAATTCACCAAATGATCAAGAGATAGTCTTTACATGGCAGAGATAACAACTTTACACCTTCTCTGGCTGACTGCAGCTTCAACACTGAAATGAAACCAAAAAAACAGACACACCCAAGCTTTGCTCAAAGTGAAACTAAAAAGCGGAGCCAGCGCTTAGCTCCACCCACACTCTGACATCACTGCAGTAACTTTAGCAGACTACCATTTCTTAAAGTGACATTCTCATGACACCTCCCCAAAGAAAAAATAATAAACCTTCAGCTTCACTGAGTCCCAGCTACATAATGGAAATATTCTTAACTCAGAAAGAATCAGGGAATTTCCGTGCAGCCAACGCCAGTCGTTCTCTATCATGGGTGCAGTAGCAGAGAGTATTTGCAGATTCCTGAGATTAATCTGGTACGAGACAATAAGGATGAATTTATAGGAATTATTTTTCTTTCAAAAATGTGCTAGAATTATTTGACGGAATGATGGAACATGCTGACAATATAAATTCTGGGGTATAATCTATTCAGAAATCAGTGAGGCTGTTGATACTACCCCAGCCAAACAATTCCGGCACAAACCATGTTAGATATAAGCTTCTGAGGTGAATTCAAAGATTGCTAAAGCAGAAAAATCAAAGGGTTTGTTCATATGCCATGGAGTCATAAACTGGATGCTACTGGGATATGTGCTGTCTAGTTTACATTAAAGTATATCTGAATGACTTGGAACTGCAGGCAGAAGTAAAGTTTTCAGATGACTGCCAAATTAAAGACAATTTGAAACAGTGGCCAAATGGCAAATTGAATACAAATATCACCTGGCTAGGTTGAAAAGGTGGATTAATGAGTGGTAACTGAAGTTGGAATGTAAAAAGATTAAGGAAGATAAATAAACAGCTGTGAGGGGAGATAACTACATCTTGAGATGTACAGCCACATAATTAGGTCAGATACTCAAAGGAGTGATAATGAATCAGCCAAGACACTAATACAGCCAGATCTGGAATACTCTGTTTAATTCTGGTCACTGGAAGAACATCCAGAATTGAAGGCAGTCTAGAAGAGCAAACAAACTTGGGGTTGGGTTCCTCAGACTATTTGTTTTGGGGAAGAGAGGCTCGGGGGACATATTATTCTTGCAATTAAGTTTCCTGTTGGAATAAATAATTTGAACCCCGACTACATATTTCATATTACCACAAATCCTAGAAGCAGAAGTGGATTGGGATAAAAATGGGATGCATATTTATGGGAATAAGCAACTGAGAGAAATTTGTTTTTTGAACCAGAGAGATGGACTGCAGAGTCTTTTACAGACCTGTACGTTCCAGGTTTTCTCTGTCAAACCCATGCATTATTTTTATTAATTCACTTGAGGCCTCTGTGTTGTGTATGAGAGATTTGCTAATGTTCCAGGTGTTTATTTACTTCCAGGAGGATGACATGGAAAGAATACTCCATAGACAGGAGACAATTATTTCAACTGGTTCGTTTTGTGTTTTAACATTATTTACCAGAGTACAACACACCTGCCGTTTCTGTCAATTGCGTTATTTCTAAATAGTTATCAACTGATTGATTGTTATTTTTATGACTTTCTTTGCATTAATAACATAAACAGAATTAATAATACATCGCAAAGCAAATTGTGTTCATCAAAATAACAGTAGCTCAGTGGAATTAATGTTGAGTCAACTGGCTAACTTATGTACTTTAAAACTTTATTCTTTAAACAAATAAAGAATATTTCGCAAACCGGGCGGCACAGTGGCGCAGTGGGTTCGCCCCTCTGCCTCATGGCGCCGAGGTCTCAGGTTCGATCCTGGCTCTGGGTCACTGTCTATGTGGAGTTTGCACCTTCTCCCCATGTTTGCATGGGTTTCGCCCCCAAAACCCAAAGATGTGCAGGATAGGTGGATTGACCACGCTAAATTGCCCCTTAATTGGAAAAAAATGAATTGGATACTCTAAATTTATTTTAAAAAGAATAGTTCGCAAACTATATTTTAAAAAGTGCTTGTTCACATCTAAGAAAGGTCCATAACTAATAAGAGAATTATGATTTTTGTTAATAGCTAAAATATCTGCTGGAACACAGTAAGGCTGCTGAAGCAGTCTTGTTCTATGGGAGCGAAAGGAATTTCTGGAATCTTAGGCAGCCTTTAAATTAATTCTCCAATATTCTGCAAAATGTCAGGTAATAATTCACGTGCATATTATTGTTTTTAATTTTTTGCTGGTGTGAATTATCACTCCACTGAGCAGTAAAATTATCACCTGCGCACAGAATAATTTGTATGAACAATTGGCTCCAGCAAAGGCCTTTCTGTCTGATTTACACTTTGACCAGCTGAAGCTGTACAGGAATAGATTTTTGTTTTAATGATTGCGAAACTAAAATGAAGGAACAAGACTCATGGTGCAGGACACCACCAAGGTTGAAAAGAGGAAGAAAGACAAGGTAAATCAAAAGTCATAAACCCAGATCAAGCTCTTAGTGGTGCAGTTTCATTCACATTAACTGCGGACGGCTGATCTATTTTTAATTGAAATAGAACTGAGTAAAGCCCTAACAAAAGCCAATTGAGGCAGGCTGCCATGTCTTAGCTAGGCTACTAATTTTGTTATTGATCTCTATTGAGTAAATTCTACTTTATTTTAAAATCACTCTATGTTTCATGCATTGTTTCAAACCATGTCAGAGATTGGTTCTGATTAAGCTGGACACCAGTAAATAATTGCTTAATGTGTTTTGCTTCCTCACTCCTGCTTTGTACATTCTGGATCACAGATCAGCTCCAGGGATCTAATGTTACCTCAGATCTGCATGTCAACTGTAGGCCTCAACCTGAAGTTACAGTCACTGCTTATCTGAGTAGTGTCGAGAGGGCTGCTTCATCTCATAGGAACAATTATTTTTTTAAAGGCATGATATAAGTTTTAGAATTTGAATAAATGCCGTGGTGTCCCTTTAGTGTACACAGTGTCAGCCATGGCTCTGTTGTTAGCATTAATGCCTTTGAATCAAGGAGTTGTGGGTTTAAATCCTACTCCAGGACTTGAACATGAAAATCAAGTCAACATTCCAGTACTGCACTGAAGGGGTGCTGCACTGTCAGAGGTGTTGGGCGGGATTCTCCGTCGGCTGATGCTGGAATCGGTAAACATGATTGGGAAGGGAATCGGTTTTGATACTGAAATCTTGGTGGACGCCGGTCCCACGCCGCAATTCTCCGGTGCCTTGACAGCGGCATCAACTCATTCCACTCCGCATGTACTTTAAACACCGTTGGAATATAATTAGCGGACCTGCCCAGCGTCAACACTTAGTCACAGGAACGGAGAATTCCACCCGAATAGGTAAGACAGTATAGAATCATAAAATGGTTACAACATGGAAGGAAGCCCATTTTTCCCAGTATCTATATGCCAGATCTCTGCAAAAACAACCCAGCTAGTCCCATACCCTTGTTCGTTCCCTGTCGCGCTGCATTTTTTCTCTCTTCACCGCTTATTCAATTCCCTTTAGAAAGCCATGATTGGATCTGGCATCGCCACACTCACAGACATTTCATTCCAGATGCTAACCACATATTGTGACCAGAAGGTCATCCTCATGTCGCCATTAGTTTTTTTCCGCAATTTTCTTACTTTGTTGTCTTCTGGTTCTTGATCCTTCCCTGATTATTTTGAACATATCTGTCAAATCTCCTCTCAGCATTTTCTTCTCGAAGGAGAACAACTCCAGCTTCTCCAATCTGCCAACATGGCTGAAGTCCTTCATCCCTCGGACCATTCTTATGAATCTTTTCTGCACCCTCCCGAGAGCCTTCACATCCTTCCTGATGTGTGGTGCCCAGAATTGGACACAGAACCCCAACTGAGGCCAAAACAGTGTTTTATAATGCTTCGTAGCTTCCATCCTCTGTACTCTATCTGTCAAATTATAAAGCCTTTTTAACAACCTTCTCAGCCTGTCCTGCCATCTTTGTCAACAATTTGTGCATGCATAGCTGTGTTAAAATGCTTTATTTTATTGTGTACTGCTTCCCCTGTTCTTCTGACAAAAATGTATCACTTCACACTTTTCTGCATTAAATCCCTGCCATGTGTCTGTCTGCACTGTCATCCAACTCAGTCTATCACTATCCACCATTAAATGACTGGGTGTGTTCTAGGCCATCAAATAATGGGAAAGATGTAGAAGAGCAAATGTGCAGAAATTATAGGAATGGGCAAAATGTATAAAGTAGCAATGATGGAAGGGTTTAATTATCTTAATATAATACTATTCTTTATTGTCACAAGTAGGCTTACATTAACACTGCAATGAAGTTACTGTGAAAATCCCCCATTCCGGCAACTGTTCGGGTACACAAGGGGAAAAGTCAGAATGTCCAAATTACCTAACATCACGTCTTTAGGGACTTGTGGGAGGAAACCGGAGCACCCAGAGGAAACTCATGCAGACACAGGGAGAACATGCAGACTCCACACAGACAGTGACCCAAGCCAGAATTGAACCTGGGAACCTGGAGCTGTGAAGTAACAGTGCTAACCATGACTTGGTTTGTAGTAATGCCAAGGGCAGAGGGGATTTTCTGAAATTTGTTCAGGTCAATATGTTTCCAGACTAACGAAGAAGGAGGCATTCCTGAATCTAGTTCAAGGGAATGAGGTGGATGAAGTGGGTTAAGCAATGGTAGAGAAACATATAATAATAATGATCATAGTATCATAAGGTTTAAGTTAGCCATTGAAAGGACAAGGAATAAGCTGCAGTAGAAATAATGAATGGAATAATATCTAAGTAGGATTGGAAGATTGTGGCCAATATCTTCTTCCCTCCATCTTTCGTACTATTCTCCAAAACTAAACTGACCACCATAAATAAACATGTTCTACAGCTTATGAATTACTGAAAATAAAAGGAGCAAAAAGAGAGTGTGAGAATAGACTAATAGCTAACATAAAAGGGAATCCCAACATCGTCTATGGCCATATAAGTAGTAAAAGAGTGGTAAGAGGAAGAGTGGAGTCAATTAGAGACGGAAAGAAAATCTTTACTCATGGAGGCAGGGGGCCCAGGTGATGTACCTAATTAATAATTTGCATCTATCTTTACCAAAGAAGAAGATACTTCCAAGGTCATGGTGAAATAATTGATAGTTCAGACAGCTGAAAGGTTTAAAATTGATAAAGGCGAGTTTTGGATAGGTTGTCTATCCTTGGTAAGGCACCAGACAACCAGATGAGATGCATCCAAGGTTTCTGAAGGAAGAGAGAATGGAAATTGCAGAGGCTTTTGTCATAATTTTTCAGTCTTCCTTACATTCAAGAGTGGTGCCAGACAACTGGAGAATTGCAAATCATAGAAATCATAGAACCATAGAATTTACAGTGCAGAAGGAGGCCATTCGGCCCATCGAGTCTGCACCGGCTCTTGGAAAGAGCACCCTACCCAAGGTCAACACCTCCACCCTATCCCCATAACCCAGTAACCCCACCCAACACTAAGGGCAATTTAGCCTGGCCAATCCACCTAACCTGCACATCTTTGGACTGTGGGAGGAAACCGGAGCACCTGGAGGAAACCCACGCACACACGGGGAGGATGTGCAGACTCCGCACAGACAGTGACCCAAGCTGGAATCGAACCTGGGACCCTGGAGCTGTGAAGCCATTGTGCTATCCACAATGCTACCGTCACATCCTTGTTCAAAATGGATATAAACATAAGCCGAGAGACTACAGCCCAGTCAGGTTAACCTCAGTGGTGGGGGAACTTACAGAAACGATAGTTCAGGACAAAATTAGTAAACATTTGGGCAAATGTGGGCGAATTAAAGAAAGCCAACACAAATTCCTGAAGGAATGTTTAGCTATCTTGCTTGAGGCTTTTGATGAGATAACTGAGGACCTCCAAAAGACATTTGATCCAGAGTCACATAACAGACTTTTGAACAAAGTTATGAAATAAGATGACAGTAGCAACGTGAATACAAAATTGGGTGAGTGACAGGAAACAACTAGCAGTGGCAAAAAGTTTTTTTTTGACTGGAGGAAGGTTGGAGTGGAGTTTTCCTGGAATCGGTGTTAGGGCCCCTGCTTTACTGATGGCCTAGACATTGGTGTACAGAGCACAATTTCAAAATTTTCAGATGATCAAAAACTTGGAATTATTGTGAACCTCAAAGAGGATAGTGTCAGACTTCAAAGGAACATAGACAGATTAGAGGAATAAGCATACAAATGACAAGTAGGCCAACCATCTTCAGGTGCTTCATCAATGAACTTCTCACCATCATGAGATCAGAAGCAGGGATGTTGGGCGATGATTGTGCAATGTTTAGCACTATTCACAACTCCTCAGATACTGAAGCAGTCCACATCCATATACAGAAAGACCTGGACAATATCTCGACTTGGCCAATAACATCTGCACCAAACAGGTGCCATACAATGACCATCATAAGAAGAAAGAATCCAACCATCTCCCCATGACTGTCAGTGGCATTCTCATCAATGAGTCCCCTATTATCCACATACTGGGGGTTACCACTGATAAGAAACTGAACTGGACCCGCCATGTAAATACTATGGCTACAAGAGCAGGTGAGAAGCTGGGGCTTCTGTAGAGAGTAACTCACCTCCGACTCCCCAAAGCCTGTCTTACATCTACAAAGTGCAAGTCAGGAATCTGATGGAATACACCCCACCTACCTGGATGAGTGCAGCTTCAACAGGAGCTCCAATGAGTTTAACCCCATCCAGTGTAAAGCAGACTGCTTGAGTGGCACCTCATCCACCAACTTAAACATTCACTGCTTCCACCACTGGCGCACAATGGCAGCAATGTGTACCGTATACAAGATGCACCAGAACAAGTAACCAAGGCTCCTTTGACATCACCAGTCAAACCCGCAATCTTTATCACGTAAAAGGACAAGGACAGCAGGCTTATTGCAACACCACCACTTGCAAGTTCCCCTCCAAGCAACACACAATCCTGACTTGGAAATATAGCGCCGTGCGTCTACTGTTGCTGGGTCAAAATAATGAAACTCCCACTCCCATCCCTCTGAGTGTAACTACACCACATGGACTGCAGCAGGTTAAGAAGGTGGCTCACCACCACTTTCCCAAGGGAAATTAGAGATTAGTAATAAATGCTGGTCAAGCAGCGATGCCCACATCCTCTGAAAGAATAAAAATAAAATGAGATTTAATGCAGAGAAATGTGAAGTAATTAATTTTAGTAGGACAAACGCAGAGAGACAATACAAAATAAAGGTCACAATCCTGAAAGGGATGCAGGAGCAGAGACACCTGGACGTATATGTGCACAAATCATTGACGGTGACAGGACAGATTGAGAGTACGATTAATAAAGTTGACAGCATGCTGGGCATTATATTTAGGGACATATAGTACAAAATCAAGGAAGTTATGTTAAACCTATATTACACACTGGTTTGACCTCAACTGAAGTATTGTGTTGTTTTCTGGGCACCACATTTAGGAAGGATATGAAGGGATTAGCGAGGCTTCAAAAACGGTCCCGGGGATGAGGAACTTAAGTTATGTGTAAAAACTGGTGAAGTTGGGACTATTCTGCTTGGTGGAGGGAAGAGATAGTTGAGAAAAAATTTCACACAGATGTTCAAAATCATGAAGAATCTGTGATGTGGAGATGCCGGCATTGAACTGGGGTGAGCACAGTAAGAAGTCTTACAACACCAGGTTAAAGTCCAACATGTTTGTTTCAAACACTAGCTTTTGGAGCACTGCTCCTTCACCTTCACCAAGCTAGTGTTTGAAACAAACATGTTGGACTTTAACCTGGTGTATGAAGAATCTGGACAGAGTAGGTAGAGAGAAACTGTTGCCATTGGTTCTCGATTCTTCCATCAAAGGGCACAGATTTAAGGTGTTTGGCAAAAGAAGCAATGGTGGCATAGGAAACCTTTTCATGCAGCAAGTAGCTAGGATCTAGCACTGCCTGGGGGTGTGGTGGAGACGGGGTCAACTGAACCGTTCAAAAGGAATTGGATCATTTGCTCTTTTCATAAGATCACAGAATTGTTATAGTCCAGGGGACTGTGTTGCACATTATGTTCGCATCGGCCCACTGAATGAATAATTCACCTAGAGCCATTCCCCTGCTTCTCCCCCCACCCTGGACATTTTTCCTTTCCAGCTTTTCAGCCTAATTCACTTTAGGAGAATCAACCAAACCCGCGTCCACCATGCTTTCAGACAATGCATTCCAGAACCTGACCACTCTCTGTGCAGAATTGTTTTCTCATGTTGCCATTGCATCTTTTGCCAATTATTTTAAATCTGTGCCCACTGGTTCTCAATCATTCAAACATACAAAGATTTGAATTAGGGGCAGGAGTAGTCCGTTCAGCTCCTGGGGTCTGCTCTGGCATTCAATGAGATCATGGCTGATCGGATGGTCATCTCCATTCCACATTCCTGCCTACCCCTGGTATCCTATCCTTTTACATCCTTGCTTCCACAAATCCTTTGACCAATGGGAGCAGTTTCTCCTCATGATTTGGAATACCTCTAACAAATTTCCTCTCAACCTTTTACTGTTAACGTGAGTCAGAGTTCCAAGTGCAATTATGGATGGGCAACAAATGCAGACCAACAGCGATGCCCACATCCCGTAAAAAATGAATTTTTTAAAAATCAGAACCCTCAACAGAGATTCCATCAGAGACCATTATCAGTCACTCCTACCTGACAGCTGAAGAACAGTCCAGTCCAGGCAGTAAAGTGAACAATCATTGATTTTCACTTACCCTTCCATAACCTCTGCCGTCTCAGACAAAAGTGTTTAAGGCAACAGCTGTTACAAGTGTCAGAGGCTTCCTCAAAAGCCAAGTGCACTTGAAAGGGATTGAAATCCCTTGACAGTCTTTGAAATGCAAAACTCCCATTCAATATCGCACAGCATCTCAAGTACTCTCTGTTGATGCTAACCACGATCTTTATAAAAATTCTTGCTATGATTGACAGCTGCACATCACATCAAAAAGAGAAGTGCTTCCACATCCTCTTTTTCTCATTTTCTGACGCTGGACAACATCCTCCACTAGATTAAGAATCCCTGATCAGAGCAGCGTTGAATAGAGAATCCACTCCAATATGTCAGTTTATGCTGTATGCTGTAGTTTAGATTAGTTTCATTTAAATGCATCATAAAATTCTGAGTTTCAGAAGGAAGCCATATATCGGTGTGAAAATCATCTACTTAATCCTACTTCCCTGGTCTTTCCAAAATACATTTTTTCAAATTCCTACCATTTTCTCTTTTACATGTAATTCTGGATTCTGCTTCCCCACTTTTCTGGTAGGGCATTTCCAGTATTCTTTTGCATTCTAAAAAATAATTCTCCTAACCTCTCCCTTTATTCCTTTGGTGATGATCTTATACATTTCCCCTCAAATCACTCTTGGTGGGGATAGATTTTCCTGATTTACTTCTTCCATGTGAGAACATTTCTGTCAGCTCCCCATTTTAGTGAACTGGGCTCCAGATTCACCAGTTATAACTGAAATTTCACATTCCTGGTATCATCTTAGTAAATTCCTTCTGTAACTTTTCAATTAACATGGACTTCCTTCGCTAAATAAAACGTCCAAAATTAGACTCAACATTTCAAAACGTGATTCCACATTGTAACTGCAACCTTGTCAAATATTTTGGCAAGTACAGTGCTACTTTTGATTTTCTTCCCTGTGGCGCTGTTAGCTCTTTTTTCTTCTTTCATGGGGTGTTGGTGTTGCTGGCTGGGGCAGCATTTGGTGCCCATTCCTAATTGCCCTTGAGATGGTAGTGGTGCATAGCCTTCTTCAACAGGTGTAGTCCATGTGGAGTAGGTATATCCAAGGTTCTTTTAGGGAGGGGGGTTCCTGGATCTTGCTCCACCGGCAGTAAAGAAACGGTGATATATTTCCAAGTTAGAATGGCATGTGGCTTGGAGGGCACTTCCAAGTGGTGGTGTGCCTATGGGCCTGCTGCACTTGTCCTTCGAAGCAGTAGAGGTCGCAAGTTGTAGGGTGCTATCGAAAGAGCTTTGGTAAGATGCTGAAGTGCATCTTGTAGATGGTGCACACTATTGCTAGTGTGCATTAGTGGTAGAGGGAGTGAATATTGCAGGTGGTGAATGGGATGCCAATCAAGCAGACTTCTTTGTCCTGCATGGTGTTGAGCTTCTTTGACCATAAGACCATAAGACATAGGAGCAGAATTAGGCCACTTGGCCTATCGAGTCTGCTCCACCATTCAATCATGACTGATATTGTTCTCATCCCCATTCTCCTGCCTTCTTCCCATAACCCTTGATCCCCTTATTAATCAAGAACCTATCTATCTCTGTCTTAACGACACTCAATGATTCGCCTTCACAGCCTTCTTTGGCAAATAGTTCCACAGACTCACCACCCTCTGGCTGAAGAAATTCATCCTCATCTCTGTTTTAAAGGATCATCCCTTTAGTCTGACATGGTGGCCTCTGGTTCTCGTTTTTTTCCACAAGTGGAAACATCCTCTTCACCTCCACTCTATCCAAGCCTTGCAGTATCCAATAGGTTTCAATAAGATCCCCCCTCATCCTTCTAAACTCCAATGAGTACAGACCCAGAGTCCTCAACCATTCTTCATACGACAAACTCTTCATTGCAGGGATCATTCTTGTGAACCGCTTCTGGACCCTTTCCAAGGCATGCACATCCTTCGTTAGATATGGGGCCAAAAACTGCTCCTAATACTCAAAATGGGGTATAACCAGAGACTAATACAGCCTCAGAAATACATCCCCCCTCTTGTATTCTAGCCCTCTCGACATGAATGCTAACATTGCATTTGCCTTCAAAACTGCACGTTAACCTTAAGAGAATCTTGAACAAGGACTCCCAAGTCCCTTTGTGCTTCTGATTTCCTAAGCATTTCCTCATTGAGAAAAAGTCTATGCCTACATTCCTCCTTCCAAAGTGCATAACCTCACAATTTTCCACATTATATTCCATCTGCCACTTCATTGCCCACTCTCCTAGCCTGTCCAAGTCCTTTTGCAGCCCTCCTGCTTCCTCAATACTACATGTTCAACTATGTATCTTTGTATCATCTGCAAACTTAGCAACAGTGACTTCAGCCTTCTTCCAGATCATTAATGTCTTAAGTATTGTTGGAGTGGCACTTATCCACACTTCTGCCTTGTGCCCTGTTCTGGAGTCAGGAGGTGAATGACTTGCCTCAGAATTCCTAGCCTCTGACCTACTCTCATAGTCATAGTATTTATATGACTAGTCCAGTTCATTTTCTGATCAATGGTAACTCCTGGGATGTTAATAGTGGCAGATTCAGCAAAGATAATGCCATTGAATGCCAATTGATGGTTATATTCTCTCATGTTGGAGATGGTCTTTGCCTGGAACTTGGACAAGCAACATTCATGCCTCACATGGCAACATGGAATATGTTACGTATGCTTCATGTTAGTGCAGCAGATTCAAAGTTTTCTTTTCGTCTCAGTCTAACAGTGGCTCCTTTAGACCGAGGAAATGTCCCATTGTTGTGCATTGAACTCCGAGTGGTGTACCCCTGAGAGATAAGTAATTATACCAGACGCAGTAAGCAATTTATTAGATTTAATGTACTCTCATGTTGCCACTAAGCTCTCTTTGGGATGGAGGATATTATCATGCAGGCTAATAATTTATAGATTAAAGCAAGTTATATCTTTGTTTGCAATTAGTGATGTGAAGTGTAAAAATCAGTAAATATTAAAATTATGGCAAATAGAAATATTGTTGTACAGGAAAGAACTAATTTTCTTTTTTATAAAATATATTTGGACTGAATATGCACACTTGATTTTACATGACGTTTCTGATTTCTGATATGACAAATACAGTTGGTTTTAAATGATGATAAAACTTTCTTCATCACTCAAGCAGTAAAACATAGACATTAGATAGGATTAATCCAGCCAGTCCCAGCAGAAACCATGGTGCCGTGCCAAATTAATAATGTGCCTGTCCCCCAGTGGCGGCAAAACCACCTCACATTAATTCAGAAGGCAGAAGGCGCTGATGTAGGATTCCTGGCCACAAGAGGCAGGATCCCAGAAGGCAAGAACAGTAGGCGCGATGTAATGGCCTTGTCACACCTGACTTGGTGTCGGGTCGAGGATGTTTAATCTCATGAGAGGCCTCTCGGGAGATTCGTGATGCTCGGAACCCCTTGCGAGATCTAACGAGATCTCGTGAGACATCGTGATCTGGATTTTGTCCTCACTGGGCGAGATCCAGATTAAAATATTTAAGTGAGCCATTATGCTCATTTAAATATGTCTATGCCAGAGTCTCCTGAGGCCCGGGAACTAACAGTCTCACCTGGGAAAACTTGCCATGGCTTTGTTTAGCACTGGTCCACACAAACATGGACAAGGCACAACAACACCTGGGGTGGGGGTCTCCCAGGCCATTGGAGGCCCCCGGGTGGTCGCGCTTTGGGTAGGGTGCTTCCCACTAGAACCTAGAGACCTGGAAGTGCCACCTAGGCATTCTGAAAGTACCTCCCTGACACCACCGGGGTTCCCGGGTGGCACTGCCAGGGTTCCAGACTGGCAATGCCAAGTTTCCAGGGTGCCTATGCCAAGATCAGGCCCAAGGGTGCCCTATCTTTGAGAGGTGGGTCATGGGGCTCAAGGACCTCCAAGAGGTAAGTTGGGGTAATGGTGGGGGCCTCCTGGTTGTGGTGGGGACGCCGAGGAAGGTCGATAGGCTGGGGCAGCTTTTAAAAATGGAGCCACGATCTCTGCCTGCACTGACAAACTGAGATCATCGGTGCAGGAAATTAGGTAGGAACAGCCTTTGCCCGTAGAGGCCAAAGAAACCTACAAAGTCCCATTAAATACCGGAGTTGTTCTTGGCTTTTCAGGTGCCGGAAAACACCCCGAAAAACATGCCCAAAATGGGCCTCGATTTTTTTCTTATTAAATTGCACCCAGTAAAAATGGGGAAATAAGCATACTGGTCTGAACTATTCGGATGTCAGTTCAGTTCATTCATGGGCCAACTGACACCCATTATCCCTAACTTACCACAATTTAATGTGGCTTAGGGATTAAACAGGAGCCACATGGATTTCCTGATCCTAATGAAGGATCATTGGGCACTCTGTGTCCAATTGAGACACCCAGAATTGGGAGTGTCATGGAATATGTAAATAGTGAGTGTGCATCAACATTGCAGGAAATGATGTCACAGAGCATATGATAAAGCAATAGGAACTGTGTTGATTTCCTCAAAAGTTGTGCATGTAGAGCTCTTCTGAAACATGTATATATTACTGTGAGCCTTCAATAAAAGAACCCAAAATATTTGTTACCATTCATCATTGTGTGATTGGAAAGTTTGTATGAAGAATCCAGTAACATAACATGGTGGCAGCCGTGCATTTTTGTTGCAGAAGTAAAGTTAAAGTGTGACAGTGAGGATAAAAATTGTGGTGAAGTGCAGAAATCATGGAATGGAACAAGTCCAAAGATTGGGAAAAACACTACAGCAAGATGGCGCAGTGGTTAGCATTGTTGCCTGACGCTGCAAAGGACCTAGGTTCGATCCCGACCCCAGGTCACTGTCCGTGTGGTGTTTGCACATTCTCCCCATGCCTGCATGGGTCTTCACCCCCACAACCCAAAGATCAATCGGCCATGCCAAATTGCCCCTTGATTGGAAAAAAAGATCGGGAGAAACCATAAACAATGAATTGGGAGAACACGTGCGATCGAGTAGAAAAGCAGAAGCAGTACAATGGATACCAAGAGGTAGAAGAGTTTTTGGGGACCAGTGCTGAAAAAAATAGTGAGTGACTGACTCGGGGTATAACTGGATTGGTGGTCAGCAAGAATATTAAATCCATTTAGGATAAGGCTGCAAATGTCAGTTTGGAATTAGGCCAATAGATTGCAAAGCTATTTTGACTTTGTGGTGTGGTTCCTTGTGAAAACAGCTTGTGGTTAGGGCCAAAGATAAAGCTACAGTGCCGCAGAGCTGATAGCAATATAGAGCCTGGGGCTGGGTGTGTTGAAGACTCAAGCTGCAGGCACAGAGCCCTAGAGTGCTGCTTACTATTGCCATCAAAGAAAACAGAATCCAATTTATTACAACAATATTCTGGAGAAGCAAGGATCATCAGAACAATGACTATTAACTTTCCCATCATGAATTGGAAGGCCACAAATATCCTATCCAAGTTTAAGTATTTCCACCAGTGAATACAATTATGTTTTTCCATTGCTGAACCTGAGACTCAGCCAAGTAAAATGAAAATAGCCACTGGAAACAAGGGACTGCATTAAATTAACACATCGGGCCTATCCAATCAGCCTCAAAAGGACCTGGTGAACTTCTGGAGTATGCTAGAAGATCAATTCTGGGTCATGGTGAATTTCAAGATCTACCATTTAGAGTTAATGGTGTTCAGGTAACACCCTAACTAGTCAATTGATCAGTTTTAGCCAATGCCATGATAAGGGTAGAGAATGTGATTTCCCTGAAGCTAGGTTTTTGGAGCCAATCATTGCTTTCACAGCCTTCCAGAGTGACCTCTTAGGAAAAAGGGCACAACACACATTTTATTGAAAGGAAGTATAAAGCCAATGTGGCAGGAAGGTAACACTTGCAAGCATTAGGTGTGGCCACAATGATTGGTGAGGTGGTTAAAGTGCCATAACAGATTAAATCCTACGGACAGTGCGGTCTCATACACCAGCCTCAGAATTATCTAGTGTTTCAAGACCACTGCAAAACATATGGATTGAATGGGCATTGGCACAGTAGTGCAGGAAATCTGCAGGAAATAGTAAGTGTGTGCAGCATGCTTGCAGCAGTAACAAGGAATGGAACAGAAGTCAATCCGAGTGCAGGCACGTACATAAGGTTGACAATGAGACAGACTAGTTGGAAGATGGTGAGAAGAAAGCTCTTCAATTTAAAAGGGGGCAGGCAGTCGGTGATAACTGTGGCATTATGTGAATGTAATCACACAGCAAGTGTTTTGTGCTTTGTTCGACATGTTGGCTAGATTTTATGGTATGTAGTATTTCACTCCTCCCCCTGCTCTCTCTTTCTCTCTCTCTCTCTCTCTCTCTTCCCCCCCCCCCCCCCCCCCCCCCCCCCACCCCACTGAAAAGTCAATTGTCAGCCCACTTACTTGGAACCCAGCTGCCGTGCAGCAATATTATGCTATGAACAGTTTGCATTGTTTCAGTGTGGGACTTACATCCCTGTTTTATTAGCTGGCAGCTCTGTCATCCCAGCAATGCCAGGATGAAATACAAGCAGTCCCCAAGAGCAAGATGTGATGGAGTCCAGATCTCAAACTAAGTCCAGGGTTTTGCACGGATCCAAATAGCAGTGACTGTGTGGGGTTGGATGGGGAGGATGTACAGCCAGTTTTGAGAGGCTGGGGCCGAAAGTTAAAGGGGAGGTACAAACATTAGGGTGCCTCTGATGAGCACAGAGAACACCCCTCAAATGACAAAGAGTAATCGAGATTAAAAACATTGGCTCCCTTTTCTCTCCACTGATGCTGTCAGACCTGCTGAAATTGTCCAGAATTTTCTGTTCTTGCCCCAAATGAGATGCCCTCTTTCTGCTTGCCAGCAGTACATGCACTGAAAGTGCAGCCTAGGCAAACCTTAGATATGTAGTGTAGTGGCAGAGGTGGAATTAGATCCTTAAGTGGCCATTAATTGGCCAATGCGAGTCACCAGTACAGTGTACGACAGTCAGACTGACAATGTGCAGTCACCAATCCATTGAATCAGTATAAAATGCAACACTGGCAAATCTGCATGGTCAATGCAAGTTTTCTACTTGGTGAACATGAATGGTTCAGCAGTAGCAGGATTACCAACCAGCGTGGAGGGAGCTCAAAATTGTGACATACAAAATCAACAATGCACCATTAATGGAAGAAAGTGTTCAAAATAACTCTATTGAATAAATCCGTGACTAACAGCCATGTTCAGCGTTGTTGGGTGTTTCAAATATGATGCTGTTTTGCATTTAAGGGAAGATGCGATTCCTTCAATTGGCCCTGCATTGAAATCTAACGTACACAACAGAAAGCTACAGAAGGAAGTTGATGAACATAAACGAAGGTGGATATATATCCAGGAAGAGCACTAAGCTGTACTTCAAGATTTACAGGATCAGCATTAAGCACAGTCAAACCAGGAGAAAATGGCCAGAATGGAACAACAGCTCACTGCACAAGACATGGAAATTAACATCCTACTGGATGCAAAATAAAAGGTAAATGTTGCCTTAAAAGATTTCATCTACAAAGCTGAATGGTCCGACTGAGAATACCCATAAACTACAGAATGATTTAACCACAGCCAATGAAAAGGTTCTGAAAACACAGCAGGAAAGACTAAGGAAGAAGCAGGAAAAGTTGAAGTCTACACATGATTGGCATGCAACTTTGAATTGCCTTGCTCAAATGGCAAAAGGTTTGAGTTATGCACTCAACAGAAGGAACCTGTTTGCAGCAAACCATTTTCATATGAAGCCACGTTAAGGAGGATCGAATGTCGCCTAAGGGTATCATCCAACTGCATCTTATCCAATGCGCCAATAATGTTGAGAACATGTTTACAGGTAAGGTCTAAGAGTGAAATGTGGAAAGCCACTGTGAAGACAACCAGGACAATGTTAATGTGTAGGATACCTATTTGTCCATATTGCTGTGTCAAGAATACCATTGTGATGATTCTAGATCAGAATTTTACTATTGATAGGTCAAGGTGCATCAGTAAATCACCTATACATTTTTTCCTTCTTGATTCTATTCCCATGCCTAGAGGGGCAAGAGGCAGACGAAGCATATACTTTCGTCTGTTTCCATAGCTAGATATTCCCGTAAGGGTTGCTAACCTGTTGCCAGGGGCTATAGCTTGAGGGGCACCACTCCACATCAAGCATGGCTGACCAGGAGATTCTCTTACTCTTACTCCCAGCCTTAGACATATTGGAAGCATTTACAGGTTAACAATCAAACTGTTTGGTCACATTTTGAACTCACTTCTGCAGCTATCCAGTCCTGGAGTGCAACTCAAACCCAGAGCTTCTGGCTTAGAGGCAGGGACGCTATCCACTGTGCCACAAGACTTCGTTCCCCCCAAAAAAAAAACACTTTAAGCAGTCTTAAATTATGGATGAAGTTCCAACTTGTGTGCAAATAGTGTTCACATCAATTCTGTTATGTGTATATCTATTATTATTCTGTTATGCTCTACTTCAGGAGGGAGATGTTATGATATTGCTTTAATGGAATTTGTAAATAGTGAGTGTGCGTCAACTCTGCATAAAGAGCGGTTCGGGCTTGGAACAGGGTTCACAGCTTGGGTAAAGCTCCTGTACAACGCTCCCATGGCGAGTGTACAGACCAACAATACCAACTCCCAATACTTCCAGCTGCACAGGGGCACCAGACAAGGATGCCCACTGTCCCCGCTGCTGTTCGCACTAGCAATCGAACCGCTAGCAATCGCGCTCAGGGCAGCAAAAAATTGGAGGGGGATCCGAAGGGGAGGTAGAGAGCACAGAGTCTCACTCTATGCGGATGATCTGCTCCTCTATATCTCGGACCCACAAAGCAGCATGGACGGAATCATCGCGCTCCTGAAAGAGTTTGGAGCCTTCTCGGGCTACAAACTCAACATGAGCAAAAGTGAGATCTTCCCATTACACCCGCAAGGGGGGGGGGGGGGGGGGGGGGGGCAGCACTAAAGGGGCTGCCGTTCAAACAAGCCCGACATAAATTCCGCTACCTGGGGATCCAAATAGCCCATGACTGGAAAGGGATCCACAAATGGAACCTCACCAGCCTGACGGAGGAAGTTAAAAAGGACCTGCAAAGATGGAACACACTCCCGCTCTCCCTCGCGGGGAGAGTTCAGACGATCAAAATGAACGTACTGCCCAGGTTCCTCTTCCTGTTTAGATCCATTCCGATCTACATCCCCAAGGCCTTTTTCAAAGCGCTGGACAAACTCATCATGGCGTTCGTATGGGGGGGTAAAAATGCTAGGATCCCAAAGAAGGTCTTACAAAAAACAAAAACCAGGGGAGGGTTAGCCCTCCCGAATCTACAATTCTACCACTGGGCAGCAACAGCCGAGCGAGTAAGGGGATGGATCCAGGAGCCAGAAGCTGAGTGGGTGCGTGCGGAGGAGGCCTCCTGCATGGGAACCTCCCTCCGGGCCCTCGCCACGGCAGCACTCCCATCCCCACCCAAAAAACACTCTAGCAGCCCAGTGGTGACAGCCACCCTCCAATCCTGGAACCAACTGCGGCAGCAACTTGGCCTGACCAAAATGTCGAACAGGGCTCCCATCTGCAACAACCATAGGTTCAAACCAGCACTGACCGACGCCACCTTCAAAAGGTGGAGGCAGGACGGGGGGACACTGACAGTCAGGGACCTATACACGGACGACAGGATCGCAACACTGGACGAACTGACAGAGAAATTTCAGCTAGCTGGGGGGAACGAGCTACGGTACCTGCAGCTCAAAAACTTCCTACGAAAGGAGACAAGGACGTACCCACAACCGCCACGACAGACACTACTGGAAGACCTACTGGACGCAAGTATCCTAGAGAAAGGGAACTGTAGTGACATGTATGACCGACTGGTAGATAGGGACGACACCGTACTGGACGCAACAAGGAGGAAATGGGAGGACGACCTGGGGATGGAGATCGGGTGGGGACTCTGGAGCGAAGCACTGCATAGGGTCAACTCCACCTCCACGTGCGCAAGGCTCAGCCTGACGCAACTAAAAGTGGTACATAGAGCCCACTTAACAAGAACCCGTATGAGTAGGTTCTTCCCGGAGGTGGAAGACAGATGTGAACGGTGCCAAAGAGGCCCGGCCAACCACGCCCACATGTTCTGGTCCTGCCCCAGACTCGTGGAGTACTGGACAGCCTTCTTCGAGGTAATGTCCAAAGTGGTGGGAGTGAGGGTGGAGCCATGCCCGATAGTGGCGGTCTTCGGGGTTTCAGAACAGCCAGATCTATTCCTGGGGAGGAGGGCGGATGCCCTTGCCTTTGCCTCCCTGATCGCCCGCCGTAGAATCCTGTTTGGCTGGCGGTCAGCAGCACCGCCCAGAGCTGCGGACTGGCTGTCCGACCTCTCGGAATCTCTCCAAATGGAGAAAATCAAATTTGCCATCCGAGGGTCGGACGACGGCTTCCACAGAACGTGGGAGCCATTCATGCAACTGTTCCGGGACCTATTTGTGGCCAATGTACAAGAGGAAGAATAGTCGGGGGAAGGTAGCGGGAGGGGGGGGGGGGCTACAGGTTCGTTACGGGGGTTTGATGGCTAGCTAAGGCCCAAAACCAAGCTAAATAAACATGTTGAGGGGGGGGGGGGGGGGCGCAGTTACTACTACGAAGATGCTTACCTGTAAATATGTATGTTAATTTTTGCGTGTTTGTTTTTGTTTGTTTTTTTTTTTCTCTCTCCTAACAATTTGTAATTTGTTCAATATAAAATACGAAAACTGAATAAAAACATTTATAAAAAAAAAACTCTGCATAAAGTGATATATAGCATGCAACACAGCAGGAGGAGTTATGTCGACTCCCAAGTAAAATATGCATGTGGGAATCTTCTGGAACATGTGCATAATTTTATAAGTTTTCAATAAAAAGAATCAAAATATTTGTTGTTTATTATTGTATTATTGGTAAGTTTGTGTGAAGAAGACAGAAACATAAAGCGGGGGTGGGGGTGCATGCGGGGGTAATAGGCGCTGCAACCCACGCTTCCCACTCTTACATTTGACCCCTTGATGACTCTCATCGCCACCCCATGATCCCCATTCTGCACTCGCTCACTTTTGTCCCTGTGTCCCACAGCAACCCGGGGCCTCTGGTGGGCACATTGCTGCCAGCTGCCACTGCTCCCAATGGCACAGATGGGTAATGAGCAGCTGTCTCTGGCTAGCAGCTCTCAGCGGGTGTGATCTACACCTCCAGGGCCCTGATTCCTGGGTGAGGCCCACTGGTAACGATGATGATTTTGTTGGACCTCCCCCATGGAACTGACCGGGTTCCTCAGCAGTTGTTCAACCACTGTGTGACATCCCGTTACTAAATCCTGCCTTGTCCTTTTATTATCCTTTCATGGGATCTGGATGTCATTGGCAAGGCCTATCTTTGTTGCCCAACCCTAATTGCCGTTGAACTGAACCATTTCCGAGGGCAGTTATTCAATCACATTGTTGTGGATCTGGAGTCACATGTAGGCCGGATCAGGTAAGGATGGCAGATTTCCTTCCCTGAAGGGCATTCGTGAACCAGATGGGCTTTTAGAACAATTGGTGATGGTTTCATGGTCACCATTACTAAGATCAGATTTCAATTCCAGATTTTAAATTCCGACATTTGCCCTGGTGGGAATTGAGCCTGTGTTCCCAGATCATTAGTCTCAGCCTCGGGATTACTAGTCAATATCATAAACACTGCACCACCTAAATCTTCAATATAAGGTACGACTGAGCTAACTTCACACATGACAAACTGCCTCTAAGCCAGGAGGGAGAGCTTAGATAGTTTTTGAAAGGGGAGATGGAGATACACACAGGAGTGAGAGAATTTTGGAGAGTTGAACCAAGATATCTGAATGCTTTGCTGTCAGTAGAATGTCAAAAGCAGAAAGTGATGCACCAATATTTAAACAAAAGTAATTCGACAGGAATATCAGGCAGGAAGGAAAATTTATAGTGTGGAAGAAACTAGTTTTCCTTGTCGAGGGAAAATTGCTGCAAACTAAATCAAGGAAAACAATAGACAGCAAGTTGGCGCAGTGGATAGCACTGCTGTCTCACAATGCTGATGTTCCAGGTTCAATCCCGGCTCTGGGTCACTGACCATGTGGAGTTTGCACATTCTCCCCATGTTTGCGTGGGTTTCACCCCCACAACCCAAAGATGTACAGGGAAGCTGGATTGGCCACGCTAAATTGCCCCTTAATTGGAAAAATGAATTGTGTAAATCAAGGAAAACAGGGCACCTTTGGCTTTGAAGTAAATTTAACAAGCTTCATTATTAACAAATTAACAAAATTAACAAATTTCAAATGTTTGCAGTAAGATTAGGGGTGCATAAGGAGGGGGCCGCCTCATATAAAAGTGTCCCGTCAGAAACCATTTTCATTCCAGGAGGCAGGGTGGGATGGAGTCAAGCCTACAGCCCCCTAATGCAGGCTGGAGACAGCCACAGGAACTGCCAAATGCCAAGACAGATTGTTTAAAAGGCCTTCCTTGGTGCTCTGGGATTTTGTCCCAGTTGTTTTGTTAAATATTAGGCCTTCTAAGCCCTCGCCCACCCATGACCTATCCATGCTAACTCATGCATCCCACTCACATCTATGACCCTGAAAGGCCCTGTGCCAACAGAATGATAAATCATGCCAACCCATGCCCCCTACCCACCATGCTCTTACATATCCAGTGTCCACCATCGTTAGACTTCAGGAGCCATATCGCAATGATATAAAACATAGGTATGAATATCTATCACAACCTTGACTATACTTAAAAACACTCCCATTAATTAAAGCCAGTTAAAAACTTTAAAAGCCCCTCAAGTACTGAAATCCTTATTTAAAAAACAGACTTTTATTCATAACTAACATCAAAGTTAGTAAATCATTTATTAACCTCTTTGAACTGCCAATAAAACTGGGAATGTACTTCCTTGTTGAGGTAATTGTAGGTTAGGGAAAGCAGCCAATCTTTAACAATGATATAATTATAGCCCTCAGGGTAATGTCAACAAACAGCTATTATAACTGCTAGAATATAATTTTTCAGCTCTCACTGACACAGGCAGGCTTTTTTACATTTTAAAGGTCTGGAGGATTTAAATAACCCTGCAACACAACAGTTTTATAGACCTTATCTGCAGTCATGAACCTTTACATCGCCTCCTTAAATTAGTGACTTGAATAGACATATGTTTCTCGGCACTGCGATTGCCGGGAAACATGCAGCTCAATGCACTCACTCGGGGACTTTGTTCCCTTTTGGGAAGATCACGCTCAACGTCACATATCAGCAACACAGCCATTAACTTTTGCATATGAACATAATTGAAAGCTTTTTCAAAATGTATGAAGCATATTTAAATGTTCTTGTTTATTTCTGGACATTAATTGCAGATTGTTCTCAAGTTAAATAGTCCCCCTCTTATTACTGTTCCAGGTCTAAATCTAGACTGTGTTCCATCAATTTCTGCTTCAACTGTTTTATTATTTGTTTCTCTTATAATTCTCAAGATCACTTTAATAAGATGACTCATTAAGCTTGCAGTTCTAAAATGATTGCACTTTATTGCTTTAGGTTTCTAGGTAACTTAACAAATAATGAATGTCTTACGTCACTTGGAATGTATCCTTTGGTATATATTTGATCACAAAATTCTGTTATTACTTCTAATTCTGTTTCTCCAACGACTTTCCGATGTTCTGTTGCTATGTCGTCTATGCCTGGGGCATTTCCTGTACTCATTAATTTCCAAGCATTCTTAACCTCTGATATAATGTTTGGTGCATCATTTGCCTCTCTGTCTTGCGGACTCCCTCATTTTTTGGATATCTATTCTGTCCATCCATTTACTACTGCATCCCTTTCAAACAATATTTTATGTATTTCTCTGCACCCTGTTGCTCGTTCTGGGTGAGTGTGCTTTACACTCAATTGACTCTGTTTTATTCCTTAGCTCTAGAGTCGCCAGGTATCCTTATGATACCGCCACAAGATTCAAGTTCAAGTTCAGACCAATGACTCAATACACCAGTTAGTAAGTTCAAACAATACACGTTTATTATTACACAGTTATTTACTACTCATGCATATAACACTAAAAGACTAGGCTATTCCTACCACTAACAGGCCAATACTTATCTGGAATAAGGGAACTGCCGGATCAGGGAACAATGGCCTCTTGCTTTGTCCTGGGTCCGCAGGTTTCCAGTTGGTGTGGACTAAAGGGGTCAGGAGTGTCTACTCTCGTAGCGTGCATTGTATGACACTTACTTGTCAGTGTAGCAATTGGCCTACCCTCTCTTTCTCACGTTCACGGTCCTGGAGAGTTGCTGCACAGGTGTTCTGCTGGGAGGGCCGGCTGAGAAAGCGGAGTGCTGGCTGAGAGAGGCTGGCTAAGAGAACGAGCTGGGGTCGGGGTCTCTGTCTTATACTGTTTTGGGTTTCGTGCCCATCTGGGCGGACCCTCTATAAACCTGCAATCGATTGGGTCTCTTCCCAATCGATTGATTTGAATTTCCCCAATAATGGGGCTGTTCCTCGATCAGTGGGCGGTTCTTTCCACCTTATTTATGTCCTTTGTTTCAGACTCCACTGGCGCCGGGATGTCTGACCTTTTATAGAATATTTCAATCTCTTCTAATTGTTGTGTCCATTGTGCCTGGGAATCACCGGGAATCGCTCACTTAATATGCGCAGCGCGTTAGTTACAATGCTGTCTGGTTTCTTTAGAAGCCAGAATACACAGGGGATTCTGCAAACTGCTTGTCTCTTTGCAACTGTCCATTTTTCCCTGTAACCTTTGCGTTCTTCCATTTTGTGTGAGGAAGTGGCCAACCCAGGTGGCTACAACCCACTGTGTGTTGCATCCATGGAATCCATAGAATCCCTGCAGTGCAGAAGGAGGCCCTTCGGCCCATCTAGTCGACACCAACCCTCTGAAAGAGCAGCCTAAACATATCCATCCCCTATCTCCATAACCCCACCTAACCTTTTGGATACTAGGGGGCAATTTAGCATGGCTAATCCACCCAACTGTGCGAGGAAATCAGAGCACTGGGAGTAAACCCACGTAGACTATGGCTCTTTTCTTCTCTCTGTCAAAGATTTCACCTTCTGATGAAGAACTCTCATTTTGTGATTTCTTTCCATCTCCAGTACTTCATCACACTTCTCATTATACTAGTTCTCTTTCACGTGCCGACATACCCACAGTCCAAAGATGTGCAGGTTAGGTGGATTGGCCATGATAAATTGCCCTTCGTGTCCAAAATTGCCCTTAGTGTCGGATGGGGTTACTGGGTTATGGGGATAGGGTGGAGGTGTTGACCTTGGGTAGGTTGCTCTTTCCAAGAGCCGGTGCAGACTCGAAAGGGCCGAATGGCCTCCTTCTGCACTGTAAATTCTATGATACATTTTTTATTTCCTTTTCAATTTCACCACACTCAGGTGTGTTTCCTTTCTATCATCATTGCTAGTACCTCATCTGTCATCCACTCCTTGTCTCCTAATATCTCTTTTGCAGCATGTTGTATACTCATTTTCCTGTTTTTTTTCCATTTGCTTTCTATTTCTTATTCTGAGACCTCTGCTTGATCTGATTCCTCAAACCTGAGACATTCGTACTTGTTTTTACTTTTAGAGTGAATGCCTCTCTGATCTTTTCATCCTTTAGTATGCTCAAGGACTAAATAGTCACATATCTTGTCCTTTTTTGGCATTTTCAGGATCAACGTAATTTTTCCCCAGAAGGAGACAATGATCTATATTTATATCTGTGCTGGAATATGATTGTACGTTCATCGGATGGGTGGGCGCACAAGACTGAAGCACGTTATGTCGTGGGAGAAGACATCCGGCTCGTATTCCGATGTTATCGCACACTTGTGCAATATTTCAGTCGGCTTGCACACCAGAGAGTGGGAAACATGCCCTCGCCCCTTGAGGAGCCAATTGAATGCAATTTCATGTGGCCTATCTGCTTTTGCAGTTGGCAAGCAGGCTGATTGGTCTGGCAACCTTTCGTTTTAGCTGCAACCGTGACACAGGGCGGGACAAACTGCCAGGGCTGAAATAAAATTAACAAATGTGTCTGGGGACTGAGGTCAGTGTCTGACTGTGCAGCTGAGGCACTCAGAACATAGTTTTGACATGGATATTTATTTTCCCTGGCTAGCAGCTCCCTGAGACAGCTCTGCAGCGGCTGTCCCTCTGAGGGGGCACATTAGAAATACCAGCCTGCACTCTCCCTTTTCTTGGCACCCGCCCACTTCCTGCCCTCCCTGAGAGCACTCAACCTTTCACAGAGCGTGTTTCAGGCTAGATGGCCACTAATTGGCCAGCCAGCATGAAATTGCGTTCCGGGGCCAAGCACAGGCGGGAACACACTGCATGTCCTCTTCCAGGCCTGGCCGGGTGCGCGCCCGACAAGCAAGAAAATTGAGGCCATGATCTATTTGATTTCTATACACATCGCCTGGACTTCTTCAAGTGTGCAGTCTTTTTGTTTCTTAAAAAACGTGTCAGACATCATTGGATTATTTTCTTGACAAAACTGTATCCATCTCTCCTCTTTCATTTCTTAATCCAAGCCCATATGGACTGGCATGCATATCTAATGTTCCTTCGCATATTTTAACATTTAAGTTGCCAATTCAATTCCCACATCAGTTGATTTAACTTGATCATAACGCTACAAGATTTTTTTTGTTCTTCTCTGAGTTGTGGACATTGCTGGCTAGTCCAGTGTTATTGTCCATCCCTAATTGCCCTTGAGAAGGTGGTGGTGAGCTGCCTTCTTGAACTGCTGCAATCCATGTGGTACAGGTACACCCACTGTGTTGTTAGGATGGGACTTCCATGATTTTCACCCCACGGCAATTAAGTTATAAGTAATATATTTCCAAGTCAGCTTGGTGTATCTTTTGGAGAGGAACTTGCAGGTGGTGGTGTCCTCATGAATTTGCTGCCTTTGTCTTTCTAAATGGTAGAGGTTGAGGGTTTGGATGCTGCTGCTGAAAGATCCTTGGTGAGATGTTGCAGTGTACCTTGTAGATGGTACACACGGCTACCACTGTGCATCAGTCATGGAGGGAGTGGATATTTAAGGTGATGGATGGGGCGCTAACCAAGTTGATTGCTTTTTCCTGGATGGTGTCGAGGCTCTTGAGTGTTGTTGGAGGTGCACTCATCCAGGCAAGTGGAGAGTATTCCACTACACATCTGACTCGTGTCTTGTAGATGGCGGACAAGCTTTGGTGAGTCAGGAGGTGAGTTATCCTCTGCAGAGGTCCCAGCTCATGATTTCCATTTGTAGCCACAGTATTAATATGCCTAGTTCAGTTCAGTTTCTGGTCAATAGTAACCCCCAGAATTTTGAAAGTGGGGGATTCAGTGATTATAATGCCATTGAATGCCAGGGGTGATAGTTAGATTCTCTCTTGTCAGAAATGGTCATTGTCTGGCATTTGTGTGGCATGAATGTTACTGACTATTTGTCCATTAAAGCCTGGATGTTGTCCAGGTCTTGTTGCATTTAGACATGGACTGCTTCAGTATCTGAAGCATGGTTTTGAATATTGTGCAGTCATCAGCGAACATCGCCATTTCTGACCTTATGATGGAGGGAAAATCATTGATGAAGCAGCTGAAGATGACTGGGCACTACCCAGAGGAGCTTTTGCAGTGATATCCTGAGACTTCGATGGTTGACCTCCAATGACAACCACCTTCCTTTGTGCTAGGTATGACTCCAATTAGTGGAGAGTTTTCCCCCTGATTCTCACTGACACCAGTTTTGCTAGGGCTTGTTAATGTCACAAGCAGGCACTCTCACCTCATGAGCTCTGTTCTTTTGTCCATTTCTGAACCAAGGTTATAATGAGGTCAGGAGCTGAGTGACCCTGCCAAAACCTGAGTTGAACATCAGTGAGCAAGTTATTTCTGAGTAAGTGCTGTTTGAAAGCACTGTCAATGACCCTTTCCATCACTTTGTTGATGATCGAGAATAGATTGGTGGGGCAATAATTGGCTGGGTTGGCTTTGTCCTGCTTTTTGTGGACAGGAAATACCTGGGCAGTTTTCCACATTGCTGTGGCAAAGCTGATGCCAGTGTTGTAGCTGTACTGGAACAGCTTGTCTAGAGTCACAGCTATCTCTGGAGCACAGGTCTTCAGTACTTTTGCTGGAATGTTGTCAGGGTCCATAGCCCATGCAGCATTCAGGGCCTGCAGCTGTTTCGTGATATCATGTGAACTGAAATGAGTTGGCTGAAGACTGGAACCTGTGATGCTGGAAACCTCAGGAGGAGATCCCCATTTTATGTTGTCATGAAATGTATTTATTCCCTGCTCACTGCGATCTTGTGTCCAGCATAAACTTATATGGCAATCAGATCAAAAGACTTTTCTTGATCCTTAATCAAGGTCACTCTTTCTGTTATTGGGCAGTAACTTATTATGCCAAGCCTCATTATGCATTCATGTCTGAGAGCTGAGACACCCATTACTTTGGTGAAATAGCTGTGCCCATGGGAAAAGATTGCTTGATTGCTCTTTCCATTGGATCTATTTTGTCAATTACACAATGTTTATTTACACAAGATAAAGCGGTATCAAGCGCTTTATGTTTCTCCTACTAATGCGTTAAAGGTCTGGATGATTGATACTTTCAAAGGGCTGTAATAAAATAAGTTTCAGATGGAAAGTTGGTAATGATTGACAGTTTTTATAGATTTTCCACACATGCCACTGTTACCATGGGGTTCATTGGCTCTGTACAGAGCTTAACCTGGGTGAATGGACATCAAGCTGCCATATATTGGCATGGGGGCCATTAATGGTGGATGAAGGGCATGAATTGGCGTGGTTGGAGCATCAAGATTGTGTTGGGGGTGGTGAGGAGGTGTGAGTGATGAAGGCTAGAGGACTGCTTTTTGTTTTGCTCTTTTTATTACAACTGAAGCTAAGTGCCTGAGCTGCGACACAGCCATTTGACCAGACCACCCCTGCACTTGGCTGGGAAATTTCCTGCTACCTGCCTCCAGGATGAAAATCCAGCCCATACATGTTAATGTTTTGAAAATGTAGGTATGATTTAAGTCTATATTTTGTAAATGTGGTTGTGGTATTAATTATCTGGACGACAAATTTCAAAAGGCATACTAATACAACACACTTCAAAAAAAAGTAGCTCCAGTCAGAAAAAGTTTTGTTGTCCAGGTAGACAAATAAGTTAGCAGACCTGGTCCAAAGCTGAAAAGAAATCCTTGTAGTGTAAGCTTCCGTACTCAATGCAATGTTTCGGACCAGAACATTCTATTTTAAGTTCTTCCCCCAATACATTTAGACGTGAATTAATCTGATTGACTGATACTTTGATGACTTTAACTGAGCTTCAAAGGCTGTCTTTTCCGTTCTAAGTCTGACCAAACAGTACATACAGTAATGGTGTGCCAGCCAGCGCTGAATCTACAGAAATTGTGGCAGCTTATCACTTAGGTGATTTTGTGCATGACAGGTAATTAGCTTTAGCAGCTGCTGAACTGTGATTCCCATTGCTAATGAAATAGGGCTTTGTCCATTAAAGGCCACACCTGGTGTGCTACTATTTGATCATTTTTGAGTTCCAGAACCTATTGGACTTTGGTCTGTTTCCCTCGTACTCACACCAGTCTCCGTGAAGCTTGCCTAAGCCGTCCATGTGTTTGCTGTTTTCTCTTCATCAGTTAATGAAAGGCTAGAGGCCCCTGACTTCAAGTGGGTTTGAGAGCAGCTGCATCGAAGGAACAGAATTACAAAAGGGTTCAATTAGTCAGCAGCATGTAGTATGTAAATGTGATGACAGGATCTTTGAAGGGAACATTCAATCATGCACACATCTCCTGACTTTTATAGAGGATTTGCAATAATTCTTAATCATTTGTCCATGGCTAGAGAATGCATTAAAAAAATAATTGCTAGGTTCTTTTGACATTTTGTTTTTTTTCTCCTCTATCCCTTATCTGATTCCAATGCAACTCTCCTTAGATGCAAGTTTCCCATTAGATCTCGAATGGAACTTAATGCTGTTTAATTAATGTTTGACCTTTTCATGTGGAAGCAAGAGTGGTAAAACATGGAGAAGACTCCTTTATCTAACTGAATTCAGAATTCAAAGCAGATATTTATCAAAGTCTGCCAAAATAATTTCTCAAAAAAAGAAAGCATTATGGACCACTTCATTTTTATATTTTGGCTGTATTATTAATAGATTTCTACTAGAATTTTGCACAGAAAGCAATAATTAGCTGTACAATTGTTGAGAAAGAACAGATAATTCTATTAAGAATTCTATGCAAATTAATACCTTGGCTTGTATTTATTAACATTTCTTTTCTCCTGTCTTTCCCTAGAGCTGCTTGTTCACTCTGTAGAAATGTAGATGACTGTCCTCCAGTATCTCACTTAACTGGCCATATTATACATTAAAATCAAATATGTCATTAGCTTAGTAACTAAGCCAAGTGTTCTGCCAGCATGAACTCCATGATCTACTTGATGTCCACACATGAATGCATTTTGCACCAGAGGTCACTGAAAGCAGTCAGGAGTGGAAACCTAGGCTGATGATTTTCCTCACCAGTGCTGCTCCAGCAAGGAGCACCTAATGATCGGGAGAATGTGGATCAAATGTGGGACCTTAACAATCCACAGATCTGGGGCTGGATTCTCCCCTACCCGTGGGCCGGGGGGTCCCGGTGGGATGGAGTGGGGTGAACCACTCTGGCGTCGGGCCGCCCAAAGGTGCGGATTTCTCTGCATCTTTAGGGGCCAAGCCCTCACCTTGAGGGGCTAGGCCCGCGCCAGAAGGTTCCTGTGCTGCCGGCTGGCGTGGCAGGCCTTTGGTGCCACGTCAGCCGGGGCCGAAGGAACTTTGCCAGCCGGTGGAAGTCCGCACATGCGCCGGAGCATCAGCGGATGCTGACGTCATCCCCGCGCATGCGCAGTGGAGGGTGTCACTTCCGCATCGGCCAGTGTGAAGGCTATGGCCAATGCGGAAGGAAAAGAGTGTCCCCACGGCACAGGCCCGCCCATGGATCAGTAGGCCCCAATTGCAGGCCAGGCCACCGTGGGGGCACCCCCCATGGCCAGATCACCCCGCGCCCCCCCCGGACCCTAGAGTCCGCCCGTGCCGCCAGTCCTGCCAGTAAGGGAGGTGATTCACGCCGGCGGGACTGGCATTCCAGCAGCGGGACTTCGGCCCATCGCGGGCCAGAGAATCGCCGGGGGGTTGGGGGGGCGCCGACCGGTGCGGCGAGATTCCCGCCCCCGCCGAATCTCCAGTGCTGGAGACTTCGGGAGACGGCGGGGACGGGATTCACGCCGGTCCCCGCCGATTCTCTGACCCGGCGGAGGGTTGGAGAATCCAGCCGCTGGTTACCATCCAAGCAAATGCACACTGACCAAACTGTTGTGGGAAGCACTCAAATATTCTTAATATTAGGGTGCTGAAATTCATTGATCAACTTTAAAACTTGGCAGCCTTGATTTTCTCCTCCACTCAAAGACTCAAATACTAATACAAAAATACATAGAAATTAGAACGCAAGACAAGCCCAAATCAGGCAGAGTTGAAGTTCATCCTCCAAAAATCACCACTGTTCTTTCCGCTGTTGCAAAGGAAAATGCCATCCCCTTCTTCCTTCAATTACAGGCTCTAATAAGGAATTTGCACTGGCAGCAAAGCCGGAGTAAATCCCTTTCCTCACTAGAATTCCATAGCAATATCATTCATGTTCCTCAATAGTTTGTTTTTTTTTAAATAAATTTTGAGTACCCAATTCATTTGTTCCAATTATGGGCAATATATCATGGCCAATCCACCTACCCTGCACATCTTTGGGTTGTGAAGGTGAAACACACGCAAACACGGGGAGAATGTGCAAACTCCACACGGACAGTGACCCAGAGCCGGGATCGACCTGGGACCTCAACGCCACGAGGCAGCAATGCTAACCACTGCGCCGCTGTGCTGCCCTTGTTCCTCAATAGTTCGTGGTCAGACTTTTTTTTCTCATAACTTGATACCCTTACTTTCGTTTGCTGTTGGCGAATAAATCTAAAAAAGATAATTATCTGGAATTTCTGCAGGAGTTCTTTCAAGCTTCCCCCATATCTTGAGCAGAGGATTGGAGGACCCCTCCAGAAATTACATTAAGTAGCTAAACAGTGTCCTCTACAAAGTTTCTCTAGGAATTCCAGCAAACCTACAGAGGGAGCTGAGGAGAATCCATCAGAAACTCCCCCTCTTGTAAAGTGATCCAAATTACAAACACCATGAGGTCTTATTACAAATCATAGGAACATGGTTGGAATTGCTAATCAGGAGAAGACCAAGATACTGCTACTTCAACCTTGACCATCCTGATAGTCAATGATGATGTAATGATCATGGTGTTGTTTACGAATCACAAAAAACAGTATCTGTAAATTAATCAGCAACAGACTCAGATATGGTGTGAGTAAACCAAAATAAAATAACATGTTGCGTGATGATACATCGCTTATGGATGACATGATTGTGATTTTGTCAATTTTCTACTCCAAGCCGAAAATGCCCCTTCAAAATGCCACTCAAGCACTCATATTGCTCACAAGTATTAGTCTGGCTGGAGTTAGTTTTGTTCTTGCAATAGAAAAAGTTTGTGCCTAAAATAACAACTTGAGTAGAATTCAGTGTGTCCTGGGTTGACTGGTCTCAATGGGGATTGCAACTGCACTACCATGGAGCATAAGAATTTATATTTCACCTCACAAATGATTATTGTGTTATAGGAGGAACATTATTTATAATGCACTTTCATCATGTTTGGCACAGTGGAGTAGAATTTCAATCCAGAAGTAAAAGCAGAAATAACAAGAGTACCAAGAGCATATATATTGCAGGGCCTATTGCGGTTCTCACCCGTGTCTCGGATGTTGGCATGTTAAAGGTTGACACAGTAAATGTTGACTTCTTATTTTTGTTCAGCAGTTACTAAAAGATGATATTAGATAAAGTGCAAATCCTTCAACCATTTGAACAGTCGGGTCGGAGAATCGGCGCAATGCCGCACAAATCGTGCCACGCCGCCCCGACCCCGGGGGGGGGCCTCCATAGTGGCCTGGCCCAGGATCGGGGCCCACCAATTGACGGGCCTCTCTGGCTGGGAGCCTCCTTTCCTCCACGCCGGCTCCTGTAGCCCTGTGCCATTTGGCGTCGGGGCCAGCGCAGGGAAGAAGGCCACTGCGCATGCGCTAGTTGTCGCAAGCCCAACTGCACATGCGCGGACCTGGGTTCACGCCGATATCGTCAGCTGGAGTGGCGTGGGCTGCTCCAGTGCCGTGCTAGCCCCCTGTGGGCCGGATAATGGGGTCCTGGAACGCGTACCGACTCCGGAGTAAAACATTCCCATTTTTACGCCGGCATCGACACTTAGCCGCCCGATGGGAGAATCCCGCCCAGTGACTTTGGCACCATCCTTTTTTAAAAATCCAGCCCAGACATGTGGATTCTCCGCAAATGCGGAGAGTCATGAAGGCTGCCGTGAAACTGACCCGATTCTGCTCCCTGGTCGGGGCTAGCAGCGGGGCCCCGTGAACCACGGCATTGCAGGCTTAGCGAACGTCGCTAAGCCCGCGCGCCAAGGGTAACGGCGGCTGACGCGCACGATGACGTCATCACGCATATGCGTGAAACCCGCGCATGCGCGGGCTGTCATGCCCCTCAGCCGACTGGTCCAGCGGGGCGGCGGAGGAACAAAGAGTGCGCGGGTTTCGGACCTGGTGGGCACCGATCGCGGGCCCATGCCACCCTTGGCACGGCCGTGGTGTGGCCGTGCCAATCGGTGCCATGGTTCTCCAGAACGGCACTTTGCGGTCGTTTTCACGAACGGTGAGAGCAGGTGTGTTTGCGTTCGTGAAAACGGCCGTAAAGGCCTGGGAACTCGGCCCATCGGCCTGGGGAGAATCGCTGTTCGCCGTAAAAAAACGGCGAGCAGCGATTTGTGTCGTGGGGCGGCCGTGGGGGGGGGGGGAGAATAGCGGGAGGTCGGGAAAAATGTCGGGAAGGCCCTCCCGCTATTCTCCGACCCATCGTGGGGGGCGGAGAATCGCGCCCGCGGAATTTGATCCCTTCCATTCGCTGAGTGCAAGGGTACCTATTAAGTAAATTTGATAGCCTCAATCCACTCAAGACAGGCTATTGGTCCACAATACAAACTGGTGTTTATTAACCAAACTCACTCGTAAAAGTCACTTGAGTAGCAAATGGAATAATACCACACACATTCAGTGGGAGATGCTCGTTTGAGAAATATCTTTGGGTCAAAATGCTGGAAACTTTACTCTGCATCCAACCATGCCCTTCAGTAAAAGTGATGCAGATTTAGGGGACCTGAAATTTAAATTGTTGCAATGATTAGCGTGAGCATCTTTCGTCTTGACAAGCACGAAACTCAACACAACATAAAATAATTTGCATCATCATTCAACAACTTACCAAGTGTTCTTAACAATGTTGCATTGCTATAAGATAATAGATATCTTAAGCTTGACAGATATTTTGTATTTTTTCCACCTGTTTGTGCTGGCATCAATCCCATTGCACTGGGAGCATCGTGAGAGAGGCCCAAACTGGATTTGGTGGGGGTGCCGAACCATGCGCAAGCCACGCAACCCGTGGCACCCGGCGAGATCTCGATCACACCCTGGCTGGGCATGATCCAGATAATTATATTTAAATAAGCTATTAGGCTCATTTAAATATACACGGCCGGTTTGAGTCTGCAGTCTCCTGGGTCCCGTTGGCACTGCTGGGGTGCCTGGGTGCCAGGTTGGCAGTGCCAGGTTTCCAAGCGGTGGGGCCTGAATTGCCATGCCTATGAAACGGTGGTTGAAGTGGGTGTATGAAGGGTGGGTGGGAGGGAGAAAGTGGGGTATAAAGTGGTGTCTTGAAGTTTGGGGATGAAGGGAAGGTTTTGAAAGGGGACCTGGAAGGGGGGGGGGGGGGAATTGAGAGGGAGTGCCCTAAAGGTTGGGGGGGGGGGGGGGGGCCTTGGCAATCCCATAGTGGAGTATTCTCACTTCGGGTGGAGAATTGATTCCCAATGCCCGCAAGGATGCATGGGTGTGGGAAAGGCCACCCTCATGTCTGGGTGGTGCGCAATCACTCACGCTAATTGTTATTAATGGAAGGGAGGTCGTCCCTTGGGGGTTGAGGGTTGGGGGCGTCGTCCAGGTCTGCAGGGTGGGGGTCGCATTGTCCGTGGGTGAGGGATGTGGGGGCCCCTCAACCTCATTTTGAGATTGGGCACAATATCTGAGGAGCTGGTCTAGCCGGCGAGTTAGTTCCCCATTGCAGAAAAAAGTGTGGGATTCATCAGTGAGAAATTCCCCAAGTCCCCAAAAAATGACTCAAGGCGTGCTTTAAGGTTCGTTCTTGGCTGGAATCGAGGGGTCATTCCCAGCGTTTGTAACAACCATGCTATCGAACGGCATTCTAGTTATTTTTTGCCCTCCAGCGGGGTTCCAGTTAGCCTCATATCCGGCACTGAGGAGCATCAACGAGCGGGGCTTCTCATTGCAGGAAGGGATTGGGGCACAATTTTTAAATAGTGCTCCGGTCACTCAACCCTCCCGATGTTACACCCGGAAACTCGAAACTCATCTGTTGGGGGTCCTCGAGGTCTCCCTCCACCAACCATCCCTCCACCAACCAGCAGTGCCGGGGTGCAGTCTGGCCAGAGACGGACTCCCCAGGGTCCTCTGATAGCCTGGGAGAAGAGCCCGTGCCATTCCCCTGGTTCCTGTTTGTGCAGTGCTAATCAGCGTTCAGCTGGGGTCTCGGCGAAGCCAATGCATGTCAGGTGGCCGTTTGATCACGGCTAAGTGGGTTGTCAAGCTCACTATTGTTTTGCAAATTTAGAGTCCCCAATTCATTTTTTTCTCAAGCTCACTTAACCGTGTGAGACTGGGTCCCTCCCATTGTGCGCAGGATCCAAATTGTGCTGTCTCGTGAGACGTAACGGCTGTCAGGAATCCTGGAGGGCTCTCATGGGATCTACTGACCAAGTCCTGCTCTGAATCCAGAGAGACACAGTTGGTGGATCGCACCCTCAGTGTGGGTGAATACAAGTCTGGACCTCACCCAAAAAGCTGAAGAGATGCTCCCTACTAAACCCAACCAAAATGACACAGGGCTGGCTTCTCTAGTAACCCAACCGCCTGTTTCTTGGCAGCACACCATTCACTGGTGGGGAATTCACTCTTCCCTCCACTTGTCAATGGGATTTCCCATTGAAACCACCCCATTGCAGCCGGGAATCCCAAGGCCAGGGTGCGCTGCCTGCGGGACGAGGTAATCACAACAGCCAGAGAATTTTGGGGCTGGATTCTCCGATTCTGGGGCTGTGTCCCCACACCAGCGTGGGAACGGTGGCATTTTACGCCTGAAAAAAATGGCGCAAAATGGCCATCAATTCCCCGTTTTGCTAGGGACTAGCAGGAAGGCAGCGTAGAGCACCCAGCTGTAGCTGCTGATACGCCTCAGAGAATTGCCGGGTCTGTGGCCGCGCAGGCGCATGGCGGTGGCCTGCAGCGGCCGTGCTGTACTACAAAGCGGAGGCCGGTCACGGACCCGGCCCGCAAAGTAGTTCCCCCCTCTGGCCAGCTAGCGTGCCCCGGACCACACCTCCACAGTGCCCCCAACCCCGAATAATGTCCCAAAGTCTGCGGATCAGCCCTCCCCATACTGTGGCAGCGTTGGACTGAGTCCGCAGCCGCCACGCCGAGTTCCTGACAGAATGGGACCACACGCGACCACTCCATCGGGAACTCAGCCGGTGGGGGGGGGGGGGGGGTGGAGCTTCGGGGGGGGGGGGGGGTGCAGGCCTCAGGCAATATCTTGAGGCCGTCGATGCGTGGCACAACATACTCCTAGAGTATGCCGCTTCGGAAGGGGGGAGCATCGCAAAAGTGCCGCCACCCCCTATTTGTTTGGGAACTCTGATTATCCGGCCGATCGCCAAACGTGATTTTGGCGTCGGCGACTGGAGAATCCAGCCCCTGGTCTTTGTCAATTTTGGGGTGAATTGCGTCCCTAGTGTCAAAATAAAGAACTACAAGTGATACATTATGAGAACATGATGGAGAAATATGTCACATCAGGTCCAACGTGGCACGGTGGCACTGTGGTTAGCACTGCTGCCTCACAGTTCAGGCTAAGTTACCGGAGTGGGCTGGATGAGGGAGTAGACCTGGGTTGAATGCTCTATCGGAGGGTCGATGGGCCGAATGGCCTCCTCTCCACTGTAGAGATTTTATAACCTTCATAAAAAGCACCAATATGATTTTATTTCTTCTTCAAACATAAACCATTCCTTTGCTCTCCTCTATATTGACTCAATGTACCTATTGCACCAATTGGATTTATGTTTCCTGCAGCCAATCTTTAGTCTGACCCTCGTGGAAGTATCTATCGCTCTTTTGGAGGCATGAGTTCAGGAGAATGCAATGCCTACACAGGATCATGAACCTTTCATACAGTTCTCCCATTGATTTTCCAGCAATACCAATACCCATTTAGCTCGGTATATTTGGGCTCAGTTATGAAAATGAAAAAAAAAGAAAATCGTGTATTGTTACAAGTAGGCTTCAAATGAAGTTACTGTGAAAAGCCCCTAGTCGCCACATTCCGGCTCCTGTTCGGGAAGGCTGGTACGGGAATTGAACCGTGCTGCTGGCCTGCCTTGGTATGCTTTCAAAGCCAGCGATTTAGCCATGTGCTAAACCAGCCCTATGGTGAATCTATTGCTGGAAAGCTTTTGCTGATGTGAGATTGAAAACCTGGAACTCCTTGGTTGTAAAACCCGAAAGCCAAACATCACACCGCTCTAGGTTGAGGCTGTTCAACCCTACTGAGATAATCCCTTTGCTGCCTTTATATAGTGAGATGACTTTCATTCTAAGATGGTCTGATTCGAACCAAGGTTGCAAAGGTAAAAAGAGTGTTCTCACCCATTGAATCATCTGGAAACTGCTGCTTTCCTGTTCAATTCTTCAATTTATCTGATGAATCTAATATGTCAAGGTGCATAGTTTTCTACTTTAGTTTATTCCTTCCCATTGCCTTAAAATCTTTGAATCTCCTGCAGTCTTTCCTTCTCCCTGCAATCTCTTTACTCTGTTTAAGACTCCACCGCTTTAATCATTACTTCCTGGTTCACTTGATCTTGCATGTTCAACCTTGATAGGTCCTGCACAAAACATTTTGCTCTGGCTCCTCAATAATGTTTTTGAAAATGCATCAATCAACACGTAAGTGAGTGTAAAATGTGCACCTCTCATCAGAATAAAGCTTATTTCTTTACATAGCTATTTAATAAATGGTGAAATCATAATATGCAAACACACCCCGATATTCTATGCTGGTCAGCAATAGAATTGTATTATTTCAAAATCAAAAGCAATCAGAAAACTGACCATTGTAAAATCCCTAGTTTACTGGCAATGAATAGGCCAATGAAACAAATGTGCATTTTAAAAAAAAAGTTTATTCAGCAAGTAGTGTTTAATTTAATTGCTGTGTGACCTTGTATTAATATCTCTGAACTTCCACCGGAGGCGGTAAGCATTCAATATTAACACACAAAGAGTGTGGCAAAATTTCTATTCGGTTGCTACCAAAGCATTTCATGATATTGAGAATAATTAGGGCTCAAACCTATGATACATTTGCTAATCAAATTCTTTCTTTGTAGAAACAAAATGCTAAATTGTAAAGTGTGTGATACAATTGTTATTAAATGTTAGCTTGCAATGTTTAACTCCTGATGATTGTTACGCTGCGCACAAAAGCTCAATAACCACTTTCTAAGGTATCGTTGAATCTCCGAAAACCAGGACAGTTACTAATCGAACAAAATGATCTCACTGAGAACTCAATATCAATATTCATACTAATCAGAATGTAGGAGGCTCTGCTGTGACTTAAGACACCAGTATTAAAATTGACCCAGCTCCAGTGTCTATATGATGAGAGGTTACTTTAGCAATGTCACAAACTGTACTATATAGAATTTTCAATTTTATCATTAGTCACATTGTGACCACAATAAAGACAAAGGTAAAGTCGCCATAGTCCCGCCATAGACCATTGGCTGCTTTCCCCTTTGAGGGGGAGAGCTGACTGGTGGTGATTTAACCTGAGGATCAACACACCTCAGGCGAGGGGCAAAGTTGAGAAGGCGGGGCCATCATGAATAACCTGAATGAACACAATAAATAATGTCTGCGTAGGCGATACATTGTTAGCTTGGCTGGATTTTGTTTCTTTGGATGACTCTCCAAGGATGGTGCTTCAAAGGTCAGACTTTAGGCCCCACATTAATTGATCGTCCACTGTGGGATTTATGACAAGATTTGTGAAAGACCCTTTGAAGCGCACCATAGGAAACAGAATAGTGAGTCTGAGGGATCACAGTCAATGTTCAGTGTACACCCATGCTGCTGGGACCATTCACAGAGCAGCAAAAGATTATATTTCCTTATTTAAAAATAAATTTAAATAGATTAGTATAAATAGAATGTTGATCTTTTATACAGGTGACTTGCTTTGAAAAGTGCTTAACTATGTGAAGTACATCCAAAATAGATGTCTGGATTTCTATCTGTAAGCACCAATTTAAAAATAATTCATATGCCTTGGCATTATCCCCACCTCTTATGATGGACAGTAGAGAGTTGGAGCAGGGACTAAAAAGTGCAATACAGGAATGTAACCCCAACTGCTGTGTATGAAATGCTCTCAGATATCAGGGCATCATGATGGCACATGTAAATTACCTATTTGACTCAATCACTGAACTGTAATTGGGAAACAATTTAAAAGTTAATTTTGCTTCTCACAATTCACAGGGCAGTGAGATCAGAGCTTCCAGCTCCAGAAGATAAGTGTCACTTTCAGCACTCTTCATGGGCCTGGAGGGACAGAAACATTCGCCAGATCCCTCAAGGTGTTTCGACCTACTTCAGTGCCAGTCGTCAGCCTCCTCCCCCCACCTCCAGCCTTGCTTGCCAATCTCCTTCAGCCTATACTAAGCATGGCCTCTCCCCCTTTCTTGATTGTCAGGGACCCTTTTCCCAAGGGTCCAGAGCTTAGGACCTCCAATTGCTGGTATCCCCTCCCACACACCAATCTCCGTTTTGTTTTAGTGTAGAAGGAGGCCATTGGGCCCATCGAGTCTACACCAGCAACTGAAAGACCACCAGACCACTAAGCCCAGACCTCCACCCTATCCTGTAACCAAGCAATCCTATCTAACTTTTTGTGTTTAGCCAACTGCTGGGTGGAACAAATTTAAAACAAAAGGAGATGAGCAGAAGGACCTGTACATTCCTGGTCTTGCCATGTACTTTGACCATTTTCAGCCTTACCCACACATTTCATGCGTTCCTGCGAATATTAAGTCCTTATGCTTAGTCTGTCTAATATGGAGGCTAGTACAGTAACCTGTTTCAAAAGAACATGACTGCCATTCTGGCAAAGTTTGAACATCAGCTGAGCAGTGATCCATTTGCACAGAACAAATCAGTAAAAATGGTAACCTCAAGGACTTGCTTCAGATCAATTTGAACAAGACAAATTTGAACTTTCTGTTTATTCTGAAATTAAGACCATCTACAGATATAGGCAACCTGCTGAGCGAAAGTTTTACTGATTCTGAACTTGCCTGCACCATTCTGTTATCTGCCACCTCCGTATAGTACTTAACCTCACCATAATTTCCTGGGACTCTTACATGGCCCCGCTGAGACCCTGGGCGAAATTCTCCACAAGGCCCGACGCCGTCGTGAAACCCGGAGAGGTTCACAACGGCGTCGGAGGCCGCCCCTTGCCCTCTATTCCCCCCCCCCCCCCCAGGGGGCTAGGAGGGCCGTGCCGTAAATCTCGGCCACGGGGCCTTGTCAAGGCTGCGTCAAGGTCCGGCACGCCGAGAATGACGCGGCCGGCGTGCCTAATGACGTCAGCCGCGCATGCGCAGGTTGGCCGCTCCAACCCGCGCATGCCGGCTTCCCCTCCGCTGCCCCGCAAGACGTGGTGGCTTGATCTTGCGGGGCGGCAGAGGGGAAAGAGTGCGTCCCTTTGAGACGCGGCCCGACGATCAGTGGGCACCAATTGCGGGCCAGTCCCCTCCCGAGCACGGTCGTAGTGCTCACTCCCCTCGCCGCCCCCCACAAGCCCCATACTCACCTTTGGCGCGCTGTTCACGCCGGCAGCGACCAGGTGTGGTTGCCGCCGGTGTGAACCGGCCGGGAATGGGAGGCCGCTCAGCCCATCCGGGTCGGAGAATCGCGGGTCACCGTGAAAAATGGTGGGAGGATCGCGGGGGGGTGCCAGAGCGGCCCTCCCACAATTCTCCCACCTGGCGTGGGAGCGGAGAATCGCGCCCCCTGGGTCTGTGAATATCTGTGGTAACCCTGCCTTCATCCTCTGCCCCGCCTGATGTAAATCAATGACAAATTCATAGTTACCATTGACCTGGACAGAGTTATGTCAAATGTATTGATGTGATTCTGTTCTAGCCAACATCATCAGCCAATCCCACTATATGCCATTACTTCACCATACCGGGATTCCCTGGAATTTCTGCATCATAATAGTGATGTACACCAATCCATTCCCATAATTTCAGGAATGCAGCCCATTGTATGCAAGGTTTAAGAAAATGGATTAACATTAATAAGCTATCTTCTGGAGGGACTGGGTGGTGAAGGGTATTAGGACAAAATCTTTTGGTTTCTGAACCTATGGTTCAAATGTTGCCCGAGATTATCAGGTGATAATATCCACCGGTTCTAAGTCTCTGAGGTAAAATGAATTTGAGCATTCGCAATCCTGCTGAAGGCGAGTGGAAATCCTGAACAAGATTTGACAAAGAGCCATCAGACTCGAAACATTAGCTCCCTTTTCTCTCCACAAATGCTATCAGACCTGCTGAGATTCTTCACTATTTTCGGTTCCTTGTTTCAGATTCCAGCATCCGCAGTTATTTGCTTTTATCACAATAAGTGAGACTGTCTCCTCTTTAGGCTGCATTTGGGATAGTGCAGATGTGGATAGATTTTTTATTCTTCTCTAACTTGGCAGTACTTGATGTTGACACCGAGTGTGAAATGAAGAGTTGTTCCATTCCTCAATACTGACATCCTTCAGCTTGATGGGCACAACATTTACAAACACTGGCTGGCTGCCCACTTGCCCTCCTTAATTGAAGTTTCAAAGAGAGTAATGTTATGTTAAGAAATTTAAATTTTAAAGTAGAGCCATACCAACCATCGAAAATAACGTGAGAGAAGAAAGGCAAACAGATGTTGCAATCATTTAAAATTACCAATGAAAGCGCAGGACGCCAGGAAGGTTGAAGAGAGTAGAGGACAACACAAATTGCAAAGGAACAATCAAGGTTGGGTTTGAACAATTCTAGGTTGTCAGAGAAATGGAAGATTGTTTTGAGGCATGGGGAAGGAACACTTAAGTAGGTGACTGTGAAATGAATCTTGGAAGAGCATGGAAGATGACTTGTGTCCAGCTTAAGAGGAAGTTCGAGATATATGCTGACCACAGTAGTGTTGATAGAATAGAGATATAGGAAAGTCTGAAACAAAGAAACAATTGTTCAGGCTACAGATAAAAGAAGGATTGGCAATCAGATTATAAGACTGGCAGCATTAAGAAAGTTATGACTGGAATTAAAACTCCAAGTTAGGGATGCAAAAGAACAGCCAAACTTCCTGTTTCTTATCATAATCAAGCAAAGTCTGCTGGAAGTGCATACGTGTGGATATCAAGTAATAGAATTAAGCTTGATTGTGATGCAATCCATTGTAAAATTGCCCAGGGATACGTTCTTATCAAAGCTCATATTTGGATGAGGCCATTTAGATGAGGTACCTATGGGTTAACACCGTAACGTTCTGTAGAGAAAGCAATAAGAAAGATTTGGGGGAGGGGGTTGTGAGGGGGAGGGGAGACTGCTATGTCCATTTTACATGAAGTAGAAGCCATAAAAGAGACATTTCAATTTCCCTAATTTTGTCTTGAAAGCTACACTAAATGAGTGCACTTCCTGCTACAACAGTTGCAGTTTTGAATTAAGAAAAGCAACTGTATTAAAATCACAGAGCAGAGCATTGCATTTCTCTTAGTAAATTGTTATGCTGTAGCAACACAAATTTCCCTCAGGAGTGTGGTGTGCTTCAGGCCATACTAACTTAATTCTTTGTTTTACAGCTGTTCTGCAGAAATGATGTTAGACTGGAAAAAAGAAAGAAATGCAGACATTGTATCTTTGACCGGCTGTGTGATAAGGAGACACTTTTAATAATGGATTTGTTCTGTCAAATACTGCACTAGTTTCACAGCTCAGAAATTGAGAATCTATTCTGCTGGAGGATAAAAATGCTGCTGTGCTATTTTCTCTCTCGTGATCCCATGTTCGAGCACATGGGGGAAGGGTAGTTATTGCTGTCAAAACAGATATGTCAATACTCTTCAGATATGGGTCACTAATGGTATTGAAGAGCTGAAAGTACTGACTGTGCTACTTATGTCAGAAGGCCTCGAATTCTGCCATTCTGTTTCCTGTATTAAAAGGAAAAGCGTTGTATCTGAAGAAGCTGTACACTCCTTTATAGACTCTCCATAGAAATCTATAATAAATTAAATGAACGGCTGAAGGAGCTTTGTGATTAAGTTGCTTGTTTTGTGACCAGATGCTTGTGAGAGTTAGTCCCAGGACTGTCTTATCGCCTCATTCACTGGCCATGAGGGTGATGCATTTTGGCAGGCCTCACTCAGGTTGCTAGGTGGCAAAACCACAACAGTGCAGAGTTCTTACTACTCAAGGGAGGATCAGGTTGGGAATAAATCTCTGTCACATCTAAGGGCAGCGGTATCTCCCGTATGCTAATTAAACGTGTGATTTATATTATATATATATATATACGTATAAAGGATAAAAATATGTACAGTATTTACCATAAAATAGAAAGTGTCTCGTGATTTCCTCAGTTACAAAGAAACTGTTTTATCTCTTATTTTGCATTCCGCTTAAATCACTGATAAAAGTTCAGGCGCAAGAACTACTTGGAAGTATAAGTTACTTTAAAGTGCAATAAAATATATAAACATAAATATATTTCCAATGATATAAGGAAGCTGGTATGATAAGAATTTTTTTAAATTGTAGGATGTGTGCACAAAGGATTAAAGATACAGAGCCATTTAGTTGATGTTATAAACGATGGCAAATACTGCCTGAACCCTCACATAAATTGAGTTTTAGTTTTTTAAATTTTAAGTTTTAAACTAAGATTGCAATAAAAAGTTCATAGAATTTAATGGAATTTGAATATTATTATATAACACGTACTATAAAATATTGTAATTGAGGTTGTGGCACCAGGGAACGTGATCAAAGAGGTTAACAGTCAATGGGACTTGAGGGAGCAAGCATGGCACACAGCTTGTTACTGTGATGTTGGATCGTACTAACTGAAGTGATAATTTTTTCAAAATCATTCTTCACTGGAAAGATGGTCACTTATCACCTATCTCTGGTTGCTTTTGAGAAGGGTTGATGACCCTTCTTCTCAAACCATGGCGGTCTATGTGGTGAAGATAATCCCAAAATATTATTAGGTAAAGGCTTCCATGATTTTTGCTCAGCAACCATGAAAGAACAGTGCTGCAGTGCTACCGTTGGTCTTCAAGGTGGTGGAACTCATGGATTTCAGAGATTTTACCAAGCTGGTACAATGCATCCTGTATGAAGTATGCACTGTAATCAGTGGAGCAGGGAGTGAATGTTTAATGTAGTGGATGTTCAAACAAATTGATTTATCATGGATGGTGCCAAACGTCTTGTGTTTTGTTGCACCAATCCAGGCAAGTTGAAACTATTCCGACTCATTCCTCACTCATAGCCTGTAAGTGTTGGAAAGACTTTGGGGAGTCAGCAAGTGAGTCAGTCGCTGCAGGCTTCCCAGCCTCCAATCTGCTCTGTTAACCATGGCATTAATGTGGCTGGTCCAGTTGCGTCTCTGGAAAATGATGATTCTCAAATTGGTGATTGTGGGAGTATTATGCAATGATAATTTCAATGAAAGGGATTGTAGTTTCCCTCTTGCTGGAGGTGATCATTGCCTGGCACTTGTGTGGCACAAATGTTGCCACTTAATAACTAAAATCTAGACGTTGTCCATGCCTTGTGACATGCAGGCATGGACTGCTCCCTTAATCAGTAGCTAGTGGTGTCTCTTAGGGACCCGTGTTGGGCCCACAATTGTTCACAATTTACATGGATGATTTGGAGCTGGGGACCAAGGGCAATGTGTCCAAGTTTGCAGATGACACTAAGATGAGTGGTAAAGCGAAAAGTGCAGAGGATACTGGAAGTCTGCAGAGGGATTTGGATAGGTTAAGTGAATGGGCTAGGGTCTGGCAGATGGAATACAATGTTGACAAATGTGAGGTTATCCATTTTGGTAGGAATAACAGCAAATGGTATTATTATTTAAATTATAAAATATTAAAGCATGCTGCTGTGCAGAGAGACCTGGGTGTGCTAGTGCATGAGTCACAGAAAGTTGGTTTACAGGTGCAACAGGTGATTAAGAAGGCAAATTGAATTTTGTCCTTCATTGCTAGAGGGATGGAGTTTAAGACTAGGGAGGTTATGCTGCAATTGTATAAGGTGTTAGTGAGGCCACACCTGGATTATTGTGTTCAGTTTTGGTCTCCTGACTTGAGAAAGGACGTGCTGGTACTGGAGGGTGTGCAGAGGAGATTCACTAGGTTAATCCCAGAGCTGAAGGGGTTGGATTACGAGGAGAAGTTGAGTAGACTGGGACTGTACTTGTTGGAATTTAGAAGGATGAGGGGGGTCTTATAGAAACATATAAAATTATGAAGGGAATAGATAGGATAGATGCGGGCATGTTGTTTCCACTGGCAGGTGAAAGCAGAACTAGGGGGCATAGCCTCAAAATAAGGGGAAGTAGATTTAGGACTGAGTTTAGGAGGAATTTCTTCACCCAAAGGTTTGTGAATCTATGGAATTCCTTGCCCAGTGAAACAGTTGAGACTCCTTCATTAAATGTTTTTAAGATAAAGATAGTCGTTTTTTTGAAGAATAAAGGGATTAAGGGTTATGGTGTTCGGGCCGGAAAGTGGAGCTGAGTCCACAAAAGATCAGCCATGATCTCATTGAATGGTGGAGCAAGCTCGAGGGGCCAGATGGCCTACTCCTGCTCCTAGTTCTTATGTTCTTATGTTCTTATTTGAGGAATTGTCAATGCTATGCTTATGTCAACAAACTGTCCACTTGTGACTTTGCGGCGGAGTGATCTTTTATAAGTGAAGATACTTGGAGAAAAGGTTCCTGAGGAACACCTACAACAATTGCCTTCTGACAAACACAATGCTCTTTTTTTGGCAGTTGATTCAAACCAGTAGAAAGCTTTTCCCCTGACTTCCATTGATTTTGATTTGACTAAGGATTCATGGATAATGATGTCATGTGAGCACACACTGGGGTTTACATGTTTTTATTTCTGAATCGGAGGTGGACAGTAATGCACATTAATTACTGGCTTGAAATGTTACAAAGGCTGGAACACAATAAAGAAGTTCTAGTAATAACAGAAACCATAAATGGAAAGCTCACAAAGTTCACATAGACATCTTGAAATCCTGTGTTACATGTAGAATTATAAATGATGTGATGCAGTCACCTCAGCATATTGGAGCTATCTCATAAGGAACTCGTCCTGCAGGTGAAGGGCGCCCTCTGTTCAGCACTAAGTCTATGCTACTCATTTTGGTCAGGGGACAGTTGGCCTAATACAATAGGCCTCAATCCTCCTGAGCTCTAGCTTGCTGCTCCTGATTGTGAACCTAAACTGGAAAATACAGTTATATGAATGTCAGGTGTGGACAGAAGTGTGTGGACATAACACATAACTTAGCACTTAGAATGAGTGCAATCTCTTCAGCTGAAATTTTAAATTTACTTTAATTTTTTATGAGTCCCTGTGGTCAGTGTCAGGTGCTTAACATCAAGTGGCAGAAATGGCAAGGGAGAGCCGTTTTGATTCAAGCAAAATAAGTTTTTTTTTTACAAAGGTTTACAATGTATTCACCATGTACAGGGGGGCAGTGTGACTTATTCCACAATTTGTTTTCCCATTTTGATCTAAAGGTGCTGGTCTATGCTGTGATACAGTATCACAGCCATTGACTGCCCTCTGGTATCATGCAGTTCTTTGTTTTTTGGCCATTGTAATGAGTGTTGGCGGACTGAAATCACTTGTGTCCTCATCTGACTTCCATATTAAGGGAAATTTTCAGCATGTGTTACAATCAGAAGTAACAAGCTGGTCCCCTTGAGCATTGAGGCTAATTGTAACATGCCCCTGCCCCCTGACTGAAATGAGCTAACTTGGATCTAGAATCAAACCTGGGGTGTTCCTCACCTGTGGGACTTTGTTTTTCACTAGGCAGCTGACCATCCAAACTGTGCAACAGGAAGAGTGGATCGGATCTCGTGTTGTGCATTAATTGTGTTCCCACGTGTATGATGTTGACTGTGTTCCATGAACCAAATGGGCTTTGGGCTGTGCCGCTTCACCCTACTTAGGTGGCTGTATGTGGCCAGATGGAATGAGGGTGGAGAAGCAATTAGAATGCAATTAGATGAAAAAGATATATTCAACTAACATTTGTGTGCTTGAGAGTTGGAATGGGCAGAGTCGCATGCGCTGCAGTATTTCCATTCTCTTTCAGTAACCTTATTAGTAATGGTCGTGCTTCTTTTGTAACTTGAGTGACAGGCTCTCTTTATATCTAATTTGTCCAAAAAGCTTCTCAAAAATATGTTTGACAAACCTTTGTTTGTGGAGGGAGGATGGGTAGAGGAGATGATGCAGATGAGTCATGTCTTATCTTCTTCAGAAAGACGGCAATAATTGATGCAATGATCCATCTCAAAACAATTGAAGTCACTTTGTTGTGTGCTTGTAAACAAACAGATAAAGCAAAAGGATTTCTCAAACAACATGTTGTGAAGCCTCTTTAAAAATGTAAAATAGCTACAAAACCTTAAAGAAAAGCCCGTGCCCACTTCCAGTGAGCTTTCTACTTTATAAATTACTCGATCTGGTATTTATGATACACTATTCTTATGTAAACTTGTCATACTTTAATTACACCCTCCGTGGGAGGAAATCAGTACCTCTGTTTTTGCCTCCTGCCTCATTTACTGATATAAGAGACGATCTATTACCCTTCGATTATAGAAACTTCTCTACTTTCCAAATTGTCGTATGCTTTGCTATTTAACTATAGTTGATAATATAGCATCAAAATATTACACAAAATGGAGAATCTTATAGCTGCACACACTGGTCCATTAACCCGACCCTGCCCTCACTAACCTCATTTCACCTGAATGTGGTAGTGAATCTTGACTCCTTGTGTGCAATACCACAATTGATCAATAAGTGAATATAATATTTACTGGGGAGCATATCAATTTTATTGAGTAGAGGGGCTGAGCCTCTAATTTGAGGAGTTGTCAGTAGGCTCATTTCCTCTAAAAGTCAGAGGCCCACCAGAGTTTCTTCCATAGGTGTAAGCCCGAAGTTGGATTAGGAATGCGGCCATTACTGTGCTCACTTTGAAATTGTCAAGTTTTGCCCAATTAACTTCCCTAGCTCATCGGAAAACATCTGCAGTGGGATTCTCCGCAATCGGCGCGATGGCCTGACGCCGGCGTCAAAAACGACACAAACCATTCCAGCGTCGAGCCAACCGGAGGTAGCGGAATTCTCTGCACTCCGGGGGCTAGGTGGACGGCGGAGGGGTTGGTGCTGTTTTTGACGCCGGCGACGAAGGGACCGCACGAGGTAGCACATGCACAAAGCCGCCAGCGTGATCTCATGCATGCGCAGAACCGCCGGCATGGTTCCGTGCATGCGCAGACCGCCAGGCATATTCTGGCGCATGCGCAGGGGATTGTCTTCTCTGCGCCGGCCATGACGGAGCCCTACATGGGCCAACGTGGAAGGAAGGAGTGCCCCCACGGCACAGGCCCGCCCACAGATCTGTGGGCACCGATCGCAGGCCAGGCCACCATGGGAGGCCCCCCCGGGGTCGGATCCCCCTGCACCCCACCTGAGGACCACACCAGCCGACTTACCTGCCAGGTCCCGCCATGTGGGAGCATGTCTAATCATGCCGGTGGGACTGGCCAGAAACGGATGGCCGCTCGGCCCAACGGGGCCCGGAGAATTGCCGGGGGGCCGCTGGCAATGGCCCCCGACCGACGTGGCGTGTTACCCTCCCCGCCCAAAACCCAGCGCCGGAGAATACGGTAGCCAGCGCGGGGCGGTGGGGCGGGATTCGCGCCACCGCCCGGGGATTCTCCGACCTCCCGCCGGGTCGGAGAATCCCACACCTGAACTTCAAATGGGTGGAAATCAATATAAGCAATCATTGCCCAAGTAAAACGCTGAACCCATGCCATATATTTTAATCTTTATGATCTTTTAAGTGGCAACTCATTTAACCATCATTCATGCACATTAGAACCAGCAATTTCAACCTTTTATCTGACTTTGTCATAAAAATGTATTCAATGAATCCGATAATGCAGATCCCAGTGAGGATACATTTTATAAAGACAGAAGAATTGCAGTTGAACATCAAAGAAATAACTTTCTTTCCTCCGCACTGGTGGAGCCTGGCCACAATGTTAAGAAACCTCCTGATCAGTTGGAGGATGCCCCCATTTTGAGAGTCGAGCATTAATGCCATTTTGTGGGCAGAGATTTGCTCAGAGTTTTGAAGATGGCCATAAAAGAGTCTCAAGTGTATTTTTATTACATATGTAACTTTCTCATGCCTAAAATCTGCAATCTTTTAAGCCGAGTAATTGATTTATGCCCAGATTATGGATGTCTCTGGGAGAACATGTGGAGAAAACTCTAGCCCATGATGTTATGACATGTCCAGTCTGGTCTGCTGCAGAAAGTCAATCATTTCAGCATATCATTTACCTTTATGTCAGAATATTTACTGAAACCAAATTTATAATAATCAAGAGTAATATTCTGACTTGTACTGCTGGCACGGAGCTTTAACCTCCTGTGATGCGTATCAGAAATTCAGCTGGATGCTGTGCCGAATATCCCAAATAATTCAAATGAATGGTCGGAAACTGGTGGTTCTAAATATATACTGCTGGAAGAGCCAGAGAGAATGACATTGCAACATTACTTTGGCAAGCCTATAGAGTTGATGTAAATAGAGCATCACATCATCTTCTGGATAGATTTTCTCACCTATCATGAGAATTATCTATCTATAAATCCCACTGCCTCGGAAAGGCAGCCAGCATAATTAAGGACCCCACGCTCCCCAGACATACTCTCTTCCACCTTCTTCCGTCAGGAAAATTATACCAAAGTTTGAGTTCACATACCAACCGACCCAAGAACAGCTTCTTCCCTTCTGCCATCAGACTTTTGAATGGACCTACCTTGTATTAAGTTCATCTTTTCTCTACACCTTGCTATAACTGTGACATTATATTCTGCAGTCTCTCCTTCCTTCCCTCTCAGGCTCACTTCACATTAACTTCTCCATAACAATCCTGACTTTTTTAAAAACTGGAAAGCTCTTGACTCAGCCCAGCTGCCCTAGGTGAAAATGTCCGCAAGCACGTGATTTTCATTGCTGGCAAATGGGGGTGGGAGGACAGGAGGGGGTGTTTTCAGGCCATGTCCCTATCCCCATCACCTCTCATGCTCCAATGCTAATCTTTGCCCCTTCACCAATCCCCACGGTCCCTCATGACCTTTTTGCAAGCTATACCACTCCACTCCCCCCCCCCCTCCCCCCCCCCCCCCCCCCCCCCCCCCCCCCCGGCATGGCCCCACAGATCCCCTATGCCAAGTCATGCAATTAAACCGTGGTCCCTCATGTCGCAATGCCAAGCTATGGAATTTCCATACACATTGGCCCACCATACCCTGTATAGATTCAATGAATCCTGTAATAACATTCAAATGTGTAAAAAAAGGCTATTAAAAAGTTATTTATTCATTACATTTCGTCATGTGTAAAAAATGTAATTCCACTATAAAGCAATAAAAAGTGCAAATAACCCAGGTCCTTTCAAGTATCAATAATACAATCCATAAATACTTGAATCCACTTAACCTGTCATAAATAAACATTGTGAAATTAACAACAAAAATCAGAGAACCTGAGCTGTCAATCTGGTTTCTCTGTGGTGCAGCAGTTTCAACAAGACTACTGGATTTCTGGACTCTCAGCAAAGCCTAATATGTGCTTGGCGAGTGCTTAGACATCCACAACTCTTGTTGAAATAGCTGTGCTGGAATTGGAACCTGCATACAGTTTTTAAAGAGCACCCAAGTCATCCTGACTTGGTAAAAATTCAGCATTAAGTATTGACTATGGTTTCTCCGTTATAGATGTTAGCAGCATACACCATGCTGGATTTGGTAAATCAGGATTTTATTCCAGGTAGTTTAGTCATTTTCCATGTTCAAAATGTCCCTCTTCGATCAACTAGTTTTTAATACATTTATACCAGTTAAATGGTTTGTTATCTGCTTGAGAGGCATTAGAGGATCACTATCACAGGTGCATTGTGATTGGCTGGAAGTTTTTTTGTTAACGCTGATGAACTCATGTTCTTCAAAAGTGCACACTTCTTCAGTTTTACTGGGGGTTCATTAATTTTTCTCATTTTTCAATAAAATGGAAATTTTGAAGCTTTATTTTATGCTTCTGCCAGCCAGCTTATGAAGTGGAAGGTAATTTACTGAAGGTAGGTGACGGGAAGTAAAACTCATGGTTATCATAGCTCGAGGCTGCAGAATATCAAGTACTGGTTTATTTAATGATCAACGTGATTACTTTTTATTTAACTGTCTGCTTCGAGATCATAAAAGAAAGTGATGTTATGTGCTCTCCTCCACTCCACCCTTTAAGCTTCTGTGCTCTAGTAAAATAAATATAATGAGGGATTAAAATTGTATTACAAATGCTCGGCACTGTGGAAAGATGCTCTGAATATTTTGTGACAAAGAGTGGAACTGAAGTGTCATGCTAGCTCGTTCCACACAACCAATCTTGAAAAATCCTTGATTAATAGTGGAACAAAAATTGAACTTTGACTATGAGCCATGTTAAATGATTGAAGATCGCCATTACTGGCAAACCAAGCTCTTGGCACAGAAACAATCTGCCGAGTTTCTGATAATGTATGTCTATTGTTCTTAGTTTACAGTTCTCAAGGTTTATGTTCCCGAAAGTCCTCCACCATACATGCCAGAAAATATTCATTGCTCTCCTTTACCCGCTCAAGTAGCAAGGGTAGGGGTAGGTCACCTCATGAGCAGATATATGTTGGGCATTTGCGCCACTGTGGACTTATTTGATTCCCCTGACAGAAAGGGTCAGGTGAGAAAAATAGCATTGGTCAGTTGCGACTGAAGCTGCCAGTTCATTTGCATGCAAAGTTATTTTTTGCTGACTCAATTGGCTCCCTTTACAAGATAATTGAATGTCATTTAGCATAGACACCAGGAAAGGAAGTGTTGAGAAAGTCAGTAACCCAAGTGATTCTAACGTCCAGTGTTCCGAATAGTCTAGATTCATCCCAATGTACAGGGAACTTAAGACAAAATAACCTGAGAACATGCACCTTCCCAACACTTGAATACCCTTCCCATTTAGTTTGCCCTCCCTTGAATGATGGGCATTTTGGAAGTGAGGAGAAGGACTCACTTTGATGTCAGTCTTTGCTCAGTGGTGCCACTACTGCCTCTGAGTCAGAATATTAAAGGTTCAAATCCCACACTGGAGATTTGATCATATAATCTCGGCTAGCATAATCACGGTAGTATTGAGAGAGTTTAGCAATGTAGGAAATGCTGTCTTATAAAATGTTAATCTCTCTAAAATGGGGATAAAAGATAAATTTTCCACTATTTGAAGAGGAAAATGAATTCTCCTGGTGTGTCAGCCAACATTGAACCACATAACTCAAACTGATTATCGAGTCATTTATCTCATTACTTTTTTGTGAGAACTTGCTGTTTGCAAATTAGATGCTGGGTTTACCTACATTACAACAGTGATTACGCATGAGAAACATTTTGTGTTATGCTGAGGTTCCAAAAGATGATATATAAATACAGCATTTGCATTATGCAAAATAAGAAATTCTTCCATCTTTTCACTCTGTAGCAGCCTTGCTGCAAAGTGCATCCATGTCCTGGATGATTTCTCACACCCTTCACCACAGTCCTAGCAAGTTTGAAACTCAGTTCTCCACTTTACCCTAATTTGTTTTGGACTTTGCAACTTTGGATTGCTGTGTGATCTCTACCCCTATTTTGGCTGGTCAAAATGTTGGGCGGGATTCTCCATCCCAGGACCCCCGGGTCACGTTCCCAATGGAACAGAGAATCAGGCGTTGGAGCAAAATCGGGAAATCGGGATCAACTCCGGGCGCCGACCCAATCGCGATGCTCTGACACCCCCTCCTCCCACATTGCTGGCAGCGGGAGCATAGAAATAAATGCAAATGGGTCTCAAGGGTCCATATGCATCCATTTTGCTGTCTGGCACCCTATGCTTTGGCCCTCCATGACTCTCCGGTCCTCGTGGCCGGGAATCATGTGGGCGCGGATCACGTGGTCTCTACCAGCATGACCCTGGGGTGGTGGACCTCGCAGTGGGCGAAGGGAGCCCCTTGCTGTGAGATCCACACACCACAACAGGGCCACGCCGGTAGATACCATCTAAACCCATCCAAATGCCAACGCCACCCCCCCCCCCCCCCCCCCCCACACAGTACACTGCCTGCCACCCCTCCTCTCCCAGAAGCACCCCCCTCCCCGGGACTCTTGTATTATGGGGGCCCTCCACAGGGACCCCTGTAAAATGGAGACCCCCCTGATAGGTGGGCCCCACAGGGTCCCTTGTAATAGGGAGAACCCCACAGGGACCCCCTGCCTAAAGGGAACTTCCCCACAGGCCCACCACCACACACACTCCACCCGCAGAAAAGAGACCCCTGTCTGGAAGCTAGAGAGGAGTCCAGACAGGGACAGTCAAAAGAATTGCGGCTGTAACACTTACCTTGCAGCTCTACATGCTCATTCTTGGAAGGAGAGTAGCCATGACCTGTGTCTGGTTCCCACAGATCCATTAGCTGCAAGCTATTCATAGATATCCAGTAGTGGTCTGTGATTAACAGCTTCTACAAACCATCCGCAGCTTTGATTTATTCATCTCCCTTCACGTTTCAGTGACCTCAGTGGTGAAACCCCAATGTTTGTAAACATCAACCACATCAAAAGAGGTAAGTGCAGTGAGATCACACACTTTAGTGGTTAGAATACACTTAATGCTTGGACTGCACTTACCTCTCCAATGAGATCTCTGGCTGCACTGAGGAGTTCCAGCGAGGATAGCTCCTCAGTGCAGAAAACAGGGTTATGTGCTGCCTCGGCCGTGCATTCCCTGCTGAGGTCCCTTATCTAACTGGAGGCCCGCTAAATAGTGGGGTGTTTCTCGGCGCTGCAAGTGCCAGGAAACTCGCACTTGCGGCTAAATGTGCTCACTTTTGGACTTTGTTCTCATTTAGTTAAATCACACCTAGTATTATCAATCACCAGTTGAGGAGCCCCTGTTGATTCAAGGGTCAGTGGAAGATTGGGAACAGTGAAATGGTCAGAATGTTATGTGTACAAGTGCCAGACCAAGACTTGAGTACATAATCTACACTGAGACGTCTGTAACACGATCAGGAATATTGCTTTTCAAATGAGACATAAAGCCATCTGTCTATCAGATTGAAGTAAATGGGAAGATGGTGGCATGATGGTGGTGTAAGTAGACTAGTAATCCGGAGGTTTATCTTTCTCTCCTGGGGATACCAGTTCAAATCTCACCATAGCAGCTAGTGGAATTTTTATTCAATTAATTTAAAAATCCAGAATTGAAAGCCAATCATAGTAATAATGAAGATGAAACGACCATCGATTATTATAGGAACTCATCACTGACCTTTGGGGAAGAAAATCCATCATCCTTACCTGGTCTACATGTAACTCCAGATCCACAGCAATATGGTTGAATCTTAACAGCTCTCGTGCATAATTGTGGATTGGAACCAAATGCTGGCCTTACCATCAATGCACACATCCTGTGAACATATAAAATAGACATGGGGTGGGATTCTCTCTCCCGCCAGTACTGTTTTCCGGCGTGACGCACTCCCGCCAGCAGCGGGATCCTCCATTCCAGCATCCGGCCAATGGTGTTTCCCATTGTGGCCATCCCACGTATGCGGGAAATCCGTGGGCGCGAGTGCGCTGCCGGCGAAGCAGAGGATCCCTCCAACGGCGAATCCTGCACATGCTGTTTTGGAAAGATGAGTCGCTAGTTCTCTCACTGACGTGGTCACTTTTATCCTTCACAAATTAAGTATGCAATTATCTCATTACTATTTGAGGGATATCTAGTTGTGTGAAAAATTGACTGTCACATTTGCCTACTTATGCTTCAAAATTAATTATTTGGCTCTGTTGCACTTGAGATGCCCTTAAAGGCATGAAGATTCTGAAAAAAATATAACTTTTATTTTTCTAACCGAAATTGTAAGATTCATAATTCATAGGCAGAATGTGATTAATTCAATTGCTATCCTAGAATTTGGAGTATTAAATTTAGAACAGTAAAAACAGCACTCCACAACAACAGCTGATAACCACCTCATTTGCGGTATTTGTGACAGAACCTGCGTGTCATGGATTGTTCTCTTCAGCCATCAGCAAAAGTGTATGATGACAATCTATCCCATCACCAATCTATTTGCTGCATGTGCACCATCTCCCATAGATGGAAGGATGCCAATAAGAAAGTTAATAGAAGAAATGTAAGTTCATTGCACTGAGAAACCCATACCATTATGTAACAAGCACTGCAGTATAGGGGTTTGAATATTTGTTTTGATGGATTTACATACTGCCAGTACACAGTAACCCAGAGGAGCAATGCCGCTGTCTCAATTTTGTCCCAATATAAATAAGAGAAATCCAATTCCCAGTTGCACCTTGTGAACTGCAAGTTGTAATCCTTCTGCACCATAACAATTCTGTTGTTCTATTAGATCCTCAACTTCTGTGGAAATCACAAGCTTGCCATGAGCATTTGGCTCACTTTTAGGGCTTGGTGCCAATCTGAAGCTGCACACGCATAAGTGAATCAAACACAAACAATAGCATCTAAACAGAAGCTAATACATTCATACCTATGATTGTTCAATGCCAGGGGGAGAAAAGAGGTGGATTTTTACTGTTTGCAGAATCATAGGGCGAACACTCAATGAAAAGCAAGTTGGGAATCCCAGAAGCCTTGTCCAAAAGCATTCTCACTGAAATGATTATAGGTATGGAAAAGAACTCCATAAAATATGGTAGTGTGCTTTCATGGAGTTAAGAGTTAAGCCTTAGGCTTATTATTAACTGAGTCCTTCGAGTTAAAATCACTGTGCCATTCAGAATACCACATAAAATAGCACAAGTTAATTCAAGAATGGAATTACTATGAGACTGCATGGCTAGAACAGGAACAATTTTTAGACATTCAATTTTTGTTGGCTTACCAGAGTGGAGCGGCTGTATTTTTATTGACATTTGATATATTACACTGTCCCCATATGATAAGCTATGTAATCCCTATAAACGTACAGTATCTGGTCAATTAGTAGAGTGTCTGGCTTCAAGACAGACAAGCTGATGTAAACTCCAAGAAAGAAATGTAAATCTCTGCCTGTGGGAATATACCTTGGCTTACTATATTCAGCTTGGTCTGCTTAAAAAAAAATATTTTAGCAATCAACAGTCCTACTCTGGATATAACTTGCAGTTCACAAGGTGCAAGAGGGAAATTAATTTCTCTTATTTGTATAAAACATTGAAACAAAACATGGATAGCTGCATTGTCCGCCTGGGTCGAGGCAATATTTAAATCCATCAAAATAAATTTAACTTGCAGTGGTGTTGTTAGTTATCTGAAATATGACTGCAGCCTGCTGCTGAGAAAATCAAGAGTTTGCACACTGTGATTCATAATGCTTCATTCCGCGTAGTTTAGAGATAGGTTCACTTGATCATCAGAAGATGCAAAATCTGACTCCATCTCCAAAATCTGAGCTGAAACAGACCAGCAATGCTCCTTTGTACAAAGCTACTAGCTCATCAAAGAAAAGGGGATACATTTAATCTTTCATCCTGAGAAACACATGAAGAATCAGGCTCATTATTTCCCCCTCAATGTAAGATTACGTTCGGTTAGAATGTATATTCACATTCTCTCCCCCAATACACACTTACCAGGAAACGCCCAAATGTATGCACAACCTTTTGAGGGGCCTGAAGAATTTGCGATGATTTGATCAATGCAACATAGTGAGTGAAAGTAGAGTTCTGATACCAGACATTTGTCCACCTGTAAATGGGCACACCTTCCATGTCTAGACCATGAAGGTTGAAGTATAAAATAAATAAGCAGCAAAAAAAATGTAAAAGTCTCTCAGCCTTGAGAGGTGAACTGCAGCCATTGGCTGTCATTTGCAAAATGGTAACATAGAGACAAGCATAGGACTAGAAATAATGTTGGTCAATCACAGCAGGAAATTCTGTTCTTTAACAAACAAAACCTTCCAATTTTCTCTCCTCCTCACCTGCAGAATGATTAAGTTTTGCTTTTACGATTCAGGATTTCTCCCGACGTATTTGTCCACTGCTGCTTACAATACTCATGACTAGACTGAACTTCCCATCAACTAAAATATGCATCCTTACAGAGTACATGAGTGGGATAGCTTGGCATTTCTATTTAATTATAGTATAATGGTCTGGAAACTGTGTGGGACCGACCTTGGCCTCCTGTCTACTCAAAGTGCATAAACATTACACTGGCAAATAATAACATTCAAATTGAAACAAACACCAGTAGATTCCAAATGAGACTATATGTAGAACAGCAATATGCCTTGCATGTGTATGACATTTTTAAAATTCATTCATAGGATGTAGGTGTTACTGACTAGGACATCTTTATTGCCCATCTCTAATTGCCCTTGAGAAGGTTGTGGTGATCTGCCTTCTTGAACCATGTGGTGTAGATAAAACCACATGCTGTTGGGTGGATGGGTAAGGTGGGGAGGAACAGGGACATATTTCCAAGTCAGGATTATGAATGAGTTTGTGGGAACTTCCATTTGGTGGTGTTCCCATGTGTTTGCAGCCCTTGTCCTTCTAGATGGTAATAGTTCAGCGTTTGGAAGGTGCTATATAAGCAGCCTTGGTAAGTTCTTGCAGTGCATCTTGTAGATGGTACACACTACTGCTACCATCCATCAATGGTAGGGGGAATGAATAAAACTCTAAGACGTAGGAGCAGAAGTAGGCCATTCAGCCCATTGAGTCCACTCCGCCATTCAGTCCATGACGAATCTGATATAATCCTTAACTTCATTTTCCCACCTTATCCCCATAGCCTTTGATTCTCTTACTGATTTAAAATCTGTCTGTCTCTGTTGTACTCACTTCACTTGGCACAGTTTGTTGCGGACTCTTAGTTGACTCTGTCTCTGGCAAACTTGTTCTAGCTGCTAAAATTAGGTCAGCGTGTCTTCTCGACACAACATCATCCCGAGTTTGATCGGTGCAGGAGACCGGTCTTGTCTGTGCTATAACAATGGCAGGTATCTACTTCTTACTGGTGGTTATTGTTCCTTGCCAATATTTCTTGACCTTTGTGAAAAAAATGGTGTTTAGCCCTATCCTTACTTTGCTGTTTCCTCTGAATTTCTCTTGTCTAAGGTGGCTTCAGCAAACCAAACACTGTGCGTAATTGATATTTTATTATGAGTAAGGCCGGAGAACTTTGTATTGTTGAATGTGTTGTATTCCTGTATGTCAACAGAAATTGGCTTAGTCGTTTTGACAATGATCCTTTCTCATGAGTTACTTTCAATGATTGCTTCTTTGTTTGAAGAAACCTTACATCCACCCCTTTGTGCAGGATAATGAGGAACGGGTCGGGTATGTTGGATTCTGCTCTCCTTTCGATAATTTGTGAATTCTTGCTAAATAAACTGCGGCCCATTATTACTAACACGTTGTTCAAGATAACCAAATCTTACAATATTCTCACCCAATCTTTCAATTGTTCTCTCCAAAGATCCTGGGGCCAGGATTGAACCCAGGTCCTAGGCGCCGTGAAGCAGACATGCTAATCATTGCGCCACCGTGCCACGCAGATCAGGTCATTTTGAAAGCATGTCGACCGCAATGAAAAACATTCATCTTTTGAAAGGTCTGGAATGATCTGTTTGAAATCTTTGCCATGGTGCTTCCGATCATTCCAATGGGTGTAATGATGCTTGTGGCGGCAGTTTCTGAACTTTTACATAAGCCAAATCGTTCGCCTCGATTTCGCTACCGAGCCCTGGCCATCAAAAATAACTTTTGGCTATCTCCTTAATCTTTACTATCCCTCAATCACCTTCATGAAGTTGATTTAGGACACATTTCTTTAACAATGGTGGAATGACCCTCATTCCCTAGAGGTGACATCCAACCTGAACAGTGGCACAGTGATACAGTGATCAGCACTGTTGCTTCACAGAGCCAGGGACCCGAGTTCGATTCCAGCCTTGGGTGACTGTGTGATACACGGTCTCCCATGTTTGTGTGGGTTTCTTTTGGGTGCTTCAGTTTCCTCCTGCAGTCCAAAGATGTGCAGATAAGTTGGATTGGTCATGATCAATGTGTGGGGTTACTGGGATAGGGTAGTGGAGTGGACCTAGGTAAAGTGCTCATTTGGAGGGTCAGTACAGACTTAATGGCTGAATGGCATCCTTCTGCAAGTAGCAATTCTATTGATAGTTTGTGTCTTCGGGCAACATATGGCTTCAACTGTGGGTTTGCTCCAGCGGTCTTGCCACAAAGTTCCATGTCCATAACTTCTGACAGTAGTGGATCATTTCTGGTATACTTCCTAATTTGTCTTTTGGTTACAGGAGTGTTATCAACTTCTTCAAAATAGAAAATATTAACACTTGAACTATGCACTGATGACTCATTAAGTAAAGGTAATTCTCGAGAATCTATCATTGTTCCCATGGAGATTTGATTTACAATATTTTATTGTATATGTATGTGGCAGCAACAGTAAAGCCCATCTCTGCATCTGGCTTGCTGCTAGAGATGGAATACCACTGCGCAGCCCAAGTATTGTTGTCAGTGCTCACTGATATGTCAGTGAAGGAAATTTCTTTCCATTTGGGTATTGGTAAAAGCGTTTGATTCAAAAACTGATGCCGAGAGTTTCCTTCTCTACCTGTGCATAACTCATTTCTGCTTTTTTCGAAGATCTTGATGCAAATGCTATTGATTTCTCTTCACCATTGGGAATTATATGAGAAACCACTGCTCCCACCTCATAAGGTGATGCATTGCAAGCCAATTGCAAGAGTAACTTTGGATCGAAGTGTGTCAGGATTTTTGACTTTAGTAATCCCTCTCTCGCTTGCACCTTTTCGCACTGATCCAACCATTTTTATTTCTTGCTTTGACATATTAAGTTTTCTCCATCTTGAGAATAGTTGCGAGAGTAGGGACAAACATAAGAACATAAGAACTAGGAGTAGGAGTAGGCCATCTGGCCCCTCGAGCATGCTCCGCCATTCAATGAGATTATGGCTGATCTTTTGTGGACTCAGCTCCACTTTCCGGCCCGAACACCATAACCCTTAATCCCTTTATTCTTCAAAAAACTATCTATCTTTACCTTAAAAACATTTAATGAAGGAGCCTCAACTGCTTCACTGGGCAAGGAATTCCATAGATTCACAACCCTTTGGGTGAAGAAGTTCCTCCTAAATTCAGTCCTAAATCTACTTCCCCATATTTTGAGGCTATGTCCCCTAGTTCTGCTTTCACCTGCCAGTGGAAACAACCTGCCCGCATCTATCCTATCTATTCCTTTCATAATTTTATATGTTTCTATAAGATCCCCCCCCTCATCCTTCTAAATTCCAACGAGTACAGTCCCAGACTACTGAACCTCTCCTCATAATCCAACCCCTTCAGCTCTGGAATTAACCTAGTGAATCTCCTCTGCACACCTTCCAGTGCCAGTATGTCCTTTCTCAAGTAAGGAGACCAAAACTGAACACAATAATCCAGGTGTGGCCTCACTAACACCTTATATAATTGCAACATAACCACCCTAGTCTTAAACTCCATCCCTCTAGCAATGAAGGACACAATTCCATTTGCCTTCTTAATCACCTGTTGCAACTGTAAACCAACTTTCTGTGATTCATGCACTAGCACACCCATGTCTCTCTGCACAGCAGCATGCTTTAATATTTTATTGTTTAAATAATAATCCCGTTTTCTGTTATTCCTACCAAAATGGATAACCTCACATTTGTCAACATTGTATTCCATCTGCCAGACCCTAGCCCATTCACTTAACCTATCCAAATCCCTCTGCAGACTTCCAGTATCCTCTGCACTTTTCGCTTTACCATTCATCTTAGTATCATCTGCAAACTTGGACACATTACCCTTGGTACCCAACTCCAAATCATCTATGTAAATTGTGAACAATTGTGGGACCAACACGATTCCCTGAGGGACACCACTAGCTACTGATTGCCAACCAGAGAAACACCCATTAATCCCCACTCTTTGCTTTCTATTAATTAACCAATCCTCTATCCATGCTACTACTTTACCCTTAATGCCATGCATCTTTATCTGATGCAGCAACCTTTCGTGTGGCACCTTGTCAAAGGCTTTCTGGAAATCCAGATATACCACATCCATTGGCTCCCCATTATCTACTGCACTGGTAATGTCCTCAAAACATTCCACTAAATTAGTTAGGCACGACCTGCCCTTTATGAACCCATGCTGCGTCTGCCCAATGGGACAATTTCTATCCAGATGCCTCACTATTTCTTCCTTGATGATAGATTCCAGCATCTTCCCTACTATCGAAGTTAAGCTCATTGGCCTATAATTTCCTGCTCTCTGCCTACCTCCTTTTTTAAACAGTGGTGTCACGTTTGCTCATTTCCAATCCACCGGGACCACCCCAGAGTCTAGTGAATTTTGGTAAACCATCATTAGTGCGTCTGCAATTTCCCTAGCCTTTTAGCACTCTGGGATGCATTCCATCAGGGCCAGGAGACTTGTCTACCTTTAGCCCCATTAGCTTTCCCATCACTACCTCCTTAGTGATAACAATCCTCTCAAGGTCCTCACCTGTCATAGCCTCATTTCTATCAGTCGCTGGCATGCTATTTGTGTCTTCCACTGTGAAGACCGACCCAAAAAATCTCTTCAGTTCCTCAGCCATTTCCTCATCTCCCATTATTAAAACTCCCTTCTCAACCTCTAAAGGACCAATATTTACCTTAGCCACTCTTTTTTGATTTATATATTTGTAAAAAATTTACTGTCTGTTTTTGTATTCTGAGCAAGTTTACTCTCATACTCTATCTTACTCTTCTTTATTGCTTTTTTAGTAGCTTTCTGTTGGCCCCTAAAGATTTCCCAGTCCTCGAGTCTCCCACCAATCTTTGCCACTTTATATGCTTTTTCCTTCAATTTGATACTCTCCCTTATTTCCTTAGATATCCACGGTCGATTTTCCCTCTTTCTACCGTCCTTCCTTTTTGTTGGTATAAACCTTTGCTGAGCACTGTGAAAAATCGCTTGGAAGGTTCTCCACTGTTCCTCAACTGTTCCACCATAAAGTCTTTGCTCCCAGTCTACCTTAGCTAGTTCTTCTCTCATCCCATTGTAATCTTTGTTTAAACACAAAACACTAGTATTTGATTTTACTTTCTCAACCTCCATCTGTATTTTAAATTCCACCATATTGTGATCACTCCTTCCGAGAGGATCCCTAACTATGAGATCATGAATCAATCCTGTCTCATTACACAGGACAAGATCTAGGACCGCTTGTTCCCTCATAGGTTCCATTACATACTGTTCTAGGAAACTATCGCGGATACATTCTATAAACTCCTCCTCAAGGTTGCCTTGACCGACCTGGTTAAACCAATTGACATGTAGATTAAAATCCCCCATGATAACTGTGATCATATTTTAATAAGCTCAAAAATAATTTAAGTCAATTTACTTTGTGAGGTGCAGATTTGAAGAATTCACATTTATCCTTCCGTACTCATAGTCTGTAATCTTCTAGTATCTGGAGTGTAGCATTTAAATTTTGAAGATGCTCTTCATTCTTTCCCGTAACTAAGATATTGTCTATGTAGCACTGGGCTCGTCCAGTCCACTGAGAATTTGATCCATGGCACACTGGAATAACATAGGTGCAGATGTGATGCCAAATGGAAGTCTTTTATATCTGAATTGCCCTTAGTGTGTCTCAATTGTCAAATATTGTGGTGAATCTGGATTCACATTTACCTGGAGATATGTTTGACTGAGGTCAATTTTACTGGAATGCTGGCCTCCAGCCAACCCAGCAAATAAATAATCAATTAAAGACAGAGGGTACTGCTTTACCCTTAGTACCGGATTGATAGTGACTTTAAAATGACCACATGTGTGTACCAAACCAATTTTCCTCACCACAGATGCTATCAGCATGGCCCAATCACTTACATTAATGGGTTTGAGAATCCCTGTCTTGACCAGCCTCTCCAATTGTGCCTCAACCTAACTTGATTGAGATCTCTTTCATGCTTCCCAGCTCTCCATTAAAAACAATGGCATGTTTCTTTAAAATATTCAGTTGACTTGCTTCGCACTCCGACATGAAATTCACCTCGGCCCAGTTTAGATTGATTCTCTCCAACTAGGTTCGTCCCATTTGTGCTGGATAGTTACCTTTAACGGTGTGCAGGGGCAAGTCTGCAGTCTGTCCGTTTAGCTGTATGTTTACATCAATAGGGCCCCTCAATGAAACCACTTCTTCGGTATAGGCTTTGAGTATAATCTTTGAGGGTATCAAGGCGACATGTCATAGTTTTGCTTGGTAAACCATTTCTGGGACCAACAAAACAGCTGTGCCAGTGTCCGCCTCCATCTTCCCTGGTTGTCCGTCCAGTAAAGAAATGACCCACTAATGGTTTGGTGTGCCCGCAATGGCTAGTCCCTATTTATGCCCTTTTCAAATCATATATCCTTAGTTCGATTTTTCACTTAACGTATTTGGTTCTTGCTTTTCATAATTCTTGTTTAGAGCTTGTAGTTTCTTCCTCCAACAAACATATTCGATGACTTTTCCACAACTCTTGCATTTTACATCATTATTCCAGCAATTATTTGCTGTGTGTCCAGTTTTTGCACATTGATGGTAATTTTGAACCTCTGTCGGCGTTCAAGTCTCAGCCAACATTTCATGGATTTCAGTGCTTGAGCTCAATTGATGCGCTTCCTTCGCTGTTAGTTCGATAGCGATCGCAACTTCTAAAACCTTCTTTAGGTCGAAGTTGCTCTGTTCACAGCCTTTTCTGAATATCTTTGCTTCTTAATGCACACAAGTCTTCTCTCATGGTGTTGTTTCCTTTCTCTGGAAGTTTGTCAACATGGCTCCTTGTCGCCCGTTGTCTTTGTGGTATTTTTAAAAGATAGGCTTGCAGACCACAAAGTTGCAAACAAACATAAGCTTTATTGTAAAGGTGTTTACTAAACAGGCTGTAAGGATCGACTGACTGTCAGCCCATAAACTCCCAGTGATGTCATCAATGCATCACGATTTCAAAGTCTGAAAGTGACCTTGTTCCAACCATGAAAAAACATGAAGGTTCAACATCAGCATTGAACATACTTAATGATCTACAGATTCACTATCCTCTGAGAGAAGAAATTCCTCCTAATCTCTGTTTTAAATGGGTGACCCCTTACTCTGAGATTATCATAGAATCATAGAATTTACAGTGCAGAAGGAGGCCACTCGGCCCACCGAATCCGCACCGCCCCCTGGAAAGAGCACCCCACCCAAACTCACACCCCCACCCTATCCCCACTCCTCCCCCCATCCCTGCAAGCCCACCTAACCCAATCTTTTTAGACACTAAGGGCAATTTAGCTTGGCCAAGCTACCTAACCTGCACATTTTTGGACTGTGGGAGGAAACCGGAGCACCCGGAGGAAACCCACGCAGACACGGGGAGAACATGCAGACTCCGCACAGACAGTGACCCAAGCCAGGAATTGAACCTGGGACCCTGGCGCTGTGAAGCAACTGTGCTAATCACTGTGCTACCACACTGCCCTTCTGGTTATGTCCTTCTGGTTCTAGGCTCTCCCACAAGAGGAAACATCCTCTCAGCATCTACCCTGTTAAGCTCCCTGAGAATCTATACGACTCAATAAGGTCACCTCTCATTCTTCTGAACTCTGATGAGTACAGGCCTACTTAACCTCTCCTCATAAGAAAATCCCTCCCTACCCGGGATCAACCTAATGAACCATCTCTGGACTGCCTCCAATGCCAGTCCATGAGATAAGGGAATCGAACTGTTCACTGTATTCCAGATGTGGCCTAACTAGGGCATTGTATTGTTCTAGCAAGACCTCCCTATTTTTACACTCCGTTCCTTTTGAAATAAAAGCCAACATTCTATTTGCCTTCCCAGTGACCTGCTGAATTTGCATTATAGTTTTTTGGGAGTTATGTTCAAGGACCCCCAATTTCCGTTGCATTGCAGTTCCCTGCCGTCTTTCTCATTTAAATATTATTCAGCTCCTTTATTTTTCCTCCCAACGTGCATACCGTCACATTTTCCTACATTATATTCCCACTCACCTGACCTTTCTATATCCCTTTGTATAGACTCTTTATGTTTATCCTCACCAATTGCCTTCCCACCTGTTTTTGTGTGATCCGCTAACTTGGCAATAGTGCATTCACTTCCCTCATCCAAATCATTAATCTATATTGTAAATAATTGTGGCTCCAGCACTGATCCCCGTGGCACTCCACTAGTTACAGGTTGCCATTATGATACTAGCTCTCTTATCCCAACTCTCTGTCTCCCATCACAAGCAAAAAGAGAAAATGCTGGACAATCTCAGCAAGTCTGTAATCATAGAATCCCTACAGTGGAGAAGGAGGCCATTCAACCAGTCTACACTGGCCCTTTCTCCGATAGAGCACCCTACCTAGGTCCAATCCCCCACTCATAGCCCTGTAACACCACCAATCCTTTGGGCAATTTAGCATGGACAATTCACCTAATCTGCACTTCTTTGGATTGTGGGAGGAAACTGAGCACCCGGAGGAAACCCACGCAGACATGGGGGGAAAGTGCAACTCCACACAAACAGTCACTCGAGGTCAGAATCGAACCTGGGACCCTGCCGCTGTGAGGCAACAGTGCTAAACTCTGTGCCACCGTGCCACTGACAGCATCTGTGGAGAGAGAAGGCAGCTAACATTTCAAGTCTGGATGACGCAGTGTCAAAGTTGGAGAGAACTGGAAATAGAGACAGATTTATACTGTTGGGGGGGGGCATGGAGCAGTGGGGCTGGATAGTGGGCTATGATAGGTGGAGATTGACAAAGTAACCGTGGATAGAAAGACAAAGGGAATGTAAATGGAGGTGATTAAGGATAAGAAGGGTGCTGATAGTGGCACATAAAGAGATTAGAATGTGTTAATGGTAGAACAAAGGTAAGCAGTGTGTCAAAGGGCAACTAGGAACAAGGGTGGGGGAAGGGAGTCAATGACGAGTTAAAACAGATCGATGGAAGAAATGAAAATAAATTGATAGAAATAAAGATGAGGTGAAGTTGGAGGAGAGAGTTCACAGTCTAAAGACTTTTCCACTTTTACAATACTGTTCTTTCATTTGACAGCTTGACAGTTGTCAGAAGGAACAATGTGGCACCCCATTATTTAAGGGTCACTTTCTCCAAAGGAAGCACTGTAATAACTCATTTTTAGTAAACAAAGGTACAGCGGAGCTTCCAATATTTCGTGATGAACTGCAAAGCAGGTCACACCATTTGTATTCACTTCCCACGTCCAATCCATGGTTCATATCTTGGCACGTCTCCTCACACCAGCTGTGATTTAGAAAGGCTTCCAAAGCTCAGATATCTCATGAAAACTGCTGGAGTTCTGAAATGTCCACTTCGATACTGGAGCATGTGGGGATACATTCTCGCTTGGCTGAAGATATCCAGAGACAGAAATGGCCCTGGGACTTCCGGAGCCACGCTCCAGTCACCATTTTGTTCCTCCCCTTCGATTCTGTGCGTCCCAAATTGGACTCACAAAATCCTGCACGAACTGGCTGTTTCAGAAATTGGACTGAAATGCAAATGCGAAGAAAAGGCAGTGATGCATATTCCAGACAAAACACATATGAGTAATGAACTGTCACTCAATCAAGTTCAAGACACGGTGGTACACGAGTTTACATTTTATGATGAGCTCGGCTCACATATTAGCTATTCATCATGAACCTGTAAAAGCGTTTAACAATGTACATTTTAAACTTCTTCTGTAACATCAGTCCCCTAACAGTTAATGAATTCTTCTTCAGATTTGTACACTTTAATGCTAGATGGCAATTTAAATTATGATTTTTTTCTCATTGGCATAAGCCAAAGTTAATATATGAAATGTCTTCAAGAAGCAACAATTTGTTTAGGAGCTGGAATCAACCTTATCTTGGCTGGTTTAAATATCAGCATGGTAGCACAGCGGTTAGCTCTGTGGCCTCACAGCTCCAGGTCCCAGGTTCGATTCCCGACTTGGGTCACTGTCTGTGCGGAATCTGCACGTTCTGCCCGTGCCTGCGTGGGTTTCCTCCGAGTGCTCCAGTTTCCTCCCACTGTCCAAAGGTGTGCAGGTTAGGTGGGTTTGGTCATGCTACATCGCCCTTAGTGTCAAAAAAAAAAGGTCAGGTGGGGTTACTGGATACGGGGATAGGGAGGTGCGGGTGTAAGTATGGGCTTTTCAAGGGCCGGTGCAGACTCTCTGTTTTTCACTTGCAAGCTTTCATTTTACGTCTCGCCATTTCCAAATAAGATAGAGATGCCCTCTTTATGTACAGCGCAGAAGTCTTCCAAATTGTCACATCTGATTGTATTGATGTCTAATGTCCGAGATAACCTGCCCAATTAGCTACTCCTCACTTGTGATCGAAAAGAGACCGTAAGACTATAAGACAGGAGCAGAATTAGGCCACTCGGCCCATCAAGTCTGCTGTGCCATTCAATCATGGCTGATATTTTCTCATCCCCATTCTCCTACCTTCTCCCCATAACCCCTGATCCCCTTATTAATCATGTGGCAGGCAATATGACAGCCCAGCTAAGCCAGTGCTGCCGTCTCTGATATCTAGACATGGGCACCAAGGTCCTTACTCAGAGGCTACATGGTCTGAAATTCCTGATTAGTGAACACAAGGAGGAATGCTCTCTACTATCCCTATGATGCTGAACACATCCTCTCAGTATATGGTGAGATTAGTGGGCTAGGATTAGACTAGGAATTAGACTAGGAATCAAGCCTCAGACTTTCTTGGTCCATATGATTTAGTGCAATACTGTGCATTGTTTGTGTCAACTCAGCTACGCAGTTCACATGCAGAGAGGAATGTATTTCCCATTCAGAATTCTTTGTAATGTGAAAGAACAACGATATAATGATCCAAAATTAACCTGAATTGGGTATTATAAATTATTTTCGCCATTTGTCAGTCACATGTTTCAGTGAGATTAGGGGTACGATTTGACACCGGGGTAGCACCCTGCGCAATTCCACGCGCGCTGGTTAGATCAGGGGGGAAATCGGGATCCACGCCAGGCGTAAATCAGTTTGCAATCTAACCAGCCTGCTCCCGTTGGCAGGTTCAAGATGTCACCTTGATAGGGCTATAAACCAATTAAGGGCAATCTCCATCTCATTAACAGGAGGGACCCCCTATCAGAGGAGATGAGTAGCCATTTTCGCAATCGGGCATGCAGCCCAGGAGCACTTGAGCTGCTGCCCCAATGCTCAGGGCTGGGGGGGGTTGGGGGATGGGGAAGCCCCTGGAGGCCCCCAGGGGGGTCGGGTCTGGACAGGGGGCTGGGCGCCATCATTCGGGGGTAACCCTTGAGCCGGAGGGGTGAGGGGCTCAGCGCCTGCGGGTCCTACAGGCCATCGTGAGATTGTGTTTAGCCATAACAGGGTCAACTTCAGCAGCTGACCATCTGTCCCACCAAACACCTCCATGACTGAGCCCTGTGCGTGGTAAGATGGTGAGGCACTTTAACTCCCTCTGTCGTGAGCAGCCTCTAACTGCACAGCTGAAGGTTAATGCTTACAGGGAATTGGCATTGTTAGTTATGTGAGCACTTCACAGCCGTACTGTGTCCAGGGATTGGGGGGGAACAGAGGGTAACAGGGGGTGGAGGGGCAAGGCGGACCGCTTTGTGGAATACGTGACAGAGGCCTTTCACATATCAGTTGTAACACGTTTTAATTGTGAATATTCAAAACAATAACTATCCCATGCTAACGATGGTTCCCCCCCCCCCTGCCCCCCACTACCCGCTGCCCACTCAGTGATCTTCAATCTTCTTAAGCTCCCGTGCTCTGCTGTTACATCTTGGTGAGTAACAAATCAGAAGTGGAGGCAGCCTGCTGCATTTCACACCCTGGAAACCTGGAGCTGGAGGGCCCTGGTAATCTTTTTGGTGACACTGGTGTTGCCGCACTACCTTTTCTGCCTGCTGACCTGGAGATGCGCTGGTGGTCGGATGGGGGACTCGGAAGAACTGGAGACTGCCATTGTCTCCCTGGTGGAAAACATCAGGTCAGGCTCCAGCACTCCCTCCTCTGCAACAGTGCTCGTGGGGCCCTGGGTAACTTCATGGGATGGAGTAGCAGCTGGACCTAGCTCCAGAGGCCCCTTTGCCATCCGATCCTATCTGCCCTGGTAGTTCCCCAATGCCTGCACCATGGTGTCGACACTCTCAGCGATGCTCCTCGGTGACTGGGCCACACTCTGCAGTTCACCCCCAATGTCAACCAGTATCCAGCCTGTGTCACTCAGTGACTGGGACATGCTCTGCAGAGTCTTGGCAATACCCACCTGCACCTGGAGCATATTCTTGAGTGCCTCGGCAATGTTCACTTCCACCTGGGACGTATCCCCCAGCGACTGGGACTTGCTGTTGAGGCCCTCAAACATGGCCATTGCTGACTGAGCCATGCGTTGGGCACTACGAAGTGGTGGGGGTGGGGGGCCAGATAGCCTGGTCCCATCGGGGGATATGGGGGGGGGGGGGGAATAGCCCAACCCCATCGAATGGAGATCCTGCTAGAGAATGGACATGTGGTCAGTGAGAGGGAAGGATTATTTTCCTGACATGAACAACTCACTTGAGACAGGTCATCTTTGGGAAGGGACAGTGGATGGCCACTACTTTGGCACAGGTCAACCTCGCTGTCAATGACTTCTCTATCCTCGGTAAACCCCGCGATCTCCAGGGCCATTCCTCATAATGGGTGAGGACTCTGATGTCCGGCAACCCTCCATCTGTCTGGTCCCTATTACATGATAACTTCTCCTGCGAAAACAAAGCGAGGGCAACGTGAGCTGCACGTTTGATACATCGGGGAGTGGGGGGAATCTATGGCAGGTGACATGCTGGGCATGGGTGGATTGAGCTGGTATGTACCAGAGTGTGCTGGGGCACAGTGCAGTATTATGCTGGGGGGTGGGGGCGCGGAGCGGCGGAGCAAGGTGCTAGCTGCCGACTCTTTGGGAGGGTCGGGGGGGGGTGCAGACAGGTCCAATGCCAGGGGGCCGATGTCAACTATCCCGGTGGAGGTTACAGATCTTCATCCTGCACTGGACGGCTGTCCTCCTGGTGACGCTGTCCAAACTGATGACTGCTGCCATTGCCTCCCAGGCAGCATTGGCTGACCTGTGGCTGATCCCCTAACACCCTACCGGGAACTGATGCCCCGTCACGCCTCCACGGCATCCCACAGCCTGGTCATATCGGCATTCCTGAAGGATGGAGCAGATCTACGTGGTGGTATGGCTGTATGCTAACTGGAATGTATTTGGAGGGAATAGTTTATGAGCTGCTCCCCCTTGTTAGCGGGGAGCTGCCATGGGTGGTCCAGGTGAATCAGTTGGTGGGACACCCATTTCCATGGTGAAGCCCATGGGTGATCATTTCCAGCACTAATTAGCATTAGATAACGGTCACGATCTCGCTGGATCAGCCATCGGGAAGCACCTGGGAAGTTGCGCCCGCTATGGCACTTAGAGCTTCACCTGTTACATTACGCCCCAGATGTTCTTTTGGAATGATATTGGGCTTGGATAGTGAAGGTTTATTTATGATACCTGTATTCCTGTACAGTAAAAAGGACACAAAATAATTACACCCTGGCAGTAAGTTGCATTTTGAAATATAATTGATTAGGTTTCTGTTTAAACAAACAGATTTTTGTCAGTTGGAGGGTGCTAGTAATGTCGCTCAAAGAGTGCATATGGCAGTAAAACTGATTGAATATTCCCAGATGAATATTTTATTATCCATTAGTAAATTATGTGACCTTATGTCATTAATATTTGTGAGTGTTACCTCGGTTATATCCCTTATTTCATTAAGACACAGATTCATGCTAGGATATGATTCCAAGAGTACCTGTTGACCTCCTATATCTAACTAAATTAGCCATTCTTCATACGTGAGCCTCAGCATTAAGTTTTGACTGGCTATTTGACCCGAGGGAACATCACAGCTCAGATATCACTTGAAATCCACACATGCATAGCTTGCAGAAAGGTCAGGATCAGGGCAGGAAACCAATATTCTCTGTGAGCTACATGGGCGGGTGACTGTGCAACAGTTTGAAATGCACCACACTGGGAACAAATAGGCCACGCACAAAAATCGATCCCTTCAACTTGTGCACATACATGATTGCATTGCAATCTGAAAGGGACCACACAGTGCAGCAAACAGACCGCACACAGCAAAGAGGAATTAGAGGAAACATTGCTGGAAAACATTTATATTTGTATTCTCGGTTACAAGTCCAACATCTGACATCACAATCTAATGTTTTAACACTTTGATTAATACTTTGATTTTAAAAAAGTTAACATGCATGAGATGTCTATTATTCCTACAGCATCTAGATGACTTTCATTAATTGAAAAACTTGGCTTCACGATACCACTCATGCCACTGTGTCCAAACAGCATTCCAGAAGTGAACACATAATCCAGGCTGACAATTCACTGCAGGACTGAGGGATTCCTGTACTTAACCTTTGGTTGAGACATTGCAGTGAGGCCATGCTACTCTCTCAATGGACACATTATTTGAAAAACAGCAGAGGATTTCACTTGTTTTCACCAGTATTAATCCCTCAATCAACATCACTGAAACAGATTGGCTAGGATCTGGATTCTCCAATTTTGAGGCTATGTCCGGAGGATGTATCTGGTTTTACGATGAAAAGCTTGGTGCTGCCCCCCACACCGATGCTCTGACCGGTGAAGGGTTAGCTTCCGTGCCACGTAAAATTCCCGACCTCCATAAAATAAACGGCTGGAGAATTGCTGGGTCCGTGGCCGCGCATTCGCACGGCGATGACCTGCAGCTGTCACGCTGTACAACATGGTGCTGGCCGTTCGCGGTCCCAGCCTGCCAGATACTGTCCTTCTGGACACACCCTGGCCACCCACTGGCCACCCCCTACCAGATCCCCCAGTCCTCGCCGAAGCCCCCCCCTCCCCGGCCAGCAGCACGCCTCCTCCCCAAACTGTAGCGCCGCTGGACACAGTCTGCAGCCACCATGCCGGGCGGAGCATCGGGGAGGGCCTCCAAGTAATGGGCTGACGCTGTCACAATGGCCTGTGCCATGCTCCTAGATGATGCCGTTTTGGAGGGTCAGAGTATGCAAAAACAGGTGTAATTCGGTCGTAAACAGGGATTATCAGCGTCAGGCAATGGAGAATCCCACCCCTGATCTCTGGCCATGCTGTGGGTGCAGGGGTATCGTACGCCAGAGGTACCCTGGAAGATAAACTGGGGGACTCGCCTCGGAAGTCCCCCATGCAAAGGTCTGCACAGGAATTGCCATGGAAGTTTCAAATTCCATTGGGCAATTACTCTGTATCTGGAACCCAATTTAAAGTCAGACACATTTTTTCTTTGTTCCGGGGATGTGGCCATCGCTGGCTGGGCCAACATTTATTTCCCATCCCACTTGCCTTTGAGAAGGTGATGGTGAGCTACCATCTTGAACCGCTGCAAGTCCATGTGGTGGAGGAACAACCACAGTGTTGTTAGGGTGAAAGGTCCAGGATTTTGAACCTGTGACAGTGAAGGAAGAATAATAGATGCCCAAGTCAGGTTGGTGAGTGATTTGGAGGAGTACTTGCAGATGGTTGTGGTGTTTTTGTGCATCTGCTGCCCTTGTCCTTCTAGATGGCAGCAGTCGAGGATTAAAGATGATTGTTCTGCCTTAGCAGAATAGTTACCCAGGAAAAGTCAGAAGGATTAACATCAGTTCTGAGTCCTAGGTAACTGTGCTACTGAACTCCCATTGGACACTCTGACTACCCTCTCCCATCCCCACCCCGCCTCCACCTTCCCCTTGAACTCTCCCAAACTCCCGAGTACCCCTTCATCCCCAATCGCCACCACCCCATGACTAGCATCCCAACCCCCAGCCTACATCCCTATCCCCAACAACCCAAACCCACATGACCACTTGCCTCCTTTGCCCCCGACCACAAGAACTCCAAACCCAAATACACCCTCACCCTCGACTACCCTCCAACCAGCTGTTCCCCCAACCCTCAACCCGCCCTGACCACCTGACCGTCTCCCTCTCCCGACCAACCTGACCACCCAACCACTCCCCACCCTCCCAAACAGCCTTGACTACCCCAACCTCCACCTCCTAACCACCTTGACCATTGACAGCCCCCAACCACCTAACTCTTCCCTAATCATTTGATGCCCTACCCCCACCCCACTCCCGGCTATCCCTCCCCAGTCCCCCAGCTCGAGTCTAAGGTGGGAATTCGGAGCGGAGTGGCAATCTGGTCTTGATCTCCACAGATGTGACCCATTATCGATTCGTTTGCTTCACTATTACTTGTGGAGCCTCAATGGTGCAAATGGTTCTCATATTTGCATACATTATAATAGTACCTGCGTGTCATTGCAACATAGGAACATAGAAATTAGGAGCAGAAATAGGCAATTCAGCCCCCGAGCCTGCTCTGCCATTCAATCCGATCATGGTTGATCTCTTCCTGGCCTCAAAGCCACCTCCCTGCTTGTTCCCCATATCTCTTTAACCCATTTTTAAAATCGGAAATATATCTTTCTCCTTCGTGAAACTATTTAATGGCTCAGATTCCATTGCACTATGGGGCAGCGAGTTCCACAAATTCACCACCTTCTGCGAGAAGTAGTTCCTCCTCATCTCAGTTTAAATCTCCTGCCTCTCAACCTATATCTGTGACCTCACATTCCAGATTACCCCACAAGGGGGAACATTTGGTCTATGTTTACTTTATCAATCTCTTTTAGTATTTTATATACCTCGATCAGATCCCCTCTCATTCTTCTAAACTCCAGCGAGTATAAGCCCAAACTGTTTAATCTCTCCTCATACGGCAACCCTTTCATCAATTGGTTGAGAAGTGCTTTGGGATCCACTGAGAGTAGGATATAAATGCTAGTCACTCCTATGAGAGGTTCAAGCTTTGCCCATTCGTTATGACATTATTTAGACTTCCTGATGGTGAAACAGTCACGTATCTTCTAAGCATCTGTTTACTACATTTACTGACATGGTTCAAATATCACATATCTGAATAATGTTTAAACTTATTTCATTATTGGGCAACCAACCTCTGGAATAGGTTCCCAATGATTATCTCATCTTTCTTTCTAAACAAAAATATAATTAAAATAAAAACAAAACAGATGCATCTGTGTCTGTGAAAGGAAAAAACAAATTCACTTTTTGGGTGCTGTCCCTCATACCTAAAAACTGAGAGACAAGCAAATTCTTTAATAAAACTGATTGCACAGATTATTTCAAATTCATGTAGCTTTTACCTTTTTATGCCGCTGTAACTGTTGTGATGTCTTCACCCTGATCAGTTAGCCTGGCAAACTTATGCGTACACTAAATCTTTAACTAAAGACAGCAACTATGATGTTTAATGGAAGCGCACATATATTGATAGATTTACCTTTTCAATTATTATGCACTTCTGAACCTGCTCCCATGTTCTCCAAATAACTGCTGGGCATTGTATATTGTCTGAGTGGATATCTCTGTAGTTACAGCTGACAGATCAATGGAAATGATTCAACTCGAAAAACTGAGGTAACGTTACGAAGCGCGGGCATTACAATTGCCTTTCCTTTAAAACAATTACCAAGCGCAACCAAATCTCCTCATCCTGGATTTCTTTTTTTCTCTTCTCTGCAATCATGTCCCACTTTATAATAAAAAAAAACCTTGGGGAATATGAGGGGAAGACAAAAACTGCTGAAAAGGGAAGAATAATGAAAAAAAAACCTTTCATACCAAGTGTCCCGACTGATGAACAGTTTTAGCATGAATTTCCATTTCATTTAGCTGTCAGGCTAATGATATGCACTTTGACGGGAGCAGCAAACCATAAAGGCATGAACCAATAGTATTAAATTGAAGCATGTAGACATAGCTCTGCAACATAACCACTGGCCCTTACTTTAAATCCTACAATGTGCACTGATTCGTATATTTTCACTACATACCATATCAAGTATTTATTCACACTTCAGAGCAGAAACGATACAGACCTTGTTGATATCAAGTTGAACAACGTTCTAATGTTCTTCTTGTAATTATTAATCTTTTCCTAATGAGACGCTAATGCTATCGGTATTAATGTTTATAATGTTGAGTATTAATGGATCCAAGAGTTAGTCACACATGGGACAGGAAACAATGCAGTCCAGCCAGAAAAATATATTCTGTTCAATATTTCATAACAGCCTGTGGAATATTATTAGAAATTATTTCAAGTACACATGTGCATGGAACTAATGGTTATGTTCATTAAAGAACACCAACTACCTTTGTTTTTAATTATTTCCCCTCTGACTTCAACTGAAGATGCTGACTCTCGTGAACTCACTCAAGAGGCCATTCTGATATGTGAATATAATGGTGGAAGAATATTTGTTTATCTGGCTCTAAAATCATAGATGGGGGGAGGGGAGGGGGAGCAGCTAGCAACCAGGCAGAGTACAGCTCCCAGCTCTAGCTGCCGATATGGTCCTGAGCATTGCCGGGTCCATGGCCGCGGAGGCGCACAGTGGCGCCCTACAGCGGCCGTGCCATGCTTAATGGCGGACTCAGCCCGCGACTGCAAAAATAGTCCTCCCCTTCGGCTGGCTCGTGTGCCCCGGACCGCCCCCCCACCCCCCTGCCCCACCACCACCACCACAGTGCCCCCAGCCCCGAATGAAGGCCCCCCTGCCTGCGGATTGGCCCTCTCCATCCCTGTGTCCACTCTATCAATACCTTTCTTAATTTTAACTACCATTATTAGATTGGTCCTCTGCCTTCTCTTTTTCAAGTGAAAAGAGGCAAAGCCTGTCAATCTTTCCCAATGTGTATACCCAAGGCATTTCTGGTATAAATTTTCCCTGCATCCACTCCAATGCCTCTATATTCTTTGTATATATAGTGACTAGAACTGCACACATTACTAACTGTGCTTGAACCAAAGTTTGATACAGGTTTTGGATAACTTCCCTACTTTTCAATTCTATCCCTCAACAAATAAAATGCAATGCTTAGTTTGCTTTGTCTTTGTGGCCTTGCTATCCTGTGACACAACTTTCAGTGATTGGTATATTTGCATTCCCTTTTGTTAGTCTACCCCATCAAGGTTGCATCTTCCAAGTAATAACCTCCTATTTTTTCTACTAAAATCTTTTACCTCACATATCCACAGGGGCTTAGCAGGGATTATTAAAGTTTAGGGAACGAAGGGAGGTGAGTGAAGTTGAGATACAGATCAGCCATGATCTAATTGAACAGCAGGACAGGCCTCCTCCTGCCCCTGTTATCCTCAGGAAGGCAGAGGAATATTTATAAAAGATGCCAGGACAACCACTACCCATATAGACCCTCTCTGATCATTGCAATATGGAAGAGTCCAGCTACAAATTGAAGAAGGCAGTGTGTTCTTGAGAGTATGTTCGGCAAACATCGTCATGATGAGTTTGCACATTTAAAATAATATGTCAAAAAACATACAGAAAAGGGCCGCCCAGCGGAGCAGTGGGTTAGCCCTGCGGCCTCACGCCTCTGAGGTCCCAGGTTCGGTCCAGGCTCTGGGTCACTGTCCGTGGGGAGTTTGCACATTCTCCCCGTGTTTGCGTGGGTTTCGCCCCCACAACCCAAAAGATGTGCAAGCTAGGTGGATTGGCCATGCTAAATTGCCCCTTAATTGGAAAAAATACTCTAAATTTAAAAAACACATACAGAAAACATAAGATTAACAATAAAAATAACAATGGAATTCAGCAACTAGACTGCCAATATGAGAGTTAAAAAATGAGTGCAACGCCCTTGCATAGGTAGATTATAACCCAAAATAACTTACTACTTTTTATCCTCTAATGTGCTAGTTGCTGCATTTATTGCACTAACTAATACATTTCCTGTTTATTCCGCAGGGAAAGAAGGTTACATTGTAATGTTTAAGACACAGCAGCGCCTGGTTAATTTAACCTGTGGAACAGCCAAATGTCTCAGTTGCTTAAATGATAGTTTTACCTTTGCAAACCTATTATTTCCTTTCCACCATCCACTTATAGTCCATTAATGGTTAAATAATTGACTAATTGTCCTACTTCTGTGATAAACAATAATTTCCTCTGTGCCGTAAGCATTTTTTTACAAAGGGAGGAAACAACACAAAGAAACCTACACAGAAAGTAGAAAAAACTGGATGATGGAAGCTCCCAAGAGCATTACTCAAGCATAACTTGCTAGCTCTTGGGGCAGTGTGGTGATATTTTTGTTGAAAATCCATGCACAGCTGCTCCGCATTTGTAAAATAAGGATTGTGACCATGATGTTTACCTGTGGTATAGTCAATTTTAATGCTGTTATTCCAACTGCAATAAAAGAAATAGCTTGGATTACAGCCTGGAATATTGGATTTTTTATTTATGTTGTAACATCTTGGCCAGAATTCACGGCGATTGGATTCTCTGGACCCGCCATTGCCATCCACAGTGTTCACTGTTCGGCAGATGTAAGAATAGGATTGGCTCAGTAATTTCCAAGGTAGCATTCATAATTATGAGGTTATAAGTCATCACCTGTCAAAAATGGTGGTAACTTGAACAGTGTAGAGTTAGGCTTGAGAATTATCTGCAGTCATTAAATAGCGAGGGCCATGGAGTAGATATATCCCACTCAGGAACTAATCAATTGATTATGGATGTTACGTTGGGAATTTTCTCCATCCCAAAATGGAGGGGAGGCGGTTAAGGCCTGCACAATATAACATCATCAGTAGCCTGTGGGCAGAAATTTACATTCCCCACTGGCAGGTTTGAAGGCAGGTGGTGGCTATAAAATTATTCCGATGGGCTTTCTGGCCTGACCTCTCTGCCACCTCCTCCCCTCCCACCCCTCCCAAATCCCACTCCAACCCTAATTAGGACCCTTAAGTGGCCAATTAAATACCACTTTAAGACCATTTCTCACCCAGCCTCAATTTTGAGGTAGATGCGCAAGAGGTCAGGGGCAGGGAGGAAGTCCAAGAATTGATCCTCTGCTTAGACCCCAGGCAGGAAAAGGGTGAGGGGAGGAGCACCTCCAACAGCAGCCTCCTTTTAATATTGGGCACCCCCATCGCACCCGCTCCCCCCCACCTTCCCCATCCTCCCCACTCCACCAAAAAATGTGGCTGCTATGGGTGCTTCCCCCTCTGCCAACCTCTCCAACAGCACCTTCTGATGACCACACCCCATTTCCCGCCGGTGACCCCCAAAACATACCTCTTCCTGAACTCATGCGATTTAGGAATTAGGCCATTGTAGGTTTTGGTGCTGCCGGTACTAAAACTGCGGACAAATCAGATCTTCCCAATTTGATGGGCGGATGTCCTGCTTCCAGTCAATTAACTGTTAAATGGCTGTGAGGCATGCAGTATCGGCGGCGATGTGTTCATCCAACTCCTTGGATGGCGGGAAGGGAAACTCCGCCATCCATAAGATCCTGACCTGTGAGATTTTCTCAGTGTTAAATTCACGAGTGGCATAATTGTGAGGCCTATCAAGCTTCAGTTAATTTTGCTTCAAACAAGAAAGCTATTTTGACCAATCTTCCTGCTATCGAGAAACAAAGCTCCCTGTATTTAAATAGTTTATGATCTGTCTTGCACATTACGATCACAAATTTGACATATAACATGCCCCTGATGTGGATAAATCTGATAATTATTAAAGCAGTGTTTTTTTTATTGGGATGAAGAATCATAAATTTTTCATTGATGTGACAGATCATAAATTTTTGATTCGAGAAGGAGCAAAGAAGTTAGAGTGAGAAAATGACATTATTCTTCCTCAGCATGAAAACCTCCCCTCAACTCCCCCACCATGTTGGCCACCGATTCCATCTGAACACGTTCAGACTGATAACCGTGCAATACTGGCTAAAAGGCAGAAAAAGTAATCTACCAATTTTGATCCTTCGATCCTTTGATCCAGTTTTTATACTGGTAATGCTCAGTTTTAGCTTGGCTCAATGTGACACTTTTATCTTTCCACCAGAAGGTGGAGGATGTAATCTCGACTAAAAACTATTGCACAGCAAATGAAAGGATGCTGATCATACGAGGTGTGGCCTTCTCTTGGAATTAACGGTCCTCGTTTGTGTTCAGCAACGAAGGAATCGCACTCATCTTCATTACACTTGAACAGTTGCTCGCTACCTGTTGCAACTGACATTACTTAGAGATCCCTTTCAGCACAATGCCATCTGCAGGGGATCCGTGACATGCGTGAACACAGCAAACAACAGTGGGTGGAATCTGGGAAGCAAGCTGAGACGAGGGGAAGCTTAAAATTGGATGGCATTGCAGACGTGCAGTGATTGGTGCCTCGCCATTGCAACTGGAATTTTTCCCCAGCTCTTGGGCACATTGAGGCCTATAAGCGGCCAATTAATGTCCACTTTTAGGGACTGCTTCAGCAACAGGGGGTTGCCCATGCCACATGGCAAAATTGCCAGGTGAACCCTGATAACCTAGCCCCGCACTCCCGCCCCACTTTGCCCGATACCATTGACCCTCCACTCTTCCCTCCAGGTGAGACCCCCTCCTCACCTAGTCGAAAGTCGGTCAGGAGCATTGCAGAACTTTGTTCTCCCTTCAAGGATTCTGCACAATCCATTTGCTCCCTGACATGGGTGCAGCAACTTGTACTCCTCGGACTACGGAATGACAGCGAGGATGTACAGAGGTAAAACAGAGGAGGATAAGTTGCTGGGAGAAGGAAAAGGAGAGAAGGATTCTCATGAGGCCATATCTGTCCAGTATATTCAGGGAAAAATTCACTGACTGAACTCAATGAGGAAGAGTGAGCAAAATTCTCTATCTAGCCCATAATGGGTTTGGCGGTAGGCAGGAGCAGAGAATCTTGGGAGGCCAAAATGCCAGAGACCTGCTGGTGGAAAATCACATTGCAATTTTCCTAATAGCGCTTCAGTCTTCCCATTTTCAGGAAGCAGCACCAGTTGTGGGTGCTGACTCCACTCATGTCAAAGGTACGCCCAGCAATCTTACGGGTGGTGGTAAATTAGGGACTGAGTATCAGATGGACGTGGGAGAGCTACTCAGTGGGGCCCAAGGGAGGGATGAACAGCAGCCCCACTGGGGAAGGTGAGAATTGCTGAAGCAGATGGAAAACGAGAGGGTGCCACAAGATGGAGGCACTTATTTTAAGGTCCAAAGGAAATCTTTTGACTGGTAGTCATCATGAGAATCAATGTACAGGGGAACTACTCCAAATGCCTGCAGATACTTACAGCTTTTCTGTTCATTTTCAGTTGAATCAGAGGATCCTATGTCAGTGTTACTGTGGCCCACCTGAGGCCATGTCTGATGTATTGCCAGTGTCTTGAAACAGCAATGCAACATGAAAAATTTAGATGCTTTTCCAGCATATTGATTCATTGTCGAATTACCTTAATTGACTACCTGCTGTTGCTGGGCAGGACTTGTAATCCAGAGGCCCAGGCTAATGTTCTGGGCACATGGGTTCAAATTCCACCTGATAGCTGGTGGAATTTTAATTTAGCTAATAAATCTGAATTATAAAGCTAGTCTCAAGAATGGTGAACTTGACAACTATCATTGATTGTTGTCAAAACCTATCTGGTTTACTTACTCATCTGCCATTCTGGTTTGGCTGACATGTGATTCCAGGTTGACTCTTAACTGCCCTCTGAAATGATCTAGCAAGCCTCAGTTCAAGGACAGTAATTGCTGGCCGTGCCCAGCAGTAAGTATGGGCCGTGCCCATGATACCCACATCATCTGAAATAATAAAAAAATGGTTTAGTCACTAACCTCCCCTGATAGTTCTGGGACCTTGGGGTGAAGAATTGGTTGCCTCCTAAGCAACTCTTTCATGGGATGCAGGTGTCTTTTGCATTTGTTGCCCATTTCTAATTTCCCTTGAACTTAGTGGCAGTTAAAAGTCAATCACGTTGTGGTGGGTCTGGAATCACGTGTGAGGCAGACCAGGTAAGAATGACAGATTTCCTTTCCTAAAGGGCATTAATGAACCAGATGGGTTTTTACAACAATCAGCAATGGTTATCTAGTGTGTCATTCCAGATTTATTTTATTGAATTCAATTTCACCATCTGCAATGATGGGATTCAAACCTGGGTCCCCAGAGCCTCACCAAGTGTCTCTGGATTACCAGTCCAGTGATAATCCCACTACTACTACTAATACTAATAATCTTTATCAGCGTCACAAGCAGGCTTACATTAACACTGCAATGAAGTTACTGTGACATTATGATTATTACTTTTCAAAATGTATTGGGCGAGATTCTCCGCAAATGACGACGGCCGTCAAGGCCGCACATCAAGCGTCACGCCGGTTGACGCGGCCGATGATGTTGGTCGCGCATGCGGAGGTTGGACAACGGCAACCCGCGCATGCGCAGTTGCCGTCTTTTCCCTCAGCCGCCCCGCAAGACGTGGCGGCTTGATCTTGCGGGGCGGCGGGGGGGAAAAGAGTGCGTCCGTTATGGGGCCTATGCCCCCCCTTGGCAAGGCCGTGGTACTGCCGAGCCAATCGGGCCCCCAGATGCCCCGAATGGGCATCTGCCGCCCGTTTCACAATGGCAGTGAGAAGGTGTGTTTGCTGCCATGTTGAAACGGGCGTGAAGGGCCGGCCGCTCGGCCCATCGGCCACGGCGAATCGCCGCTCGCCGTAAAAAATGGCGAGCGGCGATTCGTGGCGTGGGGGGGGGGGGAGAATAGCAGGAGGGCGTGCAAAATGTCTGGAGGCCCTCCCGCTATTCTCCCACCCAGCGTGGGGGGTGGAGAATCGCGCCCGTGGGCGATGGCCAATGCTCCAGATACATCCTTGTACACATTTTGCCCTTATTTTACAATCAATCAGATTTTGAACACCCAATCACAGTTTAATTATTATATCTTGTTTACATTACTTTCTCTTTTATTCTTTACACATATCCTGCCCTTTAGAACATAGAATCATAGAATCACTACACTGCAGAAGGAGGCCATTCAGCCCATCAAGTCTGCACCCACCCTCTAAAAGAGTACCCCCCCTCCCCCCCCCCCCCCCCCCCCCCCGCCTCCCCATCCCCGTAACCCAGTAACTCCACCTATTTTGTAGACATTTAAGGAACAATTTAGCATGGCCACACCACCTAACCTGCACATCTTTGGACTGTGGGAGGAAACTGGAGCACCCGGAGGAAACCCATGTAGACACGGGGAGAACGTGCAAAGTCTACACAGCCATGTGGTTTTCTCCATTAAAAGTGGTTGATGCGAGAAAACTGGTCATTATATGTAATTATGCTGAAGGAAAAAGCAAATTTCTTGCTGTTGTCTCAATAGAAAAATAATTTAAAAGGACATCTTTCAATTCATTTTCTGGTGAAAAGAATGAGAGTAGCTGAATTTTCAATGGAGTTGCTGTCTGCTGCTGAAATAATTTCTTGCTTGCTTGTTTACTACAGCACTTCTCCACAACCAGTTTGTAAATTGGATCTCAAAAGCACTCTACTTTGCGTCAAAATGAATGGGGTGTAAATGTTGTCAGCTTCAACATGGTAGGACATCATTGGCATTTATTTTATTTATGGATTATGTGGGATGGTGGGGGAGGGAAGTGGCACTGGGTGGACTGGCTCTTCTAAAATGGGACAAGACTCTTTGCTTTTCCCCTGAGAATCTCAGAGTTGTTGATAATATGACGGAAGAACCCACTGGAACGTTTAGGAAATTTCCTGTTTCCTTTGCCTATATTTATCTGTTTTCTCAGACAGGGGACTGCGGAGGAGGCTCTGCAACTGTTATCCAACAAGGCTTTCAAGCCAAAAATGCTCTGAGACAAACCTTTGCCCCATGAATTCTGATGGAAAATTCAAGGGCACTGTTATTTATTTTCTTTTAGGTGGTAATTGCAGCATAGCCTTTTTTTAAAGACAAAATAGTACTTGTGGTAAATGTGTCACATATACTTGGCAGCATAACCTTTTTACCTGTAAATTACTATTGGAAAACAATTAAAATTTCCAGTTTCAAGTGCAAAGCTTATTACGATCGCACCTCGAAGTAAAAAATCTCATTTTTTTTATATTCGGGAAATACTGTTGAGTTTTATTTGTGCAGATAAAATTCTTTACTTTAAGTAATTGCATACTTAAATCAGTATTTGGTATAGGATTACCTAAATCATTCTAATTATTTAGTTCCAGATATGAAGGTTGCGATTGAACGTGACAAAAGCAGAATCATGTTTTGAACGTGTTTATCAGAACATTTCTCAATACATTATTTAACGGGACTTTGCCGTTTTGTGGCCTCAGTGAGGAATATCCCATTAAATATGAGGTGATGCATTTTGGAAAGTCTAATACAGGTAGGGAATATACAGTGAATGGTAGAACCCTCAAGAGTACTGACAGTCAGAGAGATCTTGGTGTCCAGGTCCAAAGGTCACTGAAAGGAGCAACACAGGTGGAGAAGGTAGTCAAGAAGGCATACAGCATGCTTGCCTTCATTGGCGGGACATTGAGTATAAAAATTGGCAAGTCATGTTGCAGCTGTATAGAACCTTAGTTCGGCCAAACTTGGAGTATAGTGGTCAATTCTGGTCGCCACACTACCAGAAGATGTGGAGGCTTTAGAGAGAGTGCAGAAGAGATTTACCAGGATGTTGCCTGGTATGGAGGGCATTATCTATGAGGAGAGGTTGAATAAACTTGGTTTGTTCTCACTGGAACGAAGAAGGTTGAGGGATGACCTGATAGAGGTCTACAAAATTCTAAGGAGCATAGATGGAGCGGATAGTCAGAGACTTTTTCCCAGGGTAGAGGGGTCAATTACTCGGGGATATAGGTTTAAGGTGCGAGGGGCAAGGTTTAGAGGAAATGTGCGAGGCAAGTTTTTTACACAGAGGGTAGTGGGTGCCTGGAACTCGCTGCCGGAGGAGGTGGTGGAAGCAGGGACGATAGTGACATTTAAGGGGCATCTTGATAAATACACGAATAGGATGGGAACAGAGGGATATGGACCCCGGAAGTGTAGAAGATTTTAGTTTAGACGGGCAGCATGGTTGGCGCAGGCTTGGAGGGCCGAAGGGCCTGTTCCTGTGCTGTACTTTTCTTTGTTCTTTTTTTGAGGCTTCACTTACTTAATTTCCCGCACTGATGAGCTTAGCTCGACAGTACAGGAAGATGACTCACAGATAAATGCTGCCCCAATTTTGTGACCCCTCAATCAGCCCACCGCGGCATCCGGATATCCCTCCACGTTTGTGATCTGTAGTGCCATCTTTGACAAGGATACACACAGAATATATATATGTTTTTTCGGGGAGCAATGCCGATCAAAGTAATTTATCACCTCATCATAACTCCTGCTTTCCTCTTCACTATCAAAAGCGAAGGTATTGTATATTTTGATTGCTTGAGGACCTGCTACCGGGAGCAACAATGTAATGCACCTCTCGTCAGGCTGCACCTGGAGGCCAGGGATTAAGACATAGACATAAGTCCAAACATGTTGTTTGAAAATGCGCCAGTTTTCGTCTACATTACCCATGACTTGAAGCTGGTGGGTGCATTTAAACCTTCCATCTCCAACTTCACCGTTGTTTGGTGTGTTGAGTTGCAAATAGCCGTAGTTCACCAGGTTGGCGGAGAGATTTACTAGTTTTTCCTTCTTTGGTCTACTTCACCTTGTCTCTCCTACTGTTACCTTTAAATGTTCTGCACACCTGGTACCATGTTGTGTTCTGTGGTGCCAACGTTGATGGGACGGTAGCACAGTTGTTAACATTGTTGGTTCACAGTGCCTGGGTCCCAGGTTCGATTCCCAGCTTGGCTCACTGTCAGTGCGGCATCTGCATGTTCTCCCTGTGTCTGTGTGGGTTTCCTCCGGGTGCTCCGATTTCCTCCCGCAAGTCCCAAAAGATGTGCTGTTAGATAATTTGGACATTCTGACTTCCCACTCCATGTACCTGAACAGGCGCCGGAATGTGGCAACTAGGAGCTTTTCACAGTAACTTCATTGCAGTGCTAATGTAAGCCTACTTGCGATGAAAAAGATTATAAAGACAATGATACACACAGAACATGTAAGTGTTTGGCTGAAACGATAATTTATTGTCAAACACGTGGAAGGATAACTAACAAATCTATCTACAGACAAAGTTTCTTGAATTCCTTGGGAGCTACTCTAAGTGTAACTGTCCTATTGTACCTGCTACTACCAACTGGTGAGCATCCCATGTCACATGACCAAGGTCCGATGCCACCAGCTGGTATGAGGTTACATTTCTAACTATGTACAATACTAATCACAGGCATATTATCACACACACTACACCCAACCTACCTCTTAGGGCAACTTCAAGCCCCGTCTCATCCCATCTCTTAAGAGCAAGGTATCCCCAGGTCCAATCCCTGACACCGGCAACCTGGCACCCAAGCACCTTGGCACTGCCAGCCTGGTAATGCCACATGGTGGCAGTGTCAAGGTGCCAGGCTGGCAGTGCCAAGGTGTCTGGATGCCAGCAGGATTGCCAGAGCACTACTCTGCCCAGAGCCAACCACCCAGAAAGCTCTAATGATCTGGGAGACCCCCCCCCCCCCCCGAAGATGCCGTTACACTTGGTCCACATTTGTCGAAACCAGTGCTAAACGGCACCCTGACGTGATCGCCCAGGCGAGGCTGATTGTTCCCAAACGTTGGGTGAATATAGCGCAGACATATTTAAATGAGCCTAATGTCTCAATTCAGCATGTTAATCTGGATCTTGCTCAGTGAGATCTCATTAAATCTCACGAGCGTGTGAATCTTGCCAGAGGCCTCTCTCGAGATTCAGTGGCCTCGTCACCAACTCAGGCGGGATCAGGTCGTTAAATCACGCCCGAGATCTGAAAATCTAACAGGAAACAGTTGCTGATTACTGGCTTCGCTGTCTAACTACTTTCCCATCTTAACCTGCCTCGGGGCAGTGCCAGGGGAGGGGTGTGTGATTGCGGTTTCAAGGTGAACTCCTTTGCGCTGAGGCGACCTTTCAAAATGGCGGTCCTACCCTCGTGAGATTAGGTTGCTGGCAGGGCGGATGAATCAGGCTATACAGCGGAGAAAGCCATTGTTGCTGTCAACATCTTTAATGTTGCTTTTCCTTTTCACTTTTGGCCTTTGCCAAATCTCGCCCTTCCATTTTCTCTCGCAACATTCTCCGTTCACAAACCTATCCATGCTCTTTATGCTGCTGAAGTAAGCAATTAATATTCATTGTTCCTGTCTGCTTTTAAAAATCTAGGCTTACTAATGAATATGAACTCAATAGGCCTGCATTTGTAAATGATAATAATAATCACTTATTGTCACAAGTAGGCTTCAATGAAGTTACTGTGAAAAGCCCCTGGTGACCATATTCCGCCACCTGTTCGGGGAGGCCGGTAAGGGAGTTGAACCCGCGCTGCTGGCCATGTTCTGCATTACAAGCCAGCTGTTTAGCCCACTGTGCTAAACCAGCCCCGGTTAACAGAGTCAACAAAGAAATAATAAAATAATCATCTATTACAAGCATGCAACCAATTTATCATCATTGTAAAATACTGCTTAGAAAAAGATAAACAAAACTTGCAGTGCATCCATGTGTTTAATACATGACTGAGGAATACAGTTGATGTTCATGCATGATTCAATCCATGGGCACAACTTCGCCAAGATGTGGCCAGACTCCACTGGGACTAATTTAACACTCTCACTCTGTAATGCTGACAGATGCTTTGAATCCACAGAAATGATTGAGAATATTTGTGGTGTTGCACTGTGACAATGTCCCCGCACTGCAGCTCTCTAACATGGGCCTCACAGGACAATAGGCCAGTCATCTTCAGCACTCAACATTCAGTTCTCAACTTTCCTTCCCAATCACAACATGCTATTTCCAGGATAAACTGCTTATTATTAGGGAGCTGGCCAAGAAAAAAAATAGCAAATATTGTGCTCATTTAATTTAATATATATGTTACTTTTCAAAACTTTATACAATGTGAATTATCAAATTATTGGATGGCACGGGGATTAACAAGCTAATTTCACCTCTAAATTGATTAATTTATATTGGCTCTTGCTGCCAGTACATTTTCTTTCTTTATTCGTTCATGGGGTATGGGTGTCACTGGCTGGGCCAACATTTGTTGCCCATCCCTGAGGGCATTGCTGTTCATCTGGAGTCACAAAGAGGCCAGACCAGGGAAGAATGACAGATTTCCTTCCATAAAGGACATTAGTGAACCAGATGAGTTTTTAACAATCGACAATGGTTTCATGGCCATCATTAGACTTTTAGTTCCAGATTTTCTTTTGGGAATTCAAATTATACCATCTGCCATGGTGAGATTTGAACCCATGTCCCCAGAGAATCACCCTGGATCTCTGGATTACTACTCCAGTGACAATACAACTGCGCCACTGCCTCCCCTGTAGAAGTGTTTAGTTGTGTCCAGAGTTGCAAAGGGAATGGTATGCCATATGCATTGTCAGACTTTGACCTGATCTTAAGGATTCTGCACAAACCACTTTCTCCCAGATGTGGTGGCAGTTGTTGGCATCCCTCTAGTTACAACATGACTGGGAGAATGAGCAAGGTGACACTGAGCAGGACAAGCAGCTGGGCGAAGGAGCAGGAAGAAGAGAGGGGTTCTCAGTAGCAGGCCATCTCTGTCCAGAACATTCAGTGAGCAATTATCCCACCAGAGCAATAATGAAGAGTCTTCAGTTCGGTAAGGACATCTTCAATGAAGTCTGCCACATGATGAAGTCACAGCTGCAGGCTTAGCAGGGCGAGGATGACTTTGCTGGTCACTGGAAAGGCAACTATGGCTGTAAACATTTACGCCTCTGGCTCCTTGCAGGCTGGAGAAGGGTGTTTGCATATATCTCTCAGTATACTGAATATACTTAAAAAGGAAATAGATAGATTTCTAGACTTCAAGGGCTTCAATGAGTAAGGGGACAGCACAGGAATAGGTTGAGATGGAAGATTAGTCATGATCATACAGAATGGCAGAGCATGCTCACAGGGCCAGTTTAGCTCAGTTGGCTGGACAGCTGGTTTGTGATACAGAGCAAGGCCAACAGCGTGGTTATTAATGAAAGCACCACCTTCTCAACCCTGCCTCTTGCCTGAGGTGTGGTGATCCTCAAGTTAAATCACTGCCAATCAGCTCTCCCCGTGAATGGGGAAAGCAGCCTTTGGTCATCTGGTGACTTTATTTTACAATACTGTATCTTGACCTAATCGTGCTTAATGCTGGTAGTTGACGCCTAATGAATAATTTTCCATTTCCAAATGCTGAAATCAGCACAAAAACTTTGACACATCTTCTCGATAGCCCCCTCCCCATATAAATTGATGATATTTTCTCTGTAAAGTGAGATTCAAGCTCACAGACATCACAAAACGTTATAAATCAGAGGTCCTTTATTCCATCGGAATCAAATCTTTATCAGCATTGATGGGAAAACAAAATTCCAAGAACCAAACTATTCAAAATGGACATTCTTGGTTCACACCCCATATCCGCCATATCATTGAGAGCTTGTCTGTCTGGCTGTATAGAGATCAGGAGTTGAGTTCAGTTGGTGGGGCTCTTATTTCCCTTGACCAGTTGAACCTGATTACTCAGGATGTTGCCAGGCAGTCCAACGGTGTCTCCAGCAGCTGTATGTCCACTCCAATGCCCCTTCCTGGTTCTCTAGCCATCATCTGAGCAATGCCTGGGGCTGCCCCCGGAGTTCAGGCTGGAGGCCACCTGCAACCTTGGAACCGGGAACACCAGAGCAATGGGTGGGGAGAACATATGCAGGTGGATCTTCCAGATTTGGCGTCCTGGAAGGGGGTCCATCTTCCAGCCTCACAATGTTTCTGGAGATCCATCTTCTTCCTCAGAAGGTCCATCTTCTGGCCTGAGAGTGCTAACGGAAATCCAGCTTAATTTTCAGGATGTCCATCTTTTGTTTCAATGGTGGGTCAATGATGTTGATCTCCTTTTCAATATGGTGCACAGACACAGCGGAGACAACACGTCATCCAGGCCTGCCAGGCTACTCAATACAGTGTGAAACACATGGGTGCATAATTAATGAAGTTGGGACTTGACGGTTTAGCATGTTTTCCTATCTGTTGCCACAGTGGGAAACACTCCACGTTTTTGCACCTGCCAATACACTTGGTCTCAAAACAGGACGATTCTGCTCCCAGATTCCAGTTAGATTTTGCCTCTGATAATTTTCCAACTAATGTTCTGTACAGTAGAACTGAAGTGAAGAAATTAACCAATAATTAATTTACAGTAATCAAATCATGAATAGTTTAACTGTTGTACTTTTAGCAGCTGCTAATGTTATTGTCAGGAGAACGGCACTAGCTGTGGGCAGGATATAAAAAGCCTTTCAGTCAGTCAGCCAAAAGAATTGACTTCAGTGAGTGGAAACAACTATTCCTCAAACACTGGTGGCCACTCTGCTGCACAGGGCCTAGCAGACAGGTTCCCCAGAAAGCTTGACCTTGAAAGGGAACTCTAAGTGTGACACAAGGCATAGTGACATTTGTAAATAATTTGGGCCTCGACTCAGCAGGTTCCACTTGTACTTTCTTCAGCATCTGTCATCGGAGGGCCACAGCCATTACACTCTGCCAAGGCAGCACTTGGTTTTCAGTGAATGTACAAGTTCTGCAAAAATAGAATGTTGGGTTGGTGGGGTGGGGAATCATTCATTTATTGAACACAATTGGTATTGCTAAATGTCATTATTACTGTGCTTGCTAGCAATTGGAGAAAAATATATTGTTTTTGTCTTTATCTGTAAACTGAAGGAATTTTCTTGTTGTTAAATGGCTAGTCATAAATAGGGCCAATCTATTTTAGTTATCACAACATATAGCCAATCGCTACAAAAGAGATTATTCTGGAGATTGCCTGTTATGCATTGTGCTACAAGGCAAAATCTGAATTTGTGCATTAATAACCCCTGAAAATCCATCATGCAACACAGGTCCTCTGATGTATACACTTCAGTTTCAGTGGATAGAGCTTTCTGGTACTATCCTTTGGGTATATCACAGATCATGTGGAAAGTTTGTAAAGAATAAGTAAACGTTCAGTATATTGTTTCAAGCAGTGTTGCTGGAATTGGGTTTTCCCTGCACACCTTCAGCTTGAAACATAACACAATAAGCCAAGAGAGTTGTCGCATGGAAACAAAATAGTTTGTTCTGTGCCTATTGATATCCCAGTAACCAATTGTAAAGTCTATCAATGTCATGTGACTTTGTAAATGGGAGATCACATAATCGTTGTGCAATTCCGTTGGTCATTGGAAGGAAATTAAAAGAAATTGAAGCCAATCGACAAAGACATTACTGGGAGTTATCAAGTTAAGTTCTGGAGAAACTTGAAATGTTTTTTTCTGAACAAACGGCGGTGTCAATATTATTATGAATAAAAGGTGGGTGTGAATTCTTATGCGCTTGATGAGCCTCATGAAAAGGGCTGGTTTGTTAGACATGATGTACTTCTAACATCCTTAAAATGTTTCTGGTATTCGTTTTAAATATGAATAAAGCCCAAAGGTATAATGGAAAAAAATGACTACTGTTCTGCAGGCAAAAATCCATTTAAAGAGCTGAATTTAATTGTACAATAAGGTTTTTAGCTTCATGTTGCTATCAGTTACTTGTGTCACTTTTGTCAATTTTATTTTTGATTTAGCTCTAAGTACAGAAAATATTTGAACAAAAACAATTAAGTCAGCAATCCACTTTGAAGAACATTTCTTGTTACTGCAGTGTCTGCCACCTGGCACTGTTATCTTTTCTGTCTCAGGTCACAAGGAGCTGTTATACACAAGTAGATATTCTCCATATCATGCCAGTTCATACAAACTAATTTAAATTTGTCCTGTGCAAAGAAGATAGGAAATATATGACTTAATTGTTAACAGTAAATACATTAAAAGGTAAAATAAATGTGTGGGAGTGGAGTTCCGCTGTTAATATTCCAACTGCACAGTTTAGGTGACTCTTAGAAAGCCTTACTTTTGGCAATTTATGGTGCTATCCAATTGACTGGATTACAGTCTTGTAGTGCACATCCATGTGTATATAATTCTATGTATTTCACTGACTTTTTCAGCTTTTCAAAGTTTACAGCAATGATAGATCAAAAATAAAGCTTTTGGCAATGGCTCTGTCACTTTCTTTTTTAAAAGGCAATGGCTGAAGAGTCTTCACTTCCCCTTAGAAATATGATGATCGGGATAGATTCACAGTCAGTAGCTGTTCCATAATTTAACCGAATTTCTGGAACTGTGTCTGTCTGTGTGTGCCTGTATGTATGTGAATGTATACACATTATTTTATGTGAGCGTGTGAATGTGGTGGTGTGCATGTGTGAATATGCCTTTATTTGAATATTTATGTATTCATAAATATGTATGTGTGTGTATACGTATGTATAGGTGTATGTGTGAATGCACATCATGTGCCAATTTCGAAGTATCTCTGTATGTGCATCCATATGTCTTGTAGATCAACTCGTCTTTAATACTTTTCCAATGCATCTCTCAGTGTCAGTTTCTTTATCTTCAATAATTCTGTATGAGCTATAATTTGTCCCCCAGGATCTTATTAGGGTCCTACAAGAAATGGTGATAATGATGCAAGTTTTGACCCAGAAATCTATAAGAATCCTATCAAATGTTTAATTAGGATATCTATAGGTTATTATCGTGATTATCCTTAAGCTCTATTCATTGTATTTGAATGAGCACTGTCCTTGGGTGATTTTCTCATGTCACTTTAGGGTGAGCAGTAAAATAACATAAGAGTGGAAATATAAAAATTGGCAGTTAAAAAAAATCCTGTGGAAAACTCTGCTGTAGCAATTTTGGAGAGTTATTATCCTGATTTTTTTTTATTAGTTGCTTATGGTTTTCATTCCGCATTCATCCTTCCCACAATCCCCCACAATCCCAACCCCCGTCCCATCCCTATGCACGGTTTCATCTCTTTTTCATGAAAGCAGTGACTTGCATTTGAGTTAGTCCCATGGTATCGACGATAAATCTTCATGTGTGAACCCAGACAGTGAGATGCTATTTGTTTCTGGAAGGCCACTACCTCACGCTTCTTCCTCTTCTCACTTGGCATCCACACATGACAACTTTCTGGCAGCAGTCTGTGGATAGCAATGGTAACTGGTTTTCCATTATGTGGTTGACACTTAATGTCCTGAAAGTAATGAAGGATGGTCAATAAATACTGCGTTGCCAGTGTTGAAATAAAGGGCGCGATTTAACGGAAATTAAATAGATTCCTTTGTTGGGCATGTTAAGCTGGGTGTTTCCTGGCACCGGCGAGAATGACCTGCTATTAAATGGGACTCTGCTTCATTTTTGAGACTCGCCATGGAATGCTCCACTCAGGCTGCACTTAGTCCCATTTCCTGCACTTCTCGCAGCCTCTGGACACCTCCAACATCCCAACTTACCAGAGGTGGTCCTTGAGAACCCCGCGCCCCACCTCATAAGGGCAGGGAACCCTAGGGCCCGATCCCCAGCATGGGCAATATGCCGCCCAGGCAGTGCTCCTGACAGCCTGGCAGTGCCAGTGTGGCACCCAGGTGGCACTGCAAGGGCACCAGGTTGGCAGTGCCATTGTGCCACCCTGCCCAGAGACCAGCCACCCAGGGGCCCCTGATCACCTGGGCGACCCTCCCAAGTGCCGGTATCCCCGGTCCACATTGGTGGAGACCAGTGCTAAACGGCACTTGCTCAAGGTCTCCAAGGTGCAGGTGTTAGACTCGGCACCTTGGATAACTCCAGCCCGAACATATTCACGTGAGTCTGACTACACACTTAAATATACAAATCTCATTTGATCAAGCGAGGCGTAACAAAACCGTTAAATCTCGTGCGGCCTCGTCATGTCCCGGGTCAGGCGCAATGAGGCCAGTAGTCGTGGCCAAAATCTCTAGATCCAGTGACACTGATTGACTGTAGCACCCTCACCCCAACACAATCCAATTGAGTAGCAGCTAACTAAGCTTATGGATAAAATGCAGGACTCTCGTATTTCTATATAGCTCAGTTCTACAATATAACCAGGGCATTCGTTTATAGGGAAGCAGTGGCGTAGTGATATTGCCCCTGGACTAGTAATCCAGAGCCCCCAGGTAATCCACTTGGGGCCTGGTTCAATTCCCACTCTGACAGATGGTGAAACTTGAATTCAATAAAAAGCTAGAATTAAAAGTCCAATGATGACCATGAAAGCATTGTTGAATGTTGTAAAAACCCATCTGGTTCACTAATGTCCTTTAGGGAAGGAAATCTGCCGTCCTTACCTGGTCTGGCTCCAGACCCACATCAATGTGGTTGACTCTGAATTGCCCTCAGGGATGAGCAATAAATGCTGGCTTAGCCAGCGATGCCGCACTTCATGGATAAATAAATTTTGAAAATTCACTGGGCCAGTGGGGGAAAGTTCCTTTTACTTTTTCCTTCTTCACATCTTGCTCATAAATGAACCTCAAGTAAGTATCTAGGAGGGTATTGGATAATATCCTATCCATTTTACAAAAAGGAACAGTATGGTTTTGCACCAGACAGTGCAATACTTGAGTGGACCCAAAATTACAAAAATATAAATTGCAGCCTTATCCTGTCTCATTCATTTATACAAGATTTCTTTATATTTATTTAAATGGTTTAACCTATTTTTGTGTATGTCATTCACAGGGTTAAAAGTATTTCTGATTGATCTCATTCTGCTTGATCATAAGTCTCACTATTTACAGTTCCCTTATCTTGAATGCCATAAACAAAACCAAAAGTCTGGTATTTTTCAACGCAGAGAGTAATTTCTTTTCCACTTACTTCTGTATCTTTTCATGCAGAGGCATTACTTATTAAAAGGGAAGGAAAGTCTAGCAGGAATATTCCTTCAAAGTGCTCCTTCATTGTCGATTTAACAAAAATATATGCTCTAGTTCCCGGCCAGCATTGTATTTTCCCAACATCGGTCAGTTGGTTCTCAGCCAGGTCTAAAGTCATGGCCCCCATTTCAGCTAAAGAAACTGATCATGGCTACTCCCCTCCAATCAACAGTGAGATCGCCGGAGCAAACAAATCCAACATGGCACTCCCCGTGTAGGTTGTTTGACTTTTTTTTAATATGCCAGTGTATGGTATATAATTTTTTTCTTAAATATGCCTCATTTTCAGGAATATTCCTCATTGACTTTCTTCCCCGTATGATTATTGGTTTCTAAATTAGTTTTCATAGAAGCAAAGCTAAGATTAGTATGCAAACAAGGAACTGAACCCTTACTGCACATCCCTGTCCAATTTGCTTTGACAGGAGTTAGCAAACTGTGACAACTCTCAGTCGGCCCACTCTCCTCACCCACCAGGAAACCCCATCAGAATGGGGTACTTGCCTGTTTGTCATTAACTCACATTTTATGACTGTTGTGCAGCGCATTGTTATACCATGTCACTAGCTCACCAACTCCTTTAGCAATGGATTGATTTCTTATGTGAAATGAATAATGCACTCTTTCTTCCACTCATTCATTTTTCTACTTTCAAAATGAGATACTTAATGTATTTTTAATTTTTCCCCTTGGCAAATTTGTTTTGCCCTCCCTGTAGAAAATGTTCTTCCTTATAACTCCAGGTTGCAGAGGTGATAAAACCTCCCATTAAGCTGTTCAGTTTTGATGTAGGTACAGGTATCATATCATTTGGTTTGCTTATTGTGCAGATCATAATGTCGCAATTGGAGCATTGCATGGTTTAAACACCTGGCATTTACATTCATTATAACCTCCCAGCCCCTGCAAGATCTCCCATGAGGGCTTTCGAATTGGTCAAATGTGTCTATGAATGTTTTATGATTATGATGAATAATGTGATGAGATTGCAAGGGGAGGGGGAAGCGAAGAAGAGCAGAGCTGTGCAAAGCTGCTTAGCAGCTGGATATTTTTGCAAACTGCTTTTTTTTTTCCTTTTAAAAACTACTTGTCAGTTCTGCTTGCTGACACAATATGAAAAAAAGGGGAAACATTCTGTACAGTAAAAATGTTGGGAGACGGGAGAGCGCAAAAAATTCATTATTGCACAAAGGAAAGAAAAAAAGGATATCATTAAACTGTCATCTTTTTAGTTTACTATTGCAAATTTGCTGTTTGTGGGAAATTGGTTACAAGATCAGCAGATATCAGCACATCACAGGAGTATCTTCAGAGCCATTCCTCACAATGTCATACGGGATTCTACCAAGGTTCAGATATTTTACTTTATTTTGAAATAGTATGTGCTAATAATACTGCTTTATGGATCATCTTATGCTTGCTATATCCTGTTCACAAGTACTTGTATCTTAATTTTGATCCTAATCCCTATCATTCCTTCTTAAATCTTCAGACCTTTGAAAGTCAAATTAATTGGTGCTTGATAACTTAAGATGCATTCTGGTTTACCTTTAACTTTATTCAAAATAACATTATCCAATCTTGTTTGTGTGCAGCATGGGTCTGGGTCATTCACCTAGGCTTTTACAACCGTTAAAACAAATCTGTGTTTTCAGTGTCATATTTCAGTGGAAATTGAAGAGGAAATGCTCCAACAGTCTCTATGCGGGTAAAAGTAAAAGATGAAATTTGTGCACTTCAAATTTCCCCTCTCGGCAGAGATCCATCATTTTGATCTCCTATTTCCAGTGTGTGGTGAATGTATTATACCAATAATCCACCAGTGTATTTATATCTGTGCTGTTGCCCTTGTATTTGTATCTGTGCTATGCTGTTGCCCTTGTGGGCTTCTCCTTTGGGCCATTGTATGGCATTATCCATAGGGGAACATGTTGGGGCATGTATGGGCTCCGCCCATGGCTCCTCCCCTTGAAGGGAGGTATAAAGAGTAGTCGACCTGTAGGCTGTTCTCAGTATTGGTTCAGTCGCAGGCAGGCACTGTTTTAAGTTGATTAAAGCCTCGGTTTGCTTCTACTCATGTCTCGTGTGAATTGATGGTCGCATCATAGTGCAGTTACTTTTGAGGAGGAACCTGCATCCTGATTTAGTTCAATTCGTTTAGTGGGGATTGGGATATAATTTGTGATAGCATGGCCCCTTTAAGGGGTGATCCTTTGCAGGCCACATGACCCGCCCGGGACCTATGGGGACGGACTGCATGAACCTGGGTCTATTGAGTGCTAGGGCCTGGACCCGAGTAGCGAAAACCAGCAGACTAAGCCCTGGAGTCGGTGGGACTATACCTGTGTTGTGCCCATATGTATATATAGTTCATCAGTTTGTTAATAAATTACTGTTGTGATTTAAGTCTGCCTCAGCGTATTACTTTGTGCTGCCACATAACCTTTGTCAGGCAAAGTAGCCAGTAGCCAGTTTTCCTGGGATTGTTTTGGTCTGGATTTCTTGCTTTCTCAGCGGGCAGCCTACGAATTATAATTAGAAAATTTGAAACAGTTGGTAGGCTCAATGTTCAAAAAATCTCCAATGCATATTGCTTTGTTTTTCTCTCTGCTCTCACTTTCATTTCTTTGTGCGTATACAGAGTTGCTCGACATCAATGAGTCTCTTTGAGTGGGCATATTTTTTTCACAATATTTTGATTTTGTTTTGATTTTTTTAACCATAAGTATGCCCCAGTAGAAAAACCAACAATCTCCAACCAGCAAATCTAGATATATATTTATCTGTGCTAAGATTATAATTGCAATGTCTTTTAGAGGTTTAAAAGCTTCCCCATTTATTCTCCATTGATTCACCACAGAGGGGGTTCCATTTTCAGCTAGACCCATATTTACAAGTAATCATTAGGAAATTGCCACATCACAAAGAACAAAACTCTAAATACTTTGCTCACCACATATTGATTCATGCTTGAAAACGCCACACTGTCATCTGATACACATGGTCACACACCAAAATCAGTTTCTAATCAATTCTTATCCAAAGGAGGCATCTATAATGAATCACTTGTAAATGCTTCTATGGCTTTTTTAAAAAAAAATGTGTGTCTGGCAGTAAGTGGGCTGTTCACTCAGCCTGCCTGGAGCCAGAGAAAAATGACAAACTGGGCCAATGCTTAAACTTGCTGTATCACTGATGATGCAGGCAAAGAAAAAACATCTGTCGCGGAGGTACTCTGTGTCACCACAGGTACTATCTGACAACACTGCTACTGTCCAGAAGTAAGGCCAGCTGCTGAAGTCAGGAACTCTGTCCCTAAATTCCTCTACCAGGCTGCTTCCCTCCCCAGCTTCAAACAATTACTGTAATATCTTCTTAAATCAACCCTGTCCATGGCCAGCTCCGCTAATTCCTCCTCCTGCTTCCACTTGAATCTATTCCCCAACTATGGCATATCCTTTTGCTACTATAAAGGCACTGTATAAATGTAAGTTGTGTTTAGATCTGAGTTGGCTCATTTTCAGTGGTGCCATTCCTGACATTCCAAGGATGGTAAAATGGGTTCATGGTCCTTCAGGGTAAATACAATTGATGTTCTCAAAGCAAAATCAAAAGCAGCGCAGAGATCCAGAATATAGGCCAGCTGTCGCCATCTTCAATATATACCTACCTGTCTGAGATGATATGAAGACATGTTGACAGCATCATCTGATAATCAGCATGAGTGCTATCTGTGTAACGACTGCCGGGCTGAGACACTTACAGTTCATCCCTAATGATAAGTCTTTTTGACAAGTAATCAGTCGCTGGCGATTATTAATCAATTGCAGTAGTGATGCTGCAGCACTTGCTTTTCACTGCGTGGAATTGTTTCAGTGCACTGTAGCTACGAAGAGGGCCTCAGCTCCTATGTCGATGTTTTTCACGAGACATGTTAAACTGAAATTTGTGCTCTACTCCCATTTTTCCCCTTCCATCCTGGAGTATGATCTTATGAGTAGCACCAACCACTCTCTGCTTCCTTACTCCAGTATCAGTTTGTCATGTGTGAGCTCAGTCAGCAGACTGTTCTCTTGTGAAGATCCCTGCAGTCATACATGATACTGCACTGTTCCCATGTCTACACATATCTGCCTTTCGTGCAACCATCAGGAGTAGGAACCTTGATTTTTATTTTTAAGAATCAAGCTATTTTTAGGCAATTTTAGACCTCCTCCTCGTGCCCCAGTGGTGGTCGCATAGCTAAGTACAACAACAATAACATCTTGTATTTGTGTACTGTCTATAACTTAATAATAATAATAATCTTTATTAGTGTCACAAGTAGGCTTACTTTAACACTGCATTGAAGTTACTGTGAAAATCTCCTAGCCGCCACATTTCGGCACCTGTTTGAGGACACTGAGGGAGAATTCAGAATGTCCAATTCACTGAACAAGCATGTCTTTTGAGATGTGGGGGGAAACCAAAGCACCCAGAGGCAACCCACGCAGACATGGGAAGAATGTGCAGACTCCGCACAGACAGTGACCCAAGCCGGGAATCGAACCCGGGTCCCTGGCGCTGTGAAGCAACAGTGCTAGCCACTGTGGTCCTGTGCTGCCCAATGTTCCAAGGTGCTTCACAGGAAGGAAATGAAATAAAATTTGATAGCAAAACATCTGAGCAGATATTAGGGCAGATGATCAAAAGCTTGGTCAAGGTTCTAAACAGCATGTTAAGGAGGAAAGGGGGGTAGAGAGGTTTAGGTAGAAAAGGGTCTCGGCAGCTGAAGTCACTGCAATTGGTGGGTCGACTAAAAGCGGGAATGCCCTAAAGATCAGATTTAGAGGAACTCAGACATCTTGGAAGGTTGTAGGGCTAGATTCAATTAGAATTAGGGATGCTTAAGGCCATAAAGGGATTTGAGTGTAAGGATGAGAATTTTATATTTGAGGCGTTACTTAACTGAGAGCCAATGTAGGTCAGTGAGCAATGGGCTGATATGTGTATGGCACTTGGTGTGAGGTAGGCATTGGCAACAGAATTTTGCTTGTCCTAATTTTTATGGAGGCTACAATGTGGGAGATTGACCATGGTTACTTTGGAATGGTCAAGTCTAAAAGTAACAAAGGTGTATAATTAGGTTTCACTGATAGCTGAATTGAGGCAGCAGGAATGTTAGGGAATGCAGTGGATGTGTAAATAGGTGGTCGTAGCGATGGAGCAGCTATGTGGTATGGTACAGACCTTTAATCAAACCTGAGACCATCCTAATCTGCAAACTCAGTTCAGAACCAGGTGATACATATCAAATCCAAATTATTGCAGATGAGAACCTAGATCTGGTTGTTAGGGATTGTGTTTTTGGAGCAAATGCACACAGAACAATTCAAGGATTATTGAAAATTCATCTTATATTAGTCATAAAATATTTTGTTTGTGCCAGAAGCCTTGCTGTTTAAAATAAGTGAATTCTGACATCCAGTGTGCACTTTGTCAGGGTGGTGATGGCCCTGATGGTGAGCAAGAAAGCAGATATTTCCAGAAACTCCAATCTGATTCTGTGTCCATCAGACAATTAACTGACAGGGTTCTCATCTCAGGAAGGACGAGTATACCTCCAATTGAAAGGCCAGCAACTCTTCAGTCCCAGCAGCACCTTGCGCTTCACTGCTGCGATTGCACCCGGACTGGAGCATCATGGACACTGCCCTGGAATCCAGGGTCGGGGGCTGAGGTTCCAAGGGTGAGTAAAGCAGGTCCTGTTGGCAAGGTGTAGGGGGGAAGGGGAGGTGGATCTCTGGAGAGGACATAGTAGGTTGTTCCTGCGGGGACGATCGTTGCCATCCAGGGCACCCAGATTAGAAGAGCTCCTCCTCTCTCCAGCTGGCAGGAAGGCCACAAGCTTTTACTGGGTGGCTGCCCCATGTTGCCAGTGATGGTGGGAAGAAGTCCTTATTACACAAGTAAGTGATGCTTAATTGGCCATTCACAAGCCTTAATTTGACTCTGGGCTGGAAGGCTGGCTTTGACTTTCCTCATCACTGATATCAGTGCAGAGATTTGAGAAGCCGATGGGCACTCTGCCCCCACAATTTCACTCCTTATTCTATGGATCCCAGCTCGTATCACTCCCATGGACTATGTTAAATTCTGCCAGTTGTCTGCTGCTTTGTGAACTTATCTCCATAATGCTATTTTTCCATTGTGACTCCAATTAACCACATTTTACATGATGTGGAGATGCCAGTGCTTGACTGGGTTGGGCACAATAAGAAGTCTCACAGCACTGCAGCATGGTGGCTAGCACTGTTGCTTCATAGCTCCAGGGTCCCAGGTTCGATTCCCGTCTTGGGTCACTGTTTGTGTGGAGTCTGCACGTTCTCCCTGTGTCTGTGTGGGTTTCCTCCAGTGCTCCGGTTTCCTCCCACAAGTCCCGGAAGATGTGCTGTTAGTTGAATTGGACGTTCTGAATTCTCCTTCGGTGTATCCGAACAGGCTCCGGAATGTGGCGACCAGGGACTTATCACAGTAACTTCATTGCAGTGTTAATGTAAGCCTACTTGTGACAATAAAGATTATTATGATTATAACACCAAGTTAAAGTCCAACAAGTTTAGTTGAAATCACAATCTTTCGGAGTGCTGCTCCTTCACCAGGTGAAGTGGAGGCAAGTTCACAAACACTGTATATATAGTCAGACACAATTGCAAGATGATTACAGATTGGAATGTGAAGAATGGTTGGAATATGAGTCTTTACAGGTAAACAAGTCTTTACAGGAACAAACAGTGTGAGTGGAGTGAGGGATAATCACAGGTAATCGAGGTGTGAATTCACCTGCCTCCACTTCAGCTGATGAAGAAGCAGTGCTCCTAAAGTTTGTGATTTCAAATAAACCTGTTGGACTTTAATCTGGTGTCGTGAGACTTCTTACATTTTACATGTTAATGGATGGTTGAACTCGCATAATTAGCTTTAGATCTACAATTGTTCTATTTTTTTCTGATCAATGAAATGTTCAAAAATTTGTGGCTCAATTTGACCAGATCAGTGTCAGGTCATTTATCATATAGGTTTACTGGTTTAATCCGCCATTGAAACAAGGAATATATGATTGAGAAATCCCAGTAAAATAGATGGGCCCGATTTTAACACTGTGCAAATGTTTTAGCTTTCCACTTTTGGTTACAATCGATCATTTGTGATGTGTTCCACAAAATAGGACGATCAAGTTACTGTACAGGAGTGAAGTGTTGGACATGAAGGCTAACTGAGACTAATTGGCATCGCAATGACATTTGTAACTCTCTTCAATTATAGCCCACCTACTGTGCATTCTTAACCTAATTTGTTCAGCATTGTGACTGAATGAATATAAACACATGTACAGTTTATTTAAACTATGAATGAGATGTGAAACAATCTTACATTTTGGAGCATCTTACAAATGGAATGTTTTGAAGCTATATCAATGGACTTTTAAACTAACAGATATTTTCAAAAATCCAAATACATAATGGCCAACTGGGCAAATGCTAAATATAGTGGTTTCAAAAATAACTGGTTGAGAACGTTGCTTAAGGTTTTAAAATACATTTTGCAGGTGCATCAAAAATGCCTATGGCAGAGTACATTATATAAATGTACCATCCATTGGGACTGTCTTTTCATCAGCTGGGCACACTTAGCTTGGTACAGAAAGTCCTCTTGGCACATCAAGAATGGCCAAGCAAAGAAAATTTAAACTCACATGGCTCTTTAGGGACTTTTTTTGTCTAAACTCTGTGGATAGCAGCTCCATTAAAGTTAGAAATTTGCCATTCTATTTGTGGTGTTCGTGTATCTATAAGAATACCTGTATTTCATGACAGACTCTACAAAATTAAAGGTACAAGAAAGAAATGAGATATCTAGGCTTTTGCCAGGTAGTGAGATTCCATAAGAATGAGATGATAAATTAGGGCGAGGCATTCCGACCTCCCACTAACGTTTTAACATGTTGTGCTGATTTTAAACAAGAAGATAAATGGATATATGTGCTTTCTATGAGAATGTGGTAAGGGACTGGATTTTCAATCACCCACAGGAATGAGGTAAGGCGGGGGCACAGGTACATTTGTAAAACAGCGTACTTGGTATGTCAGTATTCCAATACCTCTATGAACTGGTGGAATTCTTAAAGACAGGGTGGGGTGGCTATCCAGCAATCCTGCACATCTCCAATTAACATTTTGGTAAGCTCGTTGATGAGCCTGTAACAGACTGGAAAGGGACAGAAACAAACTTTAAAAGTTAATCATGGGAAGAGCGGATGGCCTGGGATATGTTACTGCACAGCTGTCAGCAACGCAGTGGAAAGTAATCATTGATTGTGGTTGCTGATGAAAAATCTTCTACAAAATAAAGAATAGGCAAGCTGAGATGCTCATGCAGTGGCATAAAGAAGCCATCATTTGAACAGCGGGTTTGAGAACCCAAGGACAAAGAACAAAAACAATACCGCACAGTAACAGACTCTTCGGCCCTCCAAGCCTGTACCGGTCATGATACCAACCTTTGCCAAAACCCTCAGCACTTCCTTGTGCCATATCCCTCATACCCATCCTATCCATGTGTTTGTCAAGATGCCTTTTGAACACCGTTAATGCATCTGTTTCCACAACCTCCCCTGGCAATGATTTCCAGGCACTCAGCACCATCTGCATAAAATTCCTGCCTCACACATCTCCTCTAAACTTTGCCCCACGGGCCTTAAACCCCTTGGTGACTGACCTCTCTACCCTGGTAAAAAGTGCCTTCCCATCCACTCTATCCATGCCCCTCATAATCTTATAGACATCTATCAGGTCACCCCTCAACCTCTGTCTTTCTAATGAAAACAGTCCGAGTCTATTCAGCCTCTCCACAGAACTAACACCCTCCAGACCCAGGTAACAGCCTGATAAACCTTCTTTGCACCCTCTCCAAAGCCTCCACATCCTTCTGATAGTGTAGCGACCAGAATTGTGCGCAATATTCCAAGTGGAGTCTTACCAATGATCTATACAACTGCAGCATGACTTGCCAGTTTTTATACTCTATGCCCTGTCCAATGAAGGCAAGCATTCTGTATGCTTTCTTGACTACCTTGACCACTTGTGTTGCCACCTTCAAAGATCTGTGGACCTGCACGCCCAGATCTCTCTGACTTTCTATATTCCTAAGTGTTTTGCTATTTACAGAATATTTCCCCTCTATGTTAGACTTACCAAAATGCATTACCTCACATTTTTCCGGATTAAATCCCATTTGCCATTTCTCTGCCCAAGTCTCCTACCTATCTATGTCCTGCTGTATTTTCTGACAATCCTCAACACTATCTGTCACTTCAGCATCCTTGGTGTCATCTGCGAACTTACTATTCAGACCGGCTAAATTTTCCTCCAAATCGTTTATGTACACCACAAACAACAGAGGCCCAAGCACAGATCCCTGTGGAACACCATTAGTCACAACCTTCCATTCAGAAAAACACCCTTCTACTGCTACCCTTTGCCTTCTGTGACCGAGCCAGTTCTGTATCCATCTTACCACCTCACCTCTGATTCCATGTGACTTCACCTTTTGTACCTGTGAGCTATGAGGCACCTTGTCAAAGGTTTTATTGAAGTCCATGTAAACAACATCCACCACCCTCCCCTCATCAATCATCTTTGTTACGTCCTCAAAAAACTCGATCAAGTTAGAGAGGCATGACCTCCCCTTCACAAAACCATGCTGTCTATCACTTATGAGTCCATGTTTCCAAATGGGTATAAATCCTGTCCCTGAGCATTCTCTCCAATAATTTACCTACTACTGACATGAGACTCACCAGCCTATAGTTTCCAGGATTATCTCTGCTGCCTTTCTTAAACAGCTGTACCACATTAGCTATTCTCCAGTCCTCTGGGATCGCACCTGTAGCCAATGAGGATATGAAGATGTCAGTCAAAGCCCCAACAATTTCCTCCCTTGCTTCCCTCAGTATTCTGGGGTAAATCCGATCTGGCCCAGGAGACTTATATACCTTAATATCTTTTTAAAAACCCAATACCTCCTCCTTTTTGATGTTAACATGATCCACACTGTCCACACACCCAAGCTAAGAATCATCTTCCACAAAGATGATTCTTTAGGAGTCTATCTTTGGGAACTTTGTGGACCATGAGACTACTGGCTCCTTGCTCTCCTATCGTCTCAGTTTCTCTAGCCAACAGCAAGCTCAGTAATGGCTGCGATTTGTTTTTTAAAATGTTCCTCCAGAAATAATTCCCATCTCTCCCCTTTGACTGCTAGCCCAATCTGAGTGCTAATGTAATGCAAGGTCAGGACTCAGAATGATCTAACTGTCAGTCTCCTGATTCCAGATTGGAAATCTTTTGTTTTTTAAAAATAATTTTTATTGGAATTTTTTACAGAAAATATAAAACATAACGACAAACAATGAAATGCAACAAAATAACCCATAATAACTGTAACACCCCCCAGACCGTATCGACGCATGTATCCAGATTGGAAATCTAACTCAAGGGCCCAGGTTTTAATCCCCAAGTTGGTTTTCCACGGTGAGTAAATTCCTCGGCTCGACGAACCCGACCTCTAAAAATTGTCCACCCATAGGTCGAATTTTCGGTTGGGAGAGCAGATGAAACAGAAGTTGGGGTGGGCAACCCCAGAATTAAGCGAAGGCTGCCAGGTGCAGAGGTGTGCTGGGCACAAAGCATGGTATTTAAATAGATTTTAAAAAATTAATAAAACAAAACACTTTCCTCTATCCTTCACCACTCACCCCCTCCTCCCCATGCCTCCTCATGCCCCACTCATTCCAATCTATGCAAGCCATGCCCTCCCACCAAATCCCAAAGCCCCCATACCAACTTGGTGCCCCTCTACCCAGCCCCATATCCCACATGCAAGCTTAGTGCCAACTTACTTAAACCCATGCCGCACACCAACAACCCTTTGTCCTTTCACGCTTCATGCCAACTCACCTGGACAGTTCCGTGGCAGTTTTGACATTTAATGAATTGTTTTATTTCTAATTTGAAGCTTTGACACTTCCTGGATAGCCTTGATAGGATTGAAAGTTTCACAGGTCCTTAACATTTCCTTAAGAGATAGACAGCTCCTTGACAGCTGGATAGCTCTTCTATAATTTGATAGTACCAATGATTTTGTGCATAAAAAATGCATCCTCATGTTCACTTTTAATAACCTCATAATCTGAGTTATCTCTCTCAAAGGGTGCCTTACCTGTCCTAAAAGTGTCCCACGAACCGATCCAAAGGGGTACCTTAGCTTTCCAAAGTGGTACCCTGGCTATTCCTAATCAGAACACTCCAAATTGCATCCATCTGTATTTCCAAAATCCCACTTTGGTGGAGGCAACTGGTGATTTAAGTGGCCAACTGCCCCCTGAAATCGAGCATGTGTCAACTATGGCAGACTCCATTCCTGCCACCACTGAAATGGGAAATGCCGAGTTTTGAGGAAGTACTTCGAGCTTTGAGTCATTTCCTGGATGTTTACCATGACAGAAACACTCTCCGTCAAGACAAAAATCCGTGCCAATTTCTTATCAAAACAATAATGGCAATACATACAACCCATTGTGGAATTAACACTTAATCTGAACCAGAAATATATATATTTTAAGTTAGGGAATGCAACAACCATTTCATTGCCTTCATACATTTCTCAGTGTACTTGGAATCTGGTTGAACATGGGGGGAGATCAGAAAACCCTTACAATACAGCAAAGATTGAAAAAGCTACAGGAAATGTTTAGTCTTAAATACGATTTGGATTTGGATTTATTGTCACGTATACCAAGGTACAGTGAAAAGTATTGTTCTGCGTACAGTCCAGACAGATCATTCCATACATGAAAACATAGAACATACGACAGATACACAATAGACAGATAGTTGGAACAGTACAGCACAGAACAGGCCCTTCGGCCCTCAATGTTGTGCCGAGCAATGATCACCCTACTCAAACCCACGTATCCACCCTATACCTGTAACCCAACAACCCCCCCCCCCCCCCCCCCCCCCCTTAACCTTACATTTTAGGACACTACGGGCAATTTAGCATGGCCAATCCACCTAACCCGCACATCTTTGGACTGTGGGAGGAAACCGGAGCACCTGGAGGAAACCCACGCACACACGGGGAGGACGTGCAGACTCCACACAGATAGTGACCCAGCCGGGAATCAAACCTGGGACCCTGGAGCTGTGAAGCATTTATGCTAACCACCATGCTACCGTGCTGCCCTTACAATGTAAATACATAGAAACAAATATCGGGTGAAGCATACACTGTGTCGTACTACTCAGTAGAGAAGATACATGGAGTGATCAGTTCAGTCCCTAAGACGGTCATTCAGGAAGTCTGGTACAGTGGGGGAGAAACTGCTTTTCAACCTGTTAGTGTGTGTTATCAGACTTTCGTATCTCCTGTCCGATAGAAAAGGTTGGAAGAGGGAATAATCCAGGTGGGAGGGGTTGTTGATTATATGGCCCTCTTTCCCAAGGCAGCAGGAGGTGTCGTCAGAGTCAATGGATGGGAGGCGGGTTCATGTGGTGGACTGGGCTGTGTTTACAACTCTTTGTAGTTTCTTCGGGTCTTGGGCCAAGCAGTTGCCATACCAGGCTGTGATGCAGCCAGATAGGATGCTTTCTATTGTGCTTCTGTGCTCACCCAATACCACTAAGATAGATTTATCTCACTGCAGTTTGTGCTGTTTTGTTGTGTGCAAATTAGCTGCTACATTTGCCTACTGAGCAGCAATGACTACATTTCAAAGGTACTGCAAGGACTATAAATCACGTGAAAACATGTAGAATGATGGAATGCACTTTATAAATGAAAGTTTTCTTTTTCTGCTTTATTTCAGTGGAGGCAGTTTCCACTTTTGGTGATATTGTGAAAAGGACAATATTGGATATGAACCTCATTACAGATCTTGTCCAATTTCCCTTTCTATTGAAGTCAATGCAGATAAATTCAAGCGTAATGTACAACAGACAACTGATCCAATATCGTCTATTTACACCATTGCCAATTCTGAGCATTTGGATAACTGCATAATTTTCACATTACTCAGTTTAAAATGTTAATGTATTTGCTGAGGCACTGAAAGCTAGTGCTGAGTAATGGAACATATTCCCAATTTGGACACAATTTCCCAAGGCTCTGTTGAAGGCAGAGAACTACAATGGATGTTAATGCCCGGTAGGGAGAAGGCAATAATGTTATAACCTTCATTCTCAAAGGCAGGTTCACGACTGCCAGGGCTCCATAATGGCAATGGGACCACACAAAACAACTCCCCTAGCGCCTCGAGAAGCATAAACAGAGAACATTACTTGTCTGTGCTCCCTACAACCTCAGAGGAGGGTTAATCTTCCTAATGGCTTATAAAAGTGAAACTGTGAACTAAATTTGTTGCAATTTTGTCGCGTGAATCTTTGCTTACTGGCTTTGAACTGACTAACATTCCTATTATTAGAAAATAATTGATAAGACAGTCAGCTCTTCTGTTATAAAATTCACTTTGGCTTTTAAAACAAAAGACTTTGAGGTTTTAAAATGCTGGCTTTGCATTCAGTTGTGGTATAAATTAAAACAAGTACTGAGCTCAAAACTGCCTGTGGGTCCTTTTTCCATGTGAATTCAGACCACACCAAATGCCAACTTGTTGTACATCGAAGGTGTTTGAGTACTGGTTTAACAAATAGATCATTAAGAACAGAAAATGCCAGAAATACTCGACAGATCTGGCAGCATCTGTGGAGAAGAAACGGAGTTAACACATTTCAGGTCGATAAACTTCAATCAAATTAACAAGTGCATGTCGATAATGCAGAGACTTACCTGGAATTTCCCAATGTGCAAAATACAAGGCTGTGTGTTGGAGGTGCACATCAGTATATAGCCCTGTAGTATATGACGGTAGTTAATTCACAGCACTTCAAAAATGTGCAACACAGTGGCACCATTGGACCCATCAGTCTCATCTGGATAATTGCCAGGCCTTAAAACCTACTGTGCAGCCTAGTTATTTTATTCTTCTCAGTTATTTGGGAATAGTTTCTTGTATTTATTATGGCACATCAAACAAAAAAATGTAAACATCAGTAAATATAATTTGTCCATTCTTAGTGAACTGCTTCTCTTAAAAATAAAATGTCGGTTTAATTTCAATTATTGTTCTTTTGACATTCTGATGGTCTGGTCTGCAAGTGAAGATTAGAGTTCACACAAAAGAGAGTTCCATTTTCTCTAATTGATTTTCAGCACTGCAGATGTTTAGTAAAGCGAAGGTGTCGTATATCATCGTTGTCAAGATGTACAGGTCTCCGAAAACCATCGGCAATTAAATAGTTAAGATCTTGAATGCTGATCAGTCTTGCGTGGGTGCAAAGGGGAGGTTAAACTGACGTAGATTCAGGAAAGCTTTAGGGAGTTGGATATCTGGACTGAATTAACAATGATGTGATATTAATGACACAGGAATACTCGGCATCAGAAAATTTTGCCACCTACTGTGAATTTTACAAGAGCCACCATAGATGCGATCATGTATATTTTAAGACTTTGTGTTAATTGCCATTTCAATACCAATCAAGCAAGCACTGGTGGCACGATGAATGGTGATTTAAGCCTGTGGGAATTGGACAGTGCAATGGATCAGTACACTATCCTCTCACCTCCAGGATCTGGATTCAACTTGAACCTAGGAAAATGGTATAAATTATCTTCTTATTCTCTGCTGTAAGGATTCTAATTGGAGTGGCGTAATTCATAAAAGGGAACAAAGTCTCATTGCGAGTGGGTTTAGCCGCATGTTTCCGAGCACATGCAGCACCAGGAAATGCCACTCGCGTTAAATAAAGGGCCTCAGCGGGGACTGCGCGGCCAGGGCTGCATATAGCCCCGTTTTCTACAGTGAGGAGTACCACTCACCAGAACTCCTCAGTATAGTGAGAGGTCGGGCCACCATTTAAAGGTGGCGTCCCACTCTCCAAGGCCCCCGATGCAACCCGCCCCCTCCCTGCCAACCTGGCACCATGGCAGTGCCCCTGCCAGCTGGCAGTGCCACCTGGGAACATTGGCGGTGCCAGGATGGCAGTGCCAGGGTGCCTAGGTGGCACCAGAAGTATACCACCAGCAGTGGCAGGGTTCCAGTACTAGGGGCCAGCAATCCCCTTGAAGACCCCCACAAGTGCCGTTCCATCTGGTCCCCATTTGCGGAGACCAGAACTGAACAGCATTTGCCTGAGGTCTCCGAGGCGAAGGGGATAGATCCAAATGCCTTGGGTACCTCGACAAACTGTCTATTAAAGTGAGACTAGCTGTCTTGCTCGAATATGTAGATCTGCTAAAAAGTAATCCCACCTACAATGGGCGGCGATTTACATTGTATCGGCTCGTGAGAACGCGTTGCATTTCGCAAGGCGTTGTGAGTTGGGTCGATCCTGGGAGCGGGGCCTCCCGATTTCTGTCGGCAATGCTGCGTCGTAGCGACCTGCTTTTCGGGTGCAGCATGGCCATTTGATCGTGCCCGAGGTTTGGGGGAATTTGAGCCCACTAAGTACAGGATACATGCAACATTATTAATGGTCTATAAGTTGGTAGAGTACAGTATTTTAGAATGATCCTAACTATACTTTCCCATCATATCTTTTAACCTGCAATTGCTCTAGAACTGCATTTGTTTTGCTCCCTGAAGCCAATTCTGCTTTTTGCTTCAACATCCTTGCCAACCTATGTGTATTACTGCTGCCTAAAGTGTTATAAATTATAATTTCTCACCTTCAAAATCATAAACCCAGCACTCAAACAGTTTGTCAGTGTAAGAAATGTATCTGGATCAACTTAATCAGCCTCTGTTCTGATTTTATAAACTTCAACTGAGTCGCCTTGAAGACTTCTCTCTTCCACCAAGAGCAAACCAAACATGCTTAAATGTCCACACCACTTAGATTCATGATATTCATAATCATCCAGGTTGCTCACTCAAACACCATCTCTTTAATGATATGCTTGCTATGGTGACTGGTACTGTACACCAATAGGAACAAAGCAGCACTTTGTATAGCCATTTAATCATGTCTTTTGATGTCTCAAACCAGTAACAGAGTAAATCATGTACCTGTGCACAATAATTTCCAAATCCTTCCCCTGATCAACATCCTGCAATCTCCTTAATTGCTCCTCGTTCGCCTACTAAATATTTTACGTTTGCCCACATTGAATTGTATTCACTATCCACTAGCCCAGTTGAGAAAAATGACCTAAATTTTTCTTAGTCGGACATAATTTACCTCATTATTTTGTTCTGTTTTCATGGGGTAGAATGAACCGGTGGGTTCTCAAGTTTGCCTGAATATGAAAAGCACTGGCCATATATTTATCTGATTTTAATTTTAATTTGTTATGTATATTTTTCAGAGCTTGGTTCAAAATCATTCTTCTGCGAAAGTCCATTTGACACCGAGTTCCCAATAAAATTGAATTCATCAATGGGGAAGTTTTAGGCTAGTTCGCCAACTTGGGAAACTGATCAGGTGCAAAACAACCAGGTGGACAGTAATATAGAGTGGGCTACAAAAATGGTCCTCTTAATTTCTCAGAGGCTTGCATTAAATTTCTGACCATTTATTCTGTGGGCGGAGTCAAGGGTGGCACAGTGTTTAGCACTGTTGCTTCCCAGTGCCAGGGGCCCAGGTTCGATTCCTGTCTTTGTTCACTGTCTGTGCAGAGTCTGCACGTTCCCCCTATTTCTACGTGGGTTTCCTCTGGGTGCTCCAGTCTCCTCGCACAAGTCCCACAAGGCATGCTTCTAGGTGAATGACCATTCTGAATTCTCTCCCAGTGCACCCGAACAGTTGCCGGAGTGTGGTGACTGGGGTATTTTCACAGTAACTCCATTGCAAAGTTAATGTAAACCTACTTGTGATAGTAATAAAGATTATTATTATTGAAATGAGTGTGTCATGAGGCCAGTGATCAACTGAAGTTTGAATAGGAATACACCTGCAAGCAGAATATCTCCTGCTGTATTCTATTATATGGCCAAAAAGAAAATAGGTCATCTGGTAATTGAGAAGTTTGTAACTCACATCCACACTAATGCTATACTGGTTGCATGTCAATCCAGTCCAATTACCCTTCCAAGATAATGTTATCCTGTCTGTGCTGTCTGTCCTATACGCATACACATTTTTAGGTACTTCTGTTGTCCTGGTAATTTGAAACCATTTTAGTTCAGTTCCCTTCAAGAACCACTCCAGATGTTATTTATGTCTTAGGGCCATAAGACCATGAGAAAAACGAACAGGAGTAGGCCGTTCGGCCCCTCGAGCCTGCTCCACCATTCAATAGGATCATGGCTGATTCAGCATTCCTCACATCCACATTCCTGCCCTTTCTCCTTACAGATTCCCTGACAGATGAATAATCTATCTATCTCAGCCTTAAGTATACACAAGGACTCTGCCCTCAAAATTCTCTATGGCAAGGAGTTCCAAAGACTGACAACTCTCTGAGAGATTAAATTCCTCCTCAACTCAATCTTAAATTGGCACCAGTTTATTCTGAGACTAGTCCCTCTGGTCTTAGACTCTCCCATGAGGGGAAACATCCTTTCAACATTTTCCCTGACAAGCCCCTTACGATTGTAATATGTTCCAATGAGATCATCTCTCATTCTTCTAAATCCCAATGAGTAGAGTTCCAATCTGTTTAATCTTTGTTCAAAAGACAATGCCTCCATACCGGGGAACAACAAGTGAACCTTCTCTGAACTACCATCAATTAAGTAGTGGGCTGGGTTTTCTGGTCCCCCAGCCACATGTTTCTCGGTGGTATACCATTTGCTAGTCGCAGAATTCTATTTTCCAATCACTTGTCCATGGGATTTCCCATTGAAGCCACCCCATGCCACCAGGAAACCCACGGGCAGGGGTGCACTGCCAGCGGAAAAAGAAAGTCCCGAAGGCTGGAGAATTCTGGCCAATATCTTTCCTGACCAAAACAGCTCACAGTGCTCCAGATGTGGTCTCACCAGTATCTTGTACAGTTGCAGTAAGACTTCCCTACTCTTACATACAAACCCACTTGAAATAAGGGACAGCATTCCATTAGCATTCCTGATTACCTGCTGCACCTATGTGCTAGCTTTCTATGTTTTGTAAACAAGTACATCCAAGGCCCTTTATGTTTCAGCTTTTTGCAGTTTTTCTCAATTTAAATAATACTCTGTTCTTTTGTTCTCCCTTCCAAATGAACAACCTGATGTTTTCCCGTATCATACTTCATTTCATAATAATAATCTTTATTCGTGTCACTCTTCCTGTTTGGAATCGAAACAATACTCCAACCAATCTCTGCTTTCCCTTGTGTTTTTTACCTCTACTCAAATGGACTCTACATCATCCGGGTTCAGATCATTTCTCCCAACTGTCCCATTTAAACTCTTATTAACAGTGCTACCCCACCATCGTTTCCTTCCCTCTCGTCTTTCCAAAAGATCAAATATCCCTGAATATTAAGTTCCCAGTTTTGAATTCTTTGCAACCATGTCTCCCTAATGGCCATGAAATCATGTCCATCTATCTCGATTTGCCCTATCAGTTAGTCTACATTATTCCGAATGCTTCGTGCATTAAGATACAAAGCCTTTCGGCTTAGCTTTTTGCCATTCTTAATCATTCAACTTTTCTTTGTACTGTGGTCCAATTTGCCTCTTGCCCTTGAGTGCCCTGACTACCGTTTTTGCATTTTGCTGTTCTTTCTTTGTCCACATTTCTCTTTCCCTTGTCACCCTGTTTAGGATCCCATCCCCCTGCAATTATAGTCCAAACCCTCTCCAACAACACTGGCAAATACCTGCCCAAGGACATCATGTTTGTCTCAACGATTAAACCACGCATGTCCAAGTACACACGGTCGGTAAAGTGAAACTGCGAATGGCTCATTAAATCAATTATGGTTCCTTTGATTGCTCCAAACGTTACTTGGATAACTGGTAATTCTAGAGCTAATACATGAAAACAAACGCTGACCCAAGTGGGGATGCATGCATTTATCAGACAGTTGGATGATCAGCCATGATCGTGATGAATGGTGGAGCAGGCTCGAAGGGCCAAAAGGCCTCCTCCTGCTCCTATCTTCTATGTATCTATGTATGCCTGGTCTTCTAGAACACCTTCCCATGGACATACTAATACTAGAACATACATGAAGAACAAGACATGTCAAAGCTTTTCAGTCTTGCGCTCATCAAGCCACTTCGTAAAAAAAAAAACAATATAAGGGGAAAACAACAATTTATACAAAAATGATTATTGTTCCCTTATAATGGTAATCTTCCAAAGTGTCCTGATGATTGCAAAATTTAAAATTTTGGCAGGTTTCTTTTTTCAGCAATACTCAAGTTCTGTACTATCAAATGACTAATTGCAACACTCCTCAACGTGTGGTCATTTAGTGGTTATACCAGACAAACTATGTATCAAAGCTGTGTTTTCAAATCGTACAAAATACCAAATTGTTGTGAAATTGAATTCACAAAGTCTGGTCATTTGAGGGCAGAGACCAGGAAAGTAAGCATGCAAACTCCCAGATTTTTACAACAGTCCAACTGATTCCTTAATGTTGTTCAAGAGAGGAGATGTGTAAAGAATTGAAAGTGAGAGACAGATCTTTTATGTGTAATAGTTTTTGGTGGTAACATACATAGAGCTGAATTCTCCACTGTCGAGATTCCCAGCGGCGAGGGGCTGCCCCACAATGGGAAACCCCACTGACCAGCCGGTGAAATGGAGAATATCCTGAAATGGACGCTATCCTGTAAGACAGCCACGACATGCAAATGAGCCAACATTCGGCCTGCACGAATTCAGGGAATTCTCAGCCCAGCGACCGTTCTAACCACTGGGGCCAGAGTTACCACTAAAGAACCTGGCAGCTGGAGCTGTTTTTAAGTGCTTCACTTACCACATGTGCATTGCAGCCACCAAGGTGGCTCACAGTAGACTTGCCCCCCGAGTTCAGGAGTCCGAGCTGGAACCACAGTTCCATGCGAGTGAGGAGCGGAGGGAAATCCTCTTCCCCAGGAGGGGCCACAGACTCAAGCCTGCCCTTCTGAACACTGCCTGGGAGGTGATGGCAAAGGCAGTCAATGCTGCCAGTCTCACCAGGAGGAGACAGCTGGTGATCTGAAAGGGTGGGGGTCACCGGTGAGTCCTCTGCCCTGAGATGGCCGGCGAACCAGGAAGGGCTCTAAAGGTCACAGTGCAGTTGTCCTCTGGATGGAGTGAGCTCTGCTGATCCCCTGCTTCCTCTGCAGTGGGACAGCATTTCTAAGGAGTGCCAAGACCTGGTGGGCCCCTGATTGAACTTGGCCACACACAACCCTTTGATGATACAGCTGCGGTATGAGGGCGTCCAGAGGGTTGGCCTGGGTGGGTTCCCAGATGACCAGAGGCTCTCTGAGCATTTACAGAACACTGGCATCACTCAACAGAGTAAACAGTCAGGAATTTGTAAGTAGCACCAAAAGGGTGCATTTAAAAGGCAGACTGCAGCAATGGCAGCAACCCCCAGCAAGCCTGCCAGTTTTCAGTGGGTTCCAGTGTTTTTTAGCCTCCCACTCACCCTCCACAACCATGGCACCCACTCCCCCTTTTTAAATACTTGTAGTAATTTGAGCCCATGCGACAGCCGCCTGAGAGGGTAGGAGCATCATGGAGGGCGGAGCATGAAGTGTACAACCCATTAATCACATTGAAATGCATGCAAATGCCGGTTTTGTTTCCTCCCGTCGTGCGGGATGCAAACCTCATTTTAGCTGCCACGGTGGAACTAGAGCCTGGTGTCTTAATCACGCCAGATGCAAACCTCCATTTTTGCTGGACGACCGATTCTCTACCTGATTGCAATTCATGTTTCTGACGTAGCCAGGCGGAGAATCCAACCCTCTGTGCACAAGAAGACATATACATATTGCAGGTAAATATATGGTGACTATATTGTGCTGTTTGTATTTCCATTGAGCCAAGATGGATCTTTTCTCTTTCCGGGTGACCCCTCCCTTAGCTGTTCAATTGTATGCCTGAATAATTCTCACTTGAAACTAACATTTTCCAACAACACTTGAAGCTGTCTCCCTCAAGGAAATGGCCTAAATTGCAATATCTTTGCATTGTTCAAAAATATTACAATATATATTCACAATTTTTTTTTTAGGGAGCATTTCATCTACTCTACTGTACCATAACACTTGCCCAATTTAGAATGACAGATGCAGTCTACTCTTCAGCTGTCAGAGCTCGAAGAGTTGTTGTCATCAGTATATTGCATTATGAAAACTGCTATCCAGTGCTTAGCCTGCAGACAAATGCATATTGCTCTTATTTTTCCTGTCAGTATTCAAGGGGACAGCACCAAGTTTTGCATTGCAATGATATAATATAAAAATCATTACAATTGTTCACTGATTCTTGCCTATGGCTCTTTCAAATTGCAAGTACTGATTTGAACCTAGTAGCTGCTATGCGAGCAGTCAGTACCTAGTTATACGGCTGGCTTCTCACTGTGATATTATTTGCGTTTAAATGCATGTGTAGAACACTAATGAAGGGTTTAAAATCATTGAAGAGTCCCTGTGACTCTTTTGAACATTAAAGATGCAACATGTAGAATCTTTCTAAACTTAAACTGTTAAGCATCTGAACAACTGTGTGGGCAGCATGCTCTGTGCTTAGTTCCTGATGCATCTCATGGGCTACAAAGCAATTGCATTGTGATGGCAGCTGTGAGGGACTAAGACATCACCCTGTATATTTTTTATAAAAAATCTTTAGAGGAATGCTCATTGCTATCTCTAAAAGTTTCAAACTGTTCAAAGACATAAAATGGCTGAAACTATGTATGTCTGTGACCCGGAGCAAAAGAGGCTACCTGGCAGTATAGGACAAACTCGCACCTCATTATACCAGAAGAGGTACTAGCCAAGTGGGCTTTACAGACTAAATTCAAAGAGAGCTATGCAAAGATCATCTGCATTTCAGAACCCAGGCTGCTCAACCGGAGTCTGCGTGTCTGCCAGGACAATGGCCCCACAACCTTCCTTTCAATTCTTAATGGTTGAGACATTTAGCAATCTCGGGCATCCGGACAAGCAATACTTGTCTTTTGACAAACACAGTATGGAGTGGGAGGAGCTATGTGACATGGGCTTCTGGCTTGTCGAATCAGTGATATTGCCTTACTGAACTGCAAAGTCTCAGTATGCATTTCTAATGATCTGACTAGCAACTTCACAGACAAAGAGCTCTGGCCCAGGTTGGCACCTGATGTCGTCCACACTGTTTCTGTTGGAAATTGGGTCCCATTGCCTTATCAGACCTTGATTCTAGACTGTGGAATCCATGTGAAACAATATTTACTCTCTTTGAACTGTAAATTTTCATTTCTTTATCCATCTTTTACTCTATAAATGCACAGGAGGCAATGTTACAATCCACCTCCCGAAATTGGAGCGTGTAAACATAAACTAACCCCTTGAGTTCATTCTATATTGTGTTTATCGGATCAAGGATTTCATAGCACAGCATTTGGAAAGCAGAGGTATAACCAGAAAAATGTCAACATGGATTTATGAAAGGGAAATGAAAGGGCAGCATGTTAGCATAGAGGTTAGCAGAGTTGCTTCACAGCTCCAGGGTCACATGTTCGATTCACAGCTGGGTCACTGTCTGTGCGGAGTCTGCACGTTCTCCCCGTGTCTATGTGGGTTTCCCCCCGGCGCTCCGATTTCCTCCCACAGTCCAAAGATGTGCGGGTTAGGTGGATTGGCCATGCTAAATTTCCCTTAGTGACCAAAAAGGTTAAGTGGGGGTTACTAGGTTACGGGGATAGGGTAGATACATGGGTTGAGTAGGGTGCTCTTTGCAAGGGCCGGTGCAGACTCAATAGGCCAAATATACTTCTTCTGCACTGTAAATTCTATGATTCTATGCTTGAAAAATCTGTTGGAATTCTTTGAAGATGTAGCTGGTCGAGTTGACCAGGGAGAACCAGTGGATGTGGTTTACTTAAACTTTCAGAAGGCATTCAACAATGTCTCACTAAAAAGGTTACTAAATGAAGTTAAAGCACATAATATTGTGGGTAGTGTCTTGAGTTGGTATGCAGACAGAAAGCAAGGAGTTGGAATGAATGGGTATTATTGTGATTGACAGTGGGGTACCACAGGAATCTGTGCCAGGACACTAACTGTTTACATCATGGGCATAATTTACCAGTTTCATCCCATCAGAATCGGAATGCGATGAGGCCGGTAAAGCCCTTCAGAGGCTTCTCCCAGAATTCCCAATGGTCGTTACACTTCGCGAGATCTAACAAGGTCATGCGAGACGTCACGATCTGGAAACTGCCCATCCAGACTTGCATAGTTAAAAGAGCTGAAAAGTTTACTTAATTATGCTGCTGCTAGATCGAACGGCCATTCAGCATTTATCGTCCTCACCGAGGAGACCACAGCCAGGTACCGTTCAGCACTGGTCCCCATAAACGAGGATCAGACTAAAACTGAGGGGTTGGGAAACACACTGTATTGATATCATGGTTGTGTTGTAAATCACTAGGAGTCTCATTAGTATATAAGTGAATGTTAGAGTCAAGTGACCTCAGACTGACTAGGGAGCTGAAAGAGAGAGGTTGCTTGTGCATGATCATACTATTATTCATCTGTTGTTTTGTATATATTTGAACCACAGTTAATGTTAATAAATAATTTACAGCTTTAGCTACAAGTGTTCTTGTAATGTAAATCAGGCCATCTGACAAGAACATTACATGGTACCAGGTTTGGATGACATTAAACACTGAGAAAAAAAACAAGCCTGCCATGAACTCCGCACAGATTTGCAGATTTTTCAGACTGCAAAAATTAACAACATGGAGTATTTGAAGCTACCAATGGGTCTCAGATTTCACGGTATTATGGAAAGCTACTGGCATGAGTTTAAACAATAATTTAATCTGTTTCTTACTGGAGGCAATTTAGGAGAGCAAACAGATTTGCATATGGTAGCGATGCTCCTAACAGCGGCAGGGCTCTTTGATTCCCGGCTTGGGTCACTGCCTGTGCGTAGTCTGCACATTCTCGCCGTGTGTGCGTGGGTTTCCTATGGGCGTTCCCATAGTCCAAAGATGTGCAAGTTAGGTGGATTGGCCATGATAAGTTGCCCTTTGTGTCCAAAAAATGTTTGTTGGGGTTACGGGGATAGGGTGGAGGCATGGGCTTAAGTAGGGTGCTCTTTCCAAGGGCCGGTGCAAACTCACTGGGTTGAATAGCCTCCTTCTGCACTGTAAATTCTATGATTCTAATTACTGTGTTTAATACGTTTAAATTTGCAAACAATGAAGCTAGTAAAGATTTTAACAATGCATTTTAAAGATTTGATGCACATTGTGCCCCCACAAAGAATGAAATTCATGAGCACTATGTGTTTAGGTCAAGTTTACAGAAGACAGAAGAGTCCAGAGATAATTTCATCACTGATTTAAAGTTAAAGGCTAAAACCTGTAATTTTTCTGCGGTGGAAACATCCATGATTCATGACCAGATTGTGTTTGGTGTGAATGAAAATAAGCTGAGGGGATGGTTGCTGAGGGAATCAGAGCTGTCTTTGGAACAAACAGTTAAGATTTGTCAGGCTCATGAGTTAGCAGCACAGCATTCTAAAATGTTTCTCACTAATGGCGCCGTCTTCTTGGAGGAAAGCTCTCCAGTTGCCGCCCTTTTTCCAGAAAGGTGGGAAGCTTCCAAAAAAAGGCAGGAACGTTCCTGAAGCTCCTCATACATCAACAAACAGGTTAAAGATCAAGACAAATTATTTCTGTGTAAAGGATGTGGTCAAAGGCACAAATTAAGGCCGAGTCCTGAGTTTTGCAAGTTTTGTTCCCGATGCAAACAAAAAAATCACTTTGCTCTGAATTGTTACTCGAAGCTCAACCTCAGATCATTGAGCACAGTGGAAGACATAGTCTCCTTTGATGAAACATAATTGCTGGTTGGAGTAATAAGAGAAGTCATTTTTTTGGAGACATCAGAAATTTCTCCGTCACTTAAAAAAATGCAAACTGATGTTCCATTTAAAATAAATGCAGTTGATGAGGACAAATGACTGCTACCACTTGAAGTGAATGGTGCAGTGATCCAATTGAAGTTAAACACTGGTGCCAAAGCCAATTTAATCAGCATGACTGAATTAAAAAATCTAAAAATTCAGCCGACTAGATGAAACCACAAAATATCTCTGAGATATTATAATGGTTCAAGCATTAAAAGTTATGGTGCTTGTGACCTGAGTGTGGTGGTGAAAAACACAGTTTATGCCATCCCATTCTGTATTGTATCCCAGGGCTTGGATTCATTATTAGGTGATCAGTCCTGTTAAAAATTAGGTTTAATGCAGTTGGTATATAGCATCCACAAAGGATTGGATCAACACTCCAATGATTCTTAGAACATTATCAGCAAATTCAGCGATGTGTTCACTGATTTTAGTGCACTACCATTCGCCAACGAGATACAATTTAAAGAAGATGCATATCTAAAGCATCAATATAAATTGTTAGTCGTGAAATTGCTGAAGGTGTTGAGCTGCATGTCAACTCATTTCTACCCTACCACCTGTCTCGGATACGAAACTACAAGTTATCAAAAAGATAGGAGAACCTACCAATGAGGTAAATTCCATGGTATGTGTGAAACAAAAAAATGGTGATACTCGTATAGGTATAGAACCCAGAGATCTTAATGAAAAAAGTGTACATATTGCAAAACAATCATTACAGAAAGCAATGGACAGCCAATCTGATCTAAATCTCACAAAATCCCGTTACAACGCGTTACCATTGTCACGTAGTAGGTTGCCAGCAGAGTTACTCATAAATAGAAAGTTGTGTACCACACTTCCATACATGGAAAAGAAGGCGAAGAATGCAGTGGTAATGCAGGAAATGCAAAACATTAAAGCAAAACAAAAGCAATACTATGGTAGCATGTCCAGAACTTTACCACCTCTGAGTAGTGATGACATTGTGAGAGTAGAAGATTCGGGCAATTGGTCAGGAAAAGCCATTGGGCGAGATTCTCCGCAAATGCGGAGAATCGTAAAGGTTGCAGCGGGACAGGCCGTGACCTACGGCAGCCTTCACGCCCACTTCCAGGGCCGATTCTCCCCCCCCGGGTGGGGCTAGGAGCATGGCCCTGTGCATCACGGTGGCGCGGCCTTGACGACGGTCATCAAGGCCGCACGCCAAGCGTCACGCCGGCTGACGCGGCCAATGACATCAGCCGCGCATGCGCAGGTTGGACAACACCAACCCACGCCTGCGCAGTTGGCGCCTTTTCCCTCCGCCACCCCGCAAGACATGGCGGCTTGATCTTGCGGGGCGGCGGAGGGAAAAGAGCGCGTCCGTTACGGACGCACGGCCCCCCTTGGCACGGCCATGGTGCTGCTGTGCCAATCGGGCCCCCGGATGCCTCAAACGGGCATCTGGCGCCCGTTTCACGACAGCAGCAAGCAGGTCTGTTTGCTGCCATGTTGAAACGGGCGTGAAGGCCCGGCCGCTCAGCCCATCGGCCTCGGAGAATCGTCGCTCGCCGTTTTTTATGGCGAGCGACAATTCGTGGCGTGGGTCAGGCATGGGGGGGGGAGAATAGCAGTAGGGCGTGAAAAATGTCGGGAGGCCCACCCGCTATTCTCCCAACCGGTGTGGGGGGCGGAGAATCGCGCCCATTGTACCTGAAGAAACGGCACCTCATTCCTACAATGTACAGACAGAGGAAGGGTTGGTTTTAAGAAGAAATTGTCGCGCACTCTTGAAAACCAGAGAAGACTTTCACAACAACATGATATATGATGAAGCTACATCGGAATCAACGCAAGCTGCAGTGTCAGATAATTCAGCAGTTCTTGAGCATAAGAATATCATGGAGAACATTGAATCTACAGGTTCTGAGCAGCAAGGTCAAACTTTGAGAAGATCAACCAGAGTCAGAAGAAAACCTGATCATTCGGTTCACAGGCTAATGATGTCACATGTAAATGTACTGGTGTTAATGTATTAATTTATTCCATCGAAGGAAAGGGGATGTAGTGATATTATGGTTGTGTTGTAATTCACTGACTAACCACTAGAGTCTCATTAGTATATAAGTGAACAATGGAGTCAGGTGACCTCAGACTGACTAGAGAGCTGAAAGAGAGAAGGTGCTTGTGCATGATCATACTGCTATTCATCTGTTGTTTTGTATAAATTTGACCCGCAATTAATGTTAATAAATTGTTTGTAAATCGGACCATCTGACAAGAACATGACACTCACCACAGCTTCTAAAGGGGAAGAAAATCAAAAACACCTTTCTGATTATGGATAGGTGGTGGGAGGAACATTTAGTGTTGTTTAAATTAACCCCAGTTCTGTCCGTAAGCCAGAAATACTGAATGCCCGAATAAAACAGAGAGATGGCTCTACTGTTAAAAAGTTCATCAACATGTCCAGAGTGCTATGCATTTTCCACTGTGATGATCGGTCAAACTTGCAAAGAATTTCACTGTAACACAACAATGTAAAATGAAGCCATATGTAAACGCATTTACCTTGTTGACCTTCTTCGTATCAGAAAAAAACATCACCAATGGTTCCTAACTTTATTGCGCAGGCAAACACTATTTATACTTTCGGATTATTCCTTCTCGGATTCTGCGGTATTGGCTTGATGATTACCTTTAAGTCAGAAGCAGTTCAGTGAGGAAAATTTGTAATTTATTTAAAATGCCTGTGGAATCTTTAATTGCTTTTAAGAATTTTTGAAGGGCCTTTTTAGAATCTGTATCAATTGTAAATGGATCACTTGTAATTTTCTTGGTTAATAATAAACATGGGTTCACGTAATCTGGGATTACCCTTGACCTGGAAACAATATCACCAGAAAGGAAGTTAAAATATGGACACTGTGCAGCCTGAGACAAAGAATCTGCAGTTGGGGTAGTATAGAGAAGACAGAGGTACAAGGAGCTATCTGTGCAATACAGGTAAAAAGGACAGAAAGCTGAAGACAGGTTTCAAGCAGAGATTGTGAATAGTATGACTATGCTTCAGTTTTGCCACAGCCAACCAGATCATTAATGAAGTCTATTAAAGGAGTCCAATAAAGGAGTCTCTGGGGAATCTGTGCCAACAAGGCAGTCATTTACCTAGCTAAGGAGGTTCTGCAGAAGTGTGGCTTTTGCATGATGACTGTCTCCGGAGACTCAGATGGAATGGAGGAACCTTTTTCAAATTTATTCGGTATCACTAACTATTTATTATCTATCCAGAATTGCCCTTTAGAAGGTAGTGGTGAGCTGCTTTTTGTAACTGCTGCAGTTCAAGTGGGCTTAGGTACACCTGTATTGCTGTTAAAAACATAGTTCCACGATTTTGACTCAGGATCAGGGAAGGTGAGTTGAGAGGACCAAATCCACTGAGTGGGAAAAGTGAGAGATTCATATGCTTGGGGGGATTGAATTAGAAAGACCGTGAGATTGTACAGGTTGCCACGACCACAACTCTCCCAGTCGGAGACTAAGAACCACTGCCAGCGGGAAAACCGGAGTGATTCCCGCTGATGCTAGGAGCGGACCCGATGTGTGATTCAGTGGCACTTCTAAAATCTTTCACCCAGAATCGGGGTTTCCATGTCATTCAGTGGTACATTGAGGTCCTCGCTGAAACTTGAAACTGAGAGGGGTAGGACATAATCTCTCTGACAGGATCCGCTCCTCGGGCACCCCAATCTCAGAATGCTGCTTCAGTCCCCTTCCCCTGACCATAATCACTGCCAAATGACCACTCCAGACCCCCTTTCAGCTCCCCTTTTGATTTTCGCTCCTTTAGGTCCCATCCTGTGGCAGTACAAACTTGGCTTCTTGCAGTGTGTGGGGTGGCAACGGGGTCAGTGTCCTCCTTACAATTGCCTCCAGGGTGCTGAGTGACATCGTTTATGGGAGGGGGTGAGGCGTGCTTGTGCTGGGCTGGAAGGGCTCATATCAAAGGTCTTTCGTGGGATGGGAGTCATTTGGCTAGTCTTGCAGCCTTTAAACCGTTAAAACAATCTGTCAGTATCTCATAAATACAGTTCTGTGATAATGAAGTGACTGTTCCCATCTGTACCCTTAAACACTTTGAAGAGTCGGTCAGTATGCCAAGTTCAAAGATCTGCGAGATGAAAGTAAAAGTATTCCTTTTAACGTGGTGGAAACTTTTGAAGTGGTTTTTAAGTCAATTTCATTGCACTTTAACATTTGCTGGCGTGTTTGTATGCCTTGAAGCCTAAAAGCTTTGAACTGTACTGTTTGCATTCAATTTCATGGACTACTGCCTTTTACAAGCTTCCTGATTGACAGGTCTAAGGAGGATTAAGATTGCTCATTTATATTGTTCTGCAGGATCCATTAACTCCGAGGAGCAGCTGTTTTTCTAACCACAGTTTTTTTGAAGAGGCTGTCTCTTTGTTCTCAGCACCTGGGATCTCTTGAGAGAAAAAACCTTTTTCACCAAAAGGTCGATTAAAGTCTGGAATGAACTTTCGCGGAGGGTGATGGAGGGAGATCGAGGTATTGAAAAAGGAATGGAATTGCTTGCTGAAAAGAAGGAATTTGCAAGATTATGGGGATAAGTCAGGGGAGTGGGACTAAATAGAATGCTCTTCCAGAGAGGGAGTGCAGACTCAATGGGCCAAATGGCCTCCTTCTGCATTGTAACGATTCCGCGATTTGTTTCAATTTTCAGTTGGGTAACAATTCGAGAGACCATTGGTGGGATTCTCCAATAATGTGGCTATGTCCCCACGCCCGCGAGAAAACCGGTGCGAATCACTCCGGACGTTTTTCCAGAAAGTCCGGTGTAATTCTCCATTTTTAAGGGGGCTTGTAGGGCCCCGGAGTGCTCCACGCAGCTCCGGCTGCCGATAAAGGGCCCTGCACTTCCGGCCATGGGTCCGCGCATGCGCGCGGCGGCCGCCTGTGGCGCCGGCCCCGTGCGACATGGCGGACCCACACAGCGGGCCAGCGCGAAGAAGTAGCCCCCCCCCCAGATGGCACACATCCGCCGATCGATGGCACTCGATCGAGGGGCCTGGCCGCCATGGAGGTGCCCCCCGGTGACGGATCCCCCCCGACCCCCACCAGGACGGCCACTGCAGCCGCGGCTCCATGCACCCGCAGGGTGGAACCATACGTGAACCACACCGGCAGGAACACGGTCGGTCATCCATGGAGAATCGTTGCAGGGGCCTCTTTCAACGGACCCCAACTGGCGCTGCGTCGACCTCTCGCACGCGACTGGCGGCGATTCTCCGGTCGGCGGAGAATCGTGAAAAGGCGTCGCGGGCCCGACGCTCATGCTCCACCCCTCTGCCGGGCGCGATTGCGGCACAGAGGCTCAGAGAATCCCAGCCCATGTTCCTGAAATAGTGGGGGCTGGTTTAGCACAGTGGGCTCAATAGTTGGCTTGTAATGCAGAACAAGACCAGCAGCGCGGGTTCAATTCCCGTACCGGCCTCCCCGAACAGGCGCCTGAATGTGGCGACTTTGGGCTTTTCACAGTAACTTCATTGAAGCCTACTTGTGACAACAAGCGATTATTATTATTGTAATTAATATATTAAGATATATATATTCTATGACGTGTTATGTCTCAAATGCCATATGTAGTAATCAGCAATACTGATGTTGTTTCTTCCCCAAGCTCACTAAACCATGGGCAATACGTGGCAGGAGATGACCATTTGCTGTACTATGTAAAGGGATAATAAGCTTCAGTCAAATGCAGCTGGAAGCAGGTGTGGCAATTACTTTTTTTTTGTTATTTTGGGAGCTTTTAAACCTGAAAGGCTCTCTTATTTTCAATTGCGTGCTGCTTGCTGTGCTCGTTACAATTTCCTCCCACTTCAATCTGATGCTTCATTGACTCCCCCTCAGCTTTTCAGCCCGTTTCTTTAAGGTGCTGCTGCTGCAGGCCCAGTTAGTCTCTGCCCTGCTGGCCTCCCAACAGTGAGCTGCCTGTAAGCAGCATGATTAGTGTTGGCAAGTCACCACCTGTATTTAAATAGAATTCAATCACAGAACTCAATCAGGTCCTTTGCCAAGACAATTGGAGCCCACCATTGACACCTGAATTGCTGATCAACCCCCATGAGTTTTCCAAGGGAGTACGGAGCCATAATTCTATAGATACATAGAAATTAGGAGCAGGGAAATGCGTGGCACGGTAGCACAGTGGATAGCACTATTGCTTCACAGCGCCAGTGTCCCAGTTTCTAATCCCGGCTTGAGTCACTGTCTGTGCGGAGTCTGCACGTTCTCCCTATGTCTGCGTGGGTTCCCTCCGGGCGCTCCAGTTTCCTCCTACAAAAGTCCCGAAAGACAAACTGTTAGATAATTTGGGCATTCTGAATTCTCCCTCCGTGTGCCCGAACAAGCACCAGAATATGGCGACTAGGGGCTTTTCATAGTATTAACGTATTAACTGCAGCCGCGACTCAAAGCACCCACAGAGTGGAACCATACGTGAACCACGCCGGTATTAACTTAAACCTACTTGTGGCAATAAAGATTATTATTAATGGAGGAGGCCATTTGGCCCTTCGAGACTGCTCAGTCATTCATTATGATCATAGCTGGTCATCCAACTCAATAGCCTGATCCGGCCTTACCTCCATTTCCTTTGACCACCTTCGCCATAAGTGCTATATCTCACTGCTTTTTGAAAATAAATGTTTTGGCTTCAACTACTTCCTGTTGTAACAAATTCTACAGGGTAACCACTCTCTGGCTGAAGGCATTTCTTTTCATCTCTGTCTTAAATGGTGTACTCCGTATCCTCAGACTATGATACCTGGTTCTGGACATACCCACCATCGGAACATTTTTATTGCATCCACCTTGCCTAGTCCTGTTGGAATTTTATAGGTTTTAATGAGATCCCATTCATTCTTCTGAACTTCAGCGAATACATTCCTAACTGATTCAATCACTTCTCATACATCCATCCTACCATCCCAGGAATCAATCTGGTAAAACTTTTCTGCACTCCCTCTGGAGCAAGATCATCATTCCTCAGGAAAGGAGACCAAAGTTGCATACATTAGTCCAGCTGTGGCCTTACCAAGGCTCTGTATATTTACAGCAAGATATTCCTGCTCCTGTACTCCAATCTGCTCTCTATGAAGGCCAACATACCATTTGCCTTCTTTACCGCCTGCTACATCTGCATGCTCACTTTCAGCGACTTGTGTACAAGAATACCCAAGTTTTGTTGAACATGCCCCTCTCTTAATTTATGGGCATTCAGATAATAGTCTGCCTTTCCATTTTTGCTGCCAAAGTGGATAACCTTGCATTTATCCAAATTATACCACATCTGCCATTCATAGAATCCCTACACATTCAGAAGGAGGCCATTCAGCCAAGAGAGTCTGCACAGACCCTTCAAAGGGCCACCCTACCCAGGCCCAATCCCCCGCCCTATTTCTTCAACCCAGAAGGGGCAATTTATAATGACCAAACCACCCAATCTGCAGATCTTTGGACTGTGGGAGATAACTGGAGCACCTGGAGGAAACCCACACAGACACGGGGAGAAGGTGCAAACTCCACATATATAGTCACCCGAGGTCGGAATCGAACCTGCACCACTGGAGCTGTGAGGCAGCAGTACTAACCACTGTGCCACCATGCTGGCTCATTCATTTGCCCACTCACTCAACTTGCCCAAACCACGCTGAAGGATCTTTGCATCCTCCTGACAGCTCTCCCTCCACCCAACTTTGCGTCATTTGCAAATTTGGAGATATTACAATTTGTTCCCTTATCTAAATCATTAATATATATTGTTAGTAGCTGGGATCACAGCACAAATCCCTACGATAAGCCACTGGTCACTGCCTGCCATTTGGAAAAAGATCCGTTAATTCTTACATTTTATTTCCTGTCTGCCAACCAGTTTTCTATCCATCTCAGAACATTACCCCAATCCCACGTGTAACATTATCAGTACAAAGTATAAAATACAACAGAATCCCACTAGCAGCAAAGAAGCTGTGCCAACTATTGGGTTATACACCTGGAGAAAGGAATAGAAGGATATGCAGTTAAAGTTACATAAACTAGGGTGGGAAGAGGTGTGAAGCATAAATCCCAACATAACCCTTTTGGACGAAATTATTTGTCTCTGTTAGAAAGTTTATGTAACTCAGGGCAATAATTTCTTGTTCAGGCTGGAATTTGACAGCATTGAAGATTGTTTATCAAAATATATGAATTAAAATGGGTACTTCGTGAGATATTTTCTGGGCCTGATGAACAAAAGCTCATATGACCTCATTCGACAGATGTGACGATGAAGTGGAATATTCTGCCCTAAGTTCAAATACTAAACATACCCACATTGACGTTCCAAAGCCCTATTTCGCTCAACCTTCCTCACTCAGCGTGGGTGAGACAGAAGCAGCGAAGCACACCCCCAGCTGCATTGATGTGGAGTAACTGGGGTGCAGGGAAGCAGTGAACACCCGATTTCTGCAGCACTAGCTGCTGTAAAGGAGATGTTTAAAGGGCGGGTCAGTTCAGGCGCACGGATTCGGATTTGTTTATTGTCACGTGTACAGAAGTACAGTGAAAAGTTTTGTTCGGCATACAGTCCAGACAAATCGTTACATACAAGTTCTCAGACTTTTATGGCCGATGGAAGAAGTTGGAAGGGTGAATAAGCCAGGTGGGAGGGGTCTTTGATTGTGCTGCCTGCTTTCCCCAGGCAACGGGAGGTGTAGACAGAATAAATGGATGGGAGGCGGGTTTGTGTGATGGACTGGTGTTCACGGAGGGGGGACGGTGGAGCTGGGATATTGGGTCGGGTTGGACTGGAAGGCGGGGATGCCAGATTGGGTCGGGGGTGTGGGGGGGGGGGGGGGGGGGGGGGGGGTCAGGCTAGTAGCATTTGGGGGGGAGGCTCGAGTCTGGTGCGGGGACCACTGGGCGGGGGGGTGGTGTAATGTGCACTTGGGATGTCCTGTGCGAAGCTGGGTCTGGGTTTTTTGAATAGTTACCCATGGGTTAGAAGTGATTTTCTTTCCTTCTAATTCCTAAAGAATAACTCTCAGGGTAAAACTGGCAGAACCATACAAAGTTAACAAGTTGAATTGCTTCTGTCAGATGGTTCCCAGCCCAGCTGGGCAATTGCCAGGTAAACCATTATGTGGGAACGTCCCAGAGGATTCTCCAGCGTAACACTGGGGTATGCCCTAAATGCGACACTGGGGAACTATGAAGTTATGACATAATTTACATTTAAAATCAGTTATTAACATATTTTTTAAAGGGAAAAATATACTTTTCTAACTTCATAAGCAAAGCCCTGGTGTTGCACCGTATAAATGGAAAATGGGATGTACATTTACTCCAGTGACATGAACTACGATTGCCTTGGAGTTTGTCTCTTTACATTGATGCCAATGTCGAAATTTAATTTCAGCGACATGGCGGTGGGTCTCTATATTATGGAAGCAAGTGTCAAACTTTTCCACCTACTAGTAAGAAATGACACTTGCCTTCAGCTGCTAAATTGCTGGAAAGATGTGGCTGAGTAACCTAGGCAGGCTTAAACTTGTTTTCTATGTCAATGGCAATCGGAATGGTGTTCTCAGAGAGTTATTCCTCATATAAAAATATATACGTGTAAAGGTAAATAATTATTTTCATTGATGGTATTAAAGCTAAGAATAAGGGAACTTCTGTGTGACAAAATACGAGTTTCCTACACTTCCCCCTTAAGTGAGGTTCCACATCATTCTGCCTGACGTTGTGCCCACTGCTGCTCAGCTGTCCGGTGGCTGGCTTGAGGTCATCGGATGGAGGTTCATGGCTCTCTAAATCTCCACAAAACTGCAGTCCCACTTGATGCAAAAAGTTTGCTACCTATTAACTGGCATTTTATTGTAGAGTGGTCCATCTCCAGAGTTTCTCCGAGAAGAAGTAGATCATACTAAACCGCTGTTATTGTCATTTGTTAGAGGCTGAATGGAAAACAGCACTAAAAAGGTGTCTTGTGTTGCCTGAATTATTCTCACGTACATCAGAATGGCTGCACAAAGCCCCTGGCACCAGCAAGATTCTTCTTTCAAACCAAGATAACTGCAACAGTGTGATCGCTAAGATGGGATATGTTGCAGCAGGGAAACATTCAGTTAACACTAAAACACTGATACAAGTACATAAAAAAATTCTAATTTATGACTGAACTACACTTGGCCCTCAGCAATCAATACGGCAAGTCAATAACAGCATTAAGAGCAGTGCGCGCTGATAGTTCTCTCAACACTTGGATAGGAGTTGTAATTGTCTCTAAAGTTCTGAATTTGTTGTTTTTAGAATTGTATATTTGTCCCTTTATTTCCCTCCATTTCTTTCACCTTCTGCTGAAATTTCTTCTTCAATTTATGTGAATGGATCTCAAAAATCTCCAGTGTACGGGAGTTTCTGTCGGACAGGGTTGCTCCAGTTTGTTTCTCTATTCACCTACAATGTTTAGCGTGGGAGCTGAATCCCACTCAGTCGGGAGGGTGCAGATTTTATGGAGCCTACAAGAATGAGAAACATGACATGCGGGGTAGCTTAATAAGGCAGGAGTCAGAATATTGATTTCCCGACAGCAGGTAGAGGTGCAGAGATTAAGGGCTGGATTCTCTGATTCTAAGGTTATGTCCAAGCATATGTCTAGTCTTACGATGGATAGGTTTTTGCAGCCACCAGACTGATGCTCCGCCCGGTGGGGGGCTAACAGCTGTGCACGTAAAACCCAAGGCATTCTCTGCAGATATGGCCGGAGAACGTCCATGGACGTGCATGCGCACAGTGGCGACCTGCAGCGGTCGCGCCGGACAACATGGTGCCGGCCGCGTGGGGAGCCGGCCTGCCTCCCTGTAACGCCCCTCACCAATCCCAGACCACCCCACACCAGTCCCCCCAGCCCCACCAAAGTCACCACGGCCAGCGGAATGGCTCCGCCCCCACCGGCTATGGTGGCGCGGGACACAGTCCGCAGCCGCCACGCGATGTTGCCGAAACCTCAGACCACAAGTGATCCGCGCCATTGGAAAGTTGGCCCATCGGGGGTGGAGCATCGGGGGAGGGCCTTCACGTGCGGCGTACTCACCGGTGTCTCCGATTTGGAGGGGGCGAAGCATCCGAAAGCAAGCGCCGCCCCTGATTTCAGCGTTAAAAGGGATTCTCCGCCCAATCACCAAATGCGATTTCGGAGTCGACAGTTGGAGAATCCCGCCCTAAGTCAGTGTCTTGTTTGTGGTGTGTCAGGCCTCACACTGGCTGTGGTGGCCTCCGATTTACAATCCATTTGCATGCCACCAATGCACGTTGGCGTAATTTAAAAAAAATAATGTTATCATTTCAAGATATAGTCAACGACGCACAGGAATCTTTTGCCATCGGATTCACATTCTTTTCCCGCGTGCAACAGCTGGCATTGTGCAGTTGTGTCTATGATCGGCAGCTTTCCTGGTTGAACTCGATGTTAAAAGAGAGGGGCACCCACCTGCTGACCGTAAATTCCCATCCGAGGGCTCAATGGACCTTTACATGATTTGCGATGACAGGAGGTGGCCTGCCATTGACTGGCGGCGGTATCTTGTGGTCCTGCCGTTGTTAACGGGGTTTGTCATTTAATTCACCCCTTGCTGCTGGAATTCCCGTGGCGGGGATACGCCGTCAATGGGAACAGAAGATCCCACCAGGTTTCCTCCAGGTGCTCCGGTTTCCTCCAACAAGTCCCGAAAGACATGCTGTTAGGTAATTTGGGCATTCTGAATTTTCCCTCTATGTACCCGAACAGGCGCCGGGATGTGGCGAATAGGGAATTTTCACAGTAACTTCATTGTAGTGTTAATGTAAGCCTATTTGTGACAATAAAGATTATTTTTTTAAAACCTCACAGACAAGAACAGTTCAGAATTCAGCACAAGTGTCAGTAGCAGAGCTCCAAGCTCCTGGTCAGTCTCTTACTAAAGTACTCCTGTGTAGCTTCCTGTGCTGTGTCAAGGAGTCAGTAATATCAAGCTCCCTCTCTTCCATTCCAACCATGCAGAAGGCAGACAGACAAAATCCCTTTCCTTTATTCCCACTTCATCAATTGCAAATGTATTACAACCTGGGACCTTTCCGCTGCTTAGCACCACACCATTCATTCCAACTGTACTGAAATTAGACAGATTAAACCTCTTCCCTTTCACGCCACTTTCAAACAGTTGAAATGGAGCAAACCTCTTGCCAATTAATCCCACTGTATAAAGCAGTCAGAATCTATTGCTATTCACTGTTCCCATATAGAATTATATATAGAATTGGGGGCCGGTTTAGCTGTTTTCTGGCTATCTGGTTTGTGATGCAGAGCAAAACCAGCAGTGTGGGTTCATTCCTGGACCCGCTGAGGTTATTCATGAAGGCCCTGTCTTCTCAACCTTGAACCCTCGCCTGAGGTGTGGTGATCCTCAGGTTAAATCACCACCAGTCAGCTCACCCCCTCAAAGGGGAAAGCAATCTATGGTCATCTGGGACTATGGCGACTTTACCTTACCGATTGAATTGAGGTAGAGTGAACCCACTTCTGAGTTCTTCGTGTTGTACAGAATTGCTTCAAATTCATTGTCATGATGTAGTATTCCTGAACAAGCTATATACTTAATGTGATACTTTGCTTCAAGCATAGAATGTTCCCCAATTACCTTGTTCCTACAGCTGAACACATTAAACACGGTCAATCCTCTGCTAAACCTCACCTGGAGATGCGAGTGCATTAGAAAAATCTAATCAGTTTTGTTTAAAATACATGTTTATGTGAAATGTTTTCTCTTTTGGTTTAGATTAAACCACTGAATGAGATGATTAATTGAACTTTTCATAAAAATAATGAGTAGATAGGCTAGCATTACCCTCAGTTTATTGAAATCCTGTTCCAATTACTAGAATTCTTGGCAAAGCAGTTATACATTTAGCAACATTCAGCTTCATTAAAGCCATCATTTCGAGTGTTTACAACTCCAGTGTCCATCAGAGCATTGAAGCAATGCAGTCTGGAAATGTTCATACTTTCTAGGATTATAAAAAACAGAAATATTTTGCCAGTAACCATTAGACATAAGGATGTAGGTAAGGATTTTCCATCTGAGAGACTCCGGGATTGAATCACGAGTGTTCCACATTGACAAAAGCGATGTCAGTCCCAGAGAAGAACTCGCTCAATTCCAACGCATGCCGAAGCTCATCCCAGACAGGATAACGGCACTTGTTGCACTGGAGCATGCCCATCCTGTTGATGGGTTGACTGAGGCTAGATGATAACTAGGGGGGTGGCCTGGGGGTGGGAGTGGGGCACCCATACGACCCGTGGCCCTATGTTCCCAGTGGGCAGTCAGCGGCACGTGCAGCCGTATGGCTGTCTTGCAGGCTGCAGAAATGCTGGTCCATGCCCATCTATCTCAATCCACGGCCTACCTGCTGACTGCGCTCCCCCCCCCGAATCTCGCCATCAGTAATTGTACCTGGTGGGGGCGGAGCATTGCTGGAGGCCTGGAAATTCCTGGGTCGGTCCTATTAATGATATGCATTTACGTGTACTGTACAATTTGCACGCCCATGCCGACATGCGGCATAGAACGCATTCACACCGCTGTGGATGGACCAGAGTGTGGCATTCTGTTCGCCGCCCGACCCCGGCCTCGATTTTCAGCTGACATGCAATTCTCCACCAGATCGTGCTTCATGATTCTGGCTTCGGCCGACGAAGAATGCTGCCCATCGATTTTCATCCCCAAGGAGAGAATCGTGGTTCAGGCCATTTTCTGATGTCGTAACACCGCCACCTGCCTGGCAGAGGGTGCGCATGCTATTTTCGTCTCAGGATGGTGGGGGTGGGCAGGAGTCGGATTGGCACCTCCAGACCACCGTCAATCACTGGGACATTTCTGTTAATGCATGTTTGGAACTTAGCCACTACCCCCACCACCACCCCCACCCCCCCTCCCCCCCAACCATCACATGATCATCCACGTTCCACCCACCCTCCCCATCATAATAGAAACTGGAATAGTGCTTCAAAGGCTCAGCAGGTTTTTAAAAAATCATTCATGTTATTTAGGCATTGTTGGCTAAACCAGCACTTATTGCCCAACCCTATCTTCTTGAACAGCCACAGTCCATGTGGTGAAGGTACACCCACTGTACTATTAGGAATTAGGAGGGAGTTCCAGGATTTTGATTCAACAACAGTGAAGGAACATTGATATATTTTGAAGTCAATACGGTCAGTGGCTGGGATTGGATTGGATTGGATTTGTTTATTGTCACGTGTACCGAGGTACAGTGAAAAGTATTTTTCTGCAAGCAGCTCAACAGATCATTCAGTACATGGAAGAAAAGGGAATTAAACAATTCAAGAAAATACATGAGAATACACAAGATATACCATGTAACTACATAACTACATAAGTGGGAAAGGAACTTCCAAGTTCTGGTGCCCCTATATGTCTGTTGTTCTTGTCCTTCTAAATGATAGCAGTTGTAGATTTGGAAGGTGCTATCTAAGGAGCTTTAATGTGTTCCTGCAGTACATCGTGTAGATGATATACACGGCTACCATTGTGTGTCAGTGGTGGAGGGGGTGAATGTTTGTTAATGTGGTACCAATCAAGTGGGCAATCCTGGATAATGTCAAGTTTATTGAGTACTGTTGGAGCTACACTCATCCAGACATTCCTCACTTGTGACTTGTTGATGGTGGACAGGCTTTGGGAGTTAGTAGTTCAGCCACTCACTGCAGAATTCCTAGCCTCTGACTTGCATTTGTAGCCATAGTATTTAGGCTAGTCCAGTTTAGTTTTAGTTAATTGTAACCCCAAGGATGATGATAATGGGGGATTCAGCGGTGGTAATGAAATGAAATGAAATGAAAATCGCTTATTGTCACGAGTAGGCTTCAATGAAGTTACTGTGAAAAGCCCCTAGTCGCCACATTCCGGCGCCTGTCCGGGGAGGCTGGTACGGGAATCGAACCGTGCTGCTGGCCTGGTTGGTCTGCTTTAAAAGCCAGCGATTAGCCTTGTGAGCTAAATGCCATTGAATGTCAAGTTGTGGTTGTGGTTCTTTGATTCTTTTTTGTTGGAGATTGGCATTGGCTGGCTGAGGCAAGGGCAGTGATTGGAATGTACTTAGTGCTTGGAATAAACTTGACTCTCTTTGATGCGGTCAATGTTTACAAACATTGGGGTTTCACCAAATAGGCCACTGAACAGTGAAGGGAGATGCATGAGTCAAAGCTGCAGATGGTTTGTAGAAGCTGTCAATCACAGACCACGACTCGAAAACTATGAATCGCTTGCAGATAATGGACCTGTGGGAACCAGACGCTGGTCACAGCTGCTCTCCTTCCATGAATGGACACGTGAAGCTGCAAGGTAAGTGTTACAGCTGTAATTCTTCTCACTGCCCCTGTCCAGACTGGGGTGCGGTGGAGATGACGAGCCATGGGACTTCACTATTAAGCCGCCCACTCCAGATGGTGGCCCGATAGTGGGATTCCCTGGGAATACGTCGTATTCCACACCATGCATAAATTTGCATGGCATGTAACACTGAATTGCTTACCAGTTTGCATGCCCAGGGGTAGTGTAAACCAGTTGCAATTCAGCTCTGGCGGTAGAACAGAGGGCGCAATCTTCCAGCCTCGTTAAGTTCTCTCTCAAGCGAAATGAGGCCCGTGAATAGCGGGCGAGGCTAAAAACAAGAACATAGAACATACGGTGCAGAAGGAGGCCATTTCGCCCATCAGGTCTGCACCGACCCACTTAAGCCCTCACTTCCACCCTATCCCTGTAACCCAATAACCCCTCCCAACCTGTGTTTTGGTCACTAAAGGCAATTTATCATGGCCAATCCACCTAACCTGCACGTCTTTGGACTGTGGGAGGAAACTGGAGCACCCGAAGGAAACCCACGCAGACACAGAGAGAACGTGCAGACTCCGCACAGACAGTGACCCAGTGGGGAATCGAACCTGGGACCCTGGCGCTGTGAAGCCACGGTATTATCTACTTGTGCTACCTGCTGCCCCGCAGCAAGTGCCAAACAGTTTCCGTTGGGGGTCGCATGGGGAGTTGGGGGGTGGATGATCCCTTTGAGGGGGGGGTAGCGTGGGTGTCTCCTCATCCGTGCTGCCCAGTGTAGTCCGTTGACCTTTCTCCTGCACTGGAGCCAAGTCCTCCTGGTTGCACTCACCGAGTTCACAGCTGCCGCCACCTCATCCAGGCAGCACTGGCTGCCCTGTGGCTGACGCTCCTGGACCCTTGGGGGAAACAGGACATCCCTCCTGGCCTCCCCTGCATCTAGGAGCCTCCTCATATCAGCGTCCCCGAATCTTGGGGCTGGTCTCCTCAGTGCAATTGTTGCAAGCTGGCTGGGGTTGAATGAGCAAGTGCTGCTTAAGTGCTGCTCGACCTTGTTAGCTGGGGGCTGGCAATCCCAGTGAATCAGCTGGTGAGCCTTCATTTTTGGCAAGAAGCGCGTGAGGCCTCATTAAGTGGACCAATCAATGTTGAATTACATTGCCAGCCTCTCTGGGTTGAGCGCCTGGAAGCTCAGGATAATTCCCGCTCGCTCCCACACTCAGAAGTCTTTCCGGAGAATCGTGCCGATAATCTCCCAAATGAAGATTCCAGCCTGTTAAATCCATTTAATTGATTGCTCAGAAACTTACCTTCGGAGGTCAAGAACTCCAGTTCCCAATGAACTTTGGGTCTTCTGCAAATGCTCAGTTTGGATAGTTTCATGTTCTTCAGGCGAGGGACCGGTATTGTACTCTTGACAGAAGGGAAGAGAGAAAATGGCACAAGACAGGGCAAAAGACCTGATATGGAGTGAGTGTGTGCCAGGGAGGAGGACACAGAGGGGGACCGAGAGAAAGTCACAAGCCAAAGAGGGGGACAGTGAGAGGTCCCAAAACGCAGTTCCACTTCAGGGATAAAGACAATGGATGTGAGTAAGTGAATTAAAAGAAAAGTGAAGAGCAATAGGCTCCAAATTCATGAACAAGCTGAAGGGAGCAGATTTGAAGCAAAGTGGGTATGAGAAGAAGCTGAATATCTGAGAGGATAGTTGCAGTTTGGTGATTCCGTGCTCTGGGCCATTGGAGCACTAGAGCGGTGGTGTTCTCCTTGGCAAGGCCAAAAATCTGAAATAGGGCTTGGAAGATGAAGCTTGAGTGCACTTGGAGATCCGAGAAAAAAGAATCTTAGAAACCATATGAGGTGGGCCATTGTTAAAGCCATCCGAGAAAGAGTGACCTTTGGAGAGAATTCCAAGGCAAGATCTTCAACGGTGGATGATCTCTTCCTGGACTCACATATACCTCCCCACCAGTTCCCCATATCCCTTTAACCCTTTTTTTAAAAATCAGAAATGTATCCATCACTTTCTTGAAACCATTTATTGATTCAGACTCCACCACACTCTGAGAGAAGTCCTTCCTCCTCATATCAGTTCTAAATCTACTGCCTATCAACCTATTTTATGGACTGATCTGATCTCTTCACACATCTTCTCTACTGAGTAGTACTACACTGCAATGTATTTACATTGCATATTTTACTTTTGCCCGATGTATTTTCTTTTCATGTACGAATCATCTGTCTGAGCTGCATGCAGAACAATATCCTCGGTACGTGTGGCAATAAACAAATCCATCCATCCATATATCTGTGATCTCTCATTCTAGATACCCATCAAGGGGGAAAATTTGGTTGACGTTTACTTTATCAATCTCTTTTAGTATTTTATATATCTCGAACAGGTCCCCTCTCATTCTTCTAAACTCCAACGAGAATAAACCCAAACTGTTTAATTTCTCCTCGTAAGTCAACCCTTTCATCCCCAGAATTAATCTGGTGAACTTCCTCTGAATGGCCTCCAATGCCACCACATTTTTCCTCAAATAAGCAGACCAAAACTGGACACAACTCCAGATGTGTCTCACCAACACCCTATACAATTGCAACAACACTTCCCTACTTTCATATGTGATGTGGAGATGCCGGCGTTGGACTGGGGTGAGCACAGTAAGAAGTCTTACAACACCAGGTTAAAGTCCAACAGGTTTGTTTCAAACACGAGCTTTCGGAGCGCAGCTCCTTCCTCAGGTGAATGGAGAGGTATGTTCCAGAAACATTTATATAGACAAAGTCAGAGATGCTGGACAATGCTTGGTATGCGAGCATTTGCAGGTAATCAAATCATTACAGATCCAGGGAGAGGGAAAATCACAGGTTAAAGAGGTGTGAATTGTCTCAAGCCAGAACAGTTGGTGGGATTTTGCAAGTCCAGGCCAGATGGTGGGGGGTGGATGTAATGCGACATGAATCCAAGATCCCTGTTGAGGCCGCACTCATGCGTGCGGAACTTAGCTATAAGTTTTTGCTCGGCGATTCTGCGTTGTCGCGTGTCCAGAAGACCGCCTTGGAGAACGCTTACCTGGAGATCAGAGGCTGAATGCCCTTGACTGCTGAAGTGTTCCCCGACTGGAAGGGAACGTTCCTGCCTGGTGATTGTCGCACGTGCCCGTTCATTCGTTGTCGCAGTGTCTGCATGGTCTCGCCAATGTACCACGCTTCAGGACATCCTTTCCTGCAGCGTAAGAGGTAGACTACATTGGTCGAGTCGCACGAATATGTGCCGCGTACCTGGTGGGTGGTGTTACCACGTGTAATGGTGGTATCCAAGTCGATGATCTGGCATGTCTTGCAGAGATTGCCCTGGCAATCTCTTTCATACACCAGTCCTTTTGCAATAAACGCTAACATTTCATTTGTCTTTTTAAGGGTGGCATGGTCATACAGTGGTTATCATTGTTGCTTCAGAGCGCCAGGCTCCGAGGTTCGGTTCCCGCTTGGGTCACTGTCTCTGCGGAGTCTGCACGTTCTCTCCGTGTCTGGGTGGGTTTCCTCCAGGCGCTCTGGTTTCCTCCCAAAAGTCCCGAAGGACACGCTTGTTAGGTGAATTCTGAAATCTCCCTCTGTGTACCCGAACAAGCGCCGGAGTGTGGCGACTAGGGGCTTTTTGCAGTAACTTCAGTGCAGTGCTAATGTAAGCCTACTTGTGACAATAATAAAGATAATTGTAAAGATTATTAATTACATGTGGTACTTGCATACCAACTTTCTGCGATTTATAAACAAAGTCACCCAGATCCCTCTGCCCAGACATATTTTGAATCTGCTTTCCATTTAAATAATGGTTTGCAGTTCTTTTTTTTGCCAAAATGGATAACCTCACGGTTATCCACATTAAACTCCATCTACCAAATTTTTGCCCATTCTCCTAGCCTATCTATATCCATCTGTAAACTCTTTACCTTCTCTTCACTGCCTGCTTTTTCACCTACTCTAATATCATCCGCAAATTTTGCTATGTTACACTCTGTCCCTGCTTGCAGATCATTTATATAGATTGTGAACAATTGAGGTCCGAGGACTGACCCCTGCAGCACCCCACTAGTTACAGTTCGCCAGCCAGAGAAGGACCCATTTCTGCCATCTCTCTGCTTTCTGTCAGTCAGCCAATCCTCAAGCCAATCTAGTAAACAACCCCAATCTAGTACACAACTCCAATCCCCTGCAATCTCATCTTCTGGATCAGTCTTTTATGAGGCACCTTGTCAAATGCCTTTTGGAAGTCTAGATATGCCACATCCACAGGTTCCCCATTATCTACCTTTCTGGTTACGTCCTCAAACACTCAAGCAGGTTTGTCAAGCATGACTACACTTCACAAAAATATGCGGACAATGGTGGATTAAGCTTTGTCTTTCCAAATGTTCAGTCATCTCCTCATTAATGGATGATTCCAGCAACTTCCTCACCACAAAGGTCAAGCTAACCAGCCTGTAGTTTCCTATTTTTTGTCTCCCTTTTTGAATAGGGGTGTCACATTACTGTGTTTCCAATTCACCAGCCTTTTCAGGATCCAAGAAATTTTGAAATATCATAACCAATGCATCCAATATCTCTGCTGCCAACTCCTTTAATACCTCAGGGTGCAGGCCATCAGCTGCCTTTAATGCCATTAGTTTATTCAATGCCATCTCCCGAGTGATGGTTATTGCACCAAGTACCTCTGCATTAGCTGCAGTTTTTGGAAAATGTTTATTATCCTCTACCATGAAGACAGAGGCAAAATATTGGTGCAGTGCCTCTGCCATCTGTGTTCCTCATTATTACCTCACCAATACTGTCGTCTACATACTTATAGAAGCTTTTGTAATCAGTGCTTATGTTTTCTGCTAGTTTCCTTTTGGAGTTCATCTTCGCTCTTTTCATTTTATTTTTAGTAGCCTTTTGCTGAACCGAAAAGTGCTCTCTATCCTCCAGCTTACCAGTAGGTTTTGCAATATGGTATGCCCTAGTTTTTGCCTGTATGTCCTCTTTGACTTCCTTGTTTAGCCATGGAACGTTATTTTCCCTTTTACAATTCCTCTTGCTCTCAGGAATATACTTTAATTGAGAGGTATTTAATATCTCCCTGAACATCCACCATTGTACCTCAACTGTCATACCCTCAATTATTTGTGCCCAGTCTACTTGGGCCAATTCTTACCTCAAGCCTGTATAACTACCTCTGCCCAATGCTAAAACTCTAGCATAGGGCAGCACGGTGGTGCAGTGGGTTAGCCCTGCTGCCTCACGGTGTCGAGGTCCCAGGTTCGATCCTGGCTCTGGGTCACTGTCCATGTGGAGTTTTCACATTTTCCACGTGTTTGCATGGGTTTCGCTCCCACAACCCAAAGATGTGCAAGATAGGTGGATTGAACATGCTAAATTGCCCTTTAGTTGGAAAAGAATGAATTGGGTCCACTAAATTTAAAAACAAAAATCTAGTATGGCACTCTGTCCTCTCTCGCTCAATCTGAATTTGAAATTCTAGCATGCTGTGATCACTCCTTCCAAGAGGATCCTTAAAAACTAGACAATTTATCAATCATTCTTGATTACATAATATTAAATCAAAAATAGCCTACTCCCTGGTTGGCTCCATAACATATTGCTCTAAGAAACAATCCCTCATGCACTATGAAATCTCCCTTGAGGCTACACTTGCCAATTTGATTAATCCAGTCAATTTGCTCATTACAATCACTCATTATTACCATTGTGCCCTACTCACAAGCCTTTATTATTTCTTGGTTTATACAAAGCCCCACTTTGGAGGTATTGCTCGGGGGCCTATAAATTACTCCTATCAAGGAGTATTTTTCTTGTTTTTATTTCCACCAGATTGATTCAACATTTTCGCCCTTAGTGCCAATATTATTTCTTAATACAGCCTTGATGTCATCTTTAGTCAATAAAGCAACTCCACCTCCTGTTCCATCTTTAGTAAAGTTTATTTCTGCTTGTTCAAAACCCGTGACTTTTTTCATTTGGTAAGCATCTGGAATCTCAAATATCATGGACGGGATTCTCCGCCCGCTGCACCAGATATCTGGTGCGGCACGCCCCTGGGAATCTCTGTCTCACCAGCTGGACAGTGGGGTTTCCCATTGTGAGCAGTCCCACACCGTCGGGAAATCTTTGGGCTGCCGGCACAACGAAGAATCCAAACAGCGGAGAATCCATCCCAGTTAACTTTAAACAGATTATTGATCCTTAACCAGATCACCCTCCACAACCCGGGGCCTGGCCTATGATCATATCGTGGGCAATCTGTTATTAAAAACAAGCAAACTTATCTTCAGTAACCACCTCAAAGACAGATAATCCTGTAATAGCTTCTTAAAACCTTTGTTCAAAATGTGAACTCAGTTCCCCTGCTTGAATAGATGGTTTTTGAGCTTTTGAAACTCAGCCATGCATTCATAGTTAGCTCAGCTGTAATTACAACTTTTGGGATATGAAAACAATGACGTTTATTGAAACTGCAAGAACAGATGACACAAATTTTCTTTCTAAGCTTTACCAGATGGCCAATTAATAAATTCAGTCCAGTCTAACTGAGAGCTGCAGCCTAATTCTTCTCAGTTTTAAAGAGCTGGGGATTTCAATAATTTCAGATTAGTGATCGTTGAACAGAATTTATCCACCTTCAAGAACAGTCATGTCTCCTCCATAGATTTGTTGTTCCACACAATAGGTCTCTGTCCCTTGGAACAGTAAAAATGGGCCCAGCAAATTGATGGTCCATGCCTGTGTGATCCCCCCCCCCCCCCGACTCCTGGACCCCCTGTCATACCCCTCCCCCGCACACTATCCCCTACCGACATAAAAACTATATTGGGCAGAAATGGGGGAAGGACATCATATCCTTGTCCCTCTGCCACTTTACAAGGTTTTTAGAGTCATTCCAGCTCTATGGCAATTCGAGCCCTTTGCTCTGTATTCCATTCTGACCTCTGGAGTATAGGGGCAGCACGGGTAACTTGACAGCGCAAGGATCCCAGGTTCAATTCCCGGCTGGATCACTGTCTGTGCGGAATCTGCACGTTCTCCCTGTGTCTGCGTGGGTTTCCTCCGGGTGCTCCGGTTTCCTCCCACTAGTCCCAAAAGGCGTGCTGTTAGGTGAATTGGATCTTCTGAATTCTCACTCTGTGTACCCGAACAGGCGCCGGAATGTGACAACGAGGAGCTTTTCACAGTAACTTCATTGCAATGTAAGCCTACTTATGACAATAAAGATTATTATTATTATTATAAAGTAAAACACTCTAGTCCTAAGAATAATACTGAGGAAGGTCACAAGGTAGGAAGGTCACAAGGTAGGAAGGTCACAAGGGAGGGAGGTCCCTGACGTAAGACAACTAAGTTATGAGGAAATTTTAGAAATGATCAAAGTCTTCAGCCTTAAAGGAAGGAAGATGAGAAAGTATTTTATTGGAAGCAGGAAATTGGGCTCAGTAACACTCACTGATTGGATGATCCAGATGCTATTTGGCATTTGCTGGATTGCACCAAGTTCCACTTGACGGGCATTGGAGTGCAACTGCCTCCTGCAGACGTTGGGTGGATTCTGCTTGTTCATCACCATGTTTACACTGCGTGATAGTCAATAGAGATTGTTTGATACAAGGGAAGATGGATTTGAGGAGGATTAGGTATGAACCTAACACCATCTTCAATAGTTTTGGCCCTACTGATGGCCGCAGCTTAAGCAATTGCCTCCAGTTTTGCACCGACTTGTTCTTCAGGAGGGAGGGCATGTTCCAGCAAGTGTGGTGCAATCTGTTTGGCTGATGCTGCCATGGTTGAATAGCTGTCAGTGTGTACAAACTGTGAGTTGTGGATGTGGGGCTTGCAGCTATGCAAAGATGTGGTGGACCATATGAATGTTAGGTATGAAAGTTGAACAGTTGTGGGGGATACAGCATTTGAAGATCGACCATGATCACTTATGTGAGGTAATTGAACTCCTTGCAGCACTGAATCCCAGTACTCAGGGCTTGACCCCTAGCATTAGTCACCATGACTATCTATTTCCACTGCTCTTGACCATATATCCGGATGGAGCAGGACATCCCTTCTCTTTTCCATCACTTCCACCTAGGCATTCAGTGCAGTATCTGAAAACCTTGCTGCCTCTCTCTCCTATGTTGCATCACTCTCCACCTTTTCCTAGGTCAGGTTCACTTCCTGCAAGATTTCCAGCACTTCCTCCGGCTACAATGCACTGCCCCTTCAAAAGGAGTAGGCAAGCTTTAAACAGTTCAGGCTGGCTTTAAAAAGCACGAGAAAGCTAGAATTTTGGACCGCTGCTGATGTGTAACGCCAATGAGCGGTGCAATCACAGCAACATTGCATGCAGCTATCAGCAGCATTAAGCATTGCAAAGGGTGCAGATTAATTATATATCATGGTGTTCACAACTGGTTTTTTAAATAAATTTAGAGCATCCAATCCATTTTTTTCAATTAAGGGGCATTTTAACATTGCCAATCCACCTACCCTGCACATCTTTGGATTGTGGGGGCGAAACCCACGGACAGTGACCCAGAGCCGGGATCAAACCTGGGACCTCAGCACCGTGAGGCAGCCGTGCTAACCACTTGTGCCACCGTGCTGCCCTCCACAACTGTTTTTAAGGGTGATTGAATGTTAGGCCCCATAGTAGTACAATCGCCAGCGAGGGGGAGATCCATTGAATCTCGCAAGACTTATTGAGTGATGTGATATAGACAGTGATGTGATATGTACAGTGCAGAAGGAGGCCATTCAGCCCATCGAGTCTGCACCGGCCCTTGGAAAGAGCACCCTACTTAAGCCCCATGTCTCCACCCTATCCCCTTAACCTAGATATCTGAACAACTGTTCAATTTCTCTCTAAATGAGGCAGTGGCACATTCCGCTCGCAGGAAAACACAAGGAAAAATTCAGAACTTTCAGGAACAGAAAATGCTGGGATTTGTCAGCAGGTCAGTCCACATCTGAAAGAGGACGGCAGGTTAATGTTGCCAATGGAACCTTTTCGTCAATGGCAGAGGGTTCCACTGAAACATTCACTTTTCTTTCTCTTTTAGATGCTGACTGACTCCCTTTGCATTTCCAGCAATTTCCATTTCACATTAGCAGTTGTTCTTTTTATCTTCATTAAAATTGACTTGAATTAACACTCAGCCAAATTAGGCAGCTGTTGAGCAATGGTTCCCTTTGTAGTTACTACGAGCAGGACACATCAGCAGCTGCCACAGATCACATCTACACAGTATCCTCGCTGTCAGCGGCTTGTTTAATTCTGGGTAGAGTTTGAGCATGCAACACAAATACTTCTCACTGAGTCGCAGCGGTTAGTGGACAGTACACTGCTGAAATGGTATGTTTTAAGCAATCAATTACATAAATTATGTTCTCCTTTTCATGCATCTTATATAACAGGGTGTACAATGCTATTGTTATGTCCTTACACTTGGCAGCTCTCATTTTATACCTTGTACGAATCTTTAGCAGTGCCATTTGAAACTGCTGATCTTCACTGCAAATTTGAAGTAAATGTCCATTTAAAAAACTGCAGGGGTTACTTCAAGTATGCAAAAGAAATGTTTCCAGAAGCTCATTAAATATACCTCGGAATACAGCTGAGAGCTTTTTGTCCGGAATCTCTTAATCCAGCACATCTATCAGGATCTACTAATTAAAACATGTTGGGACCACAGGACATGATTATAGACTCGAGTGGGTTTTTTTTTTGCATTCTTAATAAATATTTCCATCTGTTTATAATACCCTCTAGTTTACCATTTAAAGTATTTTATGAACGAACCAACAGTTTGAGTGAGCAATAATTGTTAAGCACTGCAAGTAAAATTATTTTGTTATGCTGTTCAATTGTGGTGTGTGTTGAGTTTGCTGAATTCACCTGGGATCATCAGCCTCAACACTATTGGATTAGGGAAAAAGGAGTTGGCAATTATTCTGCTACTAATCACTATCCAATAACCACTATATAGCTGACTTATCCTTGGTTGGTTGGCTTGCTGACTTTGTCTAGGTAAAAACCATTACTGGGAAGTATTTAAGCTTTCAGGAGAAAAGATAAACTCCGATGAGACTTTTCTTTTGAAAATTGTGGATAACTTTCAATTTTGGAGGGGGCTGCCTTGTCTCAGACTCATCGCCCGTTATACACGCTGCCAGATTTTCCTTTCTTCTGAAGTTCAAGGTGTACAAAGGGAGACTGATCTGCAACTGGCAGTTTTCTATCCATGCCAAAAGTGTAAATGAACCCTCTTGTAATTTTACTTGGAAGGAAGGGAAGGATTCTAGGACAGAGCAGAAGAGTCTTTGAGGTAAAATCTCCTCATTAGTGCTCCCAGGCAGTCAGATGCATGCCCGATTCATGGGTCATGATTTTCCATTAATTAATTTCAATGGACAGAAAACCATGGACCATGAATAGGCAGCCACCCGAGTTCCTGAGATGTGTTCCCTCATGCAAAACACTGCATCAGGAGAGCTAAATATGAAAATTTACTCCTTTATTTCAGCTCAGCGAGGATGTTGAAACACGGGAAATATACTTAGCAGTGAATTTATCGGCCAGGAAATTTCACTCCAGTTTAGAAGATTATTCATGTTAAAACAGCTGTGCCAAAAATGTCCGATGCACAATGGAAGAATGTGAACAAATTGGGATAGCGTTGCATAATGTGTAAATAATAAACATTGCTTTGCTTCGACCTGTGTTGAAGTGACAATTCAAGGTTACTTCAGTTTTAAATTCTCTTCTTTTCCTGAAAGCAGTGATTGCCACCAGAGTACAATAAGACAGTATCTTGTACAATTAGCATGTTTTTATATGTGAGTCAAAACCTTGCTTGTCTATATGTCACTCCAATAAGAATTACTTCACAGTCAAGTCCAGCTTAGAATTTATTTAAAGTCTACATAGAATCATAGAATTTACAGTGCAGATGGAGGCAATTTGGCCCATCGAGTCTGGACCGGCCCTTGGAAAGAGCACCCTACTTAAGTCCACGCCTCCTCCCTATCCCCATAACCCAGTAACACCACCTAACCTTTTTGACACTAAGGGGCAATTTAACATGGCCAAACCACCTAACTGGCACATCTTTGGATTGTGGGAGGAAACCTGATCACCCAGAGGAAACCCACGCAGACAATCACCCGAGGCCGGAATTGAACCTGGGACTCTGGAACTGTGAGGCACTGTGCCACTGTGCCGCATGTGAGAAAGTGATGAGAGGTTGGAGGCCTCGGTGCTCTTTCCCTTTCCTAGTTAAGGGATACTGAGGCCAACTCTTGACCACTATCTCGACGTGACAACCTCTGCTGAAAGTACATTCATGTCCCCATGTTGCCTCAGCTGAAATCAGCTACCTCAACACAGCCTCAGAGACAAACTTGGAACCTTCTTTGGTAAGTATGATACAATTCCGCACAATTAAGTGTATTTCCTCACTAAGCCATCAGCCACTTTGATTTGAGTTTCAAATTTATAAAATATTATATTGCAAAGTTCATATTAGCAACTCCACATTAGCATTTCTTGGATTTAAAAACAGAAGATGCTGGATAAACTCAGTAAGTCTAGCAGCATCTGTGGAGAGAGAAACAGAGTTAATGTTCCAAGTCCATGTGACCCTTCTGCAGTATTTCTTGGGTTGATTGATTTGCAAAAATGCGTGGCAACAAAAACATTTGGAGTTTTACAAACCTTGCTTGTGTGCAGCACACAATGTATACCTTTTCATGGACCAATTACAAGGTCATGTTTTGACCCAAAGTGCTAACACACGGATCTTTGGTGTATGCTGTCACCGAAGTGCCGTACGTGCTTGGAAAGTTAATTCAATGGTACCCTCTCTTCAGCAGGAAACGATTTAAGGGTTAATTTTCCCAACTGACGGGACAGTATCAGTCACTTGTTATACACACCACCTGCCTGACTTTACTTGCCATTGACTTCAGTTTACTTATGCTGAGACAGGAAGCAGCAGCTACCTCCAATCTCTCTCTCTCCCAATCTGAGGTTAGCACACAAGTTAGGCCATGAATAGTGCATGTGCTTATTGAATGTCCTAACCTCAGAATTTATACAGAAGGAGTGCACCCATGAGGCAAAACAACATTTTATGCCAATTTTATATTTAATTTTATGAAGCTTGACAAATCACCCTATGTTCAAAAGGGTGCAGTATCTTTAAGATTGCAATGTCACAATTGTCTGCTCTTTTTTTCATTTTGAGGACGTCAGAAGGAAGAAACTCCAAAACAAAAGACAATACCAAACCATTCCCAGAATGAATGTCTTCAGAGGACAGAAAGGCAGTACTTTGTAGAGCTCATTGACCTGTTTGCTTTTACTCTAGCACTTCTGACATTTGAAAAGGCGAGATCATGCCTTATGGACTGTGTTTATATACTTTACAGACAATTTTGTTCAATATAGTATTTGGTATAAAAACAGAAAATTCTGGAAACACTTGGGTCTTGCAGCATCTGTGGAGAGAAACAGAGACGCGGGGTGAAATTTTCCCAAAATTTGTCAAAGTTTCAGGGTCTGACTGAAAACTGGTTTGTTTCTCTCCAAAAACACAGCTGAGTTTTCAGACCAGATTTTCTGCAACTTAGTGCACAGACAATGTGGGGGCTTGGTTTACATGGTTACTCTGGTGTGGTGGGGCTGATAGAGTCGGCAAGGCTGGCTCCACAGAGGATACCATTTTTAAAGAGTGCTCCGAACTGCATTTAAAGTATACTTTGTCCAACCCCCCCCCCCGAAGAACAAAGAGGACCACCCCTACAAACATTGAGGCGACCCCCCCCTCCCAGCTCACTATAGAAGTATCAAGGGGCCCATCTCCCCTCCCTCCACCACCATGGAAGTATTGGGAAGCACTCTGTCCCCTCCCCCAACACCATGGAAATATTAGGGAGCATTTTCCCCCTTCATAGCCATTGCCCCTCCAAACACCCCCATTTAGTTATCAGGGCTCTCCCCACTCCCTGCCCAGCCCCCACCTCATAGTCATCAGGGACTTGCCTCTCCTCCCCCCCAACACACATTAGGGGAGCCCCTTCCCAATGGTTCAGGGTTGCCCCCCTTGCCAGAGCCCCCTTGGCACTCCCCTTCACGTGCCCACTTGCCAGTGCCCACTTGGCCAACCTTGACCCTCAAACCCCAGCGCACATGCTACGGTATAAAGCTGTTTAATTTATTAAAATGTATTCAAATTTGTGGAAATCAGGTTCAAACCTTCGCTGGACATCACGTCACCGGTGGGGGCCGGGAAGATCTCAAACCAAGATCTCACCAGCGTAAATCCCATTTTGGCCCTCTCGTGGGATTTGACGGCAGTGACTGGATTTGCGCCCACGGCGAACAGGGCCACTAGTTCTCACCCAACATTTCAGATTTGTGACCTTTCATCAGAATCGGCCCTGTTAAATTCTGTTATATTTTCTTAACTTGCTTAGGTTTCAACATATTTTAATCAGAGGTTTTATCCTGAAACAGATCTTGTATCTGGTACTTTCCCATCTTTGAAAAAGCATGAAATGTATTGGGAATCTTACATTATCTGTGGTGCTTGGTATTACTGTTAAACAGGACATTGTTAGCCTTGGGCTACACAACCTAAGATATAGACCACCAGATCGCAAGGGACCTTCCTGCAGTGAATCTCATAGAACCACTGAAAGAGAAACAATATTCATAAAAACGTATAGCATAAGATAAACATTTTGCGTTTACTCCTCGGCTTCTCAAAAAAATAAGATACTCCCGTATACATTTCAGTATTCATTATTTTGTAGAATGAAAAGTTATCAAGATAACCAATAAGTAAAGGCATCCTACATTCATGTACATATCACTAGTCCAGCCAAATGCAGTAAGAGTTTAATTAAAGTTGGCTTCCTCTTCACAAAGGCAACATTCAAATATTGGTCACAATTATCTACAAAATGTTGTAATCAGTGTAACACTAAGAACCAGCCCAGCATAATTCAGAGAGCCTCTAATATACTGGTAAGCAGCAAGCATTTCAAAATGATTTATCAAAGCTCCCAATCTCCCCAATTGGGAATAGAAATCAATGTACAAAACATATGATTTACTGTGTGTAGCCATATGCGCTGTACATATTTTATTACTCTAGATCAAAGAACCAGAAAAATAGCACTTAGGAAGCCCATCTGGGGTTTCCTCACCGTAATACCAACAGCAATAAACAGACAGATGAACAGAGGGACAGACAGACAAAAAGGGAGAAACCGACGAACAAAAAGAGGGAAAAAGGTAATCAGACAGAGAGGGACAAAAGAACAAAAAAAAAAGATATGGACAGCTAATGAGGGACAGGCAGGAACAAAGAGAAAGCTGGACAAACAACAAGAGGCGTAAAGGGCCAAAGAAAGAAAAAAGGGAGATTTATAGACATAACAGAACACTTGGAATGGTGCAATAATTCTAAAAGATTATTTTGTCAGAACAAAAGTAATTTTTACCCTTCAGTAAAAGCTAAATAAGTATTTTTTGCATGTCGATACTCTGGCAACGGTTTATGAGGGCCAGAGTGCCCGAATTGCAGGGTGTAAGTTTTGGTTCTGACCACATTCAGCAGTCTTTTGGAGAACTGTAGAATATATTTTACTACAAAGTGCAAAATATAAATGTGCACCCACCATGAATCTATTCGAGCTGCACTATGAATGTGAAGGTATTACCATTTCATTCGTCAAGTCATCCAATCTCTTTTTCAATTATATACTTGTCAACTTCTGGTCAGTTTCTTAAATTAAAAATAATTCAGTCAGTGTTCTTTGTGTACTTGGTTGATTTAAAGGCATAACTGTAAGTGACTAGGCTTAAAAGGAAAATATCATTTGGATAAAAGAAATGACAGAAATTGAATGGCATTATAGAATGGTGGGGGGGGGGGGGGGTGAGAAATGTTTTGGAGCTGGTTGATTCGGTAGATTAAAATGCAATAATTTTATCTTTGGGACGAAGGTATGATGTGGTTCTCTCTGTGACCGTTATTAAATAATTAGGGCTGCATGGTCTACATGACTACATTGAGAAATTGGATTCACACCACCACAGAGAACGTAGACTCATATCTTCCATTGTTGTAACAGAGCGCTTCTCAGCATGTTTGAATAAAACTCCCTTGTACATTATTTTAAAGCAGCGGTTAACCAGATTAATTTCAAACAGCATACAAATGAATTTTGAGTGAACACACTAACCAGTTACCCTACCAGAGAAATTAGAGCCCCCGGGAGCTTTACATGATGTGTGTAGGTAAACACATTCTTTATAAATTGGTTTAGGGTTTTGTTATACATATAACACAGAAGAAATTTTCCCCTCAGGGTCAAAGCTGATGCAAGCAAGTGAGGAGGAGAGGGAGGAGATTGATTTCTGGATCTAAAGCCCTTTGAAGGTGCTTGGGTCAGAAGTAGCTCTGGCTGCTGTTTTGGGGATGATGCCATTAATCATCTGAAAATTTTGTAGTGATTTCCTAAGTGATTATAAATGTAGGATACAGAATCAAGCAAAATATTTCCTACAAACAGGAAAGCAGTTGCACACAAGTTAGACATGCTTCATCCTACCCTGAGTGAACAGGTTCATTTACATAGGAGGATCATCTTTAGTCAAGAGGACATCTGCAGCCTGGAACATTGATTTGCCCGTTGAAGGTGGTTGCAGAGGGGGTATATGGACATGTGATGAAAAATAGGGAATACAGATAACAAAACAATGATTTATGTTTGTATATTCCCACAGTGATAAATATTAGCTATTAACAACCAGTGAACAGCATTTGAAAGTTAGTGTCCGTGGTTACAATTCCGTCTATTTCATCTGTTGGTGATCTCACAGAACTAACTCGAGGTCTCCGGCATGTCAGCCACAGTGTTCATCTTATTATGTTAGCTCAGCCTTTCTTAGTTTAATTGCCAACGAACGATGGATGTTTTCAGTATTCACAACCATGTCCTTTTGATCTATTCTATTAGTATTGATCACCGATGTCAAAGGTGCCTCTGTCACGTAGTTTCTGGACAGATTCACAATGAATTACTCTACCTGGCCAATTTGAAAAGAAAATGAAAGATACTTTCTTCCTCATCCCCCATGTTCTAACCACACATCTACCCCCACCCCCCCCCCCCCCCCCCCAAACCACCCCACCGCTGAAAGATAGGCTGTTCCTGAGTTCCAAGTGAGAAACATTGCCTGCAAAAGGGTTCCTATTCTACAGAACTGCTGTTTTTTGTGCCTCAGTGACAATTGTATCGATTGATTACACATAGTAGGCAGCAAAAATTACAGGTTAAAAATGATCATGTCTTTCTTATATGCTTTTGCCATTAATCGGAATAAACATTTAAGTGTGCTGGCTTTGAATCGAACTACTGCTAGGTCAAACAATGGCGTAGTTATTTTAACCCTTAAGAGATAGTTTGCTCCCTCAATTACACTTACTTCCATACAACTAGGGGATGACAACATCTAAAAGAGATAAGATGAAGAACAGAAATGCTGGAGATCAAACTGAAGATACCACAAATATGCAGCAGGTCTGCCAGGATATAAAAGAGAAAGGATAAGTTCATATTTCACATGTGAAATTTTGTCAGAATTGAGTATGGCCTGAATTCTGAAGACTAATCTGTCTTTCTGCTGACCAGCATTCCGCTATTATATTCCAATCTTTTGTGAAATATTAGAAATCAAATGAATTTGATCATTATTTCCTACTTGGAAAAGAATTGCACCTTTCTAAAGCTGAGATGGCCTGACAGTTTAAACTTCAGTTGTGCCCACAATTGTCATCTGTGTTCGTCCAGGTTCACAATGAAGAAGAAAATTTTGACTACTTTGTAAGCGCACCAGTTAAGATACATGCCTCAGATGATCTGGCCTAACTTAGGAATCCAGTTGACAATGTCAATCCTTTCTCTTCTGCCCCTGGTTCTTAAAACAAGATTGTAAGAATATTGTTTTCTTCATGGCCCACTTTATACCGTTAGTCCCGGGCATTTGTTTCAGAGCAGTGAACACCGTAGCAGGAAGCAGAATAGCAAAAGTTTTAAAGTCAGTCATATTAAATTATCTTAATAGATCTATGCTATCATTAAAATGTAAATGTAGACTGAGACCACCTAGGGTGCTTAAACTCTGTGTTGCATCACACCAACTCCAGTTATACTGCAGCCTGTGTGATGCCCAAGTGGTGTGAGATTATTTCTTTGTGGCAGCCTCTGACTGCTTGCCAAAATTAGAAGCATCCTTGAATTAACTGCTTCAAACCACAGTCACACTTTCGTTTCCCTGCCACTGTGATGTGAAAACTGTCACGTTGATAGTGAAATTGCAATATAATTGGTCCTTAAGAATGCTCTTGGAGGGATTCATTTTGTTTTCAATGGCAAAATGGAAACAATGGAAACTTATATTAGTGGTGATGCAAGTGCTGGTTGTGATAGACCTGAGGGAGGAAATAGGATTTGAATCATGGAGGAGTGAATTTAAGATTAATGAGCTTGAATAAGATTGAATTAAACTTTGCCAAGTCACATTCTGATTTCTCACTTCTGACAAAAGGTCGCAGACATGAAACCTCAGTTTCTCTCCTCACAAAAGCTGTCAGATCTGCTTAGTATTTTCAGCATTTTCTGTTTTTATTACATATTCCTGTGCTGTACGTTCTAAACCGCTTACTTAATCATTGCCCCTGGTTTTTGCTGATATTCTCCAGGAGTGATTTTGAATGGAGAACTCCGTTCCATGGAAGGAAGCCATCCGATCCACCTTGAGCCATTAGTTGTACTTGCAACTGATCCTTTGAACAACTTTGGCAATAGTAATTGATACAGCATTTGTGGACCATTTACATTCTTGTACTGGCAAAAACAGAAGTTCAGCTATGATTAGCTCAGACAGGAAAGGACAAAATATTAGTAAGCAGACTGAGCAGGCTTGAGTGCTTCTATCTTGTCTGAGCTGTATAATGGTTTGCACGGCTAGATTGACATTACATATCTTTCCAATTGTCAAATATTTTATTCATATGTGAGGTGAGTTGTGCTATTTATGTTGTAATTTGGTGATTCAGTTCTGTTTACGTTTGGCTCTGGGACTTCCATCTTCCATCTACAAAACTCATAAATATGAAATGAAAGTGAGGGTCACCTTGTGAAATGTGTCATATGAGTCACTTCTACTTTATTACTTTTAATAAGTATCAGGGAAAGACAAAGTAAATAAAAGTGTCAAGGAGCTATATTGTTTTGAGATTTACACACAATTGTACCTACCTTTTAATTTTGACTTTAGTGTGGTCGAACAATTTATGCATCTACTTTGCGGAATATGTTGAAAGCATGGCATCAAACTACTTCACAACCATTACAATGGAATTTAACAGTGATTCTCCCGATTTAGGCAATCAATTCAAGCTCTCTGCGAACCCCACCCACCGCACCACACCTCATTGCTACCATGTAAATACACATGTGCTGTGAGATAGAACACAAACAACCATGGGACTTGATAGAACCAAAAGATTTATTGGAATGAGACAAAATAGAGGATCTGCTGGAAATCTACTAGAAAGTGCTGGAAAGGTCAGTTGGCATCGGGAGCAGTAAGATCGCCTAATCTTTAAGATCAGCTGTTTTTCTGAAGAGACCCTGCGGAAACATTAACCTGTCTTGCCCTTTCATATGTTGGCCACTCAGCTGTCTAATTTTGACCCTCAGCTCTATTTTAGCATGTTGTCAAGAATTGCCTTCCCTGAAATTTAAGTATCACTTTTAATCCGCTGATCGCAATAAGAATGAGGGCGATTTGAATGGTTGGAACATCAGCAGGGTGGAACTCATTATTTGACAGGCCCATTCCTGATAACATGTGAAGCTCAGGCCACAGGAAGACAATGAACTGAGACTCAGAAATCTGCACCTATAATAATAATAATCACTTATTGTCACAAGTAGGCTTCAATGAAGTTACTGTGAAAAGCCCCTAGTCGCCACATTCCAGGACGTGTTCAGGAAGGCTGGTATGGGAATTGAACCCGCGCTTCTGGCATTGTTCTACATTGCAAGCTAGCTATTTAGCCCACTGTGCTAAACCAGACCCTGATGTATAATGCTGTCGCTCAGATGCTGACCACTTGCAGCATCAAGTTTGACATCACCGCCTTTACCAAGGATCAGAAGGCTGCAGAAGACAGATAAAAATATTAGTTACTTTTACTTCCTGAATGGTGGTGGGAAGAAGGCAGTAGGAGCAAGAGGACACAAAGAATTATTGCATCTACCCTGATCCCAGGCCTGTTCCCAACAGCTCTGTGATCCCCTTTGTCCCCTCACTCATCCATCCTTGCACTTTCCTGAACTTGTCTGGTTTTGTTTTGTCAGGCCTCCAGCTGCAACTTCCAGTGATGCACATCCAACTCCCATCCTCCAATCCCACTTCAATGTTGCTGAGTTTGGTCATGTACCAGCTAATCTACAGAAAAGAAACCCGACAGTTAAAATGGCCCGTTCGTTGCATTTTCACACTGAGTTTGATACTCAGTTCATTGATCTCAGAAGCTGGATTATACACTGAGGGCAAGCTTCCTGTGCCCCAGTGTAAATGTTGGGGTAAGCCTGCCTTCAATGAGCTGGCCACTCCACTTGATTTTTTGGTCAACAGCAGGAGGCAGGACTACCTCCAGGAGGAATTGCCACCTCAGGAACTTAAGAATTCTGAAAGATTCTTCCTGGAATGCCGATGGGAAGAAAGCATCAGGGTGAGTTGTGCTGTTCAAGGTCACTTCGGGATTTCTCGGAAAACTGAGGGAAACAGTTTTCAGCAGACGCTGGACCTGATGACTCAGCGAAAACAGGGAGATGTAAAAGAGTTGGAAGCTGCAAGTGACTTTGAATGATGTAGCCATCTGAGATGGCCACCTGCAAAGGACACGGGAATTATGGCCAACCCAGAACTCAGACAGATACAGAACTTCTGTGTATTTGAAATGCAAGTAGCTAGACCTGATCGAAACCCCCGCATGTCTGCATTTTAATGGCCCGTTCCCCAGAACAATAGGACTCCAATCAAGAAACCGGTACAGCCACAGACTGATCGGCGCCACTCCCCTTACTCAGAGAGCCCAACCGCCAAGGTCAATGACCGCTAAGGACCCACCCAGCCACCAATGCATCCGCCCCTTTATTGGCCAAAATCGAAGGCAGTGATCGAAGCCTGTCGTATTATTGGGTCCAAGATTAAGGACCGCCCCAAGGAGCGCGAAACCCAGAGGGATAAAAGGGAACACAGCCATGTATTCGGTCTCTTTTGGACCCGGCCTGTGCCAGTCTCTTTTGAACCCGGCCTGTGCCAGCCTCTTTTGGACCCGACCTGTGCCAGTCTCTTTTGTACCTGGCCTGTGCCAGCCTCTTTTAGACTCGGCCTGTGCCAGCTTCCTTTGAATCCGGCCTGTGCCAGCCCAACTGCAGCATAACGGCCAGACAGCCAAGTTCAAGGCCAACGATCACTCCCTGATGGATGAGCCCAGCAGAGACAGAGCCACTTCTTCAAACCAGCCATGTGAGATCAATAAAGGCCTTATCAATCTGCACAGCACCGGTCACCCTGAAGTTAAGTATAGGTTATTGTAGTTGATAGGTGTAGTTTACCTTGTAGTATATTGTGCGTGTATGCCGAAGTAACCCTTGTGTGTAAATAAACCATCTTTAAACTTGTACTGACTAACTGGTTGCATGGTCATTTGACCGATATACGGGAAAGCCTTGTGGTTCAGTAAGAGAAATAGAAACACCCACAGTATTGGCGATGCTGTTGGGACATAACATCATATCATTAAAAGAGCCTCAGTATCATATTGGCGACTCTAAAGAGCAACATTATTGGTGACGCTGGTGGGATAGTATTCCAATTGGCAACAATGGTTTTATTGAAAAGACTACTGCTGAAATTCTCCAGTTGTCAGAATTCTCTTCTCTCGCTGGCAGCACGCCACCGCCAGTGGGTTTCATGGCGACGTGTTGTGTTTTCAATTGGAAATCCCATTGTTAAATGGTGACAATATCGAATCTCGCTGCCACGAAATATGCTGCTGGTGAACTGGAGAATCCAGCCATAAAATTCTTCAGAAACCATGCTGTAAAGTAAATGTGGCATGGGCTTATCAGTCGTGTTAAAACACTGATGAAGAAATGTCTTTGCTGTAATTAAGAATATTAACCTACGAAGTAATGTTTAGTTGCTGTTGCTTTCAATTTGTTATAATAAGTCTTTAAACTTGAAATCTTGTCATGCAAGTTCCTTTAAGTTGGCCACTGGGAATTCAAATACCTTTTTAAATTTTATTGATCAGGGATTATAACAGAAATTGATTTTGATATGGGGCAAATAGAATCTTCCCAGTGGGAAAGGCAGAGCCATGTGCACTCCAGCTGTAATAATGTTACTTTCACAATTTGGAATTCTCACTTAACCATTTAAATATGGAGAAAGTTTTGGCAATCCACTGCATTGTTATCATTTGCTGCATTATTGGATGGTCATCAAAGGTGGTGCTCACACGAAGGGTTGCGTTGCAGAAGAAGGAACTTGGTTCTACATCCAGCTCTACTGTTTGTGACTTGGGACTACTTAATGCTGCCACTTGATGCCCAAAATGGAAAGAGATGCATTCCCCAGCACCAATACCCCTGAACTCAATGAGCATAAAGTGACCATCTTATCCCAACAGATAAAGAAAATGGAAGTGGTACTTGTGTGTGTGGCAGTGGGGGGAGAGGTTATATCAAGGTTATACAATCATGTATATAGTGCACATTTGAAATTCTACATTGTGAAGTATAATCATAGATAACTGGCAGTAAAAGATGTCTTTCTCTAAATGGAAAATGCAATTCAATATGAACGCCATTAGTGTCAAATAGAGCAATTATTTCTTTGTTCTTTTCGTTTGATGTTCCCTGTTTAATTACTGATGGACAAGAATGCTGATTACACCAAAAGAATATTTTATAGTTTAATCTTCATCCACTTTTATATTTAGTTAGAACTATTGTAAGAAGATCTGAAAAATGTTCATTTTGAGCATGGCTTTAAAGCCAAAATGGAAAACCACCAGATTCCTATGGTTATTCACCCAATAATGTGGCTACAATCAATTAATCACAGGTTATTAATTCTCAATGGGTCAAAATCCATCAAGGCCGTATTATTTCTGCACCGTTTGTGTCATTTCCCAAATAACACATAGTAATTCCGGGAGATTATAGGTTATCGACCAGCACAGAGATGCTCAAGGTCAGACAGAAAGGGTAGCATGAACACAAATCAGTTTCTCCAATGAATCAACCAAGATCACTGAACCCCATAATGATCGAACATCTTGTAATTGTAAGCAAAACCTAAATTTATCCCACTCATCTTGTCAAATATAGGGTGATGTTAACAGTTACAGGTACAAGCATAGTTTGCTGTATTGCTTTTTTACTTTTATTTCCAGATATCAAAAAAATTCACCATTCCGAATGAGTGTCTTGTGCCAACCGCACGTCTCTATAACTCTGAACGAATCAATAGAGATGGCAGATAAACTGGCTAGTTACTGCACACACTGAGGGCAGCACAGTGGTGCAGTGGTTAGTATTGCTGCTTCATGGGTCCCAGGTTCGATCCTGGCTCTGGGTCACTGTCCATGTGGAGTTTGCACATTCCCCCCCTGTTTGAGAGGGTTTTGCTCCCGCAACCCAAAGGAGAGAGAGGAGTTGAACACGTGGCCACAGGGATGGTGCAGGAGGGAGGGTTTTGGTTTCCTGGATAATTGGGGCTCATTCTGGGGTAGGTGGGACCTCTACAAACAGGATGGTCTTCACCTGAACCAGAGCGGTACCAATATCCTGGGGGAGAGATTTGCTAGTGCTCTTCGGGGGGGTTTAAACTAATTCAGCAGGGGGATGGGAACCTAAATTGTAGTCCTAGTGTACAGGATGTTGAGAGTAGTGAGGTCAGGGATAGGGTTAAAAGTTCGAAAGAGGGCACCGGCAAGCAAGACGCTGGTTTGAAGTGTGTCTACTTCAACGCCAGGAGCATCCGGAATAAGGTGGGTGAGCTTGCAGCATGGGTTGGTACCTGGGATCTTGATGTTGTGGCGATTTCGGAGACATGGGTAGAGCAGGGACAGGAATGGTTGTTGCAGGTTCCAGGATTTAGATGTTTCTGTAAGAACAGAGAAGATGGTAAAAGAGGGGGGGTGTGGCATTGTTAATCAAGGAAAGTATTACGGTGGTAGAAAGGACGTTTGAGGACTCGTCTACTGAGGTAGTATGGGCCGAGGTTAGGAACAGGAGAGGAGAGGTCACCCTGTTGGGAGTTGTTTATAGACCTCCGAATAGTTCCAGAGATGTAGAGGAAAGGATTGCAAAGATGATTCTCGATAGGAGCGAGAGTAACAGGGTAGTTGTTATGGGGGACTTTAACTTTCCAAATATTGACTGGAAATACTATTGTTCGAGTACTATAGATGGGTCAGTTTTTGTGCAGGGTGTGCAGGAGGGTTTTCTGACACAGTATGTAGACAGGCCAACAAGGGGCGAGGCCACATTGGATTTGGTACTGGGTAATGAACCCGGCCAGGTGTTAGATTTAGATGTAGGTGAACACTTTGGTGATAGTGATCACAACTCGGTTATGTTTACTTTAGCAATGGGCAGGGATAGGTATATACCGCAAGGCAAGAATTATAGCTGGGGGAAAGGCAATTATGATGCTATTCGGCAAGATTTAGGATGTATAGGATGGGGAAGGAAACTGCAGGGGATGGGTACAATCGAAATGTGGAGCTTTTTCAAGGAACAGCTACTGCGTGTCCCAGTAGTAGACTCGCCAACTGTAAGGGCATTTAAGTGGTCACTGGATAGACACATGGATGAAAATGGAATAGTGTAGGTCAGATAGGCTTCAGATGGTTTCACAGGTCGGCGCAACATCGAGGGCCGAAGGGCCCGTACTGCGCTGTAATGTTCTATGTGCAGGGTGGGTGGACTGGAGAAATGCCCGTTAATTGGAAAAAAATGTATTGGGTACTCTAAATTTATATTAAAAAGTTATTACATACACTTGTAATAATGATTTCACACTTCACAATGACTTCAACTACCTAGCTATGAGTACACCTGGCATATATTTTGATCAAAATAAAATATTCAGAAAGTGGAAATCTGAAATAAAAACTGAAAATATTGGGACAATTCAGAAATTCAGGCAGTAACTTTGGAGAAAGAAACAGATTTAATGGACGCAAATAAACGCCCAAAAAAAGAGTCCCGTTTTTGGTGCGAATAGCAGGGTGTTTCTTGGCATTCGACCCTGCTACCAAATGGGCCTCCTTTGTTGGCCTTGGCAAGGATCGGACTCCCAAGGCCACACTTACCTCACTTCCTGCACTGACTAGCTGTATTGACAAGCTCAGCTCAGCTCGTCAATGCAGGACGAGATCTTGCATCATTTTTAAATGCTGTCCCAATCTCTGGATGCCCATTGGACTCTCCACCGCAGCTTCCGGGTGCCAGCACCATCCCAACCTACCTCTTAGAGGGTCCTCCAGCCCCCCCTCACCCCACCTGTTAAGGGCAATGCGCCCCTGGGCCCAATCCCGAACATGGGTATTCTGGCACCTGGGCACCTTGGTATTGCCAGCCTGGCACCGAGGCCATGTCACCTGGGAACCTTGACAATGCCAGGGTGGCACTGCTAGGATGTCCAGGTGACACTGCTGGGGTGCCTTGACAGTAGCGCCATGGTGCCAGGCTGGTACTGCCAAGATACCCGGGTGGCAGCCAAAGTGTCAGGTTACTGCCCTACACAGACTCCGACCACCTGGGGTCCACCAATGACTTGGGAGACCTCCACAGGCGCTGTTACACCTGGTCCACCTTTGTGTGGACCAGTGCTACATGGCACCATGGTGAGTTCTCGCAGGCACGAGCGTTTGTTTGTTCGCAGGCCTCAGGAGAATCCAGCGTCAATGGTTCACTTAAATATGTAAATCTGTATCTTGCCCAGCGAAGATGAGATCCTTTTTGTAATTTCCCCTCTCCTTCCATCCTCTCGCAGATGCTCTCTTTTGTTCTTTCCTTGCACTTTCTCCAACGTCTGTATTTGCACCTGAAATGTTAAATGTTTTGTTCTGCCATCTTCAGGCAGAACAAAGCTTTGTCCTAACAGAATTGTGAATCACCGGATGATTACTTTACAGGAGGAGGCCACTCAGTTCATTATACCCATACTAGCTCTCTGTAAGAATGATACAGCTTGTCTCACTCTCCCCCTCTTGCTCCTTAGCCCTACATTTTTCCTCCTTTGGATGCTTATTCAATTCCATTTTGAAAGTCATGATTGAATCTGTCTCCAACGTACTCTCAGGCAGTGCATTCAAGATCTAAATCACTTGCTGTGCAAAAACAATTTTCCTCATGCTGCCATTAGTTCTTTTGCCATTTTAAATCAGCGTTCTCTGGTTCTCAACCCTTCTGCCAATGTTTTATGAATCATACCATAACTTCCTTATAGCTGACAGTCTAATTTACAAAGCTATGTTTACGGAGAGGACCAATGTTAGGAGAGATCATGAAGACACAATGGGCGTGATTTATTGGCCATGTCGGGACCGGACAAGGCCGGGAGATCGCGCGAGAGGCCTTTCCTAGGATTCCCACGGTCGTTACGCCTCGCAAGATCAAATTAGATCTAGCAAGACGGCGTGAGATGTTGCAATCTGGATCGCAGTCACAATGGGCTGGACCCAGACTTGCCAATGCCAGATCTAACCGGCATTCTGGATCTACTGGTCTGGCAGTTGTGCCTCCAGCTGGGTGCCGTTTAGCACTGGTACCCTCAAACAGAACAAGTGAAACGGCACTTGGTGAGTGGTGTCCCAGGCGGTTGGAGGCCCCCCCCGGTATTGGTATCTGGGCATAGTGGCACCCTGGCACTGCTGATGCCACCCAGGTACTTTGGCACTGCCAGCCTGGCACCCCAGCATTGCCACCTGGGCACCTTGGCAGTGCCACCTGGGTGTCAGCCTGACATTGCTAGGGTCCAGGTGGGATTGCAGGCATTTTGCTAATGCCGGGGACTGGGACTGGGGGTGCAGGGGACCCAACCTCCTCCCCCCCCCCCCCCCCCCAAACAGGTGAGTTGGGGCGTTGGGGTGTGTCTGGGGTTGGGTCAGGGGAGTCGAGAGATCAGAGCACCATTTAACAACGTTGCCCCGATCGCCTCCTGCACTGGCGAGCGGAGCTCCTCAGCACAGGAAATGCAACTGGGAGCGACCTCAGCAAGAATTCCCTGCTGAAGCCCGAAAAAAATGAGTGTCATTAATTAGATAGCCGGGTCCCACACAACCCCTCCAATCCCGGACAGAACGGACTCTTCTTTTTTGTTAGATCATGCCGAATAATTGCATTGACATTTAAATCATTGACAAATCCTTTTTAAAAGTCACAAAGAAAATCGCTATTGAACTCCAGACATCTCAGCTGACGAAGCGACATCAGATAATATATATCAGGCTAAGAAGATTTCGGCAGACATATTACAGAAACAATGCAAACAGTTAAGGAAATTTGCATATACTGATGTTTTGATGTCAAACTAGCATCAATCGGTTACGTGCAAATTTCCTCTGAACATTAGGTGCAAAGCCAATCTTGTGCTGTAATAATGTTGAAAGATTTCAGGAAAATTTGTGCCATTCATTTTAAGAAGCCCTTGTTATCTGTATGATTCCAACTAGCTGGGCCCCCCATTCCTTTCCCACTAAAATGGTATCTAATGGCCCCACCAATTAGTCTGCCACTGTTCTTTTATCGCCCAAACTACCTCACTCATGTCTCTCGTATCAGTCAGCGGGAACTTGGTAACAGGTCAAAAAGAAGAACAGGGAAGAGGCTAGGAAAAACAGAAAGATCAGGTTGGAGAACGGAACTCAGGGAACAAAACAGGAAAAGATGGAGAGGCTGAGCATAAAGAAAGAAAGACAGGAGCAAATGGGGGCCGTCAAAAGGAGAAGCAGAGAAACAACACAAAAAGAAGAAGAAATTAACATCCAGGAAAGGAAATAATATGGAGAATCAAAGAGAACTGGATAAAAGGAAAAAGCAAGGGGGCACATTTGTTGCTGGTGTATCACATATCAACACAAACAAGAATTGATTGGAAATGTAAGAAAGGTTTGACCAAGTTGTGGGTATGCTGTGCTCTGACAACACCCCTCCCCTGCACCCTCCTCCCCACCCACAACAATACAAATCTCATCCTGCTTCCAGCTCTGACAAAGAGTCATCCAGACTCAAAACGTTAGCTGTGAACTCTCTCCACAGATGCTGTCAGACCCACTGAGATTTTCCAGCATGTTCTGTTTTCTGTTTCAGATTCCAGCATCTGCAGTCATTTGCCTTGATCCGATTTGGTGTGCCTGCTTTTAAGAACATAAGTCATTCCTTTACATTATTTTTCTGTCATAACCGTCTGGTAATCACCAACCACTGCAGCACTTGTCCTCACACCACATTGGTGCCTCGACCATACCTTCCTGCCTGCCTGTCTAATCCAACTTGCCTCGGTGTTTAATTTCCAATTATACTTTTCACTGTCTAAACAAAGATGAATAAGAATAAAGAATTCCCTGACACCGACGGTAGAAGTGAAAGAATTTAAAACAGAAAATTCTGGATCTTTGGAGTAGACCCATTAGTTTCTGAATAGAGAAAGGACACAGGCCAAAAATGCCCTTGAACTTACTCCTGGTGCACCTTTGTAACTTCACAGCAAGTGAAGCAGGAACAATAAGGGTGTAGGCCCGTTGATCGTCCAGGTACATGATACATAAGCAATCTCACTAATAGAGTGAGTAAGTTAAAGGGGGAATGGTTAGAGGAGCGAAAGTCAGAGGGGCAGCACGGAGGCGCAGTGGGTTAGCCCTGTTGCCTCAGGGCGCCGAGGTCCCAGGTTCGATCCCGACTCTGGGTCACTGTCCGTGTGGAGTTTGCACATTCTCCCCGTATTTGCGTGGGTTTCACCCCCACAACCCAAAGGTGTGCAGGTTAGGTGGATTGGCCATGTTAAATTGCCCCTTAATTGGAAAAAAAAGAGGAGCGAAAGTCAGAAACGTCAAAAGGCAAGGATGCTGACTTTTGTTACCAATGCTTACTTTCGTTAATCGTTTCAATTAGCAAAAAGTGGGAACTTCCAAAAGCTGGAATTAAAGGAAGGAAATACAAAAGTGAACTCAATAAGGCAGTGACGAAGCATCAAAAGAATTAAATGTCATAAAACTATTTAAATAAGCCGATTAAAAGGCATGGAATATATATGCAAATAAGAGCCCTCGAAAATGCAGAAAAATTAAGAATATGTCAGTGGGAAAAACAGACAAGAAATGGGGAACAATTGTTGGAAAGTTGCTGAAATCAGGATTGAGACCAGAAACCTACAAGAACGTGCAGGAGAAAACTTGGGTAGTAAGATAATTTAATTGGTCCTGTACTCCCAGTGGAGAATGTGATTCTGAGAATTGGAGCCAGACTGCGGTAGTCCAAAATCTGACCCAGATTCCCTTTGTGTGGTACTCTCATGCAGGAGTTTGATGCACTGAACGTAAAAGGAAGCCAGTAATGGTATGAAATGGCCCTTAGGTGGCCAATAATTACAATCTTAGGCCCACTTGGCACCCCCACTTCCTCATAAAATTACAAATATATTGAACCCGGTGGGAAGGCCAAACGGAAGCTTATGCAAACCTCCCAGTAGGGTACTGTAAAATTCTGCCCATAATGTGGAGTAAGATGGGCCTGTTTGAAAAGAGCCAAGATAAAAGATAAGCTACCTTGGAAAGAAAACGCTGTCCAATTTTTGGTACCAAACTTTAGCATCAAACATAGCCAGGTTCAGCTTTGCTCAGCACAGTTCAATGCACTGCTGCTTCACAGCTCCAGGGTCCCAGGTTCGATTCCCAGCTTGGGTCACTGTCTGTGTGGAGTCTGCACGTTCTCCCTGTGTCTGCGTGGGTTTCCTCCAGGTGCTCCAGTTTCAACCCACAAGTTCTGAAATACATTCTTGTTAGGTAATTTGGACATTCTGAATTCTCCGTCTGTGTATCTGAACAGGAGCTGGAATGTGGTGACTCTGGGCTTTTCACAGTAACCTCATTGCAGTGTTAATGCAAGCCTACTTGTGACAATAAAAATTATTATTATAAAAAATCAAATTTCCTTTTGCTATGTTCTAATAATTTGCATACTCTTTCGGAACAAAATACTCACGTTCCCATTCCTCAATAACACACCCAATCAGTGGCACTTATAAAGTCTGGAGCTCAGCCACAATTAAACTAATGCTTGAAGCCTCAGTACCAGTACTACTGAGCCGAAAGAAGTCTTGCCCTGGCACATTTCTGATGGAAATGCCCTGCAGAAAATCCAGTTTGTCCAAATTCATTCCAATTAATACCCTTTCAGTTGATCTAGAAAGGAGACTTTCATCCCATCTGCCGATGTTAAATTTGAACCAAAATCCCAGAAGTGAAGATGAAGTGCTCCAAATAGCTCTCCCCTTATCCAGTCAAGTTACATTGAAGCTGTCTGTTGGCAAGTTTATATACTTAAATCAGAATGGCATATTTTTCGGGTAAAACAATTTATTGAAGTAATTCAGAATTTTAAATAGAATAATGTTGGATTGGAATGTTTCCCAAATTACATAGCTGCAGCACAACTGAGAGATTCCATTTGCTTTCTAATCCTTCTTGACTTTGTACAACACTGTCAAAATAATAGTATGTAATTTGTTTCTAGAGTTTTTGGGCACGATTTATCTGAATGGGAATAGAGTCCCGTAGGAGCACATAGAACATAGAACATAGAACAGTACAGCACAGAACAGGCCCTTCGGCCCTCGATGTTGTGCCGAGCCATGATCACCCTACTCAAACCCACGTATCCACCCTATACCCGTAACCCAACAACCCCCCCCTTAACCTTACTTTTTATTAGGACACTACGGGCAATTTAGCATGGCCAATCCACCTAACCCGCACATCTTTGGACTGTGGGAGGAAACCGGAGCACCCGGAGGAAACCCACGCACACAGGGGGAGGACGTGCAGACTCCACACAGACAGTGACCCAGCCGGGAATGGAACCTGGGACTCTGGAGCTGTGAAGCATTTATGCTAACCACCATGCTACCCTGCTGCCCGGGCGTTTCACTTCGCTCAGAGCGCCAAGGAACACTACGCTATTAAACTCCCATTCGGGTAGATATGGGGTCTCAGTAGGGAATGTCCCGACGATGCTACACTTAGTTGTATTTTCTGCACTGGGGAGCTCTGCTTGCCAGGACATTTCAATGGAGAAGGAGACTGGGACGCCATTTTTCAATGGTGCCCCAATCACTCGACCCAACGACGCAACCCTAGAACACCCCCCCCGCAAAGGCCAAACTCATTTATAAGGGGATCCTCAGGACCCCCCCCCCCCGCCCCCCTCACAGCATCCTGCAATCGCACAGGCCACCCCCGGGCCCCATCCACAGTGCGGGGAAAATGCCAGCTTGGCACCTTAACAGAACCAGCCTGGCACCCTGGCAGTGTCCCTTCTAGCTTGCATTGCCACCCGGGTACCTCGACAGTGCCAGCCTGGCACCAAAGTGGCATTAACAGGGTGCCAGGTTGGCAGTGTCAAGTTGCCCAGATGGCACCAGCAGTGTCAGGTTACCACCCTGCCTAGTGGGCAAGCATTTAGGGGTCTCCGATGGACTGGGAGACCTTCATGAGTGCTATTCCACCTGGTCCCCATTTGTGGAGATCAGCACTGAATGGCTCTCGCCTGAGGTCTCCAAGGCGAGGGTGTTAGGTCCAATCGTCTTGGTTAGATCATGGGCGAGATATTAGAGTGAGACTAGCTGTTTCACTCTAATATGCAGAGTAGCCAAAAAGTGATCAGCCCAAAATGGGCGGGATTCAGATCACGACATCTTGCAAGATCGCGTTAGATCTCGCAAGGCATGGCGAGCTCGGTAGATCCCGGAAGGGGGATCTCCAGGCATCCACCAGCTGTGTTGTGCCGTGCTGCCTTTCAGGAATACCGTGTAACTAATAACTCCTTTAATACACCAATTTTGCATAGTTGAACAGAACGATTACTTTTTTTTCAAATTGTACAATAACCACATTAGCTGTTTTTAATGTAACATGTGTGAGCTTGGCTCAACTGCGCTTAATCAAGATTAATACTCCGTGTGGTTCTGACGAGTGCCGCGGTTATAAATGCATGGACGATTGGGATTCCCAATCGAAGCACAGTCATCGGCTTTTGTTGGGTAGCTTTGAAAGAATTTGTGGTTTATTTGATGAAGAACGGGAAACCACCTGATGTGCCAACGGACATTCATCCTTTAAATAACGCCCCTCAAAACAGAAGAGCTGCTTATTCATCTTATTGCTATTTACAACACTTGTGTTTGGCAGCCAAGTATTCCTAACATCAGTGCTCGTCAAAGTTATTCGTAAGATATTTTTGGTGTTTGCGAAGTTCTATCAGGCATTTCTGAAAGATCGCATTAGGTGCAATAGAAATACAGTCTTGTTTATTCATTCCGAATAAGTCATAATTACAATTCCACAGCTGGGTTCAATTTAATATAGCATTTCAGTAACATTTGGTTTTGAAGATTAGAGAATATGCTTGACGAAGTTAGTCTTTTTCAGTTTATATATGAATGATACAGGTAGCAATTATGCAGCCCCTGTGTATATCTATATCTGAGGAGATTTTACTATAAACATAAAGGGCGAAAAATAAGTTCACACAAATGGTGGCAAGTCCCACAAAGTTTCACAAAATTCATCTCGGTCCTATCTTTCGGCCAGAGGTACCGGTCCTATTCCAGCCGCTTGGAGAGCAGTCTGCATTGACGGTCCATGATTGTAAGGGTGCAAGTAAGTTAAAAATATTGTTCTGGATAAAGGTCTGCCACTTTGAACAGCACAGGCTGGAGTTTAACTTTAAGGAGCAGTTAAGGACTTAATTCCAGCTCCACCACCATAATACGATTGGGGGTGGAAGGCAAAGGAGAGTGGGCATGTCAACTTTTTCATTAACTCAGGTGAAAAGGAAGGGGGTCTGTTTTGGGGGGTTGCTCTGTGCAGAATGGGAACACTCCCCACCAAAATGATAAACCCCCCATGACTCTATCCCTCATATCGGCCTCCAAAATAAGACCCTCACCATCCCCCTTACCCCTCCCGAGGGTGCTCAATTCCTCCCTGATTTACTTTCATCCAATGTCCATACTGTCTTCTTTGTGGCCTGCTTGCAGTCCCAGCAACGTTCACTGCTGAGCATTGGTGCTGTTGGGACTGCAAGAGCTGCCAAGCCAATCTGATAATTCCCAGCTGAACAACGTTCTACAACACAGTTGAGAGCGCCAACCGCACCCTGCTCTGTGATTTCAGCTTGGATTGCGGGAGATGACACAATTCACCCTCTGCCCTCCCACTAGTGCCATTTAAAGGGATATGGTGGAAATTCCAGGTCAGGTGCTTTTTGTTATCTTACCATGGTAATATGCTGCATTCTTTGTCCTTTCTTCCAGAATAGTCCGATGTAGTGTTGACAAAGAATATACCAATCAAAAGATTGAAACAAAACTAATTTATTATGACACTACTAATTAAATGAAATTCACACACTCTACTGAGCTACAAATAATAATTATAATAATTGAATCTGTCTTAACAATACTCAGTAATCTAAATAGTCACTAACTACACTATGATCTAACCATGTGTTAACTCTATTTACCCTAATCTTCTTCTTATGCTTTCACCATGCTTTCTCCTTATGCTATTCCCAGAATTCCCTCTGCTTAAACACAGAGAAGTGGTGACACCCTCTAGTGTTTGATTTACACAGAGATCTAATTATTAACCCTTCACTAACCTGACTATATACACATCATTACACTTTTGACTTTGCTTCATTGCCGCAGCTGAGTGAGTCAAAATACTGCGCGCAGTTTGTCTGGAGGAGTTTGGAAATGGTTTTGGATTCAAAAGGGAATGATGCTATGATGCTATTCTTCGCCAAGCAAATCTGAAGCATTTGGAGGCCTTCCAGCAGAAAGCCTGCTTTCACTAATAGGAGCTTTAGTTGCAGTCCCTCATGGGCTGCAGTGTGACAGGACCAATGAGCAGAGGAAGGGGGAGGAGAAGCTGTACACAAGGGATGGGAAGGAGTAAGAACGGAATCTCAATAGAAGGCTGCACCCATCCAGCATACTGCCTCCACCTTAGCCAGGAGCAGTTATGTTTCATGAAGGAGGTGATCTCGGAACTGTGTTAATCCCCACAGCCCAACCTGCAATCTCAGAGCAGGGTGAGGTAGGTGCTGCCAGGTGAGATAGGTGCTGCCAGTGGTCACCATGGCCCTCAATTTCAAATTTGTTTAACATTGGCTGCACACGCTAATCATTGAAATGAACAGGCAGCACGTTTTTTGTGTACTGCCTGCTTCGGCCTAATTGGGTGTGGGATGATCACACATACCAATGTCTGTTCCTGAAACTGCATCTAATCCGGTTGTTAACCTCAAATTTATTTTCATCAGCGAGCAGCTTAACTGATATTTTGAAACTGTTTCATCTTCCATAGGGTATTTGTTTTGACAAGTTGATAAATCTCTACTATGTTTTTTCTATTCTTCTTTCTTGAATTGTCTTCTTATACATTTAGCCATACCCGATGCGTTCACATTTAATTACACTACATTTAAAATTGTCATAACTGGTTTGATTTCTGATTTGAATTTGAACATAATATAATGTCCCTATTCGTGGGCCTGAATGTTTTGGGTGGCAGGGTTTTGCTTCCTGCCATCCGAAGTGTCGGCCAGGAACACAAACCCGCCAACTTTCAATGTCCCGCAACTATTTCACACTCAGTGAAAAGTGGCTGCAGGCGGGACATCTACCCCTCATTCAGGAAAACGTTCAACCTTAGAGAGCTGCTGGCTAATCTGATTGACAGCCAGCTATCTCATCGCTGCGGCAACAGCGCTGCAGTGGACAGAAGAAGAAATGTCGGGGGAAGTTGGATACTATGTCTGTGCACTGGAGACCCAGATAAATTCAAGGGGTCCCAGGGCAGGGAGGATAATGGAAGGCCTGGAGAGGGGGTGTGGTGGTTTGAAGGGGAATACCAAGGTCTTGGGGGAGAGGCTGCGCGGGGGGGGGGGGGGGGGGGGGAGTAGGAAGATCTTGAGGCTACCAGTGATTAAAGGGGGGAGGACCCAACATCCAAAGGGGCCTTCTGGTTCTGATGGATGGGGACTTCTGAAGGGGACCCCCTGATCCCGCCGTCTAACTGCTGGTTTTTGGCCTACCCCATGCAAGTTCAATGCTCCTGCAAGCCAGAAAATTGAGGTTGTGGGGAAAAGGCACTAAAGAGCCTCAAATGGGACAAGGGGGGCTTCCTGTCTGAGGCCTTGCCCCACCACAACGTAAAATCACTCCACGGTCTGGGTGGGCAGGAACACGGAGGAAATTCCATTCCTTGAATTTCACTCTCCCCCCACCCCACCTTAAAAACTTGCCGGTGAGTTGAGCCTATAATTTTTGTCATGGATTTCTTAATTATGTTCAAATCTCTCACACTTGTAAAATTTATGACGAGAACCACTCCCTATTTAGTTTTGCAAGATTGAAACTTAACATCAGGCAATCTTATCCATCAATCAATTTTGACCTAGGTTGAAGTTTCAGCTAAAGCTTTGTCCAAATAAGTTCAGTGCTTAGCTTCAAAAAAGCACTTAGTGTGGTGTTGTCAATGAATCCAATTTCGGAATTTGGCAAGAAGCTAACAGAAATAGCCAACAACGTGGTTTGTTAAACTGATTAAACTGTTGCTCATCAGGGTCACTTGGTGTGTTGACAGTTTGACAAACGCCTGTCAATCAATATATTATCCCTAAAGTTGTAGGTTTGCGACATTCATTCCTGCAACCATGAAAACAAGGTTTTTGAATATATTCAATCTTCAGTGGGTGGAATTCTCCAACAAAATGATTAAGGGCATACTTCTCTGGTTCAAAGATGCAATGCTTCAGCCAGAGGAGAATTCGAACATTTATGCGCTGCTACTATGAGTGCTGGGAAGGTGTGAGTTAATCCATACAAATGGGCCAGGAAGCTGCCTACATGCATCCTGCCCTAGTCCTGATTCCCCAGGTGAGTGTTTCACTGGGGACAGTAATTCCACTGTTAACCTGACAAGCTGGAGCATTTATTAAGTGTTCTACTCACCCCAGGTTCTCATTCCAACCAAGGAGATGGCTGCAAGAAGACCTGCACCATGCTTCTTTGATGAGGACATCCACAGCGTGTTGGCCACCATTGAGGAGAGGGCATACACCCTGTTACCCATGGTGGGACGGCGACAGCAACCAGGTGTAGTGAATCAAGCCTGGGATGAGATGAAAGATACAGTGAGTGCTGGCAGTCTCACAAAGAAGACCGGCATGCAATGCAGGGAGAAGATATATGACCTCATTTGAGCTGCTCACCTGTGTGACTCTGGCATCACTTCCATCCTTGACCCCTGACATCTGCCCCGAACATTATATGCCAGTAACACTTCACCTACCAGCATGCCCTTCAGAACCCAGCCTCCAGGAACCCCCAACACATACCCTGCCCTCTTTGGCCAGGCGCCGTGCTCACATATGCTACCAGCTGGAAACACCCCCCAAAATTGGTGACCCAACTTCTCACTATGTCCTTTTTATGTCTCCAAGGATAAATTAGGCCATAATCAAAGGGAGGATCAGAAGACGGGCGGAGGCATGGCCGAGATACGGGTACATATCCCCTTTGAAGAAAGGGCCATGGAACTCACGGAGGAGACCGAAGAGTGAACAGTGGCTGACATGGAGTTTGGAATGTTCCAAAGACGTCTGAGCACAATGCAAATTTATCCAGAAGTTCGATCTCAAATGAGACTTTCATCTCCCACAGTGCCACCTTCCCAAGAGCTGACCCTATGTTCTTTGTCTTCTAGGATCCCCATCAAATGAGGCCGGGCCCTCCGGGGTCGCAGACCCGCCTCTAGATCCTCATAACACACCGGAGCAGACCTCCTGGGAAGACACCAGCTTCTCGGCACTGCTTTCACCATTTCACCAGCAGCATCCACCAGCTCAGAGACTTTCACCTTGGTGGGACACGTTAGCTGTCAGGCTTTTGGGTCACCAATTGGTGAGGGAGAGGCCAGTCAGAGGGCCTTTAGGGAACAGCTGTCCCTCATACAGAAGTCACGCCTCTGGAAAAGATGATCCCATCTGTGGTGCAGATGCAGATTCAGAAACAGAATTTACAGGGAGGGGTGTCAACGAATCGGGAGCTGATCAGTTTCTCCCTGGTTCTACAGCCCTATAGGGCTCATTCCACAATCTGTTGAGCCAACTCTGGCAACATGCTTATCTCAATCTGAGCAACATCCTCATCCTACTCAGTGGAAGAGGCCTGCCGTTCTTCCCTCTCTGTCGCCCCGCTGCTGCACAATGTTGCAGAGAATGCAGCAGGCCACCACAATGCACGAGACCCTCTGGAGGCTGTATCGGAGAGCCCCACCCGAGCAGTCCAAGCACGGCAGCGCACCTTGTGCACTCGACACACTGCACAATGACACTCCTGGTTGCTGAGTGAGCAGCGTTCTAACACCTCTATGCCTCAGTGTGAGGCCTCCACACAGGGGTGTCAAGCATGACCTCAGTGGGTCGGCCTTGTCACACACTAGCCAACCCCTCACCTGAGGGAGCACCTGGAACCTCCGAGTGCACCAGGATGTATGCGTCGTGCATATTGCCTGAGTATTGTGCACAAACGTGCCTGATGTACAGCTGGTGATCACACATCAGCTGCACGTTCAAGGAGTGTAACCCCTTCCTGTCAATGAAGGGCATCCTCTGTCAGGCCAGTGCATTGAGGGAGACATGCATGCTATCAATAACCACCTAGACCTGGGGCATGCCAGCGAGGGCATCCTAGTGGGCTTTGTCCTGGATAAAGTGGATATAGAAAGCTGCCCGGGCACATAGGGCATCCATGACATCTCGGATGCACCTGTATGGGAACGTTTGCGAAAACCTGCATATGTCCCTGTTTGAGCTCTGGAATGAGCCAGAGGCATAGATGTTAAGGGCAGCATTCAACTTGACAGCCACCGTCAAGTTGAAGGCTTCCCTTAACCGGAAGTGCGTGTCCTCCTCCTCCCCTTTGCGGTGCAAGGTCCGCCACCATCTGGCACAGGTGGCGCACAGTCTCCTTGGTGAGGTGGAGTCACGGCGGCACATGCCATCGGGCAGCTCCTCAAAGGATGATCGATGAAATTCTAAAGAGAAGGTTGAGTGAAAGGTTAACAAGAAGGTGAGGGGAGGACTGTGGGACAGAAAGGAATGAAGGAAAATCGGTGGCCGAGGGTGATGGCGATGGCGAAGGAGCTGCCTGTCCTTTGGCCTCCTAGTTGGTGAATCGGGAACTGATCAGTTATAAAGGACTCATTTTGTGGTCTGTTGAAAGAGCTCCGGGTTCTCACCTGGCTCATCGTGAACACCATCCTCGCCCTCCTCAGTGGATGTGGCCTGCCATTCGTCCCTGTCCTCCAGCATGTCACCCCACTGCTGCACGATGTTGTGCAGGATTCAGCAGGCCAGAAACATGCCCTGATGTGACGCCACCTTCGTATGTTCTTCTCGGCCTGGCGGTCGGCCAGCACATGAGCCTCACCAGCTGGCTCCTGCTGTTCTGGGGCAGGCTGTTGTCATCCCTGGCTGACCCTGGCGCTCTCACCACTGTGCATCTGCAATGGCAGCAGCGGCCAGGTAGAGAGCTAGCACAGGAGGCTGAGTTCCAAATTCCATTTCTGGACAGGGAGAGGAAGAGAGGTGGAGACTGTCAGCAAGGTGATGCTTCCCTTGACCATCCAAACCCCCCCCAAATTACATGGTCATCCTGAGTTTGACTGCTCAGCTACCCTCACCATCCACCCCCACCCAGTTCCCACTCCCCCAGCCCATTCTAAATCATGTACTTGACACAGCAGCCCTGTCGCCATCAGTGACTTGCACCTGGCCCTTGATGTGCAAAAGCCTCTATCCTCACCACCCATCCCTGCGTAATGGGGAAACAGTGGCTGCCACAATAGGTATTAGCGATGGGCTCTGTGGCATCTGTTTTGGATCACCGAGTGGGGTCTCCTATGGTGAGTGAGCCTTCTGCCTTCCCGCTAGCAAGGTGGCTGCTGGTTGTGCGGTGAAAACGTTCATACTGTGCAAGCATGCGTTCTAAGCAAAGAGGCCGGTGTGCGGCCAGTTCCTTCAGATGGGGGTTACTGAGGGATGTGTGGCTTTTCTCAGTGCTTAGCTGCAGTGTGATGAGGAGCCTGGGTTTAACACAAGCAGCTGTTCAGATTTTCTCAGGGGATCCAGACCCATATACTCGCATTGTGTGATATTGATGAGGGGTGGTTAACCTGCAGGGCCTGGAGAAATTGCCTGATCCTTAGGAGTGTGTTAGCTAGGGCAGCACGGTGGCACAGTGGTTAGCATTGCTGCCTACGGCACTGAGGACCTGGGTTCGAATCCAGGCCCTGGGTCACTGTCCGTGTGGAGTTTGCACATTCTCCCCGTGTCTGCGTGGGTTTCATTCCCACAACCCAAAGATATGCAGGATAGGTAGATTGGCAACTCTAAATTGCCCCTTAATTGGAAAAAATAATTGGGTACTCTAAATTTTTTTTAAAAGGGTGTGTTAGCTGATAGTCTCATGTTACTCTGAGAGGGACTGTGTACCAGGGGCAGCTCCAGCGGCCACCGATGCATGTGTCCTTTGTGTGGGGTTAACTCTGTTAATCCCCTGCTTCCTCTGCTGTTGAGCTGTGTATCTAAAGAGTTCAATGAGAATCCCAACACAGAGGGGGACACCCCGAAACCACACCATTGCCAACAAGTCAGTCCCCACTATTTTTAGAGCTCCAGGTATAAATCATCCAACAAGCCTGAAGACAATGAAGAAAGGTACTTACCTCCCAGCTCCCCCTGACAGGCCATGCCACCATGACCCCATTTGTAAATACTTGCACCAAATCACGCCTGCGTGACTCCCGGCTGGGAGAGGTGGAGCAAAGCGGTGGGGCGGAGATTGGGGCAACCAGCTTGTTAACCACATTCAAATGAATGTATGTGAGCTGTTCACATGTTCCCGCCATGGGGGAAGCTTGCTTTGGTTGACAGTGCTGGACTGGAGACTGGGGATGGTTTTGCTGACTGGTGCCAATCCCATTTTTGGGCTGATGCGGGATTCTCTGCCCGATTGGGGTTCCTGATCTAAAGGGCGGGGATCGGAGAATGCTGCCCTAAGTGTCTGTTCAGGTGGGATAACCAATAACAATCGCGCCCGCTGTTCTGACACGATTCCCATTTCAATTCTCCCACACTTAATCATTTATTTGGAGCCGGGGTGAAATCCGCTGAAAAAATGATGTGTGGCCCTCGAAGATGCCAGCAAGTCAGTCCTCATGGAGATCAGGGCACCGTTTTTAAAGTTTCTAAAGTGGTCACGTCCCAGGATCGCTGGGATCGGGACATCGTGGCCCTCCCAAATGGCCTCACTTCAGGTCCCACCCACCTCCAGCCCTCAACAGGCCCCACCCCCAATCATCACACCCTTCCCCCCAGATGAGTGACATCCCGCTTCTCCCCCCCCCACCACCCCCCCACCACCACCCCCAGCCCTCACATCCCGGCATGATCATCACGTCTGGTCTCCTTAAACGTTGCTTTCTGTTCCACATCAGGGTGGTTCCTTTGGTCAAATGGCAGTTTCTCTGATTCAACATTTTGTCTAGGTACTTCGGTTTCGTAAATAGCTACACTGCTGTTTCCTTCCAATTTTTGTTCTTCTTTCAAATTGTTTTCTTGGGCAAATGATAGTAGTTTCACAGGTTGAGCAATTTACTGAACAGGCATTTCAGTTTAACTAGTAGCTGAATTAGTACTCTCCATGAATGGCTTTGCCCCCTTGCTTCAATAAAGTGGTTGTAGATGGCGTAGAGGATCAGGATATTTAGATCATAGGATTTACAGTGCAGAAGGAGGTCATTCGGCCCATCGAGTGCACTGGCTCTTGGAAAGAGCACACTACCCAAGGTCAACACCTCCACCCTATCCCCATAACCCAGTAACCCCACCCAACACTAAGGGCAATTTTGGACACTAAGGGCAATTTATCACGGCCAATCCACCTATGGTCTATTTTGCATCAGCTTATTTTTAATAGTTTGTTTTGAATCAATCGCTGTGTTGTACATGAGAACTCCCTCTCTGCTCACTCCAGCTCTGCTTAAATGCTTATTTAAATATGCTGATCTGGTTTAGGACCAGCGAGGGCATGAATCAGATTGTGGCAGGTGCTGCGGAGCGGGAGTATCACGGTCTGTTCAGCATGTAGCGCAACACCCATTTAGAGGCTCTCTCGCTAGTCTGCTGAAATATCAGGGTTTGCACTGGGCGCAACACGGTTAGAAAATCGCTCCCAGCGGTTTTACTCGAACAATTGATACCTTCTCAGCTGGCACCAAGCTTTTGCTGGTTCTCCATTTTCCCACGATTATATTTGTTTTCAGAATCATGAAAATTCATACATGTTTGTGTTTATGAGCTTCATAATACTGTATGATTTTTTTTCCCTATGAAGCACGACATTGATGCTAATGCAACATTTGATTGATAGGTAAAGGTGTGAACGCGGTCAGACTGATTAATTGAAAGGAATGCAACACCTAGCTGATATTAATCGAATTTAGTCTCAACAGATCTCTTGATACGGAAACAAAAGTTGTTAAACTTATTTCCTGCCATTCCATGTTATTAGTGTACAGTACAGCATTGCAAGAAGTAAAGCACGATAGCACAGTGGCTAGCACTGTTGCTTCACAGCACCAGGGACCCCGGTTTTATTCCCGATTTGGGTTACTGTCTGTAAGGACTCTGCACGTTCGCCCCATGTCTGCGTGAGTTTCCTCCGGGTGCTCCGGTTTCCTCCAAGTCCCGAAAGATATGCTTGTTAGCTGAAGTGGACATTCTGAATTCTCCCTTGGTACACCAAAACATGCACTCTAGTGTGGCGACTTTGGAATTTTCACAGTAACTTCATTGCAGTGCTAATGTAAGCCTACTTTGACACTAATAAAGATTATTATTATTAAATACCAAAGATGTCAGAACTAAATTAAAGTATCAATAAGATATTGGTAGTTGGACTTTTAGACATATAAAATTTCCAACTTCAGCCAATCAATAATTACGTGGAACAATTATTCGTGTTAATCTTCCTTTGCAGCCATGAAAACCCAACTTGTTTGTTCAGGATATGACTATTGCATGGGAAAAAATTTTGAACAATTACTCGGAAATTTCTACAATCTCAAAGACTTGTCCTGTAAATTGATCCTAAATGTGATTTAAGCTTAGCAGAGCCCATTTCACTTCATCAGAGCCCATTTCACGTTGGTCTCCCTAGCTAGAAAATAAACCGCTCCACAACCATAATTTTAGTCAATTGTGGGTGCAAATTTGTGATGTCAAACAGTTTTTGTGAAGCCTAACAACTCTGAATTGCAGTCTGCTGCAACTCGCATGGGATCCTGCTCGTGTGGCAGGATCAAAGGGGTACCAAACATGAGGGGAAGTTCAAAGACAGTCAGTCCAAAGAATTATTGATGCATTCTGAATTGTGTCTTTTGAACAGCAGTGTGGCCAGGTGTATTATAATTTTAATCAATTTTAAGCCACAATATTGAAGATATTAGTCTGAGAACACATCCTGCAAACTGTGTGAGATCTTCAGAAAACCAAATTGATTTACATAGAATGATGCAAAAATGTAAAGTTTCCACACACCAGGAACCATCCATAATGAGTCTGACCTTTAATCAACTAATTGCTGTAGCTTTAATGGTGAATAAGCTAATGATTCATAGCAGAAAATATCACATTACAGCAGTTATTATTTTAAGTTCATTTTACGCTCATTAAGCTCATTAGGAACAATAAATAAGAAAGAGGTCCTATTTTGCAAATATTGCCAATTTAGTTCTATCAGCACACAATTAGATGGTAAAGTAAGGTTGATGAATATCATGAAGGTCATTAACCCTGAATTATTGAATCAGTCTGTTACCTTTGCCATCCTGTAAAATGGGATATATTATGACTGTCAGATTTACAATGTCCCAACAAATGGGCATTTCAGTCAATCAAAACTCATCTCACATAAAAATTGACAAAACAACAAAAGTAATCTGTACAGGAAGATGGATCACAAAGCAAAATAAATAGACCTGGAAAGTCCCAATTAATCTTACAACGTCAAGTAATGTATTGATAATGTGGGCCTTTAACAGAAACCAATTCAAACAGTCTACAACTGTCTTTTTTTTAAAGCTGCAAATGGAGAGACTTGTTTAAATTGTCTTGATTTTTTTCCATTGTTGCAAGTAATATCTTTGTTTAGAAACCATACCATCAAAACCCTTTAAAAACTGCTGACCTTCTGTTTAAGAGACTTTTTACAAATATTCATGTACAATACATCCAGGGTTATTGGAACCTTATTCAACCAATATTTCTGCAATTGTAACCACATTTATTGCCCAAATTCCTCGGAACCATAGTCTCCCTTGTAACTGATATAATATACATCAGTTATACAGACAGCCGTCTGTGGATAAGTGTGGAATACGTGCTCGGAAATTCATACAATGTATTACAACTGTAGAATTATTGGCTGAATAATGCTTCAATAACGGCAGATGAAATGTAGCTTTCAAAGAATTGAATCTTTTTTACTGGCACATTTTTACGTTGCTGCTTTTTATTACTGCAACCCCTTATACTTTTTATGAAGCTACACTGGCAACTTCAAACTCCTGGTAAAATAAAAATGCAAGTCCACACTTTTTGCTGCACAGTACATATTTTTCAAAGAAATATTTCAACACCACAGCTGACATGTTGTGATGTGAATGTGTCTGTTTAGCACTGAAAATACCTCAATGGAGGAGGGGTTACCAGATATGTGATGAGTAAGAAACCTAATTAATGGGCCAACACAGCACCAAAAATGAGGGAGGATGAGGTCCTTCACAAAGTTGTCTCAATGAGTTTTAAAGCCTTCTAGATTGTAAAGAGGGAAGGAAAGAGCATAGAAACATGGGACTGGATTTTATGGTGCACTGCATTCCCTGCACCTCCCCCTTCAAAAATGTTGGTCAGGAGCCCACCATGAAAAAGCCATGAAAAAGTCCCGCAGCCATCCTACCTATGCAGAGCATTAACTGTCGCAGGGTGATACATCTGTTCCCATATAGAGGAATGAGAACCACCTTAGAGAGCCGGCAGCTCTGCAGTTCCAGCAACACCAGGTTCAAGCGGTGGCTCATGCTGGAACTACAGAGTTTGTAATTCTGGGTGGAGGGTTAAGAGGAGGTGTTCACCTGAGGGAAAGGTGGTTGCTGCCTCCGATGAGCATGGGGGCACTTCCAAAAGAGGTCCTGCCCCTCTTTGCTCAACACCCACCAGGCCAGTAAAAGCTGCTGGGCCTGCCATGTGGCATAGGCCTCCCCCTGCCAGGGGTAAAATAGGATGGAGGTGGAACGAGGCACTTAACTGGGCATTAATTGGTCACTTGTGAGCTTCAGTAGTCCCAAAGGTGAGCCACCTGCTGCCTCGACCAGCATCCCAATAAATGGGAGACAGGAAGGCGGGATGCAACAGGTGGGACACATGCTGCACCCCCACCTTGAACCAAGCCAACGAAGCAGAGAAAAATCCAGCCAACGGGAACAGGAATACAACATTTAGCTTTAAAAGCCTTTTGTAGGGCAGCATGGTGGCCTAGTGGTTAGCACAACCGCCTCACGGCGCTGAGGTCCCAGGTTCGATCCCGGCTCTGGGTCACTGTCCGTGTGGAGTTTGCACGTTCTCCCCGTGTCTGCGTGGGTTTCGCCTCCACAACCCAAAAATGTGCAAAGTAGGTGAATTGGCCACGCTAAATTGCCCCTTAATTGGAAAAAAATAATTGGCTAATCTAAATTTATTAAAAAAAACAAAAAAACAAAAGCCTTTTGTGCCATTCAGTGAGATCATTGCCGATCTATGGTTTAACTCCATATGCGAACCTTGGCGCCCAGATATCTCTTAACACCCTTGGTTAATAGAAATATGGCTATCTCAGATTTACAATGAACTATTGACCCAGCATCAACTGACATTTGTGGAAGAAAATTCCAAACTTTTGTCGCCCTTTATGTGCAGAAGTTGTTCCTAACCTCTGGGGAAGGTAAGAAATTTCACTATTGGCAAATAATGAGGTAATGTTTTTCATGTAGCATGTTTCATTTCGGGTTGCTCACTTATTGTGAAGATGGATTTTCAAACAAAGTTAAATATCATGTATAATTGAACAATCCATATTCAAGAAAAGGAAGTAATCTTTGGGGTGGAAATTGGAGCATTTTTCACACAGAAAAACACCAATTTCAAAGTGCTGGCTTTCATGTTCCGAAGCACTGACTTCCACACCCCAAAGCATCTGAATTGCTTCCAATCCCATATTGGGGGAACAATTTTTCTGGCGCCACCAGATAAGTCGCCTAAAAGAGGCATTATCGGACTATTATACATGTTCATTTTTAGGCAGACTCTAAGTCCCCTTCAAGAACCTGGACCAGGATTTTGTAGCCTCCATGGTGTTCTCCCTCCCTCCCCCCACCCCCACCCCCCCCCCCACCCCCCACCCCCCCACCCCGCCCCCCCCCCCCCACCCCAACAACCCACAGAGGATGCGGCGAGCCGTTTGAATCTCCATTTGGTTTGGCGGGACCGTAATATCCTGCTGGGCGGTAGGGGCCATAAAATCCTGGCCCTGAGGTTATTGGGGCTGTCAGCAGGTCGCTCCATGCCTCAGGACTCACTTAATGGCCATTGCCATCAAGGTGAAACTCATCGGTTTCGAAAAGACTAGTTTCCTCTGCTTAAGCTATTGCTGCGTGGCTGATCGTGGTCCAAATTCAGCTCAGCTTCAGGATGGGGGCGTGTCATTAGTAAGGGAGGCAACATGATTCTTTACTGAGAATGCTGGAATGCAGAATCGTGCCTCATATTGAGAAGGTCTATTAGCTCAATAGCATGAGTGCTGCATTTGTAGCTAGAGGATCACAGTTTCAAATCTCAAAGCTGCCTATCACTTGGATCCAGCAGGCACAAATAGATGCCGCTTTGTCACAGGGAGGCAGAACGACAACATTGCTGTGAAACCTGATGCTCTCTGACAATTTCTCACCCAGTTTAACGGAGCTGATCCATGTAACGCTGGGAAACAATATTGCAGCTGTCAGGTAAAAGCTCATAACCTCGATTGCATCCTTGGCAGGATGAGCCTCTGTGAAAATTATTCATCTTGCACCTAAAAGCAGGGATAATATTGCTTTTTTTCAAATGGCACTTCCCACTAATGTGGTATCACATGACTGCAGATTTTCAAGAACAAAGAAATAAAATAGGTGCACACCCTGAGCACTTCAGGTTCCCTTCCAGGTCACGGCTTATCCTGACTATTGTGATTCCTTCATCATTCCGATGCAATGTAACAGAATTCTCGATGTTAATCCGACACATTTGTCAGCACAAAAGCCAAAACCTTTCAAGGTAAAGTCCACTGCCACTATCTTAGAGTAAGAGAGGGGGCCCGGGGGGGGGGGGGGGGGGGGGGGGGCAATAAATCGGCCTTGTCAGCATCCCAAGTCACAAGAACAGATTTTAAAAATGCCTCATTCTTGTTTGTAAATTTGCAATTGGGAAGCAAGAGAACTGTCAGTGAAACAAAGGGTTTCCTCAAGATGGTTCACAATTGTTGATTTTCAGCAACCCTCTGCTGAAGTCTCATATTGCTGTAGCTCAGTTGGTAGAGCTCTAACTTTAGAGGCACAAGAGTCCGGGTTCAAGTTCCACTCCAGGGCTTAAGCACAAAATTCAAGGCTGATATTCTAGTTCAGTACTGTAGGAGTGCTCTGCTGTTAGAGATGTGGGGCAGGATTTACTGATTTAAGTGTCAACTCAGGTGGGAAAAACGGATGGTAGCCCTTTGGCTGAACAGTTAGCTTTTCCCACCGTATTTTTAGGCACTTAGGAAAATAAAAAAGCATCACAGATCCATAGAATCACTACAGTGCAGAAGGAGGCCATTTCTATCCCCATAACCCAGTAACCCCACCGAACCTTTTGGATTCTAAGGGGCAATTTAGCATGGCCGAAATGAAACATGCTCCACCTAACCGACACATCTTTGGACTGTGCGAGGAAACCGAAGCACTGGGAGGAAACCCACGCACACACTTGAAGAATGTGCAAACTCAACACAGTTACCCGACCCTGTAGTTGAACCCGGGTCCCTGGCACTGTGATGCAGCAGTGCTAACCACTATGCCACCCTCCGCTGTGCCACTGTGCTGTTGGTGTGTCCCATGGCATCATGTTGATGGGGCAGGCTCTGATCATGTTGATGAGCCCGCCTTGCCACTGAACTGTGGCCCCCAACACAGAGTTCTCCACCGCAAAACACCCCACTCCCCTTGGAACTACCCCCAGCACTTCCCACACAGAATTCTGACCTGCACTCCCATCACGGAACCCCCCTGCACAACACCCAGCTCCACGCAGAATGCTTTGAGAAATCTGGCAGTTGGATAAGTGAGTGATGTAGCTGAGTGGCTGAGCTGGAGAGCTGAATAGGTGTGTGAGGTGGGTAAGTGGTGAGGTGAGTAGGATGGGTAGGGGTTATGTGGATAAAATGTGCAAGGTGGGTAAGTGGCTAGGGGGTATGAAGCTTGGCAAGAGGTGGATAGTCAGGTCTGGGATGTTAGTCAGGTGTTCAGGAGGTAGTCGGAGGAATCGGGGGTACTTCGGTGGGAAGGTGTTTGGGGAGCTGATTTTATAATTACCCAGATGTTAGATGAGCGGCTAGATTTTCCAGCCCTTCCCACCAGCTAGATCTTCCTGTCCTGCCCATGACGACGCCCAAGGCGGCTTTCCCAGCAGCAGAGGGTGCGAACCACACAAAACACCATGGACTGGATTCTCCACTGTCGGGATTATCCATTGTGCCAGCAGAACAACCAGGCCCGGAGATTTCCCAACAGCGTGGGGCTGCCTACATTGGCTGGCTGGAGGGCCGGAGTATCCCATTGCCGGCCGGTGCAGAGGGACGGAGAATCCCGCCCCATAGAAATTGGTGACCCTGAAGGTCTCGTCAGTGGCCAGTGACTTGCTGCCTCCGCCACAGCAAAGAATACTGTGGGGGGAGCGGAAAATCCCGCCCTAGGTTTTAATCTAATATTTCCTGGGAAACTGTGAGGTCAGTCCATCGGAACTTCCTGAACCCTCAAACTCTAACTCAGAGTCAGCGGCATTTGCAGAGGGTCCCAGGGAGCAGGGAATTGTCCGTCGGAATTTGAAACCTCCTGGCCAATTCCCAGGGAGTTCTCTGACAATCGAGAGACTGGAACATTTGACTGATACACAATTAAAAGCCTTTCATTCTATTGCTCGATGGTATGTTACAGTTTACCAGTGCTTCACAGCCATGGACGAGCACAAATAGCAGCTCAGTCCCTGGAGAATTGTCACCTGTCTGCGTTGTGCTACGAGAAGTGGTGTAATGTGAACAACTTTCTCCCCCATAGACTTCAGACTGATTTTTACATGGTATGTTCACTCTAAACTCTGCTGTGCATTGCCAATTGCCATTTCTTCCTGCTGAACACAATTACATCTTCAGGGTTTTTCATTAATGCACTCTGTATGTTATTCGGCTTTGAAACATCCTTCAAAAACAGGGTGCCATGGTTATCAAATGCTACGGTTTTGGAAAAGCATGGTAGAGTTAAATTGAGGATGGTCACATCACATTAACAGAACAATGCAAGATAAAGAAAGCATTCTAGTTGGAGGCCTTAGAACGCCTGGTGCAGTTAGTGCTGAAAGCACAATTAGGAACTGGTTATCATCTATTCGAGCACTATTTACATTAATAAGCACCACTTGAGTAGATACCCAGCAAATTGCTTGCAAAGTCTTCTGAGGCTGGATTGCACTGGGAAGAAAATGACCTGTTTATTGCTCTGAATGTAAATGGTACGCACCGAGAAGAATGAGTTCTCAGAAATAAACTTGTTAATTTACAATATTGCAGAGAAGGGGGCGGTGGGGATTGCCAGAAATGTATTTGCACAAAACCCTTCACATTTATATTCACTGTCACTTCTATTTATTTAATATGACACTCATCTGGTACATCATTGGCTGATTTCTACTGTATTTCAAATAAAAGGTAATGTAATCCCCTTCAGTCCTATTTGTAGATAGCCTATAGTCTGCCCAGCCCATAATGACCTGTTGCATATTCTTGACCTAGAATTGCTTCAACAAATGTCAATATAAATTTCACAGTCGCCCTACAAATATCCAATACTTGATTTGAAAACATAATCAGGAATGTTTAAATGAAACATTTGGGAATATTGAATGAAAGATTTTAGGATGCTATTTTAAAAGTGGCCTCCTTTTCCTTCTGCTGAGTCCCCACTCAAAGGAGCGTTGTTCAGATCTCTCCAGCATATAATAGGAATCACAAGTGAATTGAACTCAGGTTGTGTCATTCTATTTCCAGTAACAGTAAGGCTCCTGTCCAAAGTTTCACTTAATTTCTACGTAATGCTTTTTCAGTTTAAGGTCAAAAAGAAAAGAAAAGGGAAAGAGATCACCCTTTCTTTACTTTCATTGATTCAGAATAAGCAATATAAGCAATCATGCATATTGGAGCCAATCCAACCCAGTAATATTACAAGTTCCTCAGAGACCTGAGAAGCAAAATGTGAGAACTTGACCATGTTCCAAACCAAAATTCCTTGTGCAATTTAAATGTTGCTTAAAGATTAGCTATTTCTCACCTATACTAAAACTATGGAACAAATACCTAACACCATTTTGGGGAGAATTTGTTGAGGCATTCAAAATGAAATGCCAGATTCCAAATATTTAAAAATATGAGGGATATGGATCGGTTGTCAAAGAGGGAGGCTGGTGGGAACAATACAACTGCTTATTCTGTTATTTTAGAAGAGCTTCCAGTCTATTGATGTCTTTGTCTTTCCACATTCTCAGGATATAGGTACAATTCGCAAAGCCAGCAGTATAATACCCATATAGACTATAAAAGCAAATTACTGCAAATACTGGAATCTGAAAGAAAAACAGAAAATGCTGGAAAATACCAGCAGGTCTTTTGGTGTTCTTTGTGATGCTGTTTTCAGGGTGGATGTCGTTGTGTTCACAAAGACCACAGAAGCTAAGTTCATTAAAAAAGCTAACATTTATTTACACTATTTAAATTAAGCTTGACCACTTACTCCTCTAGTAAACAGTAATTATAGTAATCTACACTCTGCTAACACTAGTCTCTGCACTCTAACTCTAACGGTGTACTCTATCCTCTCTCGATCTCTCCTATGCACTCTACTCCAGCCTTCACTCTCTCCCAGATGTCTAAGAGTCAGTGCGTTATATAGTACTGCATCCAGCTCCATCTAGTGGTTAATTGTAACATGACATTAACTTTTTTGTATACTGAACATTTCCATAATGTCACAAGTCTACAGCATCTGTGGAGAGAGAACAGAGCTATCGTTTCAAGTCTAGGTGACTCTTGGGGCAGCACGGTGGTGCAGTGGTTAGCCCTGCTGCCTCATGGCGCCGAGGTCCCAGGTTCGATCTCGGCTCTGGGTCACTGTCCATGTGGAATTTATACATTCTCCCCATGTTTGCGTGGGTTTCGCCCCCATAACCCAAAGATGTGCAGAGTAGGTCAAGTGGCCATGCTAAATTGCCCTTTAATTGGAAAAAATGAATTGGGTACTCTAAATGCATTTAAAGAAAAGTCTGGATGACTCTTTATCAGAGCTTTGACAAAGAGCCATCCAGACTCAACGTTAGCTCTGTTCTCTGTCCACAGATGCGGTCAGTAATTGCCCGTCCTGAGTATCCTGATAGCTAAATGGACTGCTGGGCCTTTCAGAGGTTAGTTAAAAGCCAACCATTTCAGAGTCTACTCTGCTCCTGTTTCTTCTGATCTTGTGATTTTTATGATAAACATGTATGCCAGACTGAGTAGAGAAAGTAGGTTTCATTCCCTAAAGGGCATTAGTGAGGCAGGGTAGGTTTTCACAACAATCTGATCACTTCATGGTCACCTTCTTACTACTTTTATACTGAATTTAAATTGTCAAACTGCCACAGCAGTATTTCAATTGATAGTTTCCAGATTAGTAGTTCAGTCCTAATGCTAGCTTAGCAACATAACCACTAGGCTACCATACTCGGTACATAGTTTAAACCACATTGCCTGAACCTGGGCATGATGCCCATTGTAAGAGGACACATAATCAGAGGCTGGGTATAAAAATCTCATTAGCAAAGTCTAAATGCTGTCCAACACCATAGACAGCCCTCGCTGTATCCAGACACTTGCAGTACTGTACTCTGCTAAGGTGGAAGGTAAAAATATTTACAACATTGCTTTCCCTCAACTTCATGAGAAGCAAAAATCAGTTTAATTGCAGGCACTGGCCAACTCAGCATAATAAATGGATTGCAGAAAATTTCTGGCAGCCCACAATCAACTTGTTCCACTATTGTTTGCACTGATTTACAGCATAATTACAGCTTGCATTACTGCTGTCAATGTCAGCACTGCTGATGTGCACAAGGACAATCTATAATTATCAAGATTCCATTATAGGCCACTATTTTTCTCAGTAATATTCATAAATAAATATTCTGTTAGCATATTCGTCTGTATTTTGTTCAAAGATCTATAGATGTGTGATAAGAATCGCTAAGCAGTATGGATAAAATTTATTCTGCTCCCTGGCTACCCAATTACATTAACATCTGTGTTGCTGGCAGTTTAAAAAGAAAAGGTCAGCTAACATGCAGTTTCAAACTTCCGTTCTGTCTTTTTTTTTAATGTTGTACAGCAGCCAACTTTAGCATGGAGGATAAGTAGTTATAAACTATTTTGTGCATGAACTTGTGGCGCCTCAATCAAATGATTTAAGGAAAGCCTCAATGGCTCTGAATTAGCTGCTGTATTTTGTAGCAGATATTTTTGATTAATTTCCTATCCAAAATACACACATGTCCGTAAATACCTTCAAATCATACACTGCACTCTGGCAAGAGTGATGTGGTTTGCGAGACTGCAGAATGCATTTCCCTACATAAATGTTTTGGGTGATTATGGGGTAGATTTACTCTCGTTGCTTAATTTAAACCAGTTGGCCCCTTTGGAAACTACCCAATATTTATTTTAATTATTTTCCATAACAGGTTACCAATTGCCTGGCCAGCAAGTTAAACATTAACTCCAATAATAATAATCTTTATTATTGTCATGAGTAGGCTTAGATTAAGACTGCAATGAAGTTACTGGGAAAAGCCACTAGTCGTCACACAATGGCGCCTGTTTGGGTACACAGAGGGAGAATTCAGAATGTCCAATTCACCTAACAGCACGTCTTTCGGGACTAGTGGGAGGAAACTGGAGTACCCGTAGGAAACCCCTGCAGACATGGGAGAACGTACAGACTCCGCACAGACAGTGACCCAAGCCGGGAATCGAACCAAGTCCCTGATGTTAAGCAACAGTTAACCACTGGGCTACCGTGCTGTTTCTTGAAGAGATGTACCATTTTGAACCCTTGTTTATTCATGGGGACAATTTTCAGTCAACTCCCAATCCTCACCTGATGAATGGGCCCAAAGTCCTGAATCATGAGACTCAATTGGTTCATGGAACAGTAAATCAGGCAGAGTGTACAACCAATACTAACCTCTCTGTTTCATCTATTGGAAAGTTATTTAAATCCAGTCACAGAGTGTCAGCATGGCAGTCTACACTGGTAGGGCATGATTTAATCAGCGCATTGTGCCTGGGTGCGGCGATTAAATAGCGGGAGACCAAAATCAGGATCCATGCCGGGCACGAATCAGTTTGCCATCTAATTGGCCCGCTTCTGTTGTCGAGTTCTCTGACTTTGAGCAGCCTCTAGTTTCACAGCTGAAGCCTATTGCTTGCAAGGAATTAGCCCTGTTAGTTTTGAGAGCACTTCATAGCTGCAGGTTGTGTTTGCTACTTTCTCCTGCTGGTGGTTGCAAATGCCTGGAGGCTGCAGTTGCTGTTTCTTTCCTTTTCTGTAGCTGGAAAGAAGGAAAGATTTTTCTAAGATACCTGGGTCCTGGAACACCAGGCTCAGGAGGGCATATGAGTCTAGAAGGCATTCCTGTTTGAAACAAGAAGATGCTGCGGGACCTGGTGCAAGATATTGATCCAAACGGGCTACCGATGACTCCATTGAAGAAATGCTTTGCAGCTTGCTTTTGTGTCTGGTCTGGTGAGTGCTGCATGTCCTTGCGGATGTGGGACCCCGTGGAGAGGAGGACACATGCTCCCGGTGGCCTTGAAGATCGCCGCTGCCATGAACCTTTATGCCACTGGTTCATTCCCGGGCTCGAGCGGGGACTTGTGCAGTTTTCCACAAGCTACAGCATTTCACAAGCTCCTCCACACATGCTTTTGTGAGGTCAAGGATGCCCTGTCTGCCTAGGCAGCTAGCGATATAAACTTTCAGCTGGACCAAGCCCGTCAAGATGCCCGGGCTGCAGGATTCTCCACCATCGCCAAGATGCCCAAGATCCAGAGGATAATTGGTGGCAGGCACATCACCTTGCACGCACTGGACCATCAGGGAGTACCCTTGATTAACAGGAAGGGATTCCATTCCCTAAATGTTCAACTTGTGTATCACCACCCCCTCCGTTTCATGCACATGTGTGTGTACTTCCCAGAGAGAGTACATGACAGCTACACCCTGGAACACTCTGAGATCCCCGCCATCTTCGCGGACCACCCCAGGATGTCAGGTTGGCTCTTGGGCAGCACGGTAGCACAGTGGTTAGCACTAGTGCTTCATAGCTCCAGGGTCCCAGCTTCGATTCCGGCTTAGGTCACTGTCTGTGTAGAGTCTGCACATTCTCCCCGTGTCTGCGTGGGTTTCCTGCGGGTGCTCCAGTTACCTCCCACAAGTCCTGAAAGACGTGCTGTTAGGTAATTTGGGTATTCTGAATTCTACCTCTGTGTACCCGAACAGCACCGGAATGTGGCAACTAGGGGCTTTTCACAGTAACATCATTGCAGCATTAACATAAGCCTACTTGTGACAATAAAGATTATTATTATAGGTGATAAGGGGTTCCTGCTGATTTCCTGCTGATGAAGCCAGTGCGGAGGCTGGAGACCGAGGTGAAGACACAATATAATGAGGCCCATGTTGTCACCCGTTCTGTTATTGAGCAGAGCAGTGGGCTGCTGAAAATGCGTTCTGATGCCTGAATTGCTCTGGTGACGCACTGTAGTGCACCCCTCAGAAAGTCCCCCACTTTATGCTGGTCTGCTGTGCCCTCCACAACCTGGCATAGCAGCTGGGCGATATACTGGAAGTGGAGGCACAGGAGGGATATGCAGACTCATCTGAGGAGCATGAAGCAGCTGGAGAAAGAGCCTGAGGAGGAGCTGCAGGATGTGACAGAAGATGAAGGACAGGCGGCGGTGATGATCCGCCATGCCCAGAGGACCAGGGATGACCTTATACTCCCCTAATGTGACAGAGGCTTCACATATATCAGATGTAAAATGATTTAGTAGTGCACATTTGACATTTCCATTGCTCCTATCTACATATCATGACTCACCTCCCCACACCCAATGGCCCCCAGTTCCCACTCAGTGATCCTCAATATTCTTTATCTTACGTGTTCAACTGCTACATCTACGTGTGTCCCCAGAAGACAGCCTGCTACCTTCCGTACCCTGTGGCCTGATGCCCTTGGCGGATGTCCTCTGGAGGGCCATGTGAAATGTTGATGGTGATGTCCTGGAGCTCTCCTCTGAGGTGGTGTCTTGGGTGGTGGGGGGAATGACTCTGGGTGGCCTAAGCCCAATCAGAAGGTAATCCTATGCGACAATGGACATGTGGTCCATTGAGAGGGAAGGATCATTTTGTCTGACATGAGCAACTCACTTGAGAGAGGTCATCTGGGTGAAGGGGCAATGAACCCTCCCCTCTGCAGCGGAGTCCAACCTCACTTCGGTGACTGCTCTCTCCTCAGGCTACCCCGCGATCTTCAGGGCCCAGTCCTCATAGTGGGTGAGGACCCAGATCTCTGGTACTCCATCTCCCATCTTGACCCTTTCCCAATTATTGAGAGCTGTCTTCTCCTGGGAGGACAAATTGTGAGCAGCAAGCATGATGGATCAGGTGGAGCTTCTATGGCAGGTGGTATGTGTGGGCTCCGCATCTGGACATGAAGGGGTTGTGTTGGTGAGTGCCAGAAGGTGCTGAAAAACAAGCACAAAGATCGGATGTGGGGAGGGTGCGAGGTGACAACGAGTGATTTGCGGGAGGGCGATTGGGAATTTGAGGGGTGGGCAGGCGGAACTGATGCCATGAGAGAGGTGGTAACTTACCTTTGCAGCTCAGTGGAGGTCATTGGTCTTCTTCCTGCATTGAATGGTGGCCTTCCTGGCCATGCTGCCTGCACAGGGAACCGCTTCCACCACATCCCAGGTGGCATTGGTGGCCTTGCTGCTGGCCCTCCGACCCCTCAGGGGAACAGGATGTTTTGTCTCACCTCAGCATCCAGAAGCCTGGCCAGAGTGGCATTGCCAAAGCAAGGTAGCAGGTCTGCACACTGCTGCTTGTGTGTTGACTGGGAGTGAGTGGTGAGGGAGTGCTTAAAACCAGCTCCTCTTATTAGCAGCGAGACGCTGCAGTGCAAGTCCAGCGAATCAGATGGCGAGACAACCAGTATGAAACACGATGCCAATTGCACCCAAAATGTCACTGAGAAATGTTTCGATTAAATCACACCTGGAATCTCTGCTCAGTTATCAAATTGAAATAAGCATTAGAATTAGTCCTTCCAAATGTAACAGAATCCATATTGTCTTGCCATTGACTCTCAATAATACAGCAAAAGATATTTGCAGATCTATTAGTAATGACCAGTTTAGAAACAGAAGGTTTCGATCACAGCTAAAAAAAATGCATTGATATCCACAGCAAATTTTTCACTTGGAATAATTTTGCTTTATTTGTGTCTTGCTACTGTCCTAATTGATCAATTTGCTATTTTCAGCTATTTTTATTCATTTAAAGTCGATCGACTTTACAATAGAGATAAAATTAAATATTGCGCTGTTAGTGAAGTGAACCACACTGAACATGAGTTTCAGTGATCTTTTTTGATTGGAATGAAGCAGTTTTCTAACTAGTGAATTGTCTGTTTATAGCTGTAATGTAACTGTAGATGGAGAAAGAGCAGACTCTGTGGGGGGCTTTATAACTACAGTGCTACAGCAGAAAACTAATGATGTGGAGAATGCGGGGACCATTATATAACAAATGTCACTCTCCATTAAAGATGCAATGATAATTTGAATACTGTTTGACAAGTCTAAGTCCCTGTTAACCCTTACTTTACAAATAGGTTCTGACATGACTAGCACAACTAATAGAGCAATGACTGTTATTTGAAGGACTGCAAGAATTTACAATCTGTAGGGTTTATAACACAGAATAAAGCTGTGGTCCATTGTAAGAATTATTGAATCAAGATTTAATTTACTTATCTCCCAAAACAAAACCAATATCAGATGATTTGGCTTTGGTGCCGTTGGTCCAGGGCTAAATGTCAACTAGGACACGAGAAAAACTCTGCTCTTCTTTGAAAAGGATGATCGGATCTTCGGCATCTCACTTCCTCTTTCAAAAAATGGATTGCCACAAGTCCCATTTTGAGCCCCGAATCCTTGGGTTGGATTTTCAAAAGGGGTCAGGAACGCCCGGATGAATTCTGGGTCCCGACTCCGCTCCTCTGCCGATTCACACTTATGATGTTACTTAAAATACAAGTGCCTTAATTGGGCAGGAGGCAAATTATTTTTGGATCTAAAGGCATCCAGGAGCCAGAAGCTGCCTGTCTGACAGAAGCCAAAGTGGAGAAGGACACTGCTTTGCTGAAGAGAGTAGGCTGTTCAATAGAAGGCCAGGATCTGGAGCAAGGAGAAAAGGGACCAGGTAAGGATATGCACAGCACTGGTCCCGGTACCAGTTGGTCCATCAAAGTTCAGTCTGCCAAAAAGTCAAATTAACTTTCTGATGTTCTCACATTGATCACAACAGCTGGGGCACTGGCATGCATCAGTTTTTAGGTGCTCATGAAATAAAGATTAAAAATTACATCCTCAATCAGACAGGCCCCTTAACAAGCTCCTAAAGGAGATTTATGGGTCTTTAATTAGCAACTTGTGAGTTACCACCGCCCACACATCCCCCCCCCCCCCCCCCCCCCCCCTCCCTCCACCCTCACTCCCACACCGCTTCCCCACTGACCCTTTCAAAGTCCCAAATTGTTCCAGAAGCGTCAGGATCCTGAGCCAAGCTCCAAGGCCACAATTTTAAAATTGCCCCCACACCATGTCCCAGCCCTGCAGGCATTTGAAAATCCGATCGTCTGTGTCTAATTTTCTCTCTATTCTGTCTTGTTTGCTTTGTAATTTCACAGCACTACACTTTAAAATTTCAGCTATTTGCAGTGCCTCATTGTCAATATCTTACTGCACCCCATAGGAACATAGAAATTGGGACCTGTCTGCCACTCTATTAGATCATAGCTGCCTTTACTTCAACTCCATTCACCATCTTTGATCCAAATCCCTTGATACAACATCTAACAAAATTATAATGATTGGTGTCTTGAAAATTACAATTGACCACCAGTGTTTTTATTGTCCTGGCCAACATTCTTTTCTCTTCCAGAATGAACAAAAAATTAAGTAAGTTAATTGACCGTTTCATCTTACTGTTGTTTGTTGGAGTTTACTTTTTCAAAAAGAGTTCATCGAATCATAGTTATTGCTATGAATCATAGAATTTACGGTGCAGAAAGAAGCCATTTGGCCCATCGAGTCTGCACCAGCCTTTGGAAAGAGCAACCCACTTAAACCCACACCTCCACCCCATCTTCGTAACCCAGTAACCCCACCAAACCCTTTTTGGACACAAAGGGGCAATTTATCATGGCCAATCCACCTAACCTGCACATCTTTGTTCTCTGTGTTTCAGATGAATTAATGGAGTGTCCAGTGTATCCCAGAAGTGTAACAAGGGGGGTTTATCCTACAATTGACCATGAATGGCCATTTCATGTATTTTGCATGTAGAAAATCTGTTTCAGTGGCATGATCATACAGCAAATAGATCATACAGCATTTAAACACAGGCACAATTATAAACTACAATGCAGTACCAGACAGAAATAGAAGAGGATATTGGAGGAATGAGCTGACTAATTTTGTAGTAGTGAAGCATTGACTGCAAAGGGTGTGTCTCAGACATTACTTGAACAGATACGTTTGGCTGATTTCTTTTTTTATGAGCAACAGTGCCAGAGACATAATAATGAGGCAACATCATCATGGATAGCCTTTTCCTCATCTTCTGCCCAATCTTAATTTGGTTTGGCTTTCTTTTTCATGATGTGCAATCACAAATTGCCTTGAAGATTTAGTGAGCATGTGCATAACTTTTCCGGCTCCAAAGTCATAAAAGACCAGGAAGAGGCTATATTCAATTGTTGTCTCAACCGAGTCAGCAGTATAGCTGCTAAAGTTGGTTCATGCGCTTGTCTAACGAGAGAGGTGGATTTAAAAATGGCCACAGTCACCGCTACTGATCACGAGCAACTGCTAGACAGTATGCATGCAAAAATGTTGGCTGTATGCAGGATAGATTTAGTCATAGTAGCTGGCAGAGTCAAATAGCCGACCGACATTTACTGTCCAGGTATGCACATAAAGAAATGCCAAGGAGCTATTGGGATTCATTGCCTAATACCCCAACATTTGCAACTAGAAAGTTGAAATACTGGGCCCTGTTTAACTAAAAGGAAATAGAGTCCCAATTTTGGGCCCATTTAGCAGGGTACTTCGCTATGCCTGTAGCACTGAGAATGACTCTGCTATTAAAAAGGACTTTCTTTCTCAGGCCTCACGACGAACAGCCCACCAAGCCCGCAATTAGCTTCATTTCCTGCACTGCTGAGCTCGGACAAACTGGTGCCCTGGCAATGCCCCTGGCAGCCTGGCACTGCCATGTCAGAGTGGCGCTGCCAGAGTGGCACTGCCAGGGTGGCACTGCCAAGGTGCCCGGATGGTATCGGGGTGCCAAGGTACCACCCTGCCCAGAGCCTGGCCACCCGGGCGTCCCCAATCATCTGGGAGGACTCCAACCCACTCCCCCCCCCCCCAAGTGCCATTATGCCTAGTCCATGTTTATGGAAACAAGTGCTAAACGGCGCCACAGCGAGGTTTTCCAAGCGCAGGCATTCTATCTTGCACCTTAGGATACTCTGCCACAGACGTATTCAATTGAGCCTAACTGCTCACTTGCCTTGTCTTTTCAATGAGTCGGGCGCGATGAGGCTGTTCATTCGTATCCATTGTATTTAGCCAAAAGGCACATTCTTGCTCCTAACAGTTCCTATTTCCTGTGTTCCTGGGAGTCAAAGCTTTGAGGAGAGCAAGCAGGGAAAGAAAAGTTGAAATTTAAAAGAAGCATCCCAACAGTGAATTACATAGCCTGGATCTAGCCCCAGGTTCCACATTAATTTGTTTTTGTTCTGCCGATATGTCAGTATAGTTCCATGTCCCCAACACTTTCCATTTACAAACAAAAATATCTATTGCTGGTGAAACGTATCTTAAATCTGTCAATAAACACCACCTATTGTTTTGCTTGACCCTCTCTGGTCTGACAGAGCAATTACAAAGAACGTTTAGAGAAAGGGGAATAATGGAGATTTGTGAAACATTTAGATCTACAGCTAATTTTTAACCACAGAATGTGATACTTGAAAAAAAATAATGAAACATGACCTCGGCCTTACCAATCCACCTGTCGTAGGTGTACTGTTAATGACAGTATTACTACGATAGACCACTGCACAGTCCTGTAGAGTCAAACTCCCGGATTTGCACCGAATTGCACTCCATTGTGTTGTGTCGTACTACAAACAGGATAGATTCAGAACAACCCAAAACTGGGCATCCATGAGATGCTGTGCAACCTCAATCTGCAAACTCATGACCTGGTTCTACTATTGTCATCATGCCATGGTATCAGCCCTGGTGAAGCGTGCTGCTGAACATGCCAGAAACAACACAAGGTATACGTTAAATGGACAGCCAACCTGGTGAAATTGCAAAATGGAATTACAGACACGTTGAACAGCAGAAACAGCATGCTATTGACAAAACTAAGCAATCCCACACCAATGGATCAGGTTAAAGCTCTGATGTGTTATCATGTTAATTGTGAATGGTGGTGGAAACTTAAACACCTGGTGGGAGAAAGGTCCTCATGTGAATCTGCATTCAGCTTTTTGCTGATCAGGAGCAAGTAATATTTGCACCACACGAGTGACAGACAGTGACAATCTCCACCAAGAATGAGTGAAACCACCTCCTCTTGATTTTCCGGTTGAATTTCCCCACCATCAACATCCACAGGGTCACGATTGACCAGAAACTTAACTTGAGCAACCATATAAATACTGGGATAAAAGCAAATTATTGTGGATGCTGGAACTGTAACAAAAACAGAAAATACTGGACAATCTCAACAGGTCTGACAGCATCTGTGGAGAGAAAAGGGAGCTAACGTTTCGAGTCTGGTTGACTCCTTGTCAAAGCTTTGTCAACTCAGTGGATTGTCCTACACTAAACGGACTGAAGGTTCAAGACATCGGCTCACTGCCACCCCCGAAGGGCAATTAGGGTTGAGCAATAAATGCTGGCCTTACCAGTGACACCATTCTGTGAATGGAAAAACAAGTCAAACACTTTTACTGACCTATACTGGGCTGCCAATGAGGAGAGAATTAAAATAATTGTATGACATTTCCCCTGATATTTTGTCGTCCCATATTGAAACACATATATAATAACAATATATATTGTTAGCTGTCCAAACATCTGCAATTATTTGCTCCAAATCATCTCTAAAAGATATTTAAATGCAACTAAATCTATTTAAATGTAAGCCTTACACAAGGATATTTTGAGAAAGCAAGATGCTTAACAAGCACAAATCTGATCTTGTTTTAGAGCCCTAGTCATGCATCCTTTTATCCTGCAGTTTTTATGCAAATCTTTCCGAACTGTTGAGCTGGTCATCAAATATCCAGTGCTTTGTAGCCCGAGTGAATATTGGCTAGTACAACATCCAAGAACTTAATTATAAGAAAATACCACAACCTATCACATTGACAGCAGTAGGTTAGCAGGAAGCAATTTATTAGCAATGTCTATATTGTTAGAGAAGAAATAGTTGTATTTATTTAATGCAATTTCTTCACCAATAACGTCTGAGGTGCATTCAACAGATCCCTTCTCCCTCTTAGCTGGTTTGTTAGCGACAGAGTTGCCTGCTTTATTGGAGAGATAGAAAATCTTGCATTGATAGAGAGAGTGGACATGGAGAAGATATTTCCACCAGTAGGAGAGACTGGAACTTCCTCCGAGTGAGGGGCAGAAGTCCCACCTCTAGCCAATTATCACTTGTCATGAGTGCAAACTTACGAGGGGCAGCCGGCAACCCACTAACCTTTCAGGTTCCAGGAAAGGAAACATCACTATCTAAAAAATCATGCCTAAAGATTTAATGGTTCAAGTTCGACATGACGAAAGAAGGAATGAAAGGGAGACAGCACACACTGAAGCTGTACCTCTTGTTGCTGCCATCAACTATGTCAACAGACCATAGTAACCTAGCTGCCATCCATTGCAAATGTACCATTATCATATGAGGCCCAAGGAAGGTCATCTATTGGGCCTTTCCTTCCATCCCTGAAATAATCCTGCGAGCTAAGAAATGGACTGCGCACGCACAACAAAAAACATGTATTTGAATAGCACCTCGAATGTAGTAATACATCCCCAACAGGTGCAGTGTGATACAAGTTGTGATGAAGAAATATTCTTGGAGCAGAGTAGAATAAACATTTCACTGCATCTAATCTATTCTATATCTAGGCACAGACTTTGACAATGATGCATATTCCAATGTATCCATTGCAGCAAAAGACATTTCTGCTTATACCTGTACTTACTGGAAAGGTTTGAAACAAGCTGACACTTCAAGCAAATGGTGAAGGAGGAAATGGTGAAGGAGGAAAGGAAAGAATCTGCATTTCATGTACATTTGCATTGAAAATGGGGTGGAAATAAAAACTCATGGTCAGAATGTAATGCAGGACCTCCAGACTTGCAAGATTCTTTTTTGTTTAATAATTATCCTGGAGCAATGCTAAGTGACAGTCAATCTATTTCTTGCTTTATTCTCCTTTTTTCTGCAGAACAGATAAACCCTTGGAAAGGAGTTTAAAATATAGAATAGTGCATGGATTACTAATGTAGGCACACTTTTCTATTTACCAAACTCCTCACAACATAACAGAGAGTACTTTACAAAATCATAAAAAGAAAATAATTGTAACAAATAGTTGTGCTTTTTAATCAAAGTGTATATATTTTTTCATGTGTTAATTGTGGGATTGTTTTTAAAAGTGTCAATTTTACCCCCAAGGGAAAGCGACTTCATTCCAGAAATGCGTAACAAGGATTAGAAATCATTCAAGGTGAACAATATGCATCACAGATCAGAAAACATGAATTACAGCTCTGTGCTTCATTGAGTGTCTTTACATTTGGCATTTCTGTAATTCACAATGAAGGACATTGCCCACTGTACTAACTTTTTATGCTTATGTTGCTAAAAACGGATTCTTTCATCACAGTGGCAGAATGGTAGAACCACAGAAGGTGGTAAAAGAAGCTAGCGGCAGCAGTACAAACATAGGAGGAGCACAGAAGGCACCTATTTCACAATGCAGATTATAAGAGCACCAAATGCAAAAGTAAAGACAGACTAAAATCACCTTGTGTGCACACAGATTGGAGATCACCTGCAAAGACTGCTCCACTGAGTTTGTTACTGTTGATGATTAAATTAGCAGAAATGCACAAAGGTGACTGGCCGTTTGTTTTCCAAGTACTCCAATTTGGCAATTAACATCATCGAAAAATGTGCACAGCACTACTTTTAAAGGCATATTTTTGGCAGGAACTTTTGACTTTCAAGACAGATACTAATGCCTGAGACACAAAGACAGCTCATTGAATATGCTTGTAAGGCAGTGTCTTCAGAACTCCCTCATACTGCCACAATCTTAATGTCCTTACGGTCAACTGTAAAGATTACAGATTCAAAATGATTCAGAAACATTTAGAGATGCTGGGCTGGATTCTCCAAAAACGAGACTGTCCCCATGCCGGCGTAAAAATGGTGGTGTTTTACTCCGGAAATCCTATAAAAAAGTCGACCTAATTCAATGCTCTGCAGGGGGCCAGCAGGGACCTGGAGTAAAATCTCGCAGCTTTAGCTGCGGATACAGGCCCCCATGGCGGACTCGGACCATGGAGCCAGGAGAAAGGAGACTCCCCCAGATCGGCCGCACGCCCGAGCACGAAACCGCGCAGATCTAACCCCCGGCCGCCTATAACACCCCCCCCCCCCCGGTCAGATCCCCCCGTCCCTGACCAGGGAGGCTGCAGACTAAGTCCACAGCCGCCACACCAGCATCCTCACTGGCAATAGGTGGTTAGTTGCACGCCATTGGTAACTCAGTCAGTCGGGAGCGGAGGATTGCTAGGTGGGCCTTTGGCCCCCAGCATACCGTGCGGTCACGCCAATTTACGGGGCCCGGAGAATCGCCGACCAGTGCCGGGCCCAATTAATGCGTGAAAGTGGATCCTCTGCCCCCATGCCGGCCACAGTTTTGGTGCGGGACTGTGGAGAATCCAGCTCACTATCTTTCTGAGTTTTGAAAGAACTGTCTGGAAATTTCTACAATGCAAACCAGACACAAGTCTTTTTGTGAATAATATTCAATCTTTCCCACTTCTGCATGCCATTATTTGGAAACATTAGTTAATAAGAGTTTCTATAAACTACCGTCAATAAGAAGGCAAGTAGCGGAACTCAAGCAGAGATCTGACCTACTCCCACAACCTTATCTGGTTTTGAACTTGGCAAAGTTGCAATGTAGTAATAGATCACACTTCACAGCCAGCACTGAGCACCATCCAAACCCTCAGTTTGGTATATATATGTCTCTTCCTCCCGAAAACAAGGCAAGATCTGAACAAATGATTGTGTCCTGAGGAAATACAAGTTAAAATAAAACAGGGAAAGGAGAGTATGACCATTGTTAAGAGAAAGATTCAGTTACTAACCAATGCACAGAAGGAAAGATAATATGAGATGCTATGAGAAGAAGATTAGTTAACAAAGTTAAATTTGATAAAAATATAAGTGGACTCATGAAAAATATGGGCCTATTAAGAGCACAAATTCATATTGAGGCAGAGACATAGCTAAAGCCTTAAGTGGATACTTTGCATCTGTCCTCACAAAGGATGATGTGAAGGTTACAATAAAATAGGAGAGGGGCATTATGAAGATATTAGTAACAGATGGACAAGATGTAGTAAAAAGATTAGCATTACTCAAAGTTGGTAAGTCACCTGGTCCAGATGGAATTCATCCTAGTTTGCTGAATGATCAAAGGGAGAAATAGCAGAGGCATTGGTCACTATATCTGAAACCTTATTTGATACAGGAGTAATGCCAGAGGACAGCAAAGTTGCTAACATTGTACCATTATTCAAGGGGAGAAGTGTAAAGAAAGAAACTACAGGCCAATGAGCCTAATATGAGTGACTCATTGGAAACCATCACCAGGGACCAAATATACTTTCTTTCATAGAATTTACAGTGCAGAAGGAGGCCATTCGGCCCATCGAGTCTGCACCGGCTCTTGGAAAGAGCACCCTACCCAAGCCCATACCTCCACCCTATCCCCATAACCTAGTAACCCCACCTAACACTAAGGACAATTTGGACCCTGAGGGCAATTTAGCCTGGCCAATTCACCTAACCTGCACATCTTTGGACTGTGGGAGGAAACCGGAGCACCCGGAGGAAACCCACATACACACGGGGAGAACGTGCAGACTCCACACAGACAGTGACCCAAGCCGGGATTCGAACCTGGGACCCTGGAGCTGTGAAGCATTTGTGCTAACCACTATGCTACCGTGCTGCCCTTCTGGAAAAGCATGGGTTAATCAAGGAGCACCAACATGGATTTGTTAAAGGCAACTACTGCTGACTAAATTGATGGAATTCTTTGATGAGGTAACTGAGAAGTTTGATCAAGGTAGTACAGCAGATGGTGTATAAGGGGACTTTTGGAAATAATTTGATAAGATGCCCCACAGAAGACTTAAGTTAATGGAATTCAGAGGAAAATGAATACAAGCTTGGCTTAGTGACAGGGAGAAGAGATGGAAGGTGCTCCCAAGAAGTTAGTTTTGACTCGATTTTCAGTTTCCATAACCAACCTAGACTGAGGTGTAGAAAGCAGCACTATATATTTTGAAGATTATATGAAACTTGGCAAAGTAGCAGGAAGTGATGGGAATAGGGGCCTTTTCACTGTAACTTCATTGCAGTGTTAATGTAAGCCTACTGTGACAATAAAGATTGTTATTATTATTATTCAGGGATGGCATAGTGAGTCTGGTGAAATTACTGCAGCCTGGAAAATGGAATTCAACATGGAAAAGTATGAAGTGATACACTTTGGAAGGACTAATATCGAAAGACACATACTGTAAATGGCTCAGTTGTGAAAAGCGTAGATGAACAGAGAAACATTGGTGACCATATATACAAACTCTTGAAGATGGCAAGGCAAGTCAAGAAGATAGTTTAAGAAACATATATTGGCTGCTTGGGTTTATAAATAGAAGTATAAAATATAGATGCAAATGAATCATCCTGAAACTTTATAAATCACCAGTTAGGCCCATTTGGCCCAACAGGTACTTGCACGTATTTATGTACCTGAAGCGGTTCTTCCCATACTCCTTCATGAGGCCAAATAGTCTGACTATCTTGTAAAAGGAATTGATCAAATCTGCAAAGCCTATGAAAATCATTATCTGGATAGTTAAATTTAAATCAACCACATTAAACGCATTCGATAGTACAGCATATGGATCATTAAAATGTGAACGTAATTGTGAGCTGCTCTGGTCTCAGACAGCAGAAAGCTCATTGGTGATGCAAGCTTCAAACCTGTAAATATTTGCTTTTCAAGTTTACAACTTACAACCATCTAAGATTGCAATGCATTTCTCATTACCTGCAACCCCACATTCTTCACCAATACATCTTTCTGTCTAGTCTTTCTCTCCTATAGACATTTGCTCTGTTGTTGAATTCAGTCTCGCACATCTGCTTCAATCCCAATAACTACCCTGAATGCTGCAGCTCTGCTTCCTTCCTCTCAGGTCCAACTGAAGTACTGCACCTGCAGTCATTCTGCTCCCCCTCCACAGTCATTTTAGACCATGCCTTGGTGCTTTAGGTCTACTGCTGCTACTCTTCCTGATTTCGCACCATACTCTGAATCATAGAATATCTTTGCAGAGAAAGGAGCGATGGGATGGGGCTAACACACACCAGCATGGAGTAATGATTGAGACCTTAGTTTGAGCAGGGTGCCAATTCACCTGACAGCCTGCACCTGGGAAAGTTGACCCAAGGTTGGAAAGCGTCAGGGAGCTGTCCCAAAGGGGTTTCCCACTACTTTTCCGCCCACCCCACAACCCAGCTCCACAGGCCCTGGTCTTGTTCTACCTCACGGGCTAGCCATCCAGCCAACTGAGATAAACCGAACCCTAATAATCTTTATTAATGTCATGAGTAGGCTTACATTAACACCTCAATGAAGTGACTGTGAAAATCCCCTAGTTGCCACACTCCGGCGCCTGTTTGGGTACACTGAGGGAGAATTCAGAATGTCCAATTCACCTAACAAGCACGCCTTTCGGGACCTGTGGAAGGAAACTGGAGCACCCGGAGGAAACCCACGCAGAATCGGGGAGAAGGTGCAGACTCCGCACAGACAATGAGAGCAAGGGGTGTAGGTGGGAAAATGAAGCCAGAGTCCACCCCCCCCCCCCCCCATCTCCCCCCCCCCCTCCCCCCCACCGCCCTACGCCTTGTTAATTGGGTTGAATTATATAACTTGGGAGCTCATTGTGCCCTTAATTTTAAAGGGGCCTCACGGTAGCATGGTGGTTAGCATCAATGCTTCACAGCTCCAGGGTCCCAGGTTCGATTCCCGGCTGGGTCACTGTCTGTGTGGAGTCTGCACGTCCTCCCCGTGTGTGCGTGGGTTTCCTCCGGGTGCTCCGGTTTCCTCCCACAGTCCAAAGATGTGCGGGTTAGGTGGATTGGCCATGCTAAAATTGCCCGTAGTGTAAGGTTAATGGGGGGGATTGTTGGGTTACGGGGTTACGTGGGTTTAAGTGGGGTGATCATGGCTCGGCACAACATTGAGGGCCGAAGGGCCTGTTCTGTGCTGTACTGTTCTATAACTGGCTGCAATGCAAAGTTTCCTTTCCTGTTCCCAACAACTTAGTTCTTTCTGTCAGCCTATGCCCTTACAAACTGCAGTGAATGCAATGAGGTGGATGATATTTGCACTATAAGAAACAAGTACAAAATGATCCAAGCTTACTTCAGACCAAGCATGGAAGGAAGTATCGGGGAGGCTGAATCCAGGGGTACAGGGTAATGCTCTAGGGACCTGGGTTTGAATCTCACCATGCAAGATGGTGACATTTGAATTCAATAAAAATCTGCAATTAAAGTCCAGTGGTGACCATGAAATCATTGTCGATTGTCGTAAAACCCCATCTGGTTCACTAAAGTCCTTCAGGGAATGGAATCTGTCATCCTTACCTGATCTGGCCTAAAAATTACTCCAGATCAACAGCAATATGGTTAACTCTTAAATGCTCTCAGGGATGAGCAATAAATGCTGGCCCAGCCAGCGACTCCCACATCCCATGAATTAATTTTTAAAAAGCTTGGATTGTGTTCAAACCTTGATCTTTGGCGTAAAAGGGTAATGTTTTCGTAAGCTGTGCCATCAAGTATTCACTGAAGTAATTGCCAACATTACATCGATTATAACACTGTTGTTAATCCCTTAATGCAGACATGATCATGCATCAACATAAGAAACACAGTGGCCGATGGTAACCAGAAAATAAAAAAACTCATCCTTGAAAAGTAAAGCCTGAACATGACACTAAATATTATAATATTTTAATGTGAACAGAGGAATAATCTTAGATTGTAATTTTATTTTGGAGTCTAGATGCCTTCTTGGTCTTTCCTGGTTTCATAACTTGAATCTTTTGATTACATTTTGCTTGTTTCATCACTGGCAGGTCATGTTATTCTCCACACAATTCTAATTTGCCTGCTTGTCCAGTTTGTATGGGAAATCTTTAATAAGTACAGCTATATAAAACATCTGCTTGAAGGGAGGCAGCCTGTTTAAAAGTCTCAGGACCATTGCTATTTAACAATAAAACTATTAGGTCGACTTCTGTGATCATTCTGAATGTACATGCTGCTTCATTTCTGAATCTGGCATTCACTATCTCCTCTTTGGAAGAAATGGAAAGCTTTTAGAATGTCAACCTGTGACTTCTGATCAAGTGAAACGAAACTATTCAAATCATTCTCTTTATTAGTTGGCAGTCAATGTGTTTACATTGTCAAGTCGTTTTCACTGGAAGTTGTTTCACAATAAGAGCTTCAAGACTTCCCCATGTATATTTGCAGAGTGGAATTGGAACCACTGTGTACACTCAGTTCTTCACCAATAAATAGTTCAGCTCCAGAAAATTAGTGCATAAATAACATTGTGGGTACATGACTGCCTTTGAGAAGCAGCCACAAGTACCTGATGGCAGGTTTGCTCCCCATTGTCAAAGGAAGGCCAAAAATGGCCAGCCGGAAACCCTAGCTCTAGCCCAACCTCAACAAGTGTCTTGTTACTCCATGCTGCTGGAGATACTAGAGACAACTCGTTTTCATCAAAGTGGCGGTCCTCTCTCTCTCTCTCTCTACATATATCGTCCAAACACCAGCACAGTGTTGTGAGAGTGAATCAGTTCTCAGGTGTGACCTGTGAAGCACATGTACCTTTCATTTTAACTCTTTAGCAAAGCTAGAGGAAGCAGGTTGACCAGGCCTTGCAGCAGGAAAGCAAGAAGCTGGACCCCAAACACCATCACAGAAATAAAATGCAACACAGCTGCTTCTTTCCAAATACAATGGTCCGAGGATTCTGGGAAGTTATAGGACATGAACAAGCTGCTCACGTGGCAAATCTCTGCCAGAATGACCACGATGCTCTATTAATCATGGCATAGTGAGAAAAATCTGCTCAACTGGAATAATTAAAAAGCATCATACTATAGAAGAGCAAAATTATTCTCTGGTGAGGATTTGCTATAATCTCAGTCCCGAAGGGGCTGCGTAAATCTTCAACCGAATTAGCATTTATTGTCCTGGGAAACTGATGGTGTGGTGATGGGTAAAGGTGATAAATATTAAAGGAACTCTTTCACACATTGCTGGTTTTATGTCTTCAATGCAGTGCACCTGTGTGTAATGTAACACACAAAGAACACTTTTACCCTCTACCTATTATAATATACACTTTCGCACCTGCAAATGTGTGCAAAAATAGATATAGATGAGTTTAAGTCTTCCAGTGCTGTGGCTAAGTGGAGATGATTTTGCCATACTGAACTAGTTTCTGAGTGAATAGATTGAGAGAAATAGTTCCTCCCTCCATAAAGCTTAGGTTGTTAATGTTTGTTTTTTCAGTTCACATAAATGTGTACTATTGTGCGCCATGGTTTTTTCTCCACTCTGAGTTCTGCATTTAGTGCAACTGAGCACTAAAATCTGCCTCCCTAACCCACAATTTAGTCTACAACTAAATATTCAGATTCTTTCCTTTAAATTTAGAATACCCAATTCATTTTTTTTTCCAATTTAGGTGCAATTTAGCGTGGCCAAACCACCTAAACTGCACATCTTCTGGGGTGTGGGGGCGAAACCCATGCAAACACAGAGAGAATGTGCAAACTCCACACGGACGGTGACCCAGAGCCGGGATCGAACCTGGGACGTCGGCGCCGTGAGGCTGCAGTACTAACCCACTGCGCCACCGTGCTGCCCTAATATTCAGATTCTTATGAGAAATGATTGTGGGAGACAATTGCTCAATTTCTGTGCATTATGCTTTCAAACAGGCATTGGCTTCATGACCGAGAAAAAAAACTTTCATTTATATAACACTTCTTACATCTTAAGCAATTCCTCTCCCATGGCTCAATCATTCCTTCCTGAAGACCATGCCCCTCCAAGTCTAGCACACATTGGCAGAATACTTGCCTCCTTGCTTTGAGTGACGGGGAGAATAATCGCTTTGCTTATGAGCTAGATAACATTTTCAATGCCAGTTGAATAAATTTGATGCAAAGCGCATTAAAAAGTAACAAATTTAAGGGAAGCCATGCCTGAAAACTCAGTCAAGTGAACAAGTTTAAAAAGAAAATCATATCATGGGGGAGCAGGTCTGTTCTGTGTGATGAGGATATCTCATCAGTGTCAGATTCCAATGGGAATCATTGGACAGTAAAGGACATGATGTGGAATTTTCTGATTCTTTCAGATATAATCCTAGGTGTAGCTTTCCCTTTTTTTTTGAATGGTGTTTTTTTTTAATAATCCCTTTTCCTTCCTTTTGTTGTTGGCAGAATAAGTCAAACAATTCCGATCTCAGCAGAATCGCTGAGATTGAATAAGTGCCTTAAGCTCACTGCCAGACATTTATTATTCTTTATTAAAAATAACCTGCAATTTACTTTTAAGATTATCCGACCAATATGGGATGGGAAGAGTCATTGGTATTTGTGGACTGAATAAACCACATTCCTTTTTTATTACAAGGGATATGGGGATTTGTAGCATTGTTTCAGGGATTGCATTGCATGGTTCTGACCCTCTTCATGAACTTGGAAAGCCAATGCCTTGTCTTCAATATACAAAGAAACAGCAATTACCAACAAGCAGGCAACTGATGAGCAATGACCAAAAAACTCAAAATCTATTTTTATTATATGGAATTTCAGGATTTCTACCAGTGTTTGGAAGTCAATTTCCAATGAATACCGAAAACTGGTAGCCTTAGGAGATGACACACGCACTAGAGCAGGTATTTGCGGCTGGAATATGTTGACAAGAGTTCTTGTTTATGAGGCACTATGTATTTGCAACTGTTAGGGCTAGCAGTAATGGTACTGAACACAACACTTTTAGCAGGTTAATCTTCTTAAAAGCAAATCCTTTAACAGCTGTTTGCTCCTGTGCAAAGAGGCTGAGATCAATATTAATTGTTGAAGTTTAATCCCCGAAAGGAGCAATTCCTGTTAAAGGCACAATTTTTGGTTTGAAAATTACTGCCACTCAAGTGAAATTATCTCTTCTTCTGGGGCTTTGCAGTTAAATTTACTCATTTAATGCAGTCCCAGACATGACTCAGGTCTACTTACATCTATTGTGGACAGTACAGAATTATTTCAATAAATGTGGATAAAAGGAGTTTGGGAAGGCACAATTCCATCGTACCATTCAGATTTTCTCCACTTTTTCATGATTATTCTCCCTCTTCTCCTCTTCTGAAAGCATCAACTCTTTCTGAAATACTATGGTTCAAATATCACATCTCCTCCATTTCTTGGATATTGTTTGTGTGTGAATTTTACAATAGTAACTCAACAAACTATCCAAACATTGAGACAATGGCCGAAAAGGTAGTGTGGCTCCTGGGTTTCATAATTACACTCATTGGCCTGGATTTCCGTGGGGTCATGGAGATTCAGTGACATATCCAAAATGGCAGATAAATCTTGGATCTGAAAGACCAGTCCCATATCCAGCAGAAACCAATTTCACGGGGATTGGGAATGGAGGAGGGATGTGACTCAAAGAAGCTGGAATCCTGAACTCAGCAGGACCATTTGAACTCAGTGCTAAGTTCAAACAGACACCATTTTATAATAAACGGCATGGTGGCACAGTGGGCAGCATTGTTGCTTTACAGATCCAGAGTCCCAGGTTCGATTCCCGGCTTGGGTCACTGTCTGTGCAGAGTTTGCACATTCTCCCTTTGTCTGCGTGGGTTTCCTCCGGGTGCTCCAGTTTCCTCCCATAAAGACGTTCTGTTAGGTAATTTGGACATTCTGAATTCTCCCTCTGTGTACCCGAACAGGTGGCAGAATGTGGCGACTAAGGGCTTTTCACAGTAACTTCATTGCAGTGTTAATGTAAGCCTACTTGTGACAATAAAGATTATTATAATGATTATACTCATGAAGTTCCTATAAGTGATTGTTAAATTATTGAAATGACTAGCCCTTTAAAATTTGAAAATAAAACTTCCCTCCTGTGTCTATGTGAGCAAATAAAATCTGTTTTAGCAGTTTCAATAGCTGTTGTTGAAAGAATCCAAGGTGCTATTATTATAGCATTATTGATGCTGAATTCTTTCCACAACCTATCATTACCACAATGTGGGTTGGATTTTGTTTATTGTCACGTGTACCAAGGTACAGTGAAAAGTATTCATCTGGGCTGTAAGTTCACAGTTCTACTAAGAGTTCAAAAGATTAACCATCTTTGAGGTGAGGTTATGAGTACAAATGTTTGTTTTTACAAGGAATCAAGTATTTCAGTTCCAAAGAAATCATATTGGACTCAAAACTGAAATGTTGTAACATGCAAGGCTACGGACCAGGTGCTGGAAAATGGGATTAAAACGAGTGGCTAGTTTCTTTCTTCTCTTATTGGTCTGCACCGACATGATGGGCTAAATGGCCTCCTTCTACATTGTAACCTTTATATGGTTCTATGGAAACATTAATCCTACTTCTCTCCCTACAGATGCTGCCGGATCTGTTGGGTTTTCCAGAACCTTCTGTACTTATTTCAGATCTCAGGCATCCACAGTATTTGCTTTTATTAATTATTTTATAGCGTTTGAATATATTGAATGGGTTTTCATGAATGGGACCGTTTTTTTACTGTGAACGTAGTGCTAGGTATTTAGAACTTTATTTTAAGTCTGCATGGCTCTTGAGATCTGCACATATGGATACAGGGTGATTTGGCATTGAGCGTGTAAGGCAAAGGCTGGTGTGTGTGTTGGGCAGGGGTTAGCTTTGCTAGCAACCCCTCTGCTTCCCCCCCCCCCCCCCCCCCAAACATGGACTGATCCCTCTATTCAATGCACTTTTTAATCAGTGAGTTGTTAGAATCTGGAATGGACAGACTGAGATTGTGGTGGAGGCAGGGTCAATCATGGCTTTCAATGGGGAATTGGTTAAGCACCTGGGGATAAAAGAATTGCAGGCTTATGGGGAAAGGGCATGTGAATAAGACTGCCTGAGTTTCTCTTGCACAGTTCTGCCATAAATACAACAGTTTGAATGGCTTCTTTCTGTGCTATAACCATTCTATGCCTCTATTCTATGAAAGGGGAGGGGAATCATGGCTGAATATTATTCTATTGAGACATGACATCCACTGGACTGTGATCAGGAGTGGAATCTTTGCAGAATTCCTTTTCCTAACTCAGGGGTGTTTTCATGCTCCAATTTCCGCAACTGCAATCTGCCAGCTCAGTATTCGTCACACCAGGACAGTGATGGGAAGAAAGAACAGGCAACTCCTTCTGCAGGCAATCACACCTTTCACTTGGCAATGCCCTGAAAACAGATCTTTTTCTGTTATTTTCTTCCTCTAGCCAGGGCTCTGATCCAATAGTCACAATTATCACACGTCTGTAGCGCTTACCAGAGATTAAAATAAAACATCACTGAAATTGGTTCTAAGATCCTTCTGCTCAGTAGTGACAGTGTGAAGAATCAGGAAAAATGATTATAAATTAGAGAGGCCATGATGTGAATTAATTTTGAAAAACTTTTCTTTTACACTTTGAATTTAGTGACTTAATAGAATAGACTGCCATCTAGTGCAGTAAATATTGACTCACTTGAATCATTTATGGGGATAAAAGATCATTTATTCCATCTCTCGCCCTTATACCCAGTGAATCACTCACATTAAAACAATAGTTCAAAATCAATAAATCTTTAACAAAATCATGGCTGTTGGCCCTTCTGCATTCAAAAGAGATTTGGATTAGCTCCCGATTCAGTAAAGAGCAGAGGGTTTGAGGAAGAAAAGGCTGGACCACAATGTGCAAACTGTCTCTGCTGAGTGGCCTTATTTGGTCCTTGCATTATTATGTTGTAAGAAAATGTTAGTTTTTCCCAGTTTGAATTCATACTTCTGTGCTACTTAAACTGCTGTCCACATTTCTGTCACCACATTGCCTACAGATCTCCATGCTGCATCATTCAGATTATGGATTTTAGAAGTATTAAAATCTATCAAATTATCAGTAACTTTCCATCAGGCTTTGTTTTCTTTTCCACCTCTCTCCTGAAGTTGAAGCGTATTGGCGCGATCTGCTTCGTTAAAGGTGCTACATAAATGTAGGTTTCCATTACAATGGTTCACGTGGCGGTGGTAGAGTTCCATACAGAATCTTGTCCAAGTGGCCACTTTTCATTCATCAGTCAAGAGTGTCACTGGATATGAGACCATAGGGATTCCCTATTTGATTTTACTTATCTCCAAGCTTGGAATATTGGGCTGGCTTCAACCATTCCTCAGCCACGTGTTTCTCGGTCACGCGCTGTGCTCTGGCGGGATTCTATCTTCCCGCCGCCTGTCTATTGAATTTCCCATTGTAACCATCCCTCTGCCGGAAAATCCGCGGGTGGGTATCCACTGTCAGCAGGAAAAATGAATCTCAACAATCGGAGAATTCCGGTCATTGAACCAAGTGTAACAATACATTGCTATCCAATTGATGTTTGCAAACTCTGTCAATCTGGGGATCAAACTTGGAATGGACATAGCTCTGTTCCACATAGTGCCCACTTAGCTATTTTCTTGAGTGTTTTATGTGGATATAAATCTAAGCTTTAATTTCAAAATTGTAGTTTTTTAAATGGCAAAACAATACAGCAAATCCTCTCACCTTTTAGCTAAACCTTAACCCTCAGTGTCATGCTGAAGAACTCAAAGACAATTAACAAAACTCCTCATGGTCATTTAAAAAATAGAAATAACACTAAACTTGATATACCTTTGTATCTTTATATTTAGAACATAGAACACACAGTGCAGAAGGAGGCCATTCAGTCCATCAAGTCTGCACCGACCCACTTAAGCCCTCACATCCACCCTAACCCCGTAACCCAATAACCCCTCCTCACCTTTTTGGTCACTAAGGGCAATTTGTCCTGTCCAATCCACCTAACCTGCACGTCTTTGGACTGTGGGAGGAAACCGGAGCACACGGAGGAAACCCACGCAGACATGGGGAGAACATGCAGACTCTGCCCCGACAGTAGCCCAGTGGGGAATCGAACCTGGGACCCTGGAGCTGTGAAGCCACAGTTCTATCCACTTGTGCTGCCGTGTTTGCCTTGTGACCTTGCAGAGTAAATACTCTGGATTTTCATCCCTGAGGGTGGGAAAGTTCCTCGCTTCACATTCCCACCTCGGGGGGAAAAAGTGCCTGCAAAGACGCATTCATTGCTTGGCGGCGGCTATGGGCTGCAGTCAGGCCGTTCGACCCAGGAAATGTTCAGAGGCAGGTACAGGGGCTGCCGGCTGCCCAGGAGAGCTGTTTAAGGCCCACCTCATTGCTGTGGGACTTTGTTCCAGTAATAATGAAAAGGTGAAGACCCTCTAAACCTGACCCCTCAAACCCCCTCAGTATTATACCCTGCTCATGCCCCTTGCTTGCCACTTCATGTTTCACAAATCATGCTGTGCCCCACACCCACCCTCCATGGTCCCTCATGCCTCCATTTCACTCATCCCCATGGCCCCTTGTGACCTCCCAAGCCATGCCAGGCAATCAGCCTCTGCTTTTTCTGGGTCTCAGACGTTTAGTAAGCTGATGAATGTTTGGGCTCTCAGCCAAGATGTGAAATGAGACTTGGCTGAGAATTCTGAAATCTATTACTTTGTTGAAACACCCTGTGACCCAGGGAAAATGTTGCTTGACTGATATTTCTGGCTCCCTAATCCCTTCTGTCAATGACACAGGGCGAAATTCTCCACAATGGCCGACGCTGCGCTGTCGTGAAACCCGGAGTGTTTCACGACGGCGTCGGAGGCTGCTCCTCGCCCCCTATTCTCCTCCCCTCTAGTACAGTGTCAACATTGCCACCCCACTGTCTGCTCGGGCCAGTTTCTCCAAAGTTGGGTTCAAGGAGTAGGGACAATTCCCAAAACTCTACACCCTGACTCTGGACAGTCAGGACTATTAATGTCATCAGTTTGATCTCCAGATCTAACTGATAATTGGCACTGTTTCACGTGAAGGAAAGTCTACCCAGAAATCCAGGTTCACACACTTCATTAGAGCAGCAATGAGCAAGGTCCATGAGCATCACAACATTCTGCACCTTCGGTATTGCATATTGAACTTTGACCAATCCACAGACTGATGTCAACAGCAACTTCCATTTATATAGTGCCTTTAAAAAACATCCCAATATTAATTTCCTATTTGGTGGAAGCCAACTGGAATAAACGATTGTTCATCCGGGTGCTACTACTGATGATGCAGGAGAAATGGTTGTCATGGGCAGAATCTTGTGGGAATGACAGGGGCCTTATCCGTGAGCTGAAGATATGGAAAGACCCCCACATTACCTCTTCTCAAGAAAGGCTGCCGCATCTTGTGCTGCCCAGGCACTTAACTGTTCAGTAATGGGTCTTCCATTGTGATCATGAACCATAGAGGTGAAGGCTGGCAGCCCTTTTGTACTCAGTAGCACCACCTGGGAAGTAATGGCTGCTGGTGCAATACTCATAGAGGTCTCAGTTTGAGGAGAGATCCAGGTGCAGGTAAGTGATGGCGGAAAGTGGGTCGAGGGTGAAGGGTGAGGTGGAGGACGGAATAGCAGAAGAGACAGAGCAACACAAACTGAGGAGGAAACGAGGGAGACTGCATGTCAGCCTGCATTGAACACAGTTGTATTATGTGTTTTATTAAGGGAGTCAGGCAGCATTGATAATACTTCCTGGGACATGAACTTCACTACCCTGAAGCTGGGCTAGAGTGAGCGGCATAGGAATCAGCAGATTGCTTTAGGTTTGGATTGTTCTATTTATTATTTTTATAATTTGCTGTGTATTGTAACATGTTATACAATTCTGCAAAAGTGTACAAGTAACTAACATTGCTCATGCTTTTGATGAATTAGTGGAATTGAATTGGTGTTTGTCAGCCTAATTTTTATTGTAGAAATATCAAAAGTGATTTTTAAAATTTCAACATTATTCATCTTTATATTCCTTTGTGTCTTCCTTTGAGTCATCATTTATGTTATTCAGCTCATTATAAACCAAAAAGCCAAATATTTTATTGAGGGCTTGGTGTTCCTGAAATGCCACAACTAAGGTAAATACATTCGCATTTTCAACCAAGGTAAACATCACATTATTAAATATCATTTGATTAAGCCTCACATGAGCAGTGACACATGATTGAATGTCATGAGGTGGCATGGGATTTACCAGCTGTTCACGTTGGCGGGAAATTCCGGTCTCACGCTGGCGCACAGTTTTCCCGGCGGCAAGGGGTGCTGTCAACAGGAAATCCCACTGACAACAGCGGAACCAGTAAATCCTGTAGGGTGGCCACCTTCCCCACTGAAAAACACGTGGCAGGGTCAGTAAATCCCGTCCCAAATGTCAAATGATAAAATATCTAGCAATGTGTTAAACTATAGGTTGTCAACCCTATCAAACACACTTCACAGAAGTATAAGGATCTGTGAGAGAACTATGTCACAGGGAGATCCATAAATGGACTACTATCAGAGAGTCTTATTGACGAATGACTCTCAAAGACAGACCCAGACGTGGACAATTCGCATCGAACATTTCACTGCGTTGGACCAAGTAACCCAATCATTGACTGTTCTCAGAGAGAGCAGAAGATGGGCAGTTCACACAAGCATCTATCGACATACTGCTTATTTATGCACTGTTGTCACAGGGAGATACATTCACACACTCCACTCACCAGGGGATCCAGCTGCAGACTGGTCTGAAAGTCACACGTGCCTCTCACCAGTGAATCTATTTGGGCACTACTCTCATGGCCAGGCTCATTCTCACAAGGAAACATAAAGCTCTGAAACAGATTTTGTAACTCGCAATTGTCGTCGAAGCTGCCTTAGTAGAAATTTACCTTTGAATTCATGGAAACTCCTTTTGATTTGTGCAGGGATCTGCTCTGTGGTTTCATACTTATGGGTGACAACTTAAAGTAAAAACAACACTGATTTGCCTCTTATGCCCAGTGTACCACCAAATATCTACGTTCTACCTGAGGGTAATCACGAATAGGTTTGAAGATCTTGTGTGCTTGTTCTTTCTCAACTCAATGCAAGCAGAAATAATTAAACGTTGCACAATTGCTTTAACTTGAAACATGAAAGTAAAGTCTTCGAACGGCTGTTGTAAATAACAGTGCATGACATTGTTCAACAATGATTCAATCAGCTATTAAAGAATGCTCTTAGTATATACAACATACAGTGAAGAAGGAGGCCATTCGGCCCATCGAGTCTGCACCAACCCACTTAAGCTATCACTCCCACCCTATCCCCGTAACCCCTCCTCACCTTTTTGGACACTAGGGGAAATTATCATGGCCAATCTACCTAACCTTCACGTCTTTGGACTGTGGAAGGAAACTGGAGCAGCCGGAGGAAACCCTCGCAGACACGGAGAGAACGTGCAGACTCCACATGGACAGTGACCCAGCAGGGAATCGAACCTGGGACCCTGGCACTGTGAAGACAGTGCTATCCAGTTGTGCTACTGTGCTGCCCATATATTTGTTAATGTGTGCAAACATGACTCCATTTCATTTTTTAACAAAATTATCACTGAGTGGTTGGTCTTTCTGTAGTTCCAATGCAAAGCTGATGGGACCTGACTTAACTCCAGTAGTTCCAATGAAAGGAATGATACAAATGCTCCAATTGCAGGACTTAGAACATGCACCTCCAAGACATTTACTCTACTTTGAAAAATTATGGGGAACATTTTGACTTGGCAATCAATAAATAGGTTACTCATAAGAATTGCTTTGACATCTTTGCACAGGTTTTCACATTTCCTGATGCCATTAGATGTAGACTGTTGACTTCTTTATTTCTATGTGAACCACAAGCTGTTTCTTATATTGACTGAATGACCACTCAACCAGTATATTAGTTCAAAACACAGATTATTAACAAACACACTTGTTTTACGCACACTGATTCACACGGCTACGCACTAAACCAGACCTAATAATTAAGATGACCTTTACTTAACTTTTGGGTGACCGGCTCTGTGCGGGAGATAAGGCTTTCTGTAGTCCATGTGGGTCGGTTGGAAGTCTTCAGGTTTGTCTCTGCTGGGCTCATCCTTCAGGTAGTGATCACGGGTCCTTGAACTTGGCTGGTTAATATGTTGCAATTGGTCGCACACAGGCTGGTCCAAAAGAGGCCAATGCCTCATGCGCAGGGCTTCTTATCCTTCTCTTTCACACCCTTTTGGGCGGTCCTAACTCCAGATCCAATGGATCGATAGGGTTTCGATCACCCTCATTGATCCTGACCAATTAAGAGGCGGACACCTTGGTGGCTAGGCAGGTCCTAGCTATCATTGTCCCAGGCACGTAGGCCTTTCCAAATAAGGGGACGTGGCACCGGTTAGTCTGCGACAGTTGTTGTTGTTCCTTCATTCGATTTCTATTGTCCTGGGGCAATGGTGATTGACTTTTAATGGGTGCAAGTTTCAGTCAGGTCTGGCTTCTTTGCACAATACACAGAGGCTGTATACTTGTCTGTGTCCAAGTTGACCACAATTCCCATGGTTCTTTGCAGGTGGCCGTTTTAGATGGCTACAAGACCTAGAACTAACATTGTGCGCAAACATTCAAAAGAGGATAAATTATAAGTGCCAATTTTCTCCCCATCTGAAGGAGTTAACATCTGTTGGGTAAAAGATTCCACGAGTTTGGATTACTGACCATAACAGTAACCTGTTCTATTCTGGGAATGGAATTGAAAGCAATATTGATATGGCTAGATAAAGTGAGTGTCAGCTTGTGTACATCAAGAATATGTTGGGCCGAATGGTTTGTTTCTCTGCTGGGAAATTCAATGTAAATCTATGGCGGCAGATAATGTGGAATAGCTAAACCTGATTCAAACCCAACATGCACCTTAGAAGGGAGGTATTAACCTTGGAAGGAGTACAGTGCAGATTCACCACAATATTAGTCAGGCTCCAAGGGTTATATAATGAGGACAGATGACAGATTACATAAAGGAGATTTTTTTTCTTTTGCTTTTGGATGGAATTTGCAAGACCAGCATTTAGTGCCCATTGATAATTGTCCTTGATCTGCCCTTGATGGTAATCAATTGTTTTGAACCACTGCAATCCATGTGGTGCAGGTACACCCCCAGTGCTGTTAGGAAGGGAGTTCCAGGGTTTTGACGCAGCAATCATGAAGGACCAAGTCTGAAAGGTGTGGTGATTTGAACAGGAGCTTGCTGGTGGTGGAATTCCCATTTGTCTTATGCACTTGACCTTCGAGGTAGTAGAAGTTGTGGGTTTGGAACGTGCTGTCAAAGATTTGGAATATTGTAGGTTAAAAGTTTTTTTTTGGATTTCAGAAGTCAATAGTCAAAAGTTAAACATTTTCCTCTGGTGATGAAGTTCAGGACAAAGGGATGTGACCTTAAAATCGGAGCCAGACCATTCAGAAGATAACTGAGGAAACATGTCCACACAAAAGATAGTAAAGGATGGGACTTTCTTCCACACAAAGCAGTATATGCAAGCTCAATTGATAATTTTAAAGCTAACATTAATCGATCTGTGCTAGTCAAGAGTATAGAGGGATATGCACCCAAGGCAGGTGGATGGAGTCAGGGTACAGATATAGCCCATAAAGCTCAAGGAAGTTAATGGCCTGCTCCTGTTCCTATATTAAAAACTAGTGGATAGTTACAAAAAGTCATTTAAAATGCCCAAGGACGGCAAGCCTTCACATCTTAAGGGTGCTCAAAACAATTATTTTTTAAGAAAGATTAATGGAACTATAGTCAGCCCAGATCACTCTTAAATAGCATGGGATGACAATTCATTCCATGAGCAAACAAAAGTGCTCATTTATTCAAAAATCTGTCTGTCCAACCGAGTATTCTGAGATATATATGCCCAAATGTATCTGATTAATCAAGTACAGTTTATCTTGACTTGAGCAATTAACCATGGCCAATTAATTGATTATTACACTATTTATTAGCCGCAATTCTCCGCCCCGGCGACAAAGTGTGGGTGCCGGCGGGAAAACGGGCGGATTTTACCTCGCTGTCGCCGCCCGTTCCGAGACGGCATTCTCCAGCCTACAAGGAGCTAGCAGGGGGATGGCGGGAAGCACGGGGGCGCGGCTTTGTAGCGGCGTCGGAGACCTGGTGCCACGTAAACTACGCAGTGCCGCGGCACACAACAGGTGACGCAAGCGCACAGGCCGCCGACGGGGAACCATGGCGCCACGCCGTGCAGTGCCCAGGTTCACACACCATGACTGGAGACGCTGCTGGACGCCCTCGAGGAGAGGAGGGAGCGTCTGTACCACAGACCCGGCCGAAGAGTGCCAGCCAACGTGGCCCAGCGTCGATGGAGGACGGTGGGCGTAGCCGTGAGTGCCACCACGGTGCCACCCAGGACTGGAGGGCAGTGCCGCAAAAAGCTCCATGACACCCCCCCCCCCCCCCCCCCCCCCCCATATATGTGTGACACCCACCCCCTCCCAAGGGGGATGGTACAACCACATCCCCAGGGGGATGGTACAACCACAGTAGTGAGGCACATGGCTGCAGCCACCCACACAAGCCGCGTTGGCCCTGTCTACCCATGCCAACATAGACCCAGCTGCATGCAGTGGACCCCCACCAATGCTGTTATTCCTCCCCCCCCCCCAGGAAAAGAGCACCCATAACCAACGGGAGCAAGCCCAAACTAGATGGGTGAACCTGACCTGCGCCAGCTCACCGTGCACGAGCAGAGGGCACTGGACATAGCCGGTGCACCCGAGGACCGGGAGTTTGCCAATGCCGAGGTCGGGGGCGCGCCAGCAAGTGAGATCCCTCCCCTGCCTGGCCCATTTCCCCTCAGCACTTCCCCTCAGCCCTCCCCCCCTTGGTCCTCTCCCCTCGGCCCTCTCCCCTCGGCCCTCTCCCTGTACCGCGAACCACACCCCCCTGAACATGATGGTGTATTGTGTGTTGCAGGGCCAAGCGGTGACCAACCTGGAGCACCCAGCAGATACTGCTTGCATCCAGCACCTGTATGGCCCACCGACGCAGACCAACCGGGCGCACCTGGCAGACACCGCCCGCATCCAGCGCCTGGATGGCAAGCCGACGCGGATCAACCGGGACGCATCACTGCACCCGGCCAGCGCCTGGATGGCCAGCCAACAGGGACTCTAGAAGCAACGGGGAGGGCAGCTCTGACAACAGCCCTCCAGCACGGTCCAGTGACGACACGACGACCCAGGACACCAGTACACAGGGGACCGACAGACACTATACGACCACACAGGACACCAGCACACACGGGATAGAGGGACACGACACAACCACACAGGACACCAGCACACACGGGACAGAGGGACACGACACAACCACACAGGACACCAGCACACAAGGGACAGATGGACACAACATGACCACACAGGACACCAGCACATAGGGGACAGACAGATAGGAAACAGCACCCCAGGGGACCCCCTGATCACAGGTCCGATGAAGACATTAAGGTTGCGTCACAGCTATCTCCTCCACTCCCCGCTATCGCAGAGACACTCACCTTGGTTGGCCATGTTAGTGGTGAGGCTTCTGGGACATTAACTGCTGTGCACCACGCAGCCGTTCTGGTACAGCAAGTGGAGGTAGGAGCAGCAGAGGGGCTGGACGGTGGGAGGGCAGCCCAGCCCCGGCAAACACCTGTCGCCTGGATGGGTCCCTGGTGTTCCCCTGCCCACTCATAGACCCAATGCAGTCGGGGACCCAGGGCGTGAGAAGTTGACGGCCGGCTTCCAGCACCTGCAGAGGCAAGTGCAGGAGTGCATCCACGTCCAGGTGCAGGAAATGGTGCCGGTCATGAGTGCCACACAGGCCAACACCGTACGGGTGGCGTCCACGGTGGAGACAATGGTGGCGACGGTGTCGGGCATGGGTATGAACCTTCAAGGCCTGGGACTATCCAGGCACGCGGCCTCTGCGGCCCGGGGCAGGGCAGCCGTCACACAGGAAGCCATTGGCCTGAGCCAGCTGAACATCACAGAGGCGCTCAATAACCTGGCCCAGTCTCTGCAGGCCATCGCTGACAGCACCAGTGGCATTGGCTGGGTGATGGACAGCGTTGTACAGAGCCAGACACGGATGGTGCACTCCCTGAGCTCCATGACCTTGAATGTCCAGGCGCTGATCGATACCAGCGCGGGCCTCCAGGACTGGCAGCGCCAGGTGATGCCGGTGTCCCAGGTGCTGGATCCACCCGCACCCCCATCCCATGGAGAGCCCTGGGGGCCACCGGGCACCCCAGCAGGGGAGGAGGTGCTGGGGCCCGTCCCTGCAGGGGGGGACCCAGAGCCCGCGCCACTTCCCACCCCCCCACCACCTCCCCTGGTGCACCTGGTGGGCAGCGGGCAGAACAGGGTGGCACCATGCCATCCCAATTGTCTGAGGTGCGGCCTGGCGATCCAGGCCGGCCCGCCCCAGGAAGCAGCCACCGAGGGGGACCCCAGTCACAGGGCAGAAATCACAGGAGTCCACCTCCAGTTCTGCTGTACCGTCTGGGGGAACACATAGACGTAGTCATAGTAAGGCCAGAAAGGTAGACACGAATGAGTGAGTTGACACGGGTGCAGGGCACAGATTAGTTAGATGGGCTAGGGCACATGTACAGGACGTCTGTTATTAAACACATTCCACGTGTGTTCCACACTCCACACCTATGCGAACACCCCTACAGAGAGCCTCTGTACTCTGTCCGATGCGTGCGGGGGTGGGGAGGGGACTGTGTGCCAGTGTGTGTGAGGGGTGCTGTGATAGAGGTTGGGCTCCAGTGCGTGTGACCTGCAGCCCCCCCCCCCCCCCAAGGTTCCTCGGCGCCGCTGCGTGCACACTCCACCCAGGTGGAGGGTTGTAATGTGTCCATGAGTCAGACATTGTCAAACGATGTATTGCTCGGAGCCTATCGCAGAGCAGGATGTCATTATCCTCCATGCCTTGCAGCAGACCCGCGTAAACTATCGACCGCGTACATTATCAACCGTGCCCCCAGCCCGTTGTGCCGCAGGCGGATGTGTCATGGAGGGGTGGTGTGCATGCGGGTGTTGTGGTGGTTGGGGGTGGGAGAGGTGAGGGTGTTGTGGTGGCTCCCACCTCGCCATCCTTCTTATCTGGGGAGGAGTTCCCCTCATCCTGACCGTCCTCCTGCTCCTCCAGCACACATTGCCCCTCTGCTGGGCTATATTGTGCAGGGCGCAGCAGACCACGACGATGTGGCCAACCCTCTCCGATGGGTACTGGAGGGCCCTACCAGAGCGGTCCAGGCATCTGAAGCGCATCTTGAGCAGCCCAAAGCACCTCTCGACCATACCCCTGGTCGCTGCATGGGCATCGTTGTAGCGTTGCTCCGTGTCGGTCTGTGGCTTCCATATAGGCGTCATCAGCCACGACCACAATGGGTAACCCCTGTCGCCCAGCAACCAACCCCGCAGCCGGTGAGTTGTTCCTCAAACATGGCAGGAATGAACGATTGGGGCAGTATAAAGGAGTCAAGCACACTGCCACGATACCTGGTGCAGACGTGCAGGATTGTCATCCTGTGGTCACAGACAACCTGCACGTTCATTGAATGTGTATCCTTCCTGTTCAGGCACATGGTCCTTTCCTCCGAGGTGGGCCGCATGGCGATGTGGATTCCATCGATCGCCCCCTGCACCATGGGCATCTGGGCAACAGCAGCGAACCTCGCTGCGCGGGCATCCTGTTGGGCGTGGTCCGCAGGGAACTGTATGTACCGGTCCGCGATGTTGTACAGGGTGTCAGTGATGGCCCGGATGCACCTGTGCACCGATGGCTGGGAGATGCCAGACAGGTCCCCACTCGGCGACTGGAATGACCCCGTCGCTAAGATGTTGAGGACGACCGTCACCTTAATGGCCACCGGGAGGGCATGTCCACCCCCGGTCCCACATGGTGCCAGATGTGCCATCAGGTGGCAGATGTGGGCGACGGTCTCGCAGCTCGTCCACAGTCTCCTACTGCAGTCCCTGTCCCGGAGGTCCTCGAAGGACATGCGGGGCCGGAACATTGGATGCCTCCGTGGCAGTGGCACGCACTCCTCCTCCTCCTTCTCGGCATCCCCGTGCTGTGGCGCCCGCACGGTGTGGTGCCTCTCCTGCGCCTCTCGGGCGTGCCGCACTGCGGCCTGGGTGCCTTGCATGTGCCCCACTGTGGCCTGCTGGCTCCACCACCTTCATCTCACGGCCATGCTCCAGCTCCCACTGGGCCTCATGCAGGGCAGCAGCCCCCGCCACGGCGGCCAACAACGCCAAGATTCGCATCCGGCGTCGAGGCGGCGTGGCGCGATTCATGCGGCGCCACGGCGATTCTCCTACATGGCGTGGGGGGGGGGGGGGGGGGGGGGGGGGTCGGAGAATCCATATTCCTTTATAATTTTCCTTTGTTACCATTTGCTGTTTCTTGCATTTTCTGCAGTTAGAGCCGTTCCGTAGCCTTAGTTCCAAGAATCTCCAAAGATCCTGCATCATCCCAAATGAGCTCTGAATAAACCATCCTACACTACATTTTTTGAATGAGTGACAGCGAAGCTGGAAAGACAAGCAGTTCAAATATTTCATGTGAATGGATGCAGCTATTTTTAGACAATAAACTCTGAATCAACAGATTTGGTGTGCAAACTCAATGTGGCACAAACTGGCAGGAGACAGGTTTATGTCAGTGGTTCTCTGCACAGAGAATGAACAATACCAACAGCAACTGCAAGCAGAAAATGTTGAAAAACACTCAGTAGATCATGCAGAAACTCTGGGGAATGGCACATAGTTAAGAGATTTAGGTCCAGATTCTCATTCCAATGGAGAGACATGGCAAAATCCCAGAAAGGGCTGGAAATTCCAAGTCCTGCCCTGGAACCCGGCATTTCCCATCATTGCGGGGGTGGTACTGGAGTTGCGCCGGGGTTCATACATACCCACTCCGCAGAGGCAGATGACTATTTAAATCAACAGCTGCCTTTACTGAAGTGTAATTTTGGAAGAACAGATCTGTGGAATCTGGATTGTGCAGATTAGACCATGTCAGAGGAGGTCCGAATTTAGTAGATGCATTTGGAGAAGTAAGGTACTCCTTTGGATAGGGTCTCAGAACACATTTGGGGGCAGTAAGGCTCCCTTTAGAATTGTTAAAAGTGAACATGAATGTATAGTTTTTATGTACAAACTGATTGGAACTGTTAAGTTTCCAATGAACTGTCAAGCTGTCAAGGAACTGTTAAAGTTCTGTCCAGCTGTCAAATCTGTCCAGGAAGCTGCCAAGGAACTAGGTGAGTTGGCATGGAGGGGGTAAAATCAAAAGGTAGTGGATATGGATTGGCTTTAGTTGGCATAAGGGTGTGAAGGGCCATGGGTGGTGGGTAAGGGGCATGAGTTGGAATAGGCTGTCACAGATGGCACAAAGGGAATGTGTGGGACTGTGATCGGAGTGAGATCTGGATGGATGTTTTTTGTTTTATTGTTATTTTTCATTGGTTTCAGTGCAGAGGCATGTGTTGCACCCAGCCAGCCTTCATGCCCAGCCACTTCCACATTTGTTCCACGGTTGCGAACATCAACTCCTTTATCAGCCTCCACCCTGGACTGGGAATCCAAATTGTGGACGGACGTTTTGAAAGGTTGGCTTCACCGAACTGGGAAATCACCTGATTCGGCAGACCTGACCTGGGGAAACAATCCAGCCCTTAATGTTTCAGGTCACTGATCGTTTATTAAGGGTTGAATTTTATGGGTCACCGTGGTTCCCACTCCTCCTGGCTAAAATATAGTTGTGGAGCAAACAGAGGACAAATGGCACCTCCATTGCTTAATGCCCAATTGGTCATTAATAAACTGGAGGCAGTATTTCCACCCTTCAAGGACATGACGTTCCCCCTCAGAGAGCTGGCAGCCAACCAGATGGCCTGGAACTTTGTAGTTCATGTTCAGTTCTTCTTCTATTCAATGTAAACATACCATCATACACAAAGGTTAGTGACACAACAATATGGGTTCGTTATTTGAAGATGGTGTTAAGTATAGTGGGCGGGGTTCTCCGCCCCACCGCACCTGTTTTCTGGTGCGGCACGCCCTCGCCGGCAGTGGGATTCTCCATCCCGAGGTTTCCCATTGTGCCCCCCCACCGTCGGGAAATCCACAGGCGTGAGTGCGTTGCCGGCGAAACAGAAGATCCCACCAATGGAGAATTAGGAACAGTATATCTAATTTCTATAACTGCTGCTCCTGGACGGCCGAAAAGTCATAGAATTACTTTCAAAGTGGTAATGTTGGACAGCAGTTTCAGATGTGCATTCTTAAAGGTGCATGCACATTATATCACAATATCCTTTCTAACTGAAGGTTTACCCATAAAAGAGTCAAATTCCTTACATGACAAAGAAACAAAAGAACATTTTGTCTGAATGTATTATAACACAAAGACATACATTCACAAGCCTGTGAAACATATTGACGGTTTGCTTCAGAATGCTGGTTAGGGATGCTTTGTATGTGCTGTATCTGAGACACTGTTCTAGTCACAATAGGATTACTCGGTTTCTGGTTGTGGTATTATTCTTATTTGACATCTGTTACATTGCACTGCCATGCCATTGGAGTTAGTACTTGACACAATCTTTGTTCTGGGAATATGCTGATGATTTCCGCTGGATTTTTCAGGTGTCATCTGTTGGGGTTTGTACCCGAGTTTTCTGTCCGTTATTCAAGCTGGGTAATGTGTTAGCCTCATGCTGAGCATGGGCATCTTTCAACTTCACCTGTTTTTTGAATAATGCATCATGTACTCCTGGGACTATCAAAGAATGATGACTGGGAAAGATTGCCCACACTTTTCAGCCAAATAGTAACTCTGCATTGGTTATGCAGTGCAATGGAGTCTGCATGTTTGGAATGGGTATATTTGACTTAAATTGTGCAATGCAACCTGTTGGCTGATGATATGCATTGTTGAGTTGAATGAACCTCTCCCAATGTCAGCACAAGGTTTCCAAAGGTGCTTCTTGTGGTCTCTGGATGTTATGATCTTGATGTTGTCATGGATGGTGGCTAGGAACAGGTGCTTCCATACGAGTGGGCCTGTGGTGGCTGGATCCGTGGTGTCCATAATATCAGATATTTGGAATGACCAGGCTGAGTTTTTGTAGCAGCACTTGAGTATGAATGGATTTCAGGGATGGGATCACAGAACCATTGTACGTGGTGAGTTTGCTGTTCGTTGGTCAAACCATCACTTGCCACTTCTGTCGGTATGTATATTTTAGTGTGTCAGATAGAGGAATCCAGTTTTGCAAATAGGTTATTCTGACCTTTCATCTGTGGGCATATAATCTGCTGAGTGGCTAAAATAATTTGGTGTCACTGTGCCATGACATTTTTGGATATTCATTGTGCTGAATGGCTGCTCAGTTTTGTGTTGTTGATCTGGTCATTCTCATCATCTGACCATATAGCTTGGCTGGATATTTCCTGGATCTTAATGCTTTTTGGTATGCACCCTCGGTTGGTTAGAATACCTTTCTGGCCTCTGGTTGTGGCGTCTCATGGTGTTGAATCACTTGTTTTGGCCATTGCTTTCTGCATTGGTACTTTCAGTATCCCCTGGTACAAAATGACTTGCGTATAGCGTTAAAAGCTGGCTTCATATATGAGACTACACCACCCACATTTCTTACTAGGCTTGCCCATATTGGCTGTCATACCAATGTTGAATGAATTATGCATAGCCCTCAGACTCGGACTACCCACTGTTATGGTTTCAGACTTGAATCTGCTTTGCAGTCATGCTTCCAGGATGTAATCTTTGGGTTGGTCAAAATGTCTTTTTGGAATGCTTCCATTCAGGTAGATGCTATCAGCAACTCAATTATTCTGTCCACTGGCTTGGCTGCTGGAAAGTCGCAATTATGCCCCTTGACTCGACCTCCAAATATGAATTGGTGAATGGTCTCTGTTGGTTGTTTCCAGATGGTGCATCCCGAGGTTGAACTTCATTCATAATTGAGCTTAAGTGTTAGCCACCATTTTTATGGATTTTTCAGATGGTTATTGGACAGACCTGATATGTTCAGACTGTGGAGGCCTGCTCCTGACAAAATGCGTGGAACACAGCCTTGTCATAACCAACACCTTGTTTCATCAGAGAGACAAGAACAAGTGTTGCCCCATGACAACACCATCATTCAAAGCAGTGGTACCTGCTCGACGATATCATTGTCCGAGCAAGGGACCACAAGGATGCATGTATCACCCGCGCCATGATAAGAGCTGATAATTCCTTGATGGATAATCCACTCTGATCAACGTCAAGTTAGCTTCAAAGCAGCTGCGGCAATAGAAACAATCCTGAAGAACTATCAATGCTGAGTCATTCAAAGTCCCTGATAAGAGAGCTCTGTTCAGTCAGCGCCTCACTGCCACCCTAATAACCCACAAATGAAGAGTGTCCACACCGCCATGTCTGGCCTCAAAGATGCTTGGTCACTTGACCAGGAAACACCATGACTGGTTCACGAAGAATGACCAGCAGATCCAGGGGCTGATAAAGGTGAAAGGCATTTCTGAATCTGAAACAATAACACAACTGGAGAGAAGAAAGCAGCTCTACAGATTGCTGAACGCAGAGGTCCAGTAAAAAAACCTGTAACCTTAAGAACAGATGGAGGGTGGAGAAAGCACAGCAGACACAGCAGTTAGCCAACAACCATGACATGTTCAAGACCACATACAGCCGTAGCACCCAAAGCCTCACCCAATTGCTGACGAAAAACCCAGGGGTGCTCAGCAGGAACAGCAAAGCAGACAGCGTCTGCTGGAAGGACCTCATTTACAGAGATCCTGTCTTCAATGCAAGTATCCTCGACTCCATTTCGCAGCGTGCAACCCATCACCATCTTAGCACAACCCAACCTGGAAAGATAGAAAAGGCCGTCTGACAGTTAATGAACGATGAGGCATCAGAAACAGGTGGAATTCCACCAAAGCACGAAAACATGGCGAAGAAGCACTAGTGGCACAAATGCATGATCTCATTTCCCTTATCTCAAAGGAAGAGAACGTGCCAGAAAATCTCAGCTCAGCTAAATAGCTGGCTTTTAAAGCAGACCAAGCAGGCTAGCAGCACGGTTCAATTCCCGTACCAGCCTCCCTGAACAGGCGCCGGAATGTGGCGACTAGGGGCTTTTCACAGTAACTTAATTGAAGCCTACTCGTGACAATAAGTGATTTTCATTTCATTTCATTTGTTACCAGCTTCAAGAAAGGTGACGTGTCCAACTGCAGTAACCATACAGGAATTTCCCTCATTTCAGGCATAGGTAAGGTAATCAAGTTTCCTTCTTAATCTCCTTCTACCTGTGGCTGGAGAGCTCCCCCCTGAGTTCCAATGTGGATTCCACCCACTAAGGGGCACCACGGACATGATCTTTACCCCAGGGCAATGACATGGGAAACGCAGGGAATAGCAGCAACATATACACGGCCTTCTTTGACCTCATAAAAGACTTTAACACTGTCAACTGAAAAATATTATGGAGTATCCTCCTCTGTTTCGGCTGCCCGCAAAAGTTTATCACCGTCCTCCACGGTGATATATAAGCCCTTAGCTATGATCCTGACCAATGGTCCACCACAGACCCAATTCACATTCAGACTGTGGTGAAGCAAGGCTGTCTCATCGTACCGACGTTCCTTGCTGCAATGCTCCATCTCATCCTTAGCAAGCTCTCCACTAGAGTGGTGCTAAACTACAGGACAAACACAAATCTGTCAACTTCCACTGCCGGAAAGCCAGATCCAAAGTAGTTATTGTACTACAGTATGCAAATTTTGCTTGCATCTGTGCACACTCATAAGGCTAAGCTACGAGCCATCGACAACACCTTCACCATTTGGGAGCATGGGCCTTACACTAAATATTTGTAAGATAAAGGTTCTCTACCAACCTTCCCCCGTTACACAGCACTGCGGCCCACCCCCCCAACCCGGTTATCAAAATTCATGATGAGTCCTTGGACAATGTGAACGACATTCCATACACTAGGAGTCTGCTGTCAACAAGGCCAGATAATCAACAAGGTTCAACACTTCCTTCAGTGTGCCAGCGCAGCATTCAGTGGCCTGAAGAAGAGTGTGTTTGAAGTCTAGGGCCTCAGCCCTGCCACCAAGCTTATGGCCTACAGAGGAGTAGTGATACTGAACCTCCTATTTGGCTCAGAGACATGGACTAAGTACAGCAGGCACCTCAAAACTCAACACCCGCGCTGCCTCTGGAAGATCCTGCAAAATCCGTTGGCAGGATAGGCGGACTAACACGTATATTCTCTCTCAGGGCGACATCTCCAGCATAAGAAGCATTAACCATGTTGGATTAGCTCTGCAGGGTGGGTCACATGCCTGACATGAGACTTCAAAACAAGCGGTTTACTTGGAGCTTCAACACGGCAAGTGAGCCTCAAGAGGGCTGAGGGAAAGTTTCAAGGACACCCTCAAAGCCTCCTTAAAAAAGTGCAAGGTCCCCGCTGACACCTGCAAATCTCTTGACGCAAGACTGCCCAAAGTGGAAGAAAACGATCTGGGAAGGTGCTGAACCACTTGGGTTTCATCGCCAAGAGCAAGCTGAAGCCAAGCGTCGACAGCGAAAGGAATGCATGGCAACCTGGACATCTCACCCAGCCTCTCCTCCAATCACCCTCTGCTCCACCTGTGATAGAGACGGGAGGTCACACTTTGGACTCCTCAATCACCTGAGAACTCATTTTTAATGCAGAAGCAAGTCATCCTCGATTCCGAAGGTCTTGCTAATTAGAAAAGGAGGCCTCCATTGCATTTTTAAACTTTAATGGCTTGTTCATCTGGTTCAGAAATATTGATATTCAAAAAGCATAGCTTACGTGTTGTTGGAACAAAATAAATACAGTTGGGAGATCTGATGCCTTTCAATAGCATTGGAGATTTTGTGGCCATCGTTTACCTATTTGCCGGATGGTAATACTATCTGAAAGTCTGAACAGCTATTCTTGCAGCTTTATAAGAGTTAATTTGGTTCCGAATGACAGTAACTTTAGCGATCACTGCCTTAGCTGATCATAGGTTACTGCTTGGCTGCAATGATGATGCTGTTGAGCTCTTTCTGATTTTTCCAGGTTTAAGCTTGAAGCTCTGCCCATGAAGCAACAACTCCACAGGAAAAAGGCTGCAGGACTTCCAAAGTGAAAGGGGAAAACAAAATAGACATATTACAGACTTCTTCTCACTGAAAGAAACTGTTACGAGCTAGATTATATTCCCAGCCTAATATGCATTATTTAGCTTCGGCAGTAATGAATTCTCCTGTCTGTGGAGTTCTGCTTAAAGTGAGGTTCACTCCAGGCTCTGCTATTTAATTTCTGTTCTTGCTTAAACTTTACAGCAAGTGCACTTTTACTAATTAAGTTCCCGCAGCTTTGAACAATCTTACCAGGACTCAATTCCTGCTGGCGGAAGCGCGTTACAATCCCTGAACAAAGGTATGTTGCGTGCAGAACTTTTTAAACTGCGTTCATGGGATGTGGGCGTCACTGGCTGGACCAGCATTTGTTGCTCATCCTCAATTGTCCTCGAGACTGATACTGATGAAGCGGTTGGGAAGAATCCCTTCAGAGCTGTAGAATCCTCCCACTTGGTGAGGCTATATAGATGTTTCACTTTTATACCAGCTCCTTTCTTCTGTGTGTGAATGTTTGAGTCCTGTAGATTTTTCATTCAAATCTTCAAAATCCATGTTGCCACCCTCCCTACATGTTACTTCTTCTCTTTGTCGTCAAGTACCACTTATACACAAGGATTGGTGAAGCAACAATGTGGGTTCTTTATCTGAAGATAAGACTATAACAGATAATGTTCACTGGGAGTGAAGTATGGTACATCTTACTTTCTTCACTAATGTTCATAGACTGCCTGCAACTCATTGGACTACTACATCATATCCTGTCAATGTGGAATGATAGACAGCAGTTTATCATGTGCTTCCTTAAAGATGCATGCACATCTTATCACAACTGTCCCAGCAGTGCAGGGTGGAAGTGGTAACAACATGAACATATGGACAGACAAAATAGGAGCAGAAGCAGGCAATTCGCCCTCTCGAGCCTGCTCCATCATTCAATAAAATCAGAGCTGATCGGTTTCTGTTTCAAATTCCACATTTCCATCTACCCCCGATAGCCTGTGATTCGCAATTCCCTAGCCTAACAAGAATCTATCTACGTCCTCCTTAAAAATATTTAATGACCCCTGCCTCCACTGCCTTCTAAGGCAGAGAATTCCAAGGTTGCACAGCCCTCTGAGAGAAAACAATTCTCCTCATCTCGGTCCGGAAAGGGTGGACCTCATTTTAAAACCGTGACCCTTAGATCTGGACTCACCCAAAAGAGGAAAGCAAGTTGTCAATGGAGATTACCACTGCATTTGCACACCAAGGTAAGTGGGGAGGGCGATTCCAATGGGATCAAGTTAGTAGGCTGAATGGGATGGAGTGCCAGGTTTGAGAGGTTGGTCGGGAGCGTAAAGGAGAAGAATGATCTCTGGGTAGGTTCCTCTTTCCCAACAGTAGCCCCTGCAGATAAAGATGCCATGCTACCCACTTGGTATGGCCATCTTCCTGACCTGGGTAAAGTAGAAGCGGGAATGGAATGAGTCCATCAAGTGGCTATTAATTGGTCACTTGGGATCCTCAACAGGGTCAAAGGTGGGTGGATGGGCTGCCTGACATCTCCACCACTCCCTACAAAACTTCATACAGATTAGGAGTGGGGAGGTGGGTGGCTGAAGGCCACCCATTGGATTTTATAATGCCCCCAGTCTTCAAATCTGTCACCAGGGGTGTGTAAAGGCCAGAGTAAACCACAGACTCACTGTAGGAGAATTTAGGAGGGGGACAAAGGGGCAATTGCCTCAAGACTCTTCCACACAGGCAATGGAACAAAGGGAGGGAGGGAACGAAGATCAATTTAGCATTGTAACCTTTTCACAAGTGTACAAATGGATGAGGACTGGGAGTATAATGCGAGCTTGATTCCTGAAATTCACTTTGCTGGTAATGAAAATTAATGGCCCAGATTCTGCAGTCAGAGACAATGTGACAGAACTCAGCTCCGACCAAGTCAAGGGAATCTCCAGGTGTTCATCAACTGTGATAACATCCAGTTGGGTAAACAGTCAATTATATTAAAGTATTCTAAGGCTGCAAACTAGGAAATAAAGTGCATCAAATTATATTTGACTGAAAATACATGAAAGTGCAAACTCCACACAGTCAGTGACCCAAGGCTGGACTTGAACCCAGGACCCCGGAACTGTGAGGCAGCAGTGTTAACCACTGTGCCACATCATATGATGGGTGCCAAACATTAACTATTCTAAAGCTTGGATGTTTTGTGACTAGATTGCATTGTTAAACTATTCAAACCAGACTGCCCTAACCAGACAGATGGTAACAAGAGTCAAGGCAAATTGTTCATCTCATCTGTGCATGACTCAGTATTCCGTTCAAGAGCAGCACTGGCTGATTCCCGATCTCTCCCTCTCTCTCTCGCAATCAAAACCAAAGATAAAGAAAATATCTTAAAATTATAAAACCTGCAAATTGATTTTTGGTCAATCTTGTTTTTCTCTGAGTCACATTGCTTTTAAAACTGTATTTAACGCATCATTAGCAGTTTGTTTATTCTGGCTGTATTCAGGATATATAATTTTGCAGAGGTTTGAATTCAGGAGCAAGAGACAGCAGTTCCCCTGTAAATCTTGGCAGAGCAGTGAAAGTCTGCTGCCCCTTTATCTCATTAAAAGGTTGGTATCTGATTTACCCGCTCAAGGTAACCTTTGAATTAGTTTACACTCACTGAAGCAAATTGATTTCTCTCACTTGCAATTGGGGAAATGGTGCTGTAGTGGTAATGTCACTGGACTAATAATCCAGAGGCCCGGGCTAATGGTCTGGGGACATAGTTCCGAATCCCACTACTGCATCTGGAAACATTTCAATTCAATTATTGAATCTGGAATATTAATCTAGTCTCATAAATGGCAACCATGACAGCATCATTGACTATTATAGAAACCCACCTGTTAAGGAAGGAATTCTGCCATCTTTACATGGTCTGGCCCACATGTGACTCCAGACCTATAGTAATGCACATACAATTAGGAATAGTAGGAGACCAATCAATCCCTCAAGCCTGCCCGACCATTCAATAAAGATCATGGCTGATTGGATTGTGGCCCTATCTCCACATTCTGCCTACCCCCAATAACCTTTGACTCCCTTGTTAGTCAAGAATCTATCTACCTTTGCCTTATCATTAAATTTACAATGCAGCAAGAGGCCATTCGGCCAATCGAGTCTGCACTGACTCTTGGAAAGAGCACCCTACTTAAGCCCACAACTCCACCCTATTCCTGTAACCCAGCAACCCCATCTAACCCAAGGCCAATTTAGCATGGCCAATCCACCTAACCTGCACCTCTTTGGACTGCGGGAGGAAACCGGAGCATCTGGAGGAAATACACACAGACACGGGGAGAACGTGCAGACTCCACACAATCAGTGCCCCAAGCAGGAATCGAACCTGGGGCCCTGGAGCTGTGAAGCCAGTGCTAACCATTATGCTACCATGCTGCCCTTAAACATTTTCATGATCCTGCCTCCACTGCTCTCTTGGAAGGGAGTTCCAAAGACTCATGATCCTCCAAAAGAAAAAAGTGCTTCTCATCTCCATCTTAAACGAGAGACCCCTTAATTTTAAACAGTATCCTCCAGTTCTCGTCTCTCCCACAAGGGGAAACATTCTTTCAGCATCCAATCTGCCAAGTCCCTTCAGGATCTTATGTCAATGTGGTTGACTCTTAGCAAGTCATTCAGTTCAAGGGTAATTAGGGATAGGCAAGAAATGCTGGCCTTGCCAGTGACACCCATATTAAATATTTAAAAATTAATGATTGTCGTTTGATCAAGCTATAAGAATAAATTGCTTCCAAAAACAAAGGAAACCAGATCCCAAACTAGATTCAATCAGCAACAAATGATCAGAACAGGTGAAGGAGGCACTGGAAAACAATCATTCAGATGAATGACAGCACTTCCCTAAGGAACAATGATTGTTGGACATTGCCTCCAACTTCAGTGATTTTCATCAGTGATTTTCATGCTTTTCTGTGATAAGCAATGCCTACACTATTAACACACTACTGGACTCGGTGCATCGAAACACACCCATTTGTCTGGCGGCCCTTTCGAATATTGACATCCAAACCTTCCATGCAAACCTTAGCCGCACATCCCTTAGAAGTCTAGTAAATATTGACTCTTGTGGGGAACATTGGAAAATACTGACCCACATGAGAGAATCTGTTTCTCTAACGTTGAAAAAGGTGTCAGTTGCTTCAGGAAACCTCTTCAGAAACTAAGATATTTTAATGTATAGAACCAGTAAGTAAACAAATTTAGAAAACTTAGCAAATAGCATGATGGAACTCCAGTTCAATAATATCGAAATAACAAACAGTAGGCAAATTTTAGACAAATTGGATAACATGGCCAAACTTTCCCATTGATATGAACTCATCCTAATCAGGAAATTCAAGCATATTCAGTATATCCCCTCCGGTTCAGGCCTATTACAATTCATGAAAAACAGGCAAAATCTTATCTGACAGTATTTTCTTGCAAACATGCAAATTACATAAAGATCAGATAAGAAAACATGTTGACAGCAAAATCCAAGGGTGAGTTGGCTCCGATATGATGAAATTTTGTTAATCAACAGCTACTTACTCAGTTTATACCACATGATGTTATTGCAGCTGAGAGACATAAAACTGCAACAAATATATTTCTGGAAATAACTTACTGTCTGCAGTTTGAAACTGTCTGCAGTTTGAAACACAAAAAAAAAATTGGCAGATAAAATCTGCATACAAATACTTTTCAGCTCCCTTGTCAAGTGCAAAATACAATGCTCTCATTTTTTCAAATCATTTCTTTTTTTACAAACGGGAAGCAAATTTGGAATAAGTTGGGTCCTCATTTCTTTTGCTTTACCTAAATTTGTTGCCCAATAAGGTTCAAATAATCTTCGGTATTTATTGTATGTTTTCACTGTGATTTACTGTCCTTCCCCTTAAGTGTTTCTGCTGCATCTAACTCACTAATTCTCAATTTAAGAAGTGAAGTTTTGAGCTTACACAACATACTAAGTGATAAATACTTATTATTTTGGAATTCTATTACCCTTAGGGTCATTCCTTTATTTATTTTAATGGCTCGTTTGTTATCAGCATGCTGTATTTCAGAAGTGTCACATTCACACTTGAGCATAGGTTACGCTAGTTCTCCTCGCTTCACCTTCTAGGAAGGCATGGCTGAAATTACCCCACAGTGACACAATCTACATCACAGCTTGCCTGTGAAGTCACCCAAATTAAATTTTAGCAAGCAGTGCAAGACCACTGAGGAAATCACCCGACAAAAGCTAGGATATAACTGTAGCTATTGCAACTAAATCCTTTTCAACTTTTAACCTGCATGCTAAATAGCTGTGTGTCACAAACATTCTGTTGCCATTGGATTTTCTTGCCAGTCTGCACTACTTCACCTCACATCCTGCACCATTATACCAAGCAGACACCCCCTGTAAAGTCTCACTAAGTTCCTTTATGACCTGGACAGTTTTGCTTGGAAAATCATTCAACAAAAAAGAAAGAAGGAAGCAAAAGTAAATTAATGCATCCAAGGTGTCATCTGTAAAACAGGCGAGAGTCTCAGCTTACTACGCCTAAAAAGAAGCATGAGCCTGGAATCTGTGCTCTGCCACATTGGTCTCTGCACAAAAGCAACAAAACTCAGCCCATATTCATTAGTGTCCAAACGCTACCTAAATGTTGATGTTATATGAGAACTGATAAGATTCTTTCTTAAACCATCATTAATAAAGATTATGCTCTGGGCTGTTCTTTTTCTGTTGGGGCTTTGAAACAAAACTGTCTGACTCACATCCGGAAGCTGGCCTCGCGTAACTTATTTAATTGTACTTGAGTGGCGTCACAAATAAATTAAGCCTCGTGGTTTGGATCAATGCAAATGGTGTACTAAGTAGCAAATTATATCTGTATTCCACTTCCTGCAGCTTTTGTGCATGCTATAACAGCCAAACCAATAGTACATGTAACCAAAACAGAAAATGCTGGAATTACTCACAATGGGCAGCACGGTAGCATTGTGGATAGCATAATTGCTTCACAGCTCCAGGGTCCCAGGTTCAATTCCGACTTGGGTCACTGTCTGTGCGGAGTCTGCATATCCTCCCCGTGTGTGCGTGGGTTTCCTCCGGGTGCTCCGGTTTCCTCCCACAGTCCAAAGATGTGCAGATTAGGTCCACTGGCGATGATAAATTGCCCTTAGTGTCCAAAATTGCCCTTAGTGTTAGGTGGGGTTGCTGGGTTATGGGGATAGGGCGGAGGTGTTGACCTTAGGTAGGGTGCTCTTTCCAAGAGTTGGTGCAGACTCGATGGGCCAAATGGCCTCCTTCTGCACTGTAAATTCTGTAAATTCTATATGTACTCATCAGGTCTGGCTGCATCTGTGGAGTTAACTTTGAGTCAAATATAACTCTTCTTCAGAATCATCCCAGGAGTTGTGGGCACTACAGGAGATATTCAAATGTCTCCAGGCAATTAAATCAAAAACAAAAAATTCTGGGGGCCAATGGTCGGAAGTTAAACCCCTCTAATAAGATCATTGTGGGGATTGCCTTCCCCACCCACAGCCCCCTCTTTGGGCCATAGAGCCTCAGCCACCAATTATTCCTGGGCTGCAACAGGGAGGCTGCCTCCATTAAACTGGTAGCCTCCCCATGTTGTGTAAAGGATTATCACATCAGAGCTGTCATGACCTCATTGAATGGTGGATCATACTCAATTGGCCGAATGGTTTACTTCTGCGCCTAGGTCTTATGGAGTATCATCCCACCAATTATAAAATCCCCCTGGTTCTGTAAAATGCTCCTTAACATGGCTTTGAAACATGCAAGTTGACAGTCTGACTTTTTGGAATGGGCAACTGATCCACCTCACAGCCCATTACTGAAAATCTTCCTGATAGCGAGATAGTGTCAGGGAGCCAAAACTCAGAATGCGATTCAACATGCAGTAACAATAATCCATAAAGCACACAGTGGAGCATATGTACCACACTGGAGTTTTGAAGGGAACCAGAATAACATTGACTATAACTATTATGCTATTTGCATATTCACATCAGAGAAACAGCGATATTTATTGTGGTACTCTTTTTTTTTAACAAAAATGTAGAATATCCAATTCATTTTTTCCAATTAAGGGACAATTTAGCGTGGCTAGTCCACCTGTCCTGCACATCTTTTTTGGGTTGTGGGGGGGGGAGACCTATCCAAACACGGGGAGAATGTGCAAACTCCACAAGGACAGTGCCCAGAGCCGGGATCGAACCTGGGACCTCGGCGCCGTGAGGCAACCTTGCAAACCACTTGCGCCACTGTGCTGCCCTATTTATTGTGGTACTCTTGTGTCACTGCGACACAATAGCCTAACCTGAATTACTCAGCACTACGTCACCCTTACTCTATTAGATGTTGACCTCTCGTGCATACTTCTCTGTGCATTGAGACAGCAGCAGTGATGGGGTAATGAAAGCCATATTCATGCACCCGCCCTCAACCACTATTGGGTATTGCTCCATCACTTTAGAGACACATTCGAGTGACTCCCCATGCCAACATTGACATATCATCCACCCTATTATTAGCTATGAGCGCCTACCTGGTACCCTTTAGGTTTTAAACCAGCACATTGTTGTTCCACCTCTCCCCCCACCCCTCACGAACCCCTGGGGCCTCAGGAAGCTAAGCACTACCTCTCTCCATCTGTCCCCCCTATTTCCCATGGTCAACTTGTGTTTCTCTTCAGTGCAGACTTTACTGCAGCTCTTAACCTAGCTGGGTATTGATTTAATGAGACTCAATGAGACCCACGAGTCAGGCAGCAATCTTGCTGTCATGTGGGCTTCGCGATAGAGCGAAACTCACCTCAGCATCATTCTCATGCAGTTGCCTCATGCCAATTAGAACGTCCCTTTAGTTGTTCAATTGTGCCCATCTTTAACGTTACCCACCCGAAAGACTCTCCTCCCACTGAGGATTTGCACGTATAGAGCAAATGTGTTGTGAAGAAGAGCCTTGAGAAAATGGCATATGCAACTTTTTAGACATGATCCATCAGCTTTTAACCTCCCCCGTCACGCACCAACTCCCCAATCACGCTTGTCTCATTCAATATAACCATTCATCCCCCCAAGTTATCCTTGAACCGCCCTTTACCTTTGAACCTGTAATCACCACCCTCCACATGTGTTCTCTCTCCTCTGAGCCTCCACCTGTTACTGTCCCATGTCCACCCTAACCACTCTTTATCCACACCACCTATTTTGTCGGTTTCCATGCCTTTCCATGAGATCGCTACCTGACCACAATCCTGGACCTAGGACCCTAGTGCATCCCACTTCCCCATTCCACTGATTGTTTCCTCCATTTTCCAGTGTGCTCAGTTCGAGCCCAGGAACCCACTGTGGACCCCACCAATCCCACCCTTTAGGACCATCTCTATCTAAATCACCCCCACCCATTCACAGGACCCCCTCAAACACCCTCACTTTTCCTTCCTACCTCCATCACTGCGCCACATTCCGTATATCCTTCGGCCAGCCTTTCTGCCCCCTATCTCTTTGACTGCTACCACCCAATCGATGCCTTACTGAACAGCGCTCTGCAAAGAGGGTAGAAAAAGTGGTTACTCACTCCAACTCCAGTAATTTGACTGTCTGCTGCATACAGGGCGGTACGGTAGCACATCACCCAAGGTCCCAGGTTCGTTTCCCGGCTTGGGTCACTGCCTGTGCAGAGTCTGCACGCTCGCCTCATGTCTGTGTGGGTTTATTCCGGGTGCTTCGGTTTCCTCCCACAAGTCCCGAAAGACATGCTGTTGGGTAATTTGAACATTCTGAATTCTCCCTCCGTGTATCTGAGCAGGTGCCGGAATTTGGCAACTGGGGGCTTTTCACAGTAACTTCATTGCGGTGTTAATGTAAGCCTATTTGTGACAATAAAGATTATTATTAATATACGCCTGTAGTTGTAAATCTGAAGGCATGTACGTCTCATTCACCAGAAATTTAAATTGGGAAGGGAACTTAATTCTAGTGAGCGAATCTTTTAATTAGCATGCATGACACGCAGATGCATGCAAAGGTGCTTCCTGATGCATGCCATCAGGGAGCTCAACTTGTCTTCAAACTTCCTTGAAGTTAATTGCAAAAGTTCATCCTTCCATTAGGAAACTGATTTTTGGCCTCCTGCTCAACTATGTTCTCCTGCCACCTTCCCAACCATTCCCATGAGCAGTACAAGATTCTATCCTTCAGTTTTGCACCCAGAGTCATTATTTTAAAATGAAAGGCAACAGCCTATCTGAATAATAAGTGGAAGCAGCACGTAGCAGACAGAGCCAAGTGATTTTAAAAATCAAAGCTCTGAAGCTTTGTTACATCCTGTCATGAATAGTGGATGATTCAACAACTAACTGTAGATGAGACTCCACAAATATTACAAACTTAACTGATGGAGGAGCCCAGCATATCAGTGCAAAAGACCCATTCGCAACCACCTTCAGCTAAAAGTGCTGAGTGGATGATCCATCTCAGCCTCCTCCTGGAGTCCCCAGTATCACAGACGCCAGTCTTCAGCCAACTTGATTCACTCCACATGATATCAAGAAATGGCTGAACGCACTGGATACAGAAAAGGATTTAGTTCCTAACAAAAACCCAGCAGGATGGTGAAGATTTCTACTCGAAAACTAACCATGCCCATAACCAAGCTCTTCCAGTACAGCTACAACATTGACTTCTGCCCGGTAATATGGAAAATTGCCAAGTTATATCCAATTCATAAAAAGACAGGACAATACCACTTGGCCATTTACCGTTCCACAAGCCCACTCTCAACCGTCAGCAAAGTGACGGAAAGCACCATTGATAGTGGTATCAAAGAACATTTAATCCGCAATAATCTTGTCATGGATCCTTAGTTAGGTTTTGTCAGGGCTTTCCGGCTTCAGTGCTCATTGCAGCCTTGGTCCAAACCAGGACAAATGCACTAACTGTCAGAGATGAGTTCAGGGTGACTGCGCTTGATACCACAGTATAATTTGACCGAGTGTGGCATCAAGGAGCCCTAGCAAAATTGACATCAATGGTAATCAGGGGGAAAGCTAGTCACTGGTTAGAATCGTACCTAGCACCAGGGAAGATGGTTGTGGCTGTTGGAGACTAATCATCCAAACTCCAAATCATTGTGACAGGAGCTCCTCAAAGTAGTGTCCCAGACCTAACTGTCTTCAGCTGCTTTAACAATCACGTTCCTTTCTTCATAAGGCCAGAAGTGGGACGTTTGCTGATGTTTACACAGCGTTCAATACCATTCACAATTCCTCAGATATTGAAGCAGTTTGTGTCCGCATGCAGCAATTCACCATAACCCCTTCGACAGCACCTTCCAAACCCATGACCATTCCCACCTATAAGCCTGATTCGGACTACATAGCAGTTCCTCCACAGTTGCTACATCAAAATCTGGAACTCATTTCCTAACAGCATCGTGGGTGTTCCTACAACAGATGGACCCACATTGGTCCAAGGCGGCAGCTCACCACCATCTTCTCAAGCGCAATAAGGGATGGGAAATAAATGCTGGGGACGTTTGGTCCCTGGCTCTCAGCTGGAAGCTTCCGGTTCAAGTGGCACCCCAGGGCTTGATGACCAAGAAAGGTACTTTCCTAACATAGTCAAACAGGTCGAGTGTGTCGACCTATAAATCTTTCCAACACGCCAATGGCTGGCGGTAAGAGCGGGAGTGACTCCCAGTCAGCCACACTTGATGTGGAGTGGTGCCTGCTTAAGCTGTAAGCCCCTGGCGAAAGATGCAACCTTTTTTCGGGAATTACTAGCTATGGAAACAGATGAAATCCACCTCTCTACGCCACTAAGTGCGAGAAGAGAATTGGAATTCAAATAAATGCTTGCCCAGCCAGTGGCACACTACAAAATCTCTACCACCGAGAATAAGGTGCAGCAGCAGACCCATGAGAGCACCTCCAAGTCACATAACATCCTGACTTGGAAATATCGACATTTCTTCACTATTGTGTCAATATCTCAAGGCTACTTTCCGAACAGCATTATGAATGCAACTCATGGATTACAACTGTTCAAGAAGATGACTCAGACACCACCATCAAGGCCCATCAAGGATGGCCAACAAATGCTGGCCTTGCCAGTGATGCTCACATTGGATTGGATTTGTTTATTGTCATGTGTACAGGGAAAAGTATTTTTCTGCGAGCAGCTCAACAGATCATTAAAGTACATGGGAAGAAAAGGGAATAAAAGAAAATACATAATAGGGCAAAACAAGATATACAATGTAAATACATAAGCACCTGCACGGATGAAGCATACAGGGTGTAGTGTTAATGAGGTCAGTCCATAAGAGGGTCATTTAGGAGTCTGGTGACAGTGGGGAAGAAGCTGTTTTGAGTCTGTTTGTGCGTTTTCTCAGACTTCTATATCTTCTGCCCAATGGAAGAAGTTGGAAGAGTGAGCAAGCCAGGTGGGAGGGATCTTTGATTATGCTGCCCGCTTTCCCCAGGCAGCGGGAGGTGCAGATGGAGTCAATGGATGGGAGGCAGGTTCGTGTGATGGATTGGGTGGTGTTCACGACTTTCTGAAGTTTCTTGCGGTCCTCAGCCAAGCAGTTGCCATACCAGGCTGTGATGCAGCCCAATAGGATTCTTTCTATGGTGCATCTGTAAAAGTTGGTAAGGGTTAATGTGGACATGCCGAATTTCCTTAGTTTCCTGAGACAGTATAGGTGCTGTTGTGCTTTCTTGGTGGTAGCGTCGACGTGGGTGGACCAGGGCAGTTTTTTGGAGATGTGCACCCCTAGGAATTTGAAACTGCTAACCATCTCCACCTCGGCCCCATTGATGCTGACAGAGGTGTGTACAGTACTTTGCTTCCTGAAGTCAATGACCAGCTCTTTAGTTTTGCTGGCATTGAGGGAGAGATTGTTGTCGCTACACCACTCCACTAGGTTCTCTATCTCCCTCCTGTATTCTGACTCGTCGTTATTTGAGATCTGGCCCACTATGATCGTATCATCAGCAAACTTGTAGATGGAGTTGGAACCAAATTTTGCCACGCAGTCATGTGCGTACAGGGAGTAGAGTAGGGGGCTAAGTACACAGCCTTGCGGGGCCCCGGTATTGAGGACTATTGTGGAGGAGGTGTTGTTCATTCTTACTGATTGTGGTCTGTCGATCAGAAAATCGAGGATCCAGTTGCAGAGTGGGGAGCCAAGTCCTAGGTTTTGGAGCTTTGATATGAGCTTGGCTGGGATTATGGTGTTGAAGGCAGAGCTGTAGTCAATAAATAGGAGTCTGATGTAGGAGTCCTTGTTTTCGAGATGCTCTGGGGATGAGTGTAGGGCCAGGGAAATGGCATCTGATGTGGACCGGTTGCAATGGTGTGCGAATCAGGTGCCATTTCCCTGGCCCTACACTCATGCCTAGTGGCCAAGTGGCCCTACACATCTCCATTTCATGAATAATGACAAAAAACACATAAAACAAAGGAGCAGTAATATGCACTTGTGCCCTCGAGCCTACTTTGCCGTTCAATAAGATTAGGGTCGATCATCTACCTGATCTCCAGCTCCCCACACTTTCCCCATATCCCTTAGTCTTCAAAAACCCACAATCTCCGTATTAAAACTCAACAACTGAGCATCTCCGGGGTAGAAGTTTCCAAAGGTGCATAACAATTTGAGTGAAGAAAGTTTTCCGCAACTCAGTATAAATGGACTAAATCACCCTCTCTGGCCTAGATTCTTTCACTCTTTTTAATTAGACAGTATCAAGGGATATAGCAAATAATTCTCAACCCTGGCCTTCAGTGCTGATTCTAGCCTTCTGCCAGCCATTATTCTGTTACTTATGACCATCTTCCACTTATGTATTGCCGTCGTGTGCTGTTTCCAGACAGTATTTATCTAGTAGATATTAAAATATGGAATTCTTCACCACCCGAGTAGCTGAGGTGAATAGCATAGATGCATTTGACAGGAAGCTAAATAAGCATAGAGCGAGAGAAGCATAGAGGAACGCGTTGACGGGTTAGATGAAGAGAGATATGTGGAGGCTCGTATAGAGTACAAACACAGGAGCATGTTAGGTGTGACGTCCTGTTTCTGAACTGCAAACACTTTGAGATACAAAGTATTGGAATTGCTGAGACCTCTGAAGGACTGGTCAGCAGACTTCAAGAAGCAAGTCATTAATTGCTATCAAACTACGGTTTTCTGCAGTAAAATAATTTTCGTGCTATTTGCAAATTGCTCATTGAGCATGAAATATATTTACTGCCAAAGTTTGCATACCATTCATTGTAATGACCATTAAATTAAACGGCATACCATTAATGTGAACATTTATTTATATGCAAAAGGCCATTTTCAAGTGCTGAGTAGAATGCAATTGATGTGAAAATTTCAGATTTCGCAGTTATAGGACACGGTGGTTGAACTTTAGACTGGAGATAAAACTAACAGAGAATCAATCACTTAACTTTGCATTCAGATTTGTTATTCATCCAAGGGGCTGCGATCTGCACACAGATTGAAGCCTCAGATAGCTTTCTCCTTACTCCCAATAATAAAACTTTCTATTCTTATGCACCTCTGTTCCAGGCATGTCCTTGTGACTGATTGACAGGCTTCAATGTCACCTGTAATATGTGCTCCTTGAAACAGCATATTTAACATGAGAAGACGTACAGGAATATGTGAATTTGGAGCTGATTGCTCACATTCTACAAAAACTCTAACAAGGCTATTAAATGAGAAAATCTGCAAGAGGGAATAATTGCGAGGGCAACCTTTTGCAGAGGGCAACCCATAATTCAATATGCAAAGTGTTGGGAAAAATGGCCCAGTCGTCATGGTGTGGACCACCACGCCAGGAAAACTCCACAATCTGCCATCCCCACCTGGCCTAGCTGTGTGACTCCAGTCAAACACTATCCACATTCCAGGATTTTAAAACAAATGTAGGAAACCCTAGCCAGCGATACAATACAGGAAAGTTCAAATTGATCTTCCAAATTGTGAAAGTGAGTCACACAGTCAAACAGCCGAAGAGTGTTTTTATTTTCTGCTTTAATTTTCCATGGGAACACAACTACGGAGAGAAAAAAAAATCCATTGGGGTTCCCATTGCTAAATCTCCATCAGACAACCCAGACTGGAGCACGTCAAGTGAGGTGGCATGTTGACAATTCATTATCTCAGTCCACAATTCAGCGGTACCAATTTGGATTCATTCCAATCGGCATTGAACTGTCCACCAGCAAACGTCAGTGACTCTAGGCAAGAATATAACAAAGCTTTTTTTCAAATCAAACTGTAATTTTTCACATGTGACAAATCAGACAGAACTGAATTTAAACTAATGTCTTGGTAAACTCGAAATTAACTCATCTCCACAGGAGTTGGATCTTACAGTTACACTGAGAAAAGCAGTATAATTGTGAGACAGGTCATCTGTATATCAAGGAGAGATAATGATTATGATTGTTTTGATTTAGATCCAATCTAAAAACTACCTCAGCATTGCAAAGATAATCTCCTAAAGGTCTCCATAACAAGACGGTACTTTTGGAAAATGCTTACGTGTCATGAAGTACTGTTAAACTGGAAGCATGGTGCTTTTGCTGTTAGTGTCAGGTCTACAACACAGAAAAGGCCCTTTCACCCATTACATCCTCACTGGTCAAAAAAAAACAAAACACCCAAGTATTCTAGTCCCATTTTCCAGCACTTGGCCCATAGCCATGTGTGCCTTGGCATCACAAGTGCACATCTACATACTTCTTAAACGTTATAAGGGTCTCTGTCACCATCACCCTTTTAGGCAGGGAGTTCCAGATTCCCACCACCCTCTGGGTGAAAAGGTTTTCCCTCATGCCCTTCCCTTAAATTCATGCTTCCTGGTCATTGATCCCTCCTCCAAGCCATGATGTGGAGATTCCGGTGTTGGACTGGGGTGAGCACAGTAGGAAGGTTAAAGTCCAACAGGTTTGTTTCGAAGCACAGCTCCTTTCTCCGCATTCACCTGAGGAATGAGCTGTGCTCCAAAAGCTAGTGATTCAAAACAAAACTGTTGGACTTTAACCTGGTGTTGTAAGACTTCTTACTGTCCTCCTCCAAGCAGAAAAGTTTCTTCCTGTCTTCTCCATCTATGCCCCTCATTATTTTATACGTCTCAGTCGCCTCTGCTCCACAGAAAACAACCCTCATCTATCCCATCTCTCTTTATAGCAAAAGCCTTCCAACCCAGGCAAAATGGTAAATCTCCTCTGTACCCTTTCCAGTGCTATTGCATCCCTCCGATTATGTGGATTCCATAACTGCATATAATACACCAGCTGTGGCCGAACCAACGTTTTATACAGTTCCAGCTAACCTCTCTCCTCTTAAATTCTCTGCCTTGGCTAATAAAGGCAAGTATACCATATGCTTTTTTAACCTGCTCTGCTATCTAACGGACCAGAGTACATGCACACTCTAATTATTGGTGCTTTCCAAAGTCCTGCTGTTTATCATGTATTCCCTGCCTTATTCATCCTGCCCGAATGCATTATCTCACACTTAGCCGTAGAGAGTTCCATTTGCCACTGATCAGCCCATTTGACCAACCCATCTGCACCTTCCTGGAACAGAAGGCCATCTTCACTCACTATTTACCACCCCATTAATTTTCGTATCATCCACGAACTTACTGGTCAACCTTCCTACGTTCATGTCGATATCATTTATATAAACCACAAACATAAGGGCCCAAAACTGATCCCTGCGGGAACCCACTGAGCACAGAGTTCCAGTCAGAAAAACACCCCTCAACAATCACCCTCTGCTTCCTGCCACTCAACCAACTCTGGATCCAAGTTGCTATATTTTCTTGGATCCCATGGGCTCTTACCTTTGCTATCAGTCTTATTAAAAAGGCTTGTTGAAGCCCTAGTAGACAATGTCAAATACATTTCCCTCATCGACACACGCAGTCACCGCTTCAAAAAAATCTATCAAGTTGATCAGACATGGCCTCCCCTTAACAAAACCATGCCAACTGTTCTTGATTAATCCCTGCCTCTCCAAATGCACATTAATTCTGAACTCAGAATTGCTCCCAATAGTTTCCACACCATGGAGGTGACATTGACTCGTCTGCAGTGTTCTCATTGATCCCTTTCACACTTGTTAAATAATGGTACCACATTGGCTATTCTCCAGTCATCTGGCACCTTCCCATGTGACCAGAGAGGAATTGAAATTATTGCCAGCACCCAACAGCCTCACTCAACAGCCTCAATCATGGGCGGAATTCAACCAAAAAATTTCAAACGTTTAATTTATGATCTTTATGAGGACCCTCCATATCCACACTGGGTTCAAGCTGGGGGGGGGTGCATATTGTGGCAGCAAAACAGAACAGCAGCCTAAACTGCGCGAAGCCTTTCTTGATGGGCTCACCTCATCACTGGACCTCACTCAGGGAGAAACACCCAAAATTGGACATAGATTTTTTTTCTCGCCAGTTAAATCATACCTGTGGTCAACATGGACAACAAAAGCTTCCATAATTTTTTCACATAGCATAGGAGGAGCATATCACATGTATAAGCTGTCCTGCCATTACTATCCTTAAACCCCCTATTTAGTCCTTTTTTAAAATAAATAAAATTCATTTATACAAGAACACTATTTACTTGCCTCCCTCACCCTTCTTTGTTTACTTATGTTACTTTATTATATGTTTCTCAGCTAATCCCTTCTTCCAAAAAAAACCTTTTTAAACCCACAACTGCTTCACTGTGACACTGACCGTGAGGCCAATGAGAACAGGAGAACCTTAAGAGTTGATGAAGCTCATCTGCACTCCGTTCCTTCCTGGACTGAGCTTCACACTTTATCATTCTAGCTTCCCGTCCTGTTTCTACCTCACACTGTTTAGCCCAGCAGTACTCTCTGTGCAGTAAAAGCAGCACTTTGGTCGCCTCCCTTTTATGGGCCTCAAAAACAATGCTTTGGAAAGTGGATTAAACCAGTTGAACAGTTAACCAGCTGCAGCTGAGAGTGACTGTAGCTGACTGTGATTCAGCTGATGCCTGTTTCAGGGATGCAATTAAACTACACCCAATCAAAAGAGCTGAGTGAAGAACTAACGTAGCCTTAAATTAAATTAAATTCCTCCTTACCCAATACAACCTTCCCCCTTGAACTCCTGGTTTTCACCCAACTCCAAGAGCACTCTTGTTTAGACAAGCAGCACTCAGAGTGCAGCCCCACTGCAGAGAAAGCAGAGCTCAGCCAAATCAAATTTTTTTATTTTATTTTGACAAACACAAGCTATTCTATTCAAGTTAATTCTGATGCAACTTTTTGAAACTTTTACAAAAACATAGTATGGCAGCTGACAGGTCATTGACTTGGCATGTTCATTTGGCCTCTCTCTCTCTCTCTCTCCACAGATGCTGCCAGACCTGCTGAGTATTTCCAGCATTTTCTCTTTCAATTTTAAAACTTTCAGTTAATCGAAGATCTAAAAAATGTATGAATAGGTTTATTCAAATATGGGCTGGATTTCTCCGTTTGGGAGACTGAATAACATGTAATTCCCTTTTCAGTTGGGGGCGCTATTCAGTCAGCGAATCAGGACATGCAAATTGGGCAGGAGTCTGCAGCATAATTTAAGAGAAATTCCCGGCCCAACAGGTGTTGCCCCAACCACTGGGGCTCAAGTCAGCGTCAAAGAACCAGACAGCTGGAGCTGCTTTTAAGCACTCCACTGACCACACACTCACTGCAGCCACCAAGATGGCTCACAGAAGATCTGCTGCTCTGAGTTCTGAAGTCCGAGGTGGAGACAGCTCGATGCCAAAGAGGAGGGACACACCCCCAGCATAGACTGCTGACTCAAGCCTGCCCTCCAGAGCACACCTGGGCTGGGCTGCAAGCCTCACCAGAAGGAGACAGCTGGTGGTGCTGAGGTCACTGTTGTGGCCTCTGCCGTGAGAGGGACAGAGAACCAGGAATGGCTCCAAAGGCTATGGTGCAGTCGTCCTCTGGTTGGGGTGAGCTATGCTGATCCCCTGCTTCCTCTGCAGTGGGGAAGTGCTTCTGAGGAGTGCCAGCATCTGGTGGGTCCCTAATTGAGCTTGGCCATGCCCATCCCCTTGATGATTCTGCTGGCGTATGAGAGTGTCCAGAGGGATGGACTGTGTGGGCTCCCAGATGACCAGAGGTTCTCTGAGCATTCAAAGAACATAGGTAGCACTCAGAGCAGGCTTTGTGAGCAGCCAGGAGCCTTTAAGTAGCTCAGAGAAGTGCGTTTAAAATACATACTGCAGCAATAGTGGTCTGAGTCATGCTACCTCGATCCCGTGGGCAGCATGGTGGCATAGTGGTTAGCACAGGTGCTTCACAGGGTCCCAGGTTCAATTCTCGGCTTGGGTCATTGTCTGTGTGGAGTCTGCATGTTCTCCCTGTGTCTGCTTGGGTTTCCTCCCGATACTCCGGTTTCCTCCTTCAGCCCAAAGATGTGCAGGTTATGTGGATTGGCCATGCTATATTGCCCTTAGTGCCCAAGAAAGGTTAGGTGGGGTTACATGAATAGGGTGGAGGTGTGGGGATAGGGTGGAGGTGTGGGCTTAGATAGGGTGCTCTTTCCAAGGGCCGGTCAGACCCGATGGTCCAAATGGCCTCCTTCTGCACTGTAAATTCTATGATTCTATGATCCTGACACCCAGAGACCATGGACTTGGCATCAGGTTATTCCCCAATAATGCCTCCAGCTCGGGCATCCATCCTTCCGAGCAATCCGACACTTTTTGAGGAATTGAGAGAGTTTTCCTAGCCTCCTACTCCCCCCTCTGCAGTTATGGTGCCCCGTCCCCGCATATAAATGCTTGCACTAATTAGCACCCATGAGACTTCTGCTGAAGAGGTGGATAGTATCGCGGAAGTGTGGAGCATGAGATGTCCAAGCCCCAAATGATGGCTTTGCATGGATATGCTGGCGTGGGGCACAAACCTCGATATTGCCACCAGCTAGGGACCAGAGCACAGTGTCGAAATCAGTGTCGGGCCCAAACGGATTTTTTCAATTTTGCGCGATTCTTGCTTCCGGCGGCGCGAATTGGAGAATCCAGCCCTTGGTCTTATTATTGCAAAAGCAACTTTCACTTATGGGCTGAAGTTTGTGCTGGTGCATTTCATCATTAAAAGCTTACATATATCCAGGATTTTTACAATGGGGAAAATGAGGCGCAGCATTCTAATATGGGAGAACGTGGTCAGCATACCGAGCCAAGAGATTTTCTCAATTTTCAATCATGTGGCAGCAAACTCACCACCTGGGAAAAATGTATTATAGTGCGCCTCACACACACCTGCCTTTGCGTTGACAAATTTCAGCCACAGGCATCAATTTAGTCCAGACCAGAGCTAATGGTAATCTATATCCACAGTACTTAGAGTAATACAAATTGCAAAAAACCTGCGTTCATATGGAGGGCAATTTTACACAATTCACTCCACTTTGATATACAGTCAGCATCTAACCTCACATTTCTTAAGCAAAAGATGACTATTTATTATGAAATGACAGCAGCAGTGAACTAAATAATTAGAAATGCCAGCAGATGTATCATCGTGATTTGTGCCGCATTTTGCTCCCTGGGCTGTGCTGTGTTGTGTGCCTGTCAGCCTCAGGCCAAAAGCAATTGTAAACAAGCCTTAAAGGGAAGCGTTAGATTTTGGCGGCAAAAATGGGAAATGCATTCAATGTAAAGGAGAGCTGCAGAAGGATGGCATAAAAATCTGAGGGGAGTTATTTCTGATTATTATTAGAAACAATGGTGAGAAAGACAATTGGTATGGACGTGTAATGTAGCATCAATGTCCTGAAATTCTGCTAGATTTGCCTTGCACCATTATGAAATATCTTTGTGGAATATTTACACAAGTACGTTCAGTACAGACCATAATAGAAAGTGTTTACCGGTAAAGGAAATGCACTTGATCCACTTAATAATCTTATCTTAAACAGTTTCCATATTTCTGTTAACAGAAGTTTCAAATTATTAGATTTCTCGATGTAAAATCTCTATTCTGGTAACTCATTTGACTGTCTTTCCCCATCTGTCTTATCATCTCAATGAGTTTGGATCTGCAGCCAGTCCTAGACCATTGAAACATTTTGTTTTGAGAGAGGGAAAAGTGACCAGGGCAAAACAAAAGCAACAAATATATTTTTTTCAATGCCGGATAAGATCACGGTGAATATAATATTTACTCCTGATTTACTCCCTCATTTACATTTACAACCTAAATGTTTTGTCTGGAATAGATCACACCACATATTACTTTCTCATACGGTTCTTCATGCTTTATTTTAAACCTGTGAATAAATCATTTTTGAGCGATGCTTTGTGACTTATCTTTGGAAGAATTGTTCCCAAGTAGTTACAATCGACCTTGGACTGGATGACGGCATGAAAAATTGCACTCAATTTGGTCTATTTAACATTATAATTCACTCTCCGACTGTTTTTGTTCCCAAAGGTTTCATTATATTTCATATCAAACTCAGTTTGCTCAATTTTCTGTGGCGATTATTTCATTCATTAACAAAATGCTACCTTATTAATTTGTTTATTTTGGGAAAGTGACCTAACAAGTTTACAGATTTCAAAGCAGCAGTCGGCTGCCAGGTGTGGCCGTTTAGGCACATCTAATATAGTTCAATTCCATTTAGTTCTTCAGTTTGCTTTAAACTAAGTAAATCTCTTGCAGTGTGGAATGTTTTCCAATAACCAAACTGGATGGATTTGGAGGAAGGAAGAGGAGAGGAGGGCGCACTTAACCCCAAGTCTCCGAGCAGGTTGAGGGGAGCTCCCGCCAATCGTGCACTGTAAAATCAAGTATAGCTTAATTACTGGAATATTAGCCCCGATCTTTCTGGGATTGGATTCTAAACCAGGGCGGAGGAGTTCTGCTCACCCTGAATGTTAAGGTGTTTTAGCCTCATTGACAGGCTTGATTTGTAAGGAATGTTGTAGAAGGCTGAGAGGAAACTTGATAGAGGTATTCAAGATTGTGAGGGGTATGGACAGAGTAAATATTGAGCAATTTTCCCCACTCAAGAGAGAATCAAGAACTACATAGAAACATACATCAAAAATAGAAGCAGGAGACCATTCGGCCCTTCGACCCTCTCCGCCATTCATCATGATCATGGCTGATCATCAAGTTCCGCCCCTCCAACCCCTGCCAAAATATCCCTTGATTCCTTTAGCTCAAAGAGCTATATCTAATTCCTTCTTGAAATCAAGTAGCATTTTGGCCTCAACTACTTTCTGTAGTAGTGAATTCCACAGATTCACCACTCTCTGGGTGAACACATTTCTCCTCACCTCAGTCCTAAGAGGTTTGTCCCTTGTCCTCAAACTATGACCCAGAGGGAACATTTTTTCTCAATTTACACCCCTGTCAAAACCTGTTAGAATTTTATAAGTTTCTACGAGACCAAAGAAATCCCTACAGTGCAGAAGGAAGCCATTCAGCCCATCGAGTCTGAAAGAGCTCTCCACCCAAGCCCACTTCCCCGCCCTATTCTATAACCCTTTAACCTAACCTACACATCCGTGGACACGAAGGTACAATTTATTATGGCCAATCCATCTAGCCTGCACATCTTTGGACTGTGGGAGGAAACTGGTGTACCCGGAGCAAACCCACACAGACAAAGGGAGAACGTGCAAACTTCACACAGACAGTACCCGCGGCCGGAAGTGAACCCGGGTCACTGGCGCTGCGAGTTGGCAGTGCTAACCATTGTGCCACTGTGCCACCCAATCCCCTTCTGCTCGTCTAAACTCCAACGCATGTAATTAGAACTGACTTAGTCTCTATTCATTTGACAGTCCCACCACCCCAGGAATCAGCCTGGCAAACCTTTGCTGCACTCCCTGCATAGCAATAACATCCTTCCTCAGATAGGAAGACACCTCAGACACCAAAACTGCACGCATACTCCAGGTGTGGCCTCACCAATGCCCACATCCCTATTTGTGTACTCAGATTCTCTCACTATGAAGACCAACATACCATTTTCCTTCCTTACTGCCTGCTGTACATGAGCGCTTAGTGTCATCATGCATCAGTCGCTGAAAGTAAGTTCTCATTAAGTATCCACCTGTCCAATTTGCATACATTCAAATCTGCTTTCCTTTTTTTGCTACTGAAGTGGGTAACCTCACATTTATCCACATTATACTGCATATGCCCACTCACCCAGCCTGTCCCAATCCCGCTGAAGCATCTCTATATCCTCCTCACAGCTCACCCTCCCACCCAACTTTATATCATCTGCAACTAGAGAGCACAAGTTCAAAATAATTGGCAACAGGAGTAAAAGTGATGAGGAAAAATGTTTTCACCCAGAGGCTGTCTGGAGTCTGGAATGAACTTACTGAGGACAGGTCCGATTGGGGTATTCAAAAGGGAATTGGATTGCTATCTGAAAAGGGAGAACATGCAAGATTACTGGGATAAAGCAGGGAATGGGTCTAGATAGGTAGAATGGTCTCCTTCTGCACTGTAAAGAATCTGTGCTTCTGTGGATAAACAGCAACCCAGGAGTGAGTAATTGTCCTGATACTGGTGGTAGAGATCACCAGGGGAGGGGTTGGCCTTGTGGCTTGGAGGTTGGCTGTGGGGGTGAGATCTGGTCACAGAATAAGAAGCCGGTTTATCTTGAGGGACCTGTGGGAAGCATTTCCGCTCCCCCTGGACCACAAACAGTGGAAAAGCGCTTCCCACTTCACGGCTCCTACCCTTACAGCCCTATAGCTGTTGGATTTCTCAAGGTCCATGAAATTCAGCCAGCCAGCATTAAGGCTGAAAGAAAGAAGAATGCTGAAGCATGCAGTCTCAACAAAATCTTTAAATTGGCAGCCCAGCTCCTGGGAACGAGTTGACCATTTATCCTTCGTCTTGTTTGTGTTAAGATTGAAAGTGGCGGGTATAAGACAGCTTGGTCTTTTGGTTTGAAATTTTCACATCCCATCTGACCCAAGTCACCGTTCTTGAGGGTTAAAAGTACTCCGATTAAATTTAAATCATCACATTACAACTTTATACTAAATTAAAAAAGGGGTGGCATTGCCTGTGGGTGCGGGGTTGTTGGGGACCCTTAAGCTCACTGAGAGATTGGGGCACCCTTTCAAAATGGCACCCTCTAATCTTTGAGGAGCCTGTCTCACCAGTGGGTTCAGCTCCCCACTGTTGAAAACATTTCGAGCTGTGCAGTAGACCAGGGAGAAACTCCGCAAGGCCCCAAAAAAATGACTAAGTGTGGGTGAATCCCCGTCCGGATCTCACCCAAAACACGCCCAAAATGACAGTTAGAATTTTTTTGGCTAAATCGTATCTATTGTCATTGGTTTCTGCCACAAGCGCTATGTCCTAGATATTGATTTCATCCCTCTACCTGGCAGCTACCTTAGGCTGAATCAGATGTTTCACAACATTGATGCTCGCTCCGTTCCTGAAATGAGCTCCAGACCACAATGTCCGCACTGTCACCAAAACAGACCATTAACAACTTTATACTGTTTGAAATGACTGTGCTGGATGGTTGACAAGTGGAGTCTGATTGGTAGAGGTAGAGGAGAATGCACCAGTTGATGGTGACTGACAGTTAACGGCGAAGCATAATTTTACATTAAAACCAAGCAGCTTGACTCTGATTGGTCAAGGCATTGCCCTGAGGAATGAACCAGTCACTTATATTGTTCAGCTGAAACAAGCAAAATGTATATACATATTCTTTATGTCAGTAAAGCATATAAAACCTGCTGTGCACACAGATGAACCACACTGAAAGCCTGACTGACAATCTTAAATTGGTTGCCAGTCCATTCCTTCGCATACTGAGGACGATGTTGCTTTAGAGGATTACATTTCATAAAAAGCTCGGCAGTTAACCATCAGGCATTATCAACTGGTGCATTCTCCATGGCAATAACTCTTCCAATCAGAGTTCACTTGCCCAACGAATCAGCACTCCCTTACAGTGTGTTCTTGCAAATGTCCTGATCAGTTAAAGATGAAAAACATCAACAAAACATGTTTCCTTATTCAACAGCAAACATGGACCATTAAGCAACTACATTTGTTGGAAGTGTGGTCAAAATTAAATTGACCTTGAACTTAAAGTGGTATAAAAGGATTCCAGCAAATTATTGTACATATTGTTTAAAAAGGTTTTGGTGTTGAGTAGAATACAACATTTGAAGCTTGATTGAATGTCATTCACGGCAGCAAGGTATATTCAAATCATAAATAATTAAAAACAATGGCTTTTTGATTCTCCTACAATTAATAAACCAAGGCAATGTTCACCCATTGTTTATAAAGCGGTGTTTGGTGCTCTGAGAGAAAATATAGAAAATATGTGAGGAATATCAGCCTGTTTTCAAAGTAATGGGCAACCTTTATAAGAATAATCTTTATTAGTGTCACAAGTAGGTTACATTAACATGGCGGTGAAGTTACTGTGAAAATCCCCCAGCCGCCACACTACGGCACCTGTTCGGGTACACTGAGCGAGAATTAAGAATGTCCAATTCACCTAACAAGCACGTCTTTTGGGACTTGTGGGAGGAAACTGGAGCACCCGTAAGAAACCCATGTAGACACGGGGAGAAAGTGCAGACTCCCCACAGACAGTGACCCAAGTTGGGAATCGAACCCGGGTCCCTGGCACTGTGAAACAATAGAGCTAACCACTGTTCTACCGTGCCGCCCAAATCCAATTTGTGAGCCAACATAGAGTAAGGAAGTGATGTTGAACTTGTATAAGGCATAAATTCAGCCTCAGCTGAATTGCATCCATATAGATAAAAGCAAATGACTACAAATGCTGGAATCTGAAACAAAAGTAGAAAATACTGGACAATCTCAGCACGTCTGACAGCATCTGTGGAGAGGAAAGGGAGCTAACGTTTTGAGCCTAGATGACTCTTGTCAAAGACTCAAAGAGCTTTGACAAAGAGTGATGCAGACTTGAATCGTTAGCTCCCTCCTCTCTTCACAGATGCTGTCAGACCTTTGAGATTGTGCAGTATTTTCTGTTTTTATTGCATCCATGTTCTGAGACCTCACTTTAGGGAGGGTGTAAAGGCATTGGAGAGAGTTCAAAAAAGGTTCAAGGATGAGGAACTTCAGTTATGAGGATAGATCAGAGAAGTTAGAACTGTTTTCCTTTGGAAAAGGATGGCTGAGAGGAAATTCAAAATCATGAGGGGTCTGGATAAAGTCAATAGGGAGAAACTGTTCCCATTTGTGAAAGGGATGAGATCGAGAGGACACAGGTTTAAAATGATTAGTAAAAGAATTAAAAGCGACATGAGGAAAACGTTTCACATAGTGGGTGCTTTTTTGGTTTTGAATCCACCACCTGAGATTGTGGTGGACGAGGTTCAACAGAAACATTCAAAAGGGAATTAGACTGTTATTTGAAAAGGGAGAATTTTGCAGTGTTATGGGGTGAAGACAGGCGAATGACATGAGGTGAACTGCTCATTCAGAAAGCTGGGGCAAACAAGATGGGCTGAATGGCCTCCTTCTGTACCGTAACATTTCTGTGATTCTTTGCTGATTACAGTTGTGTCTAACTACATCTTGTTGATAGGTCATCTAATATCAAATATAAATAAAATATATCCTGATTCTGGAAACCCAAACTGAAAATGCTAATAGGAATTCATTTTGAGCGTGGATTAAATCCAAATTGAAAGGCCAGTGCGAGTGGCATGGCACTCTATACGTGCCAGATCAAGCTGATTGAGCTGCTGATTCAAATGCTGTCCCTAATATATGTGGATGAATCTACAATATTATCTTCATTGAATGCAATCAAAATCTTATTGTAATGTCACAAATCAGGTTAAGGAACAAAATGCATTATATAGTTTTTTTTAACTCTTTTCTAAAAAGATGTCTTATTCACTCTCTGTCTTACCACCTCATCTATATTGCCAGCTGCACATGACACAAAATCTGGTTGCAATCACAATTTGCAGTTGTTAGTTTGCTCAAGGTTTTGCAATGAATTCCTAATGATGGTGATGAGTACAAAATGCCAAGATCTGTGGCTGGATTTTCTCCCAAATTGGCCTGCATGCTGGCCTGCTGCCTCTGTCCCTCTCTGAAGAGGGGGGGGGGGGAGACTATAGGCTGTTTTCCCCTTTGAGGGGGGGCGCTGATTGGTAACGATTTAACCTGAGGATCTTCACACCTCAGGCGAGGGACAACACCAGCCGGTATGGGGATTGAACCCACGCTGCTGGTCTTGTTCTACCTCACGGGCTAGCCATCCAGCCAACTGAGATAAACCGAACCCTAATAATCTTTATTAATGTCATGAGTAGGCTTACATTAACACCTCAATGAAGTGACTGTGAAAATCCCCTAGTTGCCACACTCCGGCGCCTGTTTGGGTACACTGAGGGAGAATTCAGAATGTCCAATTCACCTAACAAGCACGCCTTTCGGGACCTGTGGAAGGAAACTGGAGCACCCGGAGGAAACCCACGCAGAATCGGGGAGAAGGTGCAGACTCCGCACAGACAATGAGAGCAAGGGGTGTAGGTGGGAAAATGAAGCCAGAGTCCACCCCCCCCCATCTCCCCCCCCCCCCCCCCCCCCCCCCCCCCCCGCCGCCCTACGCCTTGTTAATTGGGTTGAATTATATAACTTGGGAGCTCATTACATGTTTGCCTTTTGACTTCCTGAGAGTTTCTGTTAGGAGGTCTCTGAAGCTGACCAACTACAACCAGGTGGTAACAATGGTGGTTGTGCTGAAATTGCTTTTTTATATATAAAAAAGGAAGTTTGGAAAGAAAATTACTGAGCAGTAATAGCATTGTACTAAACAATCTTTCCTAACCCGAACCTGGAACACAGCTCTCCATTTGCCATGGCCACGTTGAAGATGAAAGTCCTCTCATTTCTTTTCTAAGACCGTACGCCGGCGGCAGTCACAGCAATGGCTGTCGATTCAGACCAGAACATGGTCCAAACACCGCTGCCCAGCTGTTCCACCTCTATCTCCATTCTCCAGGCCATACATTTTGTGGTAAGCCAGTTCCTAGGGTGGATAAAGCACAAACCCGTCATGCTGCAAATGGAGGTGGGTTCATGACTCGGAATCGAATTCACCTCCCGGTTCACGCCTCCAATGGTAAAGTCAGCAAGGCTAAGCTAGAAAATAAAAGAGGCAGGTTAAATTTCTCAATTAGCTATTCTGACTGCTGATTCTGGAGACTTGTCTATAAACCATCAAAATCTGTCTCTAGGAAGAATTAATGAAGGCAGATACAACAAAAATTTGCATTCATGTAGAACCTTTAACACAGTAAAACAGTCCAGGGTATTTCACAGAAGCGCTACCAAACAAATTAAGACGATGAAAAGACAAACTTCAAGCAAAAGAGGGACAATCATCAAGAATTGTACCTGGGAGGGTGACAGCCATATTCACAGGAATGTCAGCTGAGGGCAGATCAAATATTTTGAAGGTCAGACTGCTGAGCATGCAAACTTGAAAGCTGCTCAATGCAGACTGAATAAAACTAACATGAATTTGAAATAAACTGGTGAAATTGGGGTGGAAAACAGGGCTGGGTTTTTCTGAGTCACCATCACGACGAGGGCTATTGTCAGAGCAGGCATTCTGCCTGGCGGCCCAGACATAACCATGACCACCGGCTCTTTCTACCACTGAAGTTTGGTTCAAATCTGGGTGAGTGGTAGCACAGCAGGGAGGCAAGGAATTCAGCCAGCTTCCCAAGCCCCACTCCCTCACTGTTATTTAAAGATAGCAGGGTGTTCCAAAGATTGGAGTCCGGCTCAACGATTCTATCTTCAAGTGAGAATTTGGTCATGAGAATGCCACTGATGCATTTGGATGAATTTAAAGTAGTTTAACAGATTAAATGATTATCTCTTGTACATAGTCAGCAGAGAAAATGAAAAAAAAATAAGAAAGACTACCATAGGTTACAAAGCATTTCACAGACAAATGAATTACCTCTGAAATATAGTCACTGTCTTAAGGTAGGAGCACAGCAGCCAATTTGCACAAGCAAATTCCCATAAACCGCAATGTGATAATGATCAGATAATCTGTTTTTGTGATGTTAATTGAATAATAAATATTGGCCAGAACACTGGGGATAGCTGCCCTGCTCTTCTTCAAATTAATGCCATGGGATCTTTTACATCCACCCAAACAGACGGATTGGACCTCAGTTTCATGTTTCATCCAAGAGGTGGCACCTCCGACATTGCACACACCTTCCATACGCCACTGAAGTATCAGCTTTGACTTTCTTGCTCAAATCCCAGAGTAGGACTTGAATCCTGAACATTATGACTCAAAAGAATGTAAAAAAGAAAGAAAGTGATCAGATAGGCAGCGGAGTACCAGCCAGTCTAAAGTGGGTCCAAAATCAATGAATTCCCTTGAATGGACGATACCGACCCAAGGGTGCTGTATGAGCCAAAGGACATATTTACAGTACAGAGGTCACTGTACCTATTTAAAAAATGCTACAGTAAACCTGCATAATTAATCTTGTTAGTCTTACATCAACAAATAGCAAAATAATGTTCTTTGGCTTCACAAAAGAACTACAATTACCTAAGGATTACGCGATAAATAAATGATTTCAAAACTTTTTTGACAGTAGAAGGTATCCTTTTTAAAAAACATTTAGAGTACCCAATTAATTTTTTCCAATTAAGGGGCAATTTAGCATGGCCAATTCACCTACCCGGCACATATTTGGGTTGTGGGGGTGAAACCCACGCAAACACGGGGAGAATGTGCAAACTCAACACCGACAGTGACCCAGAGCCGGGGTCAAACCTGGGGCCTCGGCGCCGTGAGGCAGCAGCACTAACCACTGTGCCACCGTGCTACCCTTGTAGAAGGTATCCTATAGAGGAATATCAAATACCATGTGTAATTGACAAGGTTAATCTGGAGTACAATTTCAAGTTGTAGTTTAAGTACAAACTAGCAATGTATCAATATCTAGATTGATCTTCTGGGTTGGGAGTAAAATCTCTGGAATCATTCAAGATGTAGTCGAATTAGATGTAGGGGAAGCCATAAATCTCTCCATGAGAATGAACTAGATAAGCTGAAGGGCTTCCCTTGTCCATACTTATATTTGTAATGTCGCATCTCTGTATTTAGAACAATTAAGAGGCTGTATAACACAGTGGCCCGCCAGCACCGCCAACAGTGGGTTCCGTACCCGGATGTCGGTGGCGTTCTAATATCTGGACCCACCATCGGAATTCGCCCAATAGTACATTAATTTCCAACAGTTAGTTAGGGCGGGTTACAGACCTTCATCCTGCCTAATGCATACTGGAGGGTGTGATTTCCAGTCTCGTGGACTTCAGCACTTTAAAGGGCACAAGACGGTGTCAGGGGATCCATCAGATGAGCAATGTGGTGAATTTAGACCACAGAAAGCAGATTTGTGCATTTTCCTGTCTGTCCAGTTTAAGTGTATTCAAATTTTAGCTAATCTCTGCAAACATGTTAATCTTCATTGGTGGCAGAAATATTACAAACCATATTTGGTATTGAGCAGTTATCCATTTATTATGTGTAGATGTGTGCACCATCAGAGTGAGTGGAGAGGCTTTCTAGAAGGGCCAAACCAACCCTCAGATTCAATGAGTCTGCCCTTGGTGCCCTCCTGTGTGCAGGTTGTGATCGGCATGACCAGTTCATGCCAATGCTGGCAAGAGGAGGAAGCCCAGCCAGATTTGTGCTGCATGGGAGGAGGCTGCTGAAGGAGTCATCAGTGTGGGCGTAACAAGAAGGACTTTGTTCCAGAGCCACCAAAGTCTAAATGATCCCATGAGGTTAGCCAAGGTGGGTGTGCCATCAATCTGAGCAACCTTGATTCAGTGTGATGCAGGAGGTAATTAAGGTTTGCTGCTTATCAAAGGTAACATGATTCCAGAAGAACATAGCCGCCCAAGACCATGCCATTTTGCATTTCAAGCACTGGTCTAGTTACACAAGAGGTCATTGGCAGGTTTGTTTTATAACACACGCATCGACTATTCATAGATTTTATCCATTTGACTCTGAACATTTTCATGAAGGAGTTGTAATTGCCAGCCCTTTGGAACATTGCATCTGATACCACAGTTCAGAGAGCCTCTGATCCTGGGGAACCAACATAAATCTGCTTTGCATACACAAATTAATTTCTCCCTTTTTGTATATGCGATGGGTAAGAACCAGATCAAATCTGGCCACCACTCCACCCACAGTTGAATATACCACCAACCCACATTGCGTATGCTTATTCTTCAATGAGGGAACTGAGGGCACTTGCCACCCTTGGAACCATCCTGCAGCAGGGATTCAGTGACTTAGTGAGGTGGTGGGAAGGGAGAAATTGTCAAGGGAAAAGAAAGAAATGGCGTCAAGCCTGATGTTTCTTTCATGTGGTTGAAAGGATTAGAATGTTCTGGAACATGGTCAATATCATCTGTCACACAAGGATAATGGTATCAGCGTTATCTTTGATAGGTCAATAGTATCAATGTTTATGTCTGCCAGAAGGATTTAAAACCTCGGCCTAGATGGGCTTATAGGCATAGACTGGATTGAGCCCCGTCAGGAATACAAGTCTTCTGTGCAAGTTAAGATCAATAGGCTAAGGAGCAGCGGTGGTGTCTGACTCATTATATCAACTCACCGACTGGTTGAACAACACATCTATGCTTAACAAATATCAGGACCTAAAAAGCCAGATGTTGCCTGTAACTCAGTTGTTCTCAGAGGGATATTTACTGTATTGATGCTTCTGCTGTAAACACAACTACAGCTATTGCAGCTCTAGGGTGAACTCATTATGTGCTACTGGAAAAAACATAGCAATATCAGGAAAATTGAATGTCTGTTATGTGTAGCTTTGTCTTTAACCACATTTAGAATGAACACTGGAATGAACATCAGTACATTTAAAGTGTTGCTAGAAATGTGTTTTGTTTTTTTCAAATCACCATGGTAATCCCTCTGTACCCAAGTCAGATAGGTATTTGGATGGGAAAATTGGATGAACAGATTTCCTTTGTGTCCAGCAGAAAGTAATGGCAGGACATCATTGAAATTTTTTTCAACAGTGTACCTGGACATCAGTCCGGTTAGTCTGTCAGACTGACAAGCTTGCTACCTGTTGGCGCAAAAATAACTATGGGTGTCAGCTAAGTAGGAGATTGTGATGTGTGGTGGGAGGGGGGGGGGGGGGGGGGGGGGGGAGGGTGGCTGGGTGAAGATGCTAATGGACAAAAGATTGGGGGTATCAGACATTGGGGAATTTTGGGCCAGAGGTCATAGGTGGAATCACACTTTTAAAAAATTTGTTTACGGGGTGTGGGCATCGCTGGTCAGGCCAGCATTTATTGCCCTTCCCTAATTACCCTTCAAAAAGGTAGTGGTGAGCTGCCTTCTTGAACCGCTGCAATCCTTGAGGTGCAGGTACAGCCATTGTGCTGTCAGAGAGGGGGTTCCAGGATGTTGCCCCAGTAACAGTGAAGGAACGGTGATATATTTCCAAGTGAGGGTGGTGAGTGGCTTGGAGGGGAACCTGCATGTGGTGGGGTTCCCAAGTAGCTGCTGCTCTTGTCCTTCTAGATGGTAGTGGTCGTGAGTTTGGAAGGTGCTGTCTAAGCCGTTTCTTAATATCATGTGTGTTGTGTTCTATGGCTCCCCTGATCATGAAGACACCCATAGAACACGAATGTATGGTTGGAACAAGTATTTATTCTTAACACAAGGGGAGGTAACCAACAAACCTATGTACAGGCAATTATATATAAGTTACTGTTGAGCTAAGGTGAGATGCAATTGTCTTGTTGTCCATCCTGCTACCAAGTGTCTGCCTGTCATCTGTCCCACGATATATATTTTGTAATCAGTTAAGGTAAAGTGTAAAAATGGCAGGAGATCCAAGACCCGTGTTATGCACCTTGTGCTCAATGTGGGAGTTCAGGGACGCGGATGGGAGTTCCTGACTCCTTCATGTGCGGGAAGTGTGTCCAGCTGCAACTCCTGTTAGACAGCATGACGGCTCTGGAGCCGCGGATGGACTGACTTTGGAGCATCCACGATACTGAGGAGGTCATGGATAGCACGTTCAGTGAGTTGGTCACACCGCAGGTTAGGATTGGTAAGGGAGACAGGGAATAGGTGACCAAAAGGCAGAGAAAGAGCAGGAAGGCAGTGCAGGTGTCCCCTGCGGTCATCTCCCTCCAAAGCAGGTATACCGTTTTGGATACTGTTGGGGGAGATGACTCACCAGGGGAAAGCAGTAGTAGCCAGGTTCATGGCACCATGGCTGGCCCTGCTGCATAGAAGGGCGGGAAAAAGACTGGCGGGGCTACAGTCATAGGGGATTCAATCGTAAGGGAAGTAGACAGGTGTTTCTGTGGTCGAAAACAAGACTCCCAAATGGTATGTTGCCTCCTGGATGCATGTGTCAAGGATGTCTCAGATCGGCTGCAGGACATACTGAAGGGGGAGGGTGAACAGCCAGTTGTCGTGGTGCATATAGGCACCAACGATATAGGTAAAAAACGGGATGAGGTCCTACAATCAGAATTTAGGGAGTTAGGAGATAAGTTAAAAAGTAGGACCTCAAATCTCAGGATTGATACCAGTGCCACGAGACAGTCAGAGTAGAAATTCAAGAATAGTCAGAATGGTGCAGGAGGGAGGGGCTCAGATTTTTGGGACATTGGAACCGGTTCTGGGGGGCAGTGGCACCATTACAAATCGGATTGTCTGCACCTGGGCAGGACTGGAACCAATGTCCGAGGGGGTGCTTTTGCTAACACTGTTGGGGAGGTTTTAAACTAATGTGGCAGGGCGATGGGAACCAGATTAGGAAGTTAGTGGTCAGTAAAGAGGCAGCAACTAAAGCCTGTTTGAATCAGCACAGAAACCACATTCTTTTTACTGCAGCAGCTGCCATACTCCATTTAGTAAAGAGTTTAAATGTCTCAACGCTGCTTTGAAAACCACAACAGAGAGAAGTGGGTTAGGGAGCAGGGTGGGTAAGGGGGCAGGAGTATGAGTGGATCGGTGGGTTCAGGGGTAATTGGGTTGGGGGGGAAGTCGGGTCAGATCAAGGTTTGGTCAAGAGGAGTCAGCGGGTCAGGAATAGAATCATAGAATTTACAGTGCAGAAGGAGGCCATTCACCCCATCGTGCCTGCACCGGCCCTGGGAAGGACCACTAAGCCCACACTTCCACCCTATCCCCGTAACCCAGTAACCCCACCTAACCTTTTTGAACACTAGGGGCAATTTAGCATGACCAATCCACCTAACCTACACATCTTTGGACTGTGGGAGGAAACGGGAGCACCCAGAGAAAACCCACGCAGGCACAAGGAGAACATGCAGACTCCGCACAGACAGTGACCCAAGCTGGGAATCGAACCTGGGAGCCTGGAGCTGTGAAACAACTGTGCTCACCACTTAATAGTCAGGCGATAGTTGGGGCCAGGGTGATAGTTGAGGTGGGGGGTGGTCAGCGTGAGTGAATAGTGGAGGTGGGGAGGGCGAGTGTCAGTTGTTTAGTTACTCAGGCATTGGACTAATTATTTTTCTGTCTAATATTTCCTGGGTAACTGTCTAGGTAAGTAATTCGGAACTGTCTGAAGTCCCAGACTCTAACTCAGAGTGGTTTTCAGAGGGTCCTGGGAGATGGGAGCAGAAGTTCAAACTTCCTGGGCAATCCCACGGAGTTCATGCATTGGGACTTCTAAGGGGTCTCAAAGTATCTTCTGGGTACATCCAGTTTCCAACAATCTGGAGACTGGACGATTTTGGGTCAAATTGTTACCAGAAGTTGATGATGACATTTCAGCAAATTCCAGCCCTTGTTTCGAGCACATATTCGTGGATTCTGATCAAAATTAGAGTTGTGTAATAGGAGATATTCCGATTATTTCTCCCTCCCCAAATAATTTTTCATGGTGAAAATTTCATTTGATTCTTTTTTGAGCAAGATGTTTGATTTTGATGGTTTTTGTAACAATGAATTACTTGTATTTGTTACATACAGCAGTCAGCTGTCAATGAAACTATTGTGAATCGAGTATTGCAATGGCTGTAAAGAACTTGATGGTTAAAGCAAGATGTTGGCTATTCCTTCAATTTGACTTTGGAAAAGATTAATATTTTAATGCTTTCCCTTTGAAATCCAGGCTTGCGGAAGGTCAGTCTGAGATATGGTTCTTACCTGTAAAATTGAAAGAAATCACCCACCTCTTTTTAAATTGTTTAACATGTTCCCATTGTTGTATGGAACAGTAAACTCAAATACTCAGTCAATATTCCCATCAAAATTTCTTTGCTGTCCGCAGCTAGTTTTGTTAACACTGAATTTTTTCATACGCACAGTATTTTTGTGAGATAAGGTCTGCATGATAGCTTACAGGTTGCTGCAGGCTTGCACGCAATGATTCGCATCAATCAAAACGAACTGAAAGAGTTGAGAAACTGGCAAATTTCTCTCAAAAATGCAAAGAAATTGGGTGAAATTGGCCGTTGGCTTTAGTGCTAAATGGGCATTTATAAAATGACAGCCAGTTTTGCCCCTACCCATCTTCTTTTCCAATGGACTATGAGGAATATTGATCCCGGGTTGGTTTTGCTTTCCCTCGCTATTCTAGGCAGACAAGCAGGCACCAATAATTTGCATTAATATAGTGCCTTTAACACAGTGAAACATTCCAAGGTGCGTCACAGCAGCATTATCAAACAGAATTCTGATCTTCAGAATATTGGAACAATCGATCAAACCGGTAGTCATTACAGCTCAGGAGGGGGGCCATTGAGCCTGTTGAACCCATGCCAACTCTCTGGAAAGCAATGCAGGTCATTACCATCCGCTGTGTAAAAAGGTTCTTCTTTACACCCTGATGTGACCATCAATTCACAAGACACGTGATTGGAAGTGAACAGTGGTTTTAATAGTCTTACAACTGAGCCTGCCTGCAACGAGATGAACTGGCAGCAGGCTCACAACTGCAGATCTTTCTACTTCCGTTTAGTGGGAGGAGCCATGGGCGGAGCCATGGGCGGAGCCCAGTACAAACTCCTCATCTCCCCCTATGGGCAGAGCCACGCAACTGCTCGTATACCGAGCTTACAAAGACACAACACATATAATATAACAGTATGAATTACTAGGATTATGATTCACCACATTCACCCCTTGTAAAAAAAATCAAGTCCGGTGGGGGTGATGGGTCTACAAATTGAGCCGGTTAGGCGGTCGAGTCGTCCTCTGGGATCGACGAAGCGCCGGGGTTGCAGCCTCTTCTGGTGGCTGGGTGGTGGCGGCCGGTGAGGGTACGATGGCGGACTCCGGGGGTGATTCGGACCAAGCTTCATACCCGACTGGTTCGACTGGCGACGGGGAGCACCGGAAACCCATAGGCGTGGGGGCGCGGAGCACGGGCAGTGAACCTGTAGGCGTGGGGGCGCAGGACGCGGGGGTTGGGTAGGGTGTAGTGTGAGGGGTACCTCGGCGGTAGTAGTGTTGGAGTTGGATCCTGCAGGCGCCAGGTCCCAGAGGGAAACAGTGTCCTGACGGCCGTCAGGGTATTTGATGAACACGTATTGGGGGTTCGAGTGGAGTAGGACTCTCTCAATGAGTGGGTCAGTTTTGTGTGCCCGTATGTGCTTCCGGAGGAAAACCGGGCCTGGTGTCTTCAACCATGCTGGGAGCGAAACCCCCGTGGTAGTGCCCCTGGAAAAAACAAATAGCCGCTCGTGAGGGGTCTGATTGGTGGCTGTACATAGGAGGGACCTAATAGCATGGAGCGCGTCGGGGAGGACCTCCTGCCAATGGGAGGTCTGGAGCTTCCTGGACCGTAGGGTCAGTAGGACGGTCTTCCAGACCGTCGCGTTCTCCCTCTCCACCTGCCCGTTCCCCCTGGGGTTGTGGCTGGTAGTCCTGCTCGAGGCGATGCCCTTGTCGAGCAGGTACTGACGCAGCTCGTCGCTCATAAAGGACGAACCCCTGTCGCTGTGTACGTAGCTGGGGAAACCAAACAGGTTGAAGATGCTGTGCAGGGCTCTGAAGACTGTGTGGGAGGTCACACATCCCTCTTGCATTTCTTGCCCAAAACAATAAATCTGTGTACCCTGGACCTAGTACAATCAGCTAATCGGAAACAGTTTTCCTCTGACTATCTTATCTGAACCACTCATTATCTTGTGCACCGTTAAAGCTTCCTTTAAGAAGCTTCTTATTCCCAGATTTTGTGCTCACTACATCTTTCTATGAAGTCCAAGATCCAATTTGCTTTGATAATTTCTCTCTCAATATGTCTTGCCACCTTCAAAGCTCTGTGCACATGGACATATGTCTCTGTCCCTGCATTGTCCTTGGAACTGTGCCATTAAGTCTATATTGCCCTTACCTATCTATTTTGTCAAAATACATCGCCTCGCACTTTTCAGTATTCAAGTTTAGCTGCAACTTACTGCCCATTCTGTTAGCATATCAATGTCCTGTTGCTGTCAATTGGTATCATCTTCTCAGTCAGCTCTATGTTTTACATCATTGGCAATTTTTGAAATCCTACTGTGTATTTCAATATCCAAGTCATTTTATGCATCAAAAAAAGCTGTGGTACTTAGTCAAATCTTATATCTTTCTTAAAATCCATGTCGACAACATCCCATTATATTCACTTCACCAATTTTCTCTGTTAGTTCATCAAGAAAATTCAATTGAATAAGCAAAATACGATCCATCTTTTACAAATCAATGCTGGTTCTCCTTAATTAACTCAAACCTTTTCAAATACTGTTGTGTCTTTTTCTTCCTGATTTTTGTTACTAAAACCTTACCCTTCACTGATGTTAAACACTGGAGTTGCTAGGACTGTCCTTACAATCCTTTCTTGAATAAGAGTGTCACATTTTCCACTCTCCAATCCTTTCGCATCTCTCCTGTTTCTCGGAACGTTTAAGGCGGCCCGTCCACTATCAGCTTTCCCACTTCCTTTTGCAAACTGGGATGTGAGTAATCTGGACCAGGTGACTTATCCACTCTAAGCATGGGTAGCCTTTTCAGGACATCCTGCCCATCAATTTTCAACTCATCCATCACCTCTACCATCTATCTTCTCTTTTACCAATATTTTGTCAGCATCCTCTTCCTTAGTAAACACCGATACTTAGTACTCATTAAGTATTCTAGTCTTGGGCAGCACGGTGGCGCAGTGGTAGCACTGCAGTCTCATGGCGCCGAGGTCCCAGGTTCGATCCCGGCTCTGGGTCACTGTCCGTGTGGAGTTTGCACATTCTCCCCGTGTTTGCGTGGGTTTCACCCCCACAACCCAAAGATGTGCAGGGTAGGTGGATTTAACACGCTAAATTGCCCCTTAATTGGAAAAAAATAATTGGGTATTCTAAATTTTTTAAAAAAGTATTCTAGTCTTGCCCTTGAACCACCAGGCATATATCATCCATTTTGTCAATTAGACAAGGAGGTAGGTTTTAAGACACTTCTTAAAGGAGGTGCGAGGCACAGAGAGGTGGAGAGATTTAGAGAGTGAGTTCCAGAATTTAGGATCTTAGCAGCTTAAGGCATAGCCACAGCTAGTTGTCAGAGCATCTCTCCATATCAACAGTCATGATGTGAGCTCTGGTGTTTCAATTATATTTCAGTGTAAGCTCCTTTGCAGATGTGGCAGGAATTTTGCAATTTTTATTTTCTGTAGAATTTCCAGGAGTGAAATAAATGGTGCATTGGCCATCTTCAGGCTGTGTTTCAAAAAGAAATGATTTACTGCAGTACAAAATACTTGCCTTTTGATGTCAGTGGCATGTTTTAAGTAGATCTGCAGGGTCTCACTCAGTTATTTTACTCTAAGTGTGCCACTGACTTGGCTTCAGTGAATTTCTCCCAGATGTGGTACTATTCCAAAAAGTGAGAACAAAGCGTGGATAGCAAGCATTTGGAACACTATGAGAAAGTTATTGGCAACTTTGGTATTGACACAGCTGCTTGAGTAATTGCACTCAAGATGTGGACTATTCTTCTCACTGAAGAATATTTACTTTGCTCAAATAAACATATTGGTGTCTTGTCACCTTCAATAGCATTACAGTACTATTACCACGGTTCTGCTGACTGGTACTGGTTCTGCCAACCCTTGTAGGTTCCTTAATGTATTTCAATCAAATTGAAATTACACTTTAGCTTTTATCACGCCATCTCTCCTGAAGAAGTCAACACTTGCTGGATGTGTGGTCTCAAAGGTACTCACCACTACATCACCAAGATACCATTATTCACTTGAACAGCAGAGTGTTCAACTCCAAGGAGCAGCACAGAGCAAGCGATCATGTCTGCAACCAAACTCTCAGGGAGCAATTTCAACCAGGGCATAGCAGAAGTTAAAATGAAGTCAGTGAAATGCACACACCAATTCGATTTGTGAGTGATTTTAATAGGCCTGAGATCTTTAGGTGCAGAAGATGTCTTCCAGTAAATAAGACCAGATGCAATGTCTACCTATTAATGAGCAGTTACTTGTGTGAATGTAGAATAAGTACTTTCCTTCCAAACCTGGGATACTCAAGCCAGTTTTAACACCTTACCATACTTGGCCTGGAAGCAGCTAATCACACAGAACATAGATTGAACCAGGTCCTTCTTGGATTATGCTGCTCTGTTCCACCCTGAGCTACCCTGGGAAATTAAAACATTTCAAATGATATCAGAACATTTAATTTAAATCAAATAATACAACCACATCAGAGTGGGTTTGGCATATCTAGACATATTTTCTGTTGTTTTAATATTATCGTCAGCAGATTTTTGGTGCCGTGAAATACATTTCAATGTCTGTTTATGACTTACTCATGTGACTTATGGTTTAATGATACACCTTCCTCCGTCAATCAGATTCCTCCAACTGCAGTCTTCCAAATCAGTAAAAATGGGGAAGAAAATGACACCAATATAGTGAGTTGATATTATATACTATTGACAAAACAGGAACAGGCCGTTGGGCCCAAAAGTGCCGATTGTTTGTGTTCCACACGGGCGTCCTCCCTCCTTTTGAACATTGAGGGGCAATTTTGCATGGCCGATCCAACTAACCTGTACATCTTTGGACTGTAGAAGTAAACCCACCCACATGTTAGCATTCGACTGTGAGTTACACAATCTCCTTAAAATTCTGACTTCCTTAAGAGAAATTGCGAGTTTTCATCCTCCATTTTTGAAGATTCGGCCTCTGAATTTCCTCCAAAAGTCGCTCCAACTTGGAATGCCTCAACAGCTGCTCACTTCCCAGGGTTTCAATCTTGTCTCCTGAGACTATGTTCCCCTGGATTTCTAAATGTGCACTAAACAACCAATTCACAGGCATGACTTCAGTCACACTGACCAGAACACCACTGGTCTAAAGGCTTTTCGCCAGTGGCTCACAGCACACAGTCACCACCTTTTTGCTTTATTTTAACTCTCAAGGGCTTCTCCCAAGCTCTCCCTACTTTGAGTTTGTCAACCACAGAACTTTTGCAGCCCAAAGCCATTTTATTTGCTCCTCCCTCCACTGGCTCCTACCTGTGACCCCCTCCCAGAGATCTTTTCCCGGTGGCTCCTTCCCCAGTCCTCGCTCTCCCGGGGGCCTCTCGCAGGCTGCCATCTCTGGGTTCCCTTTCTCTCTTTAGCACGTCTCCCTGTCCCATATCCCAGGGCACCTCTATGTTATAGTGCCCAACTCCTGGATCCTGTGATCAGGTTTTGTGCCGTTTCTTCCCCCACACAGCAGTGTGCTGGGCACTTGATCCTGGCCTGAAGATCTCGCAATGTGAACTGAATGCGCCACCCATTCCCAATCCGTGCTGACAGTTGCAGTTCCTGGCCTCTGTTTGTGAATCAGGTAAGTCTGGATTCCAATGCCTCTACTGCACCTCATGTTACTGAGTTCTATTCTGGGTAAATAAGTTTATCCTGAATTCCTTATTGGATTGATCAGCGATTATCTTAATTTATTGCTCCGACTTCTGGCCTCCCCTGCCATTGGAAGCACCTTGTCTACATCCAGCCTATCAAATCATTTATTTTCTCTTCTATCAGCTCTCATCTCATTCTTGTCCTTTCTGAGTCCCAACCTGTTCAAAGTTTCCTAATATAGATAACCTCTCAATTCTGGTAACATTATAATAAATCCTTTTCGCACCTCCTCCACGCAGGGCCTCTGTATCCTTTTTATAATACCGGGAGGAGAACTGTTTGCAGTACTACAGTTGTGGTTTAAACAAGGTTCAACACAAGGATAATGTAACTTCTTTGCTTTTCACTTCGATCCTTCTAGAAATAAACCATAAATAAGGGGGTTTCAGTGGGAAACGCGTGGCCAAGGCTGCAAATAGCCACATTTTCTGCACCGAGGAGCTATGCTTGGCGGAACTCCTCAGCGTGGCGCGAGATCTGGACTCATTTTTAAATGGGGTCCGATCTTTGAAGCCCTCGATGCGACTCCTGAATACCTCCCAAACCTAAACACACTGTAGGAGGTTCCCTGAACCCCCCCGCCCCTCCCCCCGGTACCTCCCCCCCCGGTACCTCCCCCCCTGGTACCTCCCCAACACCTGCACAGGGCACCCCAGCCCAATCGCACCCGTGCAAAAAATTCCAACTAGGCACCTTGGCAGTTCCCTGCCAGTTGGTAGTACCACCTGGGCACCTTGGCAGTGCCAGGCTGGCACCCAGGTGGCACTTCCAGGATACAAGGTGGCAGTGCTATTGTACCAGGCTGGAAGTACCAGGGTGCCCAGGTAACATCAGCAGTGCCAGGGCACCACCCTGCCCAAAAGGCATGCACCTGGGAGATACCCATAAGTGCCATTCCGTCGGGTCCCCATTTGTGGGGACAGTGCTGAACGGTATTCACCCAAGGTCTCTGAGGCAAAGGGGATACATCCCAACGCCTCGAATACCTTAGGAAACTGCATATTTGAGTGAGACTAGTCGTCTTGCTCCAATATGCAGATTTGCAAAAATGTGATCCGCCCTCAATGTGCGGGGTTTACATCGCAACGCCTCGCGAGATTGCGTTAGATCTCTCGAGGCGTTGCGAGCCGAGTAGATCCCGTAAGGGGGGCCAACCGTCTTTTATCAGCCACGCTGCGCTGCAGCGAAACTGCTTTTCAGGCGAAGCATGCCCGTTGGATCGCACCCATACTCTCCAAGTTTGTTAGTTTATCAATTATCTCCATAATTTCTATGTTAGGTATTTTATATCATTTTTGATCTTTTCTTCCAATCTCATGTCGATCATATTTGTCTCCCTGTTAAACATGGAGGCAAAGTAACAATTTAACATTTCTGCTATTTTGTTGTCATTACTTGTGAGCTTATCATGTGTATCCCTCAGTGGCCCTATCCCTAATCTGATTCTTCTTGTTAATGTGTATGTACAATACTTTGCCACTTTTTTTATTCGTCGATAATTTAATTTCATGTCTCTTTGCCTTCCTAATTCATTTTTTTAAATGATTTCTTAATCTTTTGTTGTCCTTGTCTTTCTTGTCTGTGTGCATAGTATGTCTTCTTTATTTTCAAATTTTCTCGTATTTACTTTTATCAGCCGTGATGTGTTATTACTGATGATTTTGTTCTTGCTTTTTTGTGGAATATATTTCTCCTGGAATTTATTGATCACGGCTGGGATTCTCCTCTACCCGGCGGGGTGGGGGGTCCTGGCGTAGCGGAGTGGCGCCAACCACTCCGGCGTCGGGCCTCCCCAAAGGTGCGGAATTCTCCGCACCTTTAGGGTCTAGGCCCGCGCTGGAGTGGTTGGCGCCACGCCGATTGGCGCCAAAACCGGCGCCAACAGCATTTGCCGCCCGCCGCCCGGCATCGGGGATGGCCGGCGGCTGCTGACGCCACCACCAGTGCATGCGCAGTAGGGGGTTCTCTTCCGCCTCCGCCATGGTGGAGGCCTTGGCGGTGGCATAAGAAAAAGAGTGCCCCCACGTCACTGGCCCGCCCGCCGATCGGTGGGCCCCGATCGCGGGCCAGGCCTCCGTGGGGGCACCCCCCCCCCGTGCCCCCCCCCCCAAGGACCCCGGGGGCATGCTCGCGCCGCCAATCCCGCCGCCACCAGAGGTGGTTGAAACCACATCGGCGGGATTCGCTTGTCAGCGGTGGGACTTCGGCCCATGGCGCGCCGGAGAATCACCGCAGAGGCCACACCGATCGGCGCAGCGTGATTCCCGCCCCCGCCAATTCCCGAGTGGCGGAGAATTCCAGCCACGGAGGGGGCGGGATTTACGCCGGCCCCGGGCGATACCCCGACCCTGCGGGGGGTCGGAGAATTCGACCGGCTGCTCTATTTCTTTGTTTGCAATTTCTTCCAGTTTATTTTCACTCATTTCATTCTCACCCTTTTGAAATCAGCATGGGCTGAATTTTACAGCCCACAAGCGGCCAGGAAAACAGGCAGGTGTGCCTGTAAATTATGGAACATGCTATCGATGACGTTCTCGCCTCCAGCTGCCCACCCCCAACATGCAATGATGTTATGAGCGGCAAGAAAGTCATTGGGTGGGTCACCTCCATGACCCAATTGAGGCCTTTAACTGTGCAATCAATGCCTAGTTAAGGACCTCATCTCATCCGCTCCCTTATTTAATGGGCAGTGGGAGAGGCTTGCGCCCAACATATAGCCCAGCAAGTTTAACCCTCTGGGCTGTTGGTCAGTGAAAGGTGCGGGGCCACTTTCCTGGGACCCCTGTATGAATTGGAGACCTGCTCCACAGTTTTGTCCCTCTGCGTCCAGCTTACCCCCCTGCCGTGTCCAACATGTTCCCACCTCCCCCACTCCCTGCCAACCTCCTCACATGGGCCTTCCAAGCTGTCGCTGACAAGTTCCCAAACTTATGTGACTTTCGGACCATCCATTTTGTCTTTCCTCCTGGGCCTCCTGACATAAAAGCTGTTGTCACTGATCCTGGTTTAGCACAGTGATGCTGGCCTCTGCTTCACCAGCAGCACTATGAGAAGGGATTTGCTCTGGAGATGGATGGAACTCCTGCCTCATACTAATTAAAGGGCTGTCATGCAAAAAGTTAAAGTGGGGTGAACTGGTCAAGCGAAGATAGACTCACCCCTAAATATGCATGCGGAGGGGCACTCACCCTCAGCAAATAATCTAGCCAATTTCCTCCAATTCTTTATTTTTGTCTTTGTCTTTCTTCCTTCTGAATCTTTAACTTAAAACTTTTTGTGTTATGATCACTATTGCCTCGATACTCTTGTACAGTTACCTTTCTTATGTGTTGTGTTTCATTTCCCGTTCCTAGAGACAGAAGCATTCCCTGTCTTGTTGGACTTTTTACATACTGTGTTGGAAAGGAGTCATGTGAAGTTGGGAAAATTCTGCTCTCTGTACCGTGTCTTATTCTACTTTTTGCCAGTTTATCTAGGAATAATTCAAATCTCTCTTGGTGATTATTCTATATCCTTTACCCATTTTCAAATTTTGATTGCAAAGCTCTTCCTCCACCTCCTTTCCACTATTAAATGGTCTGTGGTATATATATGAGCAGCCCCATTTCCTTTATTTTGATCCACATGGATTTAATTTCTGACTTGATATGCAGTTGTTATCTCTAATTACTGCAGCGATCCATTTGCTTCTAGCTTGCTTGTCCATTCTGTTTAAGCTATAACCTGCCATATTTAGTTGCCAAACCTATTCTTTATTGAAGCCATGTTTCAGTAATTACATCCACATTCAGTTACTACATCTGGTTTCTCAATATGGATTATCACTACGGATTAATGCCTCCTGTTCCCTATTTTGTTTCAGATGCTGTGTACATTGTTGTTTTATTTTACTTCTAAAGGTCCTTCTGTACTTCTTTTCATAAGTGTATTTGTTCTCCCACCATTATGCTACCACTGTTCCATACCTTAGTCTGAACTTTACTCTGATTTTGTACTTCTTTTATCTTAAAAGTAAGTTAATTTCACCAGATCCTCCCCATTGCTTACCTTTGGGGGTTAAATATGGCTCAATAGCATTGATGATGGAAGGGGCTTTCACTATCTGTGTCCCAGCCGAAGTCAGCCAATATCCAAAAATTGTATTTGGCCTGTTATTTGAGGGAGGGGACTACATGGTGTCTTTGTATTGAAAATATTATATACCCAAATATTTTTCAGGGAGGAGTTACTGTGCAAGGAAATTACATTTAACTGTAAGGGTCCCTGTTGAATGCAGGCTAGTGATAGTCTCTAACAACATTCTGTATCATCTCTACAATACCCCACAATATTGGGGGGTCAACCACTTGTGTTCACCCATTAGGTTCATGGCACACAAGACCACTATTCATAATATCACTAAAATAGCCAAAGGAATTTCTGACAAAAGCTATTCCCCCGAGGACATGAGTCTCAGTTCAATCCAGATGTAACTTGTCCAGTTTGTACTGGCCATACCTACTCCAGAACTGGTCCCAATGTCCCAGCAATCTGAAACCTTCCTTTTCGCACCATCTTTTCAGGCATGTATTCATCTGATATATCCTGCTATTTATGCTCGGACTAGCACATGGAACTGATAGTCACCCTGAGATCACTGCTTTTCAACTTACTTCCTAACTCCCTATATTGTGCTTTTAAGAGCTCAGCTTTATTCCTTAGCTATGTCATTTATACCAATGCGTACCCCAACCATTGGCTGTTATCCCCCCCCCCCCCCCCCCCCCCCCGACCTCCAGAATGTCCTGTCACTTTAGACATCCTTGACCCAAGCACCAATAATGCAAAATACCATCCTGGAGTCATGTTTGTGGCCATGAAAACACCTATCTATTCACTTTACAATTTAATCCACTGTAACTATTGCATTCCCACACTCTTTACACCTACTCTGTGCAGCAGTGCCATCTGTGGTACAACAAATGTGGTTTTCCCTTGAGAGGCCATTCCCCCAACAGTTTCCAATGTGGTATTTCTGTTTTGCAGGGGAATGGCCTCAGGAGTATCCTACACTATACTGTCTGCCTCCTCATGTTCTGTCTGGTGGTCACCCATTCCCTCCTGCCTGTGGAGCCGCAACCTGTGGTGTGGCCACCTCTCTATATGTGTTATCCATGATACTCTCTACCTTGCAGATGCTCCACAATGTCCTGCTCTAAAATCTGGGCTTCCAGGAGCTGCAGCTGGAGACTCTTCTGCACACATGCTGGCCCCAGGCACTGGAAATGTTTCTGGCTTCCCACATAGAGCAGGAGGAGCTCACTACAGCTTTGAGCTTTATTGCTATGACTTACTCACTTTAATGAAACCTCTTGGGAGATACTTAAAATTATATAATATAAATTACTCTTGGGCTCTTCTTCCCTGGTCTTTGTTATTGCAGAGTATTGTCCCTACAAACTATAGACCTCAAAATATAGCTGTTATAAACCATAGACCACAAAATATATACCTTACAAACTATAAGCTATAAAAGTAATAAATACTTACTTGACCACACTCACCCAATCAACTGCTCCACTTGCTCTATGTCACCTTTGAATCCTCACCTCATCTTGGGGGCTCCAAACTAGCACTCCGCTCTCAGCCTCATTCTTTCTCATGCTGTTTCATTCTCCTGGCTCCGCTCGCAGTCTCATTCTTTCCCATGTTCTTTTATCTCCCCAGCTCCACAGTAATATACAATGAATCAGCCCTGTCAGCTCAGTGGTACCGTTGATTTTATACCATCTTTCTTGTGAAATATGTGTTTCACGTTAAATGCCAACGGCATACCGCCCGATAACATGGAACAATTTTGAAATGGGAAATAAAACACAACAACGACAATGCAAATTATATGGCAGAAATATAATGTGTTGGAAGCAAATAATATCAATAGATAAAGTGGCTACCCTACCATCTCTGTAAAAATTCCAATTTAAAGGAAACAATGTCTGCAGTTCTCTGAAGCACTTTAAAGCACATGCCAACCAAATTGTGTCCCTGAACAGTGTATGGAATAATGTTAACTTGAGCCTTATGCAATTCTAATAGAAGGGAACGAAAACAAAACAGCTGGTCCTACGGCAGCCTCCCAGTAAGTAAATGAACCGAGAATCACAGAATCTCAACTTGCTACGGATGGGCTGGCAGTCCAGCTTCTCCAGTTAGACAAAGCGGGGAGTAATTATTCTGTTGGAAGGAAGGCAGCATGTAATTCCAGGGTTTTTTCTGTTTCTGGGTCGGCTTGGTGCTTTGAATGGGTGCACAGGAAGCAACAAATCAAATGATTTCCCAAGCAATTCCACCATCGGGAAATCAGACGATTAGTCAGCCGTGGCATTTAGACGGTGCACTCAATTATGAGTCCTGCTTGCAATTTGCACCCTCCAACTGTGACCCAGACTTAGATGCCAACAAATCTTGCCTCAATAGACGCAGGGATGGAAGGAGCTTGGTAGATGGGGTCTGAGTGGAGCAGAGACAAAGCTATTTCCGTCCAGTAAGGGAGCAGTAATTGAGTCCACGATTAGGGGGTGACTTTAAGATTGGGAGTTGTGTATAGTGTTGCATCTGAATCTCCAATTTTGCCTGCCATTTGAGTATGAGTCCAGAGTCCTATCAATCAAATATGGAACAATCAGAATGGTCACATTTCCACCAGCAGCTTAATAGTTTGCTGGAAAGTAGTGCATTAGAAAAAGGTCATGTAATTACTATCGAGCAATGAGATGGCCGGAAAATCTCTCTAATATTTGAAAGGTCACATGATTGCTAATTACCAATTAGATTTCTTGACAAAACGAAATATTGTGTGATTCTAATACCCAATGAGATTGCTTAAAAGAGACACACACTAGTTCTTATTATGTGCATTATAAATTTTGAATTCATTAATTTGAAAAGGGCACTTACAGTAAAACTTCATCTTTAGTTAAAATTGGATTTCATCAGGGTTAATCACAAGCAGGCTAGAATGCATATGATTCATCATGACCATCCATTACAGAAAAACATATCAGTTATGAAGATAATAAAATAGAACACTTTTTTTCAGCAAATATGAAATATCCCTGAAGAATGGAACGGCTGAAACTGTTTCCATTTGGATCAAGGGATAGTTTTAATAGGATTATAGAAGAGAGACTTTGAGCGGGATTGTCCTTGCCACCTCCGTGGCGTGCTGGAGGGCGGATCGCCAATGGCCGGATCTTCTGATCCTGCTGTTGTCAATGGGGTTTCCTGTTGAATACAACCCTCACCACCACCAGACCCGAGGTGGGCAAACACTGTCAGCAGGACCGCAAGATTCCAGCGGCATGAACGGCAAGAAAATGCCGTCCCATGTCTTTTTAACAAGGAAATGATTTTACTTTAAATGGAAATGCACCTTTTTTTTGCTTTAAAATGAAGAATATGTTCAGGCAAAAACAAATGCTCATTACTAAGGAAAACTGCTGCATTATTTTATGACTTCAAACCCATGTACTGGAGTAAAGAGATTGGTGAGATAAAATAATGTCCATTTGATAGCACTGCAGGTGGCAATAGTTTTCTCCACTGTATGGTTCCATGACCATAATACTGCCAGAACTATTTGCTAAAAGTAAAGCACTTGCCCTTAGATTAAAAATGAAGAAATAAACTAATGTGCAGTCCTGACCCACCCCTTCTCCTCCTGGAGCTCCTACTCCCTTGGGTTCTGACAAACAACAAACTACATATTCTATTTAACCTTATTGAGTCTGCAACCTTCTGATTACAGTGCCACGACTTGTAATGGTGTGCTTTTGTTCTCTGCATAATACTGACTGGAATATCTGTACCTACCTTAACAGAATGTTACTGATTAAAGAGAGAACATGTTTTCCGAAATGACCTTGTGCTCTATTTCTTTCATCACAATCGCATGTTAAGGTGTACCTGGGAGCAGAAACCTTTTTTTTTGTAACCTCACAAGTTCCATAAAAAAGCAATGACTATTTTGTTATGTGCTTTGTTGTAGCCGCAAAGAGAAAGATATCAGAGGTGGCACATATTGAGTTTGTATAACATAGTACAAGAGGTTGATTTACAAGATGCTGCTCCAACAGGGTACAATGGTGAACTCCAATAAAACCCGTGAAACGCTCTGATGTCATTACGTACACATGGCATTACACCAGCCAATGGTGTTATGCGGAAACATTATATTATGCAAATCTATCCACATATTCAGGGAAGGCAAGGCATGGTGATAATGTCAGTGGACCAGCTACCCAGAGACCCAAGATAATGCTCTGGGGTCACAGGTTCAAATCCCACCACAGAAGGTGGTGGAATTTAAATTTAATTAATAAAATCTGAAATTAAAAGCTAATCTCGCTAATAGTGACCATGAGAAACCATTGTTGTAAAAATTCCATCTGGCCTACATGTGAATCCAGATCCACAGCAATGTGATTGACTCTTACGTTCCCTCCTAAATGGCCTAGCAAGCCACTCAGTTGGAGGGAGTGGGGTAGTTGTATTGTCACTGGACTAGTAACCCAGAGACCCAGAGTACTCTGGGGTCCCAGGTGCACATCCCGCCACTGCTGATGGTGAAAGTTGAATTCAATAAAGAAAATCTGGAATTAAAATCTAGTGATGACCATGAAACCATTGTTGATTGTCGTAAAAAACGATCTGGTTCACTAATGTCCTTTCAGGAAAGAAATCTGCCATCCTTACCTGGTTTGGCCTACATATGACTCCAGACCCACAGCAATGTGGTTGACTCTGAACTGACCCTCAAGGGCAATTAGGGATGGGCAATGAATACTGACACAGCCTGTGATGTCCAGTCCCATGAATGAATACATTTTTAAAAATCAAATTGCTACGGGGCCTAAAAGGAATGAAACCAGATGGATCACCTGGCATCAACCTCGGCACCAGAAACAACAATGGTATATCCAGCCCTGTCAACACTGCAAAGTCCTGATTAGGAACATGTGAGGGCTTGTGCCAAAATTGGGAGAGCTGTCTCACAGACACACCAAGCAACAGCCTGACAAATTCAGGCTCACGGAATCAGGCACCACCATCACCATTTCTGGTTATGTCTTGTCCCGCTGACAGACCCACCAGGGGTAGCAGCACAGTGATATACAGTCAGTAGGCAGTTGCCTTGGAAGTCCTCAACAATGACTCTGGATCCCATGAAGTCTCATATATGAGCTGGGTAAAACAGGGGCAAGGAAACTGCCTACTGGTTACCATCTACAGCCTCCCTCAGCTGATGAATCAGTGCTCCTCCATGTTAAATGCCACTTGTAGGAAGCACTGAGGGTGGCAAGAACACAGAATGCGCCATGGGTGGGGGACTTCAGTGTTCATCACAAACAGTAGCTCTATACCACCACTACTAACCAAGCTGGCAAAGTCCTGAAAGATATCATTGTCGGAGTGGGTCTGCAGCAGGTGGTGACTGAACCAACAAGAGGGAAAAATATGCTTGACCTCTTCCTCACCAATCTACATGACACAGGTGAATCTATTCATAACAGTATTGGTAGAAGTGACCACTGCACAGTCCTCTTGGAGTCAAAGTCCCACCATCACACTGAGAATATCCTCCATTGTGTTGTGTGCGGTATTACCACTGTGCTAAATAGGATAGATTTAGAATAGATCTAGCAACTCAAAACTGGGCATTCAAACCTGGCCTACTTCTGAGGTCCCCGGCATTACAGATTCCAGTCTTCAGTCAATTTGATTCACTCCACATGATGTCAAAAAATTACTGAAGTCACTGGATACTGCAAAGGCTACGGTCCTTGACAACATTCTGGCAATAGTACTGAGATCTTGTATTCTGTAAATGGCTGGGCCCCTAGTCAAGCTTTTCCAGTACAGCTACAGCACTGACATTTACCCGGCAATGTGAAAAATTGCCCAGGTATGTGCTATCTACAAAATACAGAAAATAAATCTGACCTGGCCACTTGCCACCTTGACTGGCACCTCAACCACCATCTTCAACATTAATTTCCTTCACCACTGAGCACTACTACCTGGAAGGGCAAAGGCAGCAGATGCATGGGAATACCACCACCTGCAATCTTCCCTCCAAGCCACACACCATCCTGACTTGAAAATAAAACACTGTTTCTTCACTGTCGCTGGGTTAAAATCCTTGAGCTCCCTTCGTCACGGCACCGTGTGTGTACCTACATCTCATGGACTGCAACAGTTCAAGAAGGTAGCTCACTACCATCTCCATGACCGCAGGATATCCCAAAGTGCCTTACAGCTAATGAAGTATATTGTAGAATATAGGGCACGATCTAAGGACCTGTGACGCGGCCAGTAAAACGCACGAGAAGCATCTCTCATGGAGCTGTAGAACTGTAAAAGATAAAGCAGAGAAGGAAACTATCTTGGTTCAAGTTAGAACAATATAAAACAAATACCGCAGCTCCAACTCTCCCCATAGCCTCTTATCGTGCTTCAGGTCAAATATTTACCCAATTTCTTTCTTAAGGGATTCAAAATTGTCTTCTGCAACTGTTCCCAGTGGCAAAGCATTCTATGCTCCAATCTGGCTCTTGGAAAGAAATTTGCCTAGCCTCTCTGATGACTTTCACAGTGATAGTTTTAAATTAATAAGCTGAGTCGCCTTTAACTTTAAAATAAAAAGAACAATACTGTAAAAATAAAATCTTCTGATTTTCTTGTCATTGTATTCCATGTGGGCAAGGTTTCTCATAAATCTCTAAAGCAATGTTCACTAAAAATAACATCCCTAGCATTTTCCTAATGCTGATGATTCTTCCAGAGCTTATAACTGATTTATGATGGGAATCACTGAATACTACTTTGATATTACAACGTGAGTTGAAGCTAAATCCAAGCACTGTGTTCACTGGGAGATTGTGGTAAAGTTCCAGATGTGTGTAGAGTTTTTATCTAAATCTCAGAACCATGTTGCAGGGGAATCTGTAGCTGAATCCCAACTCAGGTTTGCAGGAGTTTCTGTGGTTGAGTCTGTGGGTTTTTGCTAAAACTAGGATGTAAAATTGGTCTAACGTGGACAGTAGTCAGGAGCCTATTTTACACAGTCCCTGATTGTCATTTCCAATTGTAAACGTGATCAGGCATGTTGCAAGCCAGGCTGCTTGCCGCTTTGTTATTGGCTACTTCACACCATCAACAAAGATTAATTTAATCTCCCCCCCCCCCCCCCCGGCAACCACACACTCCAGCCCCATCATTTATAGTTGAATGTCAGCTCTATACTGCCAGAGAAGTTTGTTGCTCAAGTTCTCAGTTTTCTGCTGCGGTTGGAGTGAACACTCCCCGTCGGAACTGCAGTACTGAACAATGCTGCCGAGCAGTTTGCTTCTACACTATAGCACCACCAGCCTGCTATCCAGTGCTGTGCACTTACAAATGATAAGCTCTGCGGGCACGGGCATGGACCCACTAATCAAGTTTAAGTCAAGAATATAAATATTCCTGTCAAACTGGTTCTATTCGGTGTTGAAATTATTTGAATAGAATTCATCAATTTAACTAAACCCTTTAATTAGTGAGTCTCCGTTGTAACTAATTGCAGACTATTTCTCATATCATTTGGAATAATTCCTTGAAATATTTAGAACAATTTCCTGCAATATTTAAGATTTGAACACGTTATTGTAAAGTGGTTTTTAAGGGGTTCACCCAACTGCCAAGTATTTGTCTTGTAATTTTTGTTGAATTCAAGTCTATTTGTAGTACACCGGTTTATACAATAAATAACTGATTCGTGAATATGGAATTTAATTTAGTTTAATTAAACTTCATACTCATTATGTTGAATGATGTTACTTATTGAGAATAGAACATTTTTCCACTTATGCCGTTCAAGGACGTAAATGGCAAGGTTCTCCTTGCAATGTGGAGCCTCACTAGACATGAGCAAAGAATGCAGGTTCAAGATTTGCTTTTACATGGTATTGTAGCCTTGTCTCTACCTTTATTTGTGTCAAAGGAATAAGGACATAGGCATACATCACTCAGCCTCATGAGATTGTTCCCCCATTTAATTAGATTGTGGCTAATCTGCATCTTAACTCTATTTACCCACCTTGATTCCTTATCCCTCAATACCCTTTATTGTTAGCATTGCCGACTCGCTTACTAAGCAGCTACAAGCAGAGTAATACTGCTTCTCTTGGCCCCAAGATATATCTTATCCTTAACAAGTCAGGAATTTTATAGAATACTCTCCACTTGCCAGAATGAGCACTATTCCAACAACACGAAAGAAATGAAAATGAAAATCGCTTATTGTCACAAGTAGGCTTCAAATGAAGTTACTGTGAAAAGCCCCTTGTCGCTACATTCTGGTGCCTGTTCGGGGAGGCTGATACGGGAATTGAACCGTGCTGCAGGCCTGCCTTGGTCTGCTTTAAAACCCATCGGTTTCGCCCAGTGTGCTAAACCAGCCCATAAAATGAAACGAAAATCGCTTATTGTCACAAGTAGGCTTCAAATGAAGTTACTGTGAAAAGCCCCTAGTCACCACATTCTGGCGCCTGTTCGGGGAGGGTGGTAACGGAATTGAACTGTGCTGCTGGCCTGCCTTGGTTTACTTTAAAATCCAGTGATTTAGCCCAGTGTGCTAAACCAAACTTCAACAACATCCAGGACAAAGCAGCCCGCTTGATCGGCATGCCATCCACCACCTTAAATGTTGACTAGCTGTGCACAGTGGCAGCAATGTGTAACATGTACAAGATGCATGGCAGCAACTCAGCAAGACTCATTCAGCAGCACCTTCCAAACCTGCGGCCTCTACCACCTAGAAAGACAATCCCAGCAAGCACATTGTAGCACCTCCAAGCCTCACTCCATCCTAACAGCACTGTGGGTGTAACATGCACACTAGTGGCTCAAGAAGACAACTCACCATCACCTTCTGAAGGGCAATTAGGAATGGACAATCAATGCTGGCCTTGCTCACATCCCAGGACAATTTTTTAAAAATAAAGCTTCAGGAGAGCTTTCTCTGAATGAGTTTATCAATTTTGGCAAGTTATAGGCTGTCTTAGACTTTGTTTCAAGTAAGAACTGATTTGAGACTGGCCAAATTCATTTCACTAAGCCTTTAATAGTGAGACGAGAGAGGAGACAATCAGCTTATCAGCCTCGGCCACATTTGTAATTGCATGGCAATACAGATGAGGAGGGTCATTCATGTTAGTGCATCCATGTAATCCTCCTGACACAACATCCACCCATTCCTTCCATGATTTTTACGTTTTTGCCTTCACAACTCTGTCCAGAAGTACATTGTGTGTAAATAAAACAAACTAGCATCAAATCTAGATCTGTACTTTACTAATTTCAACCTGTATGCTAGGTTTAGCTTGAAGTAAAAATATATTATCTTATTTATACCATTTCACATGATACAATATTAGGTTTACAAAAACATCAACAACGTGGATTTTATATCGTTCCTTTAACATCATATTAAAATCCCAAGGAGTGTTATCAAATAAAATTGAGACATTTTGCAAGGTCATAATAAGACAGTTGAGCATGAATACTTTTAAGAAATGTCTTCACAAAGGAGACAGGGAAGGAAAGGTTTATTGGGGCAATTTCAGAACTTAAAGCCAGGACAGCAATAGGCACACATGCAGTGGCAGAATGATGACAATTGGGGATGTGCCGTGGGCGGGATTACCCGATCCCCCGCTGGGTCGGAGAATTGCTGGGGGGGGGGTGGGGGGGTGGCGTGAATCCCGCCCCGCCGCTCCGATGCCGGCTGCCTACTTCTCCGGCGCTGGTTTTCGGACAGAGGCAGGGATCACGTCGCGCCGGTCGGGGGCCCTTGGCAGCAGCCCCCCCCCCCCCCCCCCCTCCCCCCCCCCCCGGCAATTCTCCGGGCCCCGATGGGCCGAGCGGCCGTGCGTTCCTGGCCAGTCCCACCGGCATGAAATGGACATGGTCCATCCCAGCGGGACCTGGCTTGCCTGCCGTCTAGCGGGGTCCTCGGGGGGACGCGAGAGAATCCGGCCGCGGAGGGGTTCCCCCACGGTGGCCTGGCCCGAGATCGGAGCCCACCGATCTGCGGGCGGGCCTGTGCCGTGGGGGCACTCTTTCCCTCTGCGCTGGCTGCTGTAAGGCTCCGCGATGGCCCAGCGCGGAGAAGAAACCCTTGTGCATGTGCAGAAAACATGCCGGTGGTTCTACGCATGTGCAAGAACACGCCGGCGGTCCTGCGTGTGCGCCAACTCGCGCCAACACCTCCAGCGCCGGCCTAGACCCCGGACGTGCGGAGGATTCCGCAACTTCCAGGCGGCCCGACACCGGAGTGGTTCACGCCGCTCTTGGCGCCGGTACGGGCCGCCCTGCCAATTCCGGGAGAATCCCGGCCCAGAATTAGAGGAACGCGGGAGGTTTATAGGATTCGAGGAACATAGATCGGGAGGAGCAAATCCCTGGAGGGAACTGAATCCAAGGCCGGAAGTTTCCAGCTGTTCTCACTGGTGGGATCTTCCAGTTCCATTGATGGCGATCCCCCGGCTGCAGGAGATTCCGCTGTCGGCCAATGCCGGGCTCCGGCCACCGCAATGAAACGCGCGCAGCCCGTGAGTTAGGATTAAGACAGCAACATTTGGATGCATCAAACTTGCAGCCATTTCAAGATGGCAAAGCCTTTCCACCGGAGCACAGTCCCCTGTGTGTAGGGATCAGTCTTGTGGTTCTTCTCTGCATCACCTTCAAACCCAGGATATTTCTGCTGAGTGAATAAAAAAACTCTGAAAATCCGACTATATTCATCCACGGTGTTCATTTTGGGGGAGGCGATGGTGTAGTGGTATTGCAGCTGGACTAGCAACACAGAGAACCCGGGTAATGCACTCAGGACCCGGGTTTGCATCCTGTCATGACAGGTGGTGAAATGTGAATTCAATTTTTTTAAATCTGGAATTAGAAGTCTGATTGTCATTTGTCATAAAAAAGCATCTGGTTCATTAATGCCCTTCAGTGTAGGAAATCTGCTGTCCTTATTTGGTCTGGCCTACATGTGACTCCAGACTCTTAAATCCCCTCCATGTAGCAAGCCACTTCCAACTACTACAAAGCCGAGCAAAAAGAAATGAAACTGGAGAGACCACCCAGCATTGACTGAAAAAGGCAATGGCAAAGTTAACCCTGTCAGCCCGGCAAAGTCATGTGCCAAAATTGGAAAAGCTGTCTCACAGACTAGTCATACTGATGGAATCATAACTCGAGTGCCCCAGACATCATCATCTCTGTCCCACCAGCAGGATATACCAAGCAGGTGTGGCGGTACACTGGTGTACAGATGAGTTGCCCTTGGAGTCTTCAACATTGACTCCGGACCCTATGAAGCCTCATTACATCAGGTCAAACATGGGTTCGGAAACTTCCTGCTGAATACCACGCTCCGCAGGGAAAACGTGGTACTTCACCTTCAGCAACCAGCCAGCCGCAGATGCAGATGCCCACGACATTATCGGTAGGAATGACCACCACACAGTCCTTGTGGAGATTTATTCCCATCTTCATATTGAGGATACCCTCTATCGTGTTGTGTGGCACATAGTGGTGTGGTTAGCACTGTTGCTTCATGGCACCAGGGTCCAAGGTTCGATTCCCGACTTGGGCCACTGTCTTGTGCGGAGTCTGCACATTCTTCCTGTGTCTGCATGGGTTTCCTCCGGGTGCTCCGGTTTCCTCCCACAAGTTCCAAAAGATGTGCTTGTCAGGCGAATTGGACATTCTGAATTCTCCCTCAGTGTACCTGAACAGGCCCCGTAGTGTGGCTACTAGGGGATTTGCACAGTAACCCCATGCAGTGTTAATATAAGCCTACTTGTGACATTGATAAAGATTATGATTACCACCATGCTACCACTTCAAACAGTTTTAGCAACTCAAGACTGGGTATCCATGAGGCATTGTGGGCCATCAGCAACAGGGAAATTGTACTGAACTACAATCTGCAGCCTCATCACCCAGCATATCCCGCACTCTATCATTACCACCAAACCAGGGGATCTCCCCTGGTTCAGTGAAGAGTGCAGGAGGTATGCACCAGGCATACCTAAAAATGAGGTGTCAACCTGGTGAAGCTGCAACACAGGGATACTTGATGCCAAACAACATTAGCATCAAGTGATTGACAGAGCTACGTGATTCCACAACCAACATCAGATCTAAATTCTTTGGTCCTGCCACATCCAACCATGAATGGTGGTGGACAATTAAACAACTCTAGGGCAGCACGGTAGCATGGTGGTTAGCATAAATGCTTCACAGCTCCAGGGTCCCAGGTTCGATTCCCGGCTGGGTCACTGTCTGTGTGGAGTCTGCACGTCCTCCCCGTGTGTGCATGGGTTTCCTCCGGGTGCTCCGGTTTCCTCCCACAATCCAAAGATGTGCGGGTTAGGTGGATTGGCCATGCTAAATTGCCCGTAGTGTCCTAATAGTAAGGTTAAGGGGGGGGGAGTTGTTGGGTTACGGGTATAGGGTGGATACGTGGGTTTGAGTAGGGTGATCATTGCTCGGCACAACATCGAGGGCCAAAGGGCCTGTTCTGTGCTGTACTGTTCTATGTTCTATGTTCTAATTCATTGGAGGAGGAGGCTTCATAAATATCCCCATTCTTAGTAATATGGGAGCCCAGCACATCTGTGCAAAAGAAAAGGCTGAGGCATTTGCTACAATCCAGAAGTGCCGAGTGGATGATCCATCTCAGCCTCTTCTGGAGGTCTGCACCATCTCAGTTGTCACTCTTCAACCAATTTGAGTGATTTCATGTGATAACAATAAAAAACTGAAGACATTGAAGGCTATAATGTCCTGGAGCTGATAAGACTGACCTCCAGTAACTCCAACCATCTTCCGAGATATGACTCAAGCCAGCAGAGAATTTTCTCCCTGGCAATAGTACAAGATTCTGGCAATAGTGCTGAAGACCTGTGCTCCAGAACTTGCCACATCTTTAACCATGCTGTTCCAGTACAGTTACAACACTGGCATTTAGCCAGGAAGGTTGAAAATTGTCCAGGTATGATCTGTACACAAAAAGTAGGACAAATCTAACCTGAACAATTACTGACCCATCAGTCTACTCTTGATCATCAGTAAAGCGATAGAAGGGATCATCACCAGTGCTATCAAGCAGCACTTAGCAATAACCTGATTACTGATGCTCGGTTTAGGTTTGGCCAGAGTCACTCAACTCCTTAATAATAATAATAATCTTTATTGTCACAATTCGGCTTACATTAACACTGCAATGAAGTTACTGTGAAAAGCCCCAAGTCGCCACATTCCGGTGCCTGTACGTGTACACAGAGGGAGAATTCCGAATGTCCAATTCACCTAACAGCATTTCTTTCGGGACTTGTGGGAGGAAACTGGAGCACCCAGAGGAAACCCACGCAGACAGGGGGAGAACATGCAGATTCCGCACAGAGTGACCCAAACCAGGAATCGAACCTGGAACCCAGGAGCTGAGGAGCAACTGTGCTACCCACTGTGCTTCCGTGCTGCTCCTGATCTCCTTACCACCTGGATCAAACATGGTCAAAATAGCTGAACTTCAGAGCTGAGTGAGAGTGACTGCCTTTATGTCAAGGCAGCATTTGGCCAAATGTAGCATCAACGTGCCCTCACAAAACTGGAGTTAATGAGAATAAGGGAGAAAATTCTCTGCTGGCTTGAGTCATATCTCACATAAAGGAAGATGGTTGGAGTTGCTGGAGGTCAGTCTTATCAGCCCAGGACATCACTGTATTCCTCAGGGTCATGTCCCAAGCCCAACCGTCTTCAGCTGCTTCATCAATTGTCTTCCATCATACGGTCAGAAGTGGGAATGTTCGTTGATTATTCCACAATGTTCAGTACCATTCATGACTCCTCAGATACTGAAGCAGTTCGTGTCCAAATGCAGCAAGACCTGGACAATATCCAGGCTTGAGCTGACAAGTGGCAAGTTACATTTGTATCACACACGTGCCAGGCAATGACCATCTCAAATAAGAGAGAATCTAATCATCGCCCCTTGACATTCAGATTTTAGATTTAGATTTATTGTAATACTAGCGAGGTACAGTGAAAAGTATTGTTCTGCGTTCAGTCCAGGCATGAAAAACATGGGACATACAATAAGTACACAATGTAAATACATAGACATAGACATCAGGTGAAGCATACAGAGTGTACAAAGGACAAAGTGTAGTGCTACTTCGCAGAGTCGATGCGTGGAGGGATCAGTTCAGTCCATAAGCGGTAATTCAGGAGTCTGCTAACAGTGGGAAAGAAGCTGTTTTTGAATCTGTTCGCGCATGTTCTCAGACTTTTGTATCTACTGCCCAATGGAAGAGAGAATAACCCGGATGGGAGGGGTCTTTGATTATGCTACCTGCTTTCCCAAGACAGCAAGAGGTTTGACAGAGTCAATGGATGAAAGGTGGGTTTGCGTGATGGACTGGGCTATGTTCACAACTCTCTATAGTTTCTTATGGTCTTCGGCTGAGCAGTTGCCATACCAGGCTGTATATCTGCAGTTAAATGGGATACTTTCCATGGTGAATCTGTAAAATTTGTCAAGAATCAATGCCGAATTTTCTTAGTTTCCTGAGGAAGTACAGGCGCTGTTGAGCTTTCTTAGTCGTAGCGTCAACATGGGTGGACTAGGACAGATTGTTGATGATGTGCACACCTAAGAATTTGAAGCTGTCACCCATCTCCAACTCAGCACCATTGATACAGCCAGGGGTGTCATGGCATTACCATCACTGAATCCCCCACTAACATCATCTTGGGGGTTACCATTGACCAGAAACTGAACTGGACAAGCCATATAAATACAATGGCTGAAAGAGCAGGCCAGATGCTAGGAACCCTGTGGCGTGTAACTCACTTCCTGATTCCCTAAAGCCTATACACAATCTGCAAGCCACAAGTCAGAAGTGTGTAGGCATAGTTTTTCCTTGCCTGGATGAGTGCAGCTCCAACAACACTCAAGACGCTTGACACCATTTAGGACAAAGTAGTGCACTTGATTATCACCACTTCCACAAGCATTCACTCCCACCACTACAGAAGCACAGTCGTAGCAGTGCGCACTGCAGAAACACACCAAGGCTCCTTTGGTATCAGCTTCTAAAACCACAATGACTGGTCACTGGAAGGACAAGGGCAGCAGATACATGGGGACACTGCCAACCACAAATTCCCTTCCAAGTCACTCACCATCCTGATTTGGAACCATTTTGTTGTTCCTTCATTGTTACTGGGTCAAAATCCTGGAACTTCCTCCCAAACAGCACTGTGGGTGTACTTCTTCCACATGGACTTTAGCAGTTTGAGATGGCAGCTCAGCACCACCTTCACAAGGGCAGTAGGGATGGGCAATGAATGTTGGCCGAGCCAGCAATGCTCACATCCCTTGAATGAATTTTTAAAAAGCTATTTAAGTAGATTTTTCCCTCTGGTTATTGTTTAGATCTTCTGTAAAAGGTAAAGTAATGGATGATATTGCGAGTTTATTTTTCTCCATAAAGTCATTGTGCAGCCATAAATTTCCTTTCTGATTGCTTTATTGACTGGTTTTGTTCTTTTTCATAAAAACTTAAGTGAATCCCACAATGTGAGGATCGGCTGGTTTAATCTCCATTTAAGCGTGAAAAAACATTTGTTGACGAATGTGTTCACAAAACAAGGACTTGGATTTACACAGAGCAATGAATCAAGAAAATCCATCACAAAACCTATCAGGCGGTTTGGATTGTGTGAGACGTTACAGGCCAGGTGGCTAGTTTTGCATTTTCTTGGGGTCAGAAAGTTCTAGAATTCATCAACAATGATGAGGTTTGTTGGCCAGGCTCGTAACTCACATACATCATACCTCATTGACAAGTGAAACTAATACTATTGACCTCAAATCATTACCTCCATAGAACAAAGTGCTCTGCTACAATAAAAGGTGTAAAAAAATGTTACTAATGTGGTGGTTTCTGAAAAGCAAATGCTTTTCCAAATGAAAATATCACGTGAAAGTAGGTCATACGGCGGTGGATCTGGCAGATATTAACATAAATTAAAATTTCTGTTATCTTCAAACAAGCCAAGTGGATGCATATCAGATGTTAGATTGCTGGTAGAAAGGGCAATTCTTTTTCAATTGAGAAAACCAGGCAAAAATCAATTTTTAGTTTTCTACGCAACATTTCAGGGTGAAATTTATAATGGGACTTGATCCTTTGTCTGGATTTCTCACCAGGTCGCAGATAAATACGCTTTGCCATTCAGCCCTCCATTCAGAAAAATAAACAATCATACCTCCACAATCTTTAATAGTTACTGACGATAAGGGTTTTGGCACCAAAACGCACCCAAGAAGTTCATTTCATGTGCGGAATATGCTTTAAGTTAAGGAGTTTCTGAGCAGTCTTAAGTTTACGTGTCACTAGTTTTAAGTCTTCTTAGCCTGCTGTCACACTTTATTTGAAGTAGTCTTCCCAATTTGCTGTTTCTAAAAGTTCACTATCTTAACATATCTCGAGCTCTTATTCCAAGTTTGAGTAAGTCAAACCTAGCCCTCTGATTTTAAACATCATTCGCATGACTCTTCTTGACTCAGCTCTCGTGGACATCAATGACCATTGCTGGGCAATACTCTAAATGTGATTGAATCGCAGCAACATTAAGCATGACTTAGTTTGCCTCGTTATCTACAGTTTTGCCGATATGCATCCACTTGGCTTGTTGATTACTGCTTTGTGGTAACTGGGGTCTCTAGGCTTCTCTCAATTTTAACTGCAATTATTTAATGCTATTTATAGAATACTTATGGCCAATGTTCCTTCTGAGCTGTGTACGTGCATGGACATGCATCAGTCTGGAAGATACTCCACAGGCCTCTCACAAGTTGTTCCTCATAAGATACTGCATGTGTGAGGCCTTGCAGTATATTTAAAGCTACTATATATGCAGGCTATGCTCAGCAAAGAAAATTTAGAGGTAATGTTGCTAATGACACATAATAATATTTTGCATTTATCTATATTAGTTTTATCTGTTACTTATTATCAGTTGTACATTTTACTTATTTCATTTAGTACCTCAGCCCACCCCCTCACACTCTATCTTGAAGATCTTCTTATTCCCATCTAAATACCTTGTACTTATATCTGTTCCCTCTACTTTAACACAGGTGACCAAACATTCAGCCACTATGTATCCTCTGGATCCCCTTACTTATTTCACCTTATAAATCTCCCTTCCTGGTAGCAGAACATCCTCCACACATTTACTATCTAAATCCTAAACCTTTAAAAATTAAAAATACAAGCTGAAGCTTTTGGTTAAAGCTGAAAAAAAGTCTGTTGGGTGGCTTTGATTGACAGGCCATTTAGTGTAGGTTGGAAAATAAATTACCGTCTGTTCAGGCAGATGTTCATTGTTGACATTTCATTTTAAAAATTCATTTATGAGGTGTGGGCGTCGCTGGTTAGGCCAGCATTTATTGCCCATCACTAGTTGCACTTCAGAAGGTAGTGGTGAGTTGCCTTCTTGAACCACTGCAGTCCATGAGGTGTAGGTACAGCCACTGGGCTGTTAAGAAGGGAGTTCCAGGATGTTGCCGCAGCGACACTGAAGGAGCGGGGATGTGTTTCAAGTCAGGATAGTGAGTGACTTGGAGGGGAACCTCCAGGTGGTGTGGTTCCCAGGTATCTGCTGTTCTGTTCCTTCTAGATGGTAGTAGTCATGGGTTTGCAACATGTTGTCTAAGGAACCTTGGTGAGTTACTGCAGTGCACCTTGTAGATAGTGCACATGGCTGCCACTGTTCGTCGGTGATGGAGGGTTTGAATGTTTGTGGAAGGGGGAGCAATCAAGCGGACTGCTTTGTCCTTTCCCTTTTACAAATGAGGTTATTATAAATGCTTGGCTGAGTTGCAAGAGCTAAAAATACTTATATATGGGGCCTGAGTTCAAATTTTGATTGACAGTTTAAAGAGGCTATTAAATGATTAGTTGTTTTTGATGTGATTACTGAGTAGAAGTTTGTTTATTTTTATAACAGATTGAACTCTCAGGGGTTTCATGAATGTGATTTTTTTCTGCATCACATGTATTTGAATGAGAGCGCAATTAGATTTTTATAAGTATTTTTTCATTTCTACAAAGTTTCTGAAGTCAACCCATGGTGTCTATAGAGGTGTCATTGATAGGGCATGGGGTATGAGGGGAAATTGGGATGAGTGGGTGGCATGAGATGGCTGGGGTATGAGGTGTGAGGGCTAGAAAACCCAACAACTTAAAAAAACCACACAGACATAGTCCCAGAGAACAGAGGTGGGACATCTAACTAACTGCTGCCTCGGCACTTCCCTGTCCCCGTGGCAAATGTCTGTGATGCAGCCAGATAGGATGCTTTCTATGCCACCGTTACAACCTTTTATCCTCTGCTCCTTCACAATGTCCAGCTCGGCATCTTGAAATCTCGGGGCTGCTTTCCTTGCTGCCATCTTGTTGGCTGGGATGATGTGTGTGGGGAGTGAAGTGTGTTTATGCAGCTGCAGCTTCTCAGCCTCATGAGTGTGAATCGCAAAGCCAGTGAATCCGACACTCTTCCTCATTCGAATTGATTGTGTTCCGCGTGGCGACGATGCTAGCCCCTCAGCGGTAGTGGAATTAGTCCAGGTGTGGCGCCAGTTTTTCTTTCATGAAAGTCCACAAATTCTGCGCTGGCATCGACACACCCCCCATCACTGCCCCGAGGCATCGGACCCGCATCTTGAAGAATCCGATGCACCACTCAATCAAAACCCTGGTGGCCAAATGGGCCTCTTTGTATCGGATCTCCGTTTTGGGCTTCGGTCTCCGTAATGGCACCATTAGCCAGATCCTCAGCAGGTACCTCTCAACTCCCAAGAGCCAGTTGCCCATCCTGGGATGGTCCTTGAAGAGGCCGGGGATGACCGACTGCCCCAGGATGTAGCTGCCCTAGGGAGCATGCATACAAGTGCGTGATCTTCATGTGGTGGTCGCATATGAACTGTATGTTAAGGGAATGGAACCCCTTTCTGTTAATGTAGGGCACTCCAAGATGACCTGGTGAGTGCAGGGCAATATGCATGCCATCTATCACCCCGGTGGACCTGGGACATCCCAGTGATTGCAGAGAAACCTGCTGCCCGGGCATCTTGCTGGGCTTCATTCATGTCAAAGGTGATGTAGCTTTCCGCCAGGACAAACAGGGCATCCATGACCTATCGGATGCACCTGTGGGTTGTGGCCTGCGAGATGCCACACAGGTCCCCTCTCGAGCCCTGGGATGATCCTGAGGCATAAACGTTCAGAGCTGTGGTGGCCTTGACGGCCACCGGGAGCGGATGTCCCCCTCCTTCATCTGGAGCCAAGTCCGCGAGGATACATCATAGATGCCGCAGCGTCTCCTTGTTGAGGTGATGCCTCCTGCAGCATGCGCTGTCCGTCATCTGTTCAAACGACCAGCAATGCCTGTACATCCTGAGTCTTTGTGGGACTCCCCCCTGGGTCCCTCCCCAGATTGATAGGCAACATGATCCTCAGGGTGTGGGGCATGGTCCTGCACTTGGTCCACCACCTCGATTATCTGCTGACACGGCTACTGCCACCGTCTCTGGCGGCTGGCCGCCCGGCCTAGCAGCAGCACTGCTAGGGCAAGTTCTGGTTCCAGAAACCCTGCCAGAGTCTTCAATATCTGTAAGCCATTGGGAGAGGGTGTTAGACTGACAAACAGCGGTGGTTCCCACCCTGGGAACCTCCAATCCCCCATTAATCTCCCCCCCCCCAACCAGGAAAACCCTTCGCGTGTAATGCCGGCCGAAACGGGCTCCCCTCACTGGACCCCAGACCCTGTACCCCGGACACCCGTTCATAATGTCACTTGGTCCGAGTAGTGGTCCCCTCTCCATGTACCCAGTCACCCATCCCCTGGATGTTCAGATGTTGACTGCTGTGTGTGTGGTGATGCTTCCTGCAGGCTCTAGGTAGAGTGTCCAGGCATCGGGGTCTGATTGGGATGCTAGTCAATGACTCCCACATGCTATGTGGCCCACCCATTCACCGGAATCCATTTGGATTATTTGAAGTGCTCACTTAACCATGATTGCCAGTTCCCTATTAGCAATAGCCTCAGTAGTCGGTGAGGGTTATGACAAGGGTTGCCCCCAGAATGGGCACACACGATTCCCATACAAGGGCAGCACGGTCACATAGTGGTTAGCACAATTGCTTCACAGCTCCAAGGTCCTGATGTGTTGGGTAAGCTGGGTCTGCGAGGACTGCGTTTACTGCAGTAGTGAGAGAGACAGGCTTCCAACACTTGAAGAAATGCAACTCGATTTTATTGAACTCTTAACTATCATACATACTTTAACTGTGGGTTGACACTGTGCTGATTTGACTGAAGACCTGAGGCTAACCTGACCAGACTATCTTACTACCACATGGTGTGTGTTCTAGTTGCTGCTGATGGGCACTGACTGTCTCAGAGGCTGGATCCCAAGAGAGTGGGAAAACTAGTGCCATCTGGCTTTATAGTGGTCGTGTCCTGTCTGGTGATTGGCTGCTGTGTTCTGTGTTTTCACTGGTCATCCTGTGTGTCCATCACTGCCTGTCTGTGCGCCATCATATACCTGTGTGTATATTATGACAGGTCATAGGTTCAATTCCCGTCTTGGGTCACTGTCTGTGCCCTTAGTGTTGGGTGGGGTTACTGGTTATGGAGATAGGGTGGAGGTGTGGGCTTGGGTAGGGTGCTCTTTCCAAGAGCTGGTGCAGACTCGATGGGCTAAATGGCCTCCTTCAGCACTGTAAATTCTATGTAATCTATGATCCAGGGGTTGGCATGGTGGTGCCATGCGCAGTTTCCCCCCGATTGTACCCCCACATACCATGGTGGCCCACCCCTGCACATGTCCCCCCCCCCCCCCTCCCCTCCCAGCCGAGGGTCCCCCAGCCCCCGCAGAGCACTGGGGTGGCAAGCCCAGTACCTGCTAGCTCTATGCCTGCGAGCAAAGATGGCTACTCACCTCCTCGGTTACCCACAAAAGCCCTTCGTCAGGTTCACGTTTTTAAAATGGAGTGCTATTCTGCGTCAGTGTGACCACTTTCTGGGGTGGCTGATGAATGACGAGAGGCCATTGGATAAGGGGTGGCTCTCATTCATTGTATGAAAACAGGGCTTAAGTGGTGGTAATTGGTTTCTCGCCACACTGCGGCGAAATCCAGATTTCCCTACGGGAGCATTGCATTGCAAACTGTTTGGCACCTGGCGCACTTCTTGGGCGGAATTCTCCGCAAGGCTCGACGCCGTTGTGAAACGTGGTGTCGGACGCATCTCCGGCCCCCTATTCTCCCCTAGCCGAGGGGATTGGCGGGCCGTACCGGGAAACTCGGCAGCCGGGCTTTGTCCCTGGCTTCAAGGCCCGGCGCGCCAAGAATGACGCCGCGGTGGTGCCTAATGACGTCAGCCACGCATGCGCGGTTTGGACAGCTCACACCCGCGCATGCGCGGTTGCCGTCTTTCCCCTCAGCCGCCCCGCAAGACGTGGCGGCTTAATCTTGTGGGGCGGCGGAGGGGAAGGAGTGCGTCCCCTTGAGACGCCGGCCCGATGATCGGTGGGCACCGATCGCGGGCCATCCCCTCCCAAGCACGGTCGTGGTGCCCGATATCCGATCCGCCCCCCCTAGGCCCCACACTTACCTGGCACGCCATGTTCACGACGGCAGCGACCAGGTGTGGTTGCCGCCGTCGTGAACAGGTCGGGAACGGCAGGCCACTCGGCCCATCCGGGTCGGAGAATCGCGGGCCGCCGTGAAAAACGGCGGCCCGCGTTTCTCCGAGCGTCGTGTCGGAAAACCGGACACGCCATTTTGGGTGGGGTGGGAGATTAGCAGGAGGTGCGGGACCGGACCTCCCGCTATTCACCCACCCATCGTGGTTGCGGAAAATCGGGGCCCTTGATTTCCGCCGCTCCCGCTGTACACCAGCCTCATTTCTCTCGAGCGCGAACGCAACGAGGCCAGAGAATTGTGCCCAATGTTTTAATTGTTTGCAATTAAGTACAAAGAATACCTGATTTTCAAGTGAGGAAGATGATGGGATAGCCACTGAACGTTTTATTCCCTCAAGACCTCACGCAGGAAAATGAGAAAACTATTTAACTTCCCTTGAGAACTGTTAATTCCTGTGTGATATTTGTTTCTTCGAGGCCATCATTTGTACTAACGGGCGTCAGTTAGCTGGACGGCTAATTCGTGATGTGGAGCGACGCCAACAGCGTGGGTTCTATTCCTGTACCGGCTGAGGTTATTCATTGTCAGCCTTATGTTGACCCTCAGGTTAAATCACCACCAGTCAGCCCTCAAAGGGGAGGGCAGCCTTTGGTCCTCTGGGTCTGTGGCAACATTTACATTACATTCTGACTGTTCTTGTCCTGAAGCACAGTATGCATGGCCGTATGGACAGATTTAATTTTTTCAAGATAAACATAGCTGCAAATAGTGTTAAAAAACACAACTGCAATGATATAAGTATAATTCCTGTAGCTCCAGTGGCAAATTACAGAGGCATACCCGAATTTTGTGGAAAATGAGTGCCAATATTTTGTTCTACTTGTAATGTCTTTGTTCTCAATGTGGATTCTGCATGAGTAGCTGCCTTCTGGCTGTACATTCTTTGCAATTATCTTGCAATATAAAAGCTCCAATTTCTCCTATTTATTCCCTGCGAACTTTTTCTGTTTGTCATAGAATATAAAAATCGATGGGAAATTTCTCCAAACTGACTGATTCTGTCGAATAGATTACCATTCCCCTGTCGCAGACCACTCAAGTAAAAATACACAATTTGGATGTTTTTAAGCATCCCAATGCGGCCTTATTGTTGCCCATATAAAGTAACACTTTTATTGGTACTTTTAATACCACATCTTTTGTACCCACTTACCGTGGTGCTATGAGATGTGGCTTATAGGATGCTATGCTCTCTTTATCCTTTGGCTATAAGACAGGTATGCAGGTTCAGATTTTAATGTTAAAACGTAACTCACCAAAAATCCAAATTTTGAGCTGGATGATTCTAGACATTGGAAGTGTGGGTTCCACAATGGGGCACAAACCTGTCCATACAACCCACTTCCTAATCAAGGTTGTAGAATACTGATTGCAAGAAGGAATCCTGGCTGATTTATTTTTCCCCCTCCTGACCTGGTGATGCGGAGGCCAATTGTAGTGCACATCAATAAAACCTCAGTTAAACTCGCAAAATTATCAAGCCAGCAGTATTAGGTCTTCAGTTGTTTCCAGGTGTGTTACCACGGAAAGGAGGGATAATGTCAGATTTTCATGGGATACAAACTTGACGCCAGTTGGTTACTGCAAACCATTTATTTTCTCACAGCAGAGAGTGACACATTGCAGGCAGCAATTTACAGTTCCAAATAGATCAGATACAGCTATCACCATTGCCTACACTGTAAAGATGATGACATTTAAGTAGTTCATTGGCTATAAAGTATTTTGAGACACCCAGTGGTCCTAAATGTGCTACGTTAATGCAAATTGTTTATTTTCCTTTGTTAGGCTTTATTGATGAGTAGTGGCATTTTCTATTTCTTCTTTTCAGCTTCTTTGAGGTTCCTGGCAATATTACATCGATGCATACAAACTAAGGCGTCTTCTATTTCCTATATCTGACTGTCCCCATTCCTCTTTCTTTATACCCCAAAGTACTTGTCAACTGACTCAAAAAGTTTAATTATGTTTGTCCACACCGGCAGCACGGTGGCGCAGTGGGTTAGCCGAGTTCCCAGGTTCGATCCCGTCTCTGGGTCACTGTCCGTGTGGAGTCTGCACATTCTCCCCCTGTCTGCATGGGTTTTGCCCTCACAACCCAAAAGATGTGCAAGCTAGGTAGATTGGCCTAAATTGCCCCTTAATTGGAAAAAAACTAATTGGGTACTCTAAATTTAAAAAAAATGTTTATCCACACCAGCTCAAACTCTGGTTCTCCTGCTTACCCATCAAGGGGGTGGCACAGTGGTTAGCACTGCTGCCTCACAGAAACAAGGGACCCAGGCTCAATTCCAGCCTCGGATGACTGCCTGTGTGGAATTTGCACTTTCTCCCAGTGTCTGCGTGGGTTTCTTCCAGGTGCTCTGGTTTCCTTCCACAGTCCAAAGATGTGCAAGTTATGTGGATTCACCACACAAAATTGTCCCTTAGTGTTCACAAGGTTAGGTGGGGTTACGGAGATAGGGTAAAGGCATGGGCGGCATGGGCTTAAGTATTTCCAAGAGCTAATGCAGACTCAATGGACCAAATGGCCTCCTTCTGCAATGTAAATTCTATGATTCTATACCTTGAGCTCAATTCGACAGAGACATTTCCTGCTCTTACTCAACAATTTGTAAAGGCATCCTGTTTCTTCAGTCCCTCTTTGGGCTGGACCAATATCCAGCTATTTTTATATTAATCCAATCTTTTACAGGCAATAGCAATTGCTAATTGACAGCAGTTGTTGAGACCCCTTCCCCTGTTATGATAGGAGTCTACTCAAACATGGCCCAGAATTTCACAGTCCCCAGAGGGAAGGCTTGCAGGGTGCCGCTTCCTGGCTGCCATTCCTACACTTGACCCATGATTGTTTAATTCAACAACTTAAGGAGATGCAAATCTTCTCACATTGTATACCATTTATTTCACACTGGTTCCCTTATAACAGGCTATATCTGTCCTCAGTTTGCAGGCATTCATAGTTTCATTTCTTGTGTTTCGCACAACAATTTGCAAACTACAATTTCTTTCACATTTTATTGCTAACTATTTGTTATTAAAGATAACAAGAAATCTTATTCCATCTTCTCATAATAAGTGGTCCAACGTGCTGTTGCCTCCTTGCAAGCTAATTTTAGGACAGCATTAGAAAGCATCTAAAAGATTATTTACCTGCTTTCTTTCGTTGGAATACAATATTGTGCACAGGGAAACTAAAAGAAAGCTGACAAAATCAAAGAAAATATTATGTTGTCTAAACATGGGAGACAGAACAGTTAGCAGTAAATGCACGTAGCAGACCAAACAGGAGAAGAATTCATATTTCTGTAACAGCTGCAGCAAATAAACATGTCCAGATATCAGTTTGAACATTGCTCAGGACTTTCAGTGTCAACAAACTGCCGTATCTCAGACCTTCTGACAAAAATTAGATGAGTAACTTGCAATGCTTATCTTTAATTCGTCAGCCAATAAAAAGGGCACTACACCAATTAAATCAACAAGTGTTCCCTCACTCAACTGTGATTGGCAGCCCCTTTCCACTATGATTTGGTTAACATTTGAAACCATTTGCAGAAATATAAGTGGTATCAAACAAAATTCTTATTGAACTGACAGGATGAATGTCTGAAGTTTTAATTGATTCACAACCTAATTGAAAATCTTTTCCTTTTTTCCCCTAGAGGTCAGTGAGTTCAGACTGCACATGGCCTTCTTGGTGACTAAAGGTGATGATCAGATGGGCTGAGGTAGTTGTCTAGATTAAAAAGCTTTCCAAAAATAATTCCACAGTTTAATGGAGAACTATTTAATTCTGTCATGATTTTGATTAAATTCCATTTATGCACACCACTGTAAGGGAAGATAGTCTTTCAGCTATCTAGGTACATTAATAAAGCAACATCCATTTTTTCTCTTCTATCGTGCAATCCAATTATAAAAATAAAATAAATTGAAGTCTTAGCAAAATTCAATTATGGCAATATTTTCAAATAGATTTTGTCAAATAATTTCTTCACCTAATGTGCATGTAGCCTTTCCTCAGCTCATTTAAAGAGGTGTCAATTTATTAGCAGCTAACTTTTTTATCCAGGATTAAAGTAATCCAATAGATAGCATCTCGCAAGGCTGTAAAAGAGTACAAAATGTCTGCTCTCAAACACAAGGTAATCTTCAGTCAAATTAAATATTTGTTTCTCTAGTTTGCAGCTAAGACTTTGATAATTGACAAATGATGTGTGAAAGAAAGCTAAAAAGGTATGGGGGAATACTTCCTGTTCAAAGTAATTCAAAATTGCTTTTTGGAAAAAGTTTGAAAACATTTGTTGATTAAGGGAAAATAAACATCTTGGATCTTCCCTCAGCAGAATAATTCTTGCCTCTGGACGGTTCTGGTCATGAATGCGGAGGAGACTTGTATGATTAAGCAACCCTAGTGATTGTAATTCGGAATGTAACTATGGACTAATCTTGGCACTGGTTTAGAGCAAAGTATGGTTTGCAAAAGTATACTGATTGCTGGTTACCTAGTTGGTGACATGTTTCCCCTTGGGCAGGTTGGATCAAAGGTTGGTTACAAGTCATGTATCCCGTTGCAATCAATAAAGCAACTCTGTAATAACCTCACAGGAACATCCTGGGGGAATGGGGACAGAGCATGTTGTGTGTACTGTGTTACTGAAGAAATAATGCATCGTTTCATGGATTTTATGTCTTTTGCTGTTTAAACTAATGCATATGAACTATGATGTGCAAGTCTTTTTTTAAATGATTGGAAGCTATTAAAGGGCCAATAAGTTTATGATAAAGAAATTGGCATTACATTTTATTTGATTGCAAATGCACAATGAAACCATGTAACGATGTATATGGCAGTAACAGCTGACTCCTCCGGGGGATTAAAAAAATACCAATTATATTTTAATGAAAATAGTATGGTGTTAAAACCACTGGCTAGGACTTTGTGATGAGGTTAGTCACATTACAAGGACATTATTTCCATCACAACAACATGTGTTGCTCAGCTTTTCGATAATCAAGTAACTTGATTTCCTTCTATAAAATGCTTGTGGGCCTGTTAATCCTTGTGTAATATTCAGTCTGAATAGAGCTGACTCCTAATGATATCAGAGCTAGTACAGAGTGAAATCTTTGCCAATGTCAGGAAGAGCATGAATCACCAGATGTGGGGTAACACTCTATCTACTTTGTCTCTAATTTAGCTCACCCCAACCTCAGAAAAGCATTAATCCATTGAAGCCATCATTATCTTGTCTAAATACGATTGCCCGCGTGTTTCTACTTGTAGGCACTCTTGTTTGTGTTGAACCCACTAGGGACTGGGTTGAGAGTGACCAAATCAAACATCCTGTAAGGAAGGAAAATTGGTCGCCCATTCCTAGTCTGGTCTATATCTTACCCCCAGTCCCACACAATGTGGTTGACTATTAACTTCCTTCTTAAGTGGCCTAACAAACCACAAAGTGGGCTGCCATTTCCTACTATAGTGTGACTGACCAGGATAATCTCCTGCTCTTTCCCACCTGCTATCAGACAAATCAAAGGATTTATAGGCTACGACCAACCTGTTTGGCTATGTTATCAATGCGCTTTCCACAGCCATCAAGTTCTGAAGTAGGATTTCAGACAAGAGATTCTGGCCCAGAGGTAGAGATGTTATCACTGCACCACAAGATCTCCGGCATTCATTGTGCCTACAATTGTCTTTGATTTTCTGTGAAATATTACACTGAAAATACAAAAGAAAAATGGCAACCTCTACAGGGTGTTTGGAACCATCATGAATAAGACAAACAATGGGTGTTATCTTCTGAAGTAATCGGGATGTTGAATCTTTACTGAGCTACACAGAGTCTATTTCAAGAAATGTAAGTTAGTATTGTAAATTTGGTGTCAATTACATACAGAAAGTAAAATAAAGAGAAGGAAAGAAAGATGGGTATGTATGAGAGTATTAAGGAAAAGTTAAAAAGAACATTTTAATTTTTAAATGTTTTTAAAATCTCCAACAATAAATAAAATCTGAAGGAGTGAGACTACTCACTTGTAAAAGTTAATTTTTGGTGCCAGAGCAATTGTTTGATAGTAATTAGACTTATCACACCATTAAAAATTCAATTAGGACAGAATTTTCCAGAATTTTTTCAAAATGTCAGCTCCGGCGAGAAAACCAGAGAGAATCCCATTGACGATTATGGCAGCAAAGGTCACTTTATATTCAGCTTCTTTAACAATTTTTTGTTCCCACATGATTCATGCCACATTCATGCAGCGCGGTAGCATGGTGGTTAGCATAAATGCTTCACAGCTCCAGGGTCCCAGGTTCGATTCCCGGCTGGGTCACTGTCTGTGTGGAGTCTGCACGTCCTCCCCGTGTGTGCGTGGGTTTCCTCCGGGTGCTCCGGTTTCCTCCCACAGTCCAAAGATGTGCGGGTTAGGTGGATTGGCCATGCTAAATTGCCCGTAGTGTAAGGTTAATGGGGGGATTGTTGGGTTACGGGTACAGGGTGGATACGTGGGTTTGAGTAGGGTGATCATTGCTCGGCACAACATCGAGGGCCGAAGGGCCTGTTCTGTGCTGTACTGTTCTATGTTCTACTTGTGGCGGCTTGCCTCTGATTCACTCACTGCGTCACCATTCTTGCTGTCGGCTATTGCAGGCTCAAAATTACCCCCTTTCATTGGAATGGACAAGCCATGGAACTTTCTATTGTATCTAGTAGCTGTCTAATGAGTACCAAAACCTCATGCCCATCGTATGTTTGAAAGTCTCTTAACGAGATACTGTTACAGTGTAACTTCTGAAAGAACAGACCATCTCGAATAACATTTTCCTATTTCCAGTGTTTGACTACATATATCAATGCTGGAAGTTGCTACTCAATTTACTCTTTAATGTTGAGCTCTGATAGTCTCACCATTAGTCAAAATACTGACTAATATCCCAGCAGTTTGCACTATGAACTCAAGTTCAGAGTTGGTGAGTTAATAGACACCACCTAGTAGGGTATTGAAACATAATGACCAGAAAGACTAACTTTGATTCCCCAGCCCTTATCTGTCCTATGTTTGCCCATCATCACGTTTGGGAATCTCAATTTGCTTCAAGCCTGTCGTCTGGGAAGAGAAACTAGCCCAGCAGTCTACTCCTGAATGATATCCATTTGCAAAGTGAACATGTGTGGAGATTGAGTGACAAAATGATTGAAAATGGTTGAACAACCTACATTGTTGCTCACAGTCTAGATTCATACACCAAGGTTGACGACTTGGAGGAGATAAGAGAGCTATTGGTATCTCCCATGGACCTCGATCACACTAAGATTAATCCCACTAATCATTATACATGAATCAAGTGCACCAAACATAATACTTGATTCAAGTAAAATAAATATTATTCAGAACGAATGACTAATTTGAGGATGTCCCTTTATTTAATTTACAAAATTCATATTTAAATTTTTTTTATTAGTTCATGGGGTGTGGGTGTCACTGGCTAGGCCAGCATTTATTTCCCATCCCTGAGGGAAATGAGAGCATTTAAGAGTCAACCACTTTGCTGTGGATCTGGAGTCACATGTGAGCAGACCAGCGGAGGACAGCAGACTTCCTTCCCTAAAGGACATTCGTGAATCAGATGGTTTTTTTACAACAATCCACAATGGTTTCATGGTAATCATTAGACTTTTAATTCCAGATTTTTATTGAATTCACATTTCACCATCTGCTATGTTGGGATGGCTCTGGGTCTCTGGATTACGAGCTCAGTGACAATACCACTACGTCACTGCCTCCCCATAGTTTCAATTTATTCAACATATGTGCTATTTTTGAAATTGCTGAGAAGGCTTGGAGCATCAGTTTCTCTGTAAAATTGGGACATTTCTTCCCAAATGTATGGACACACTGCAAAATCCCATTAGCAGATGGTCTTTCCATAAACTCCCATCTTTTAAAGTTTTTTTTTGTCCAGAGCACCAGCAGCTAACTTCGAAATTCCTCCATGCTTCAACATTTTGAAACAGATGTTGTCATCTTTTGGAGCGCAAAGCTCGCCCAAGTCAATTCCCAGTCATATGGGCTTGTATCTATATTCTCTCAACCCCATGGCTGGCCTCATTCCTTATTCATGATGCAGTTTAGCTAGTTAATAAATTATACACATTGCTCTCGAATGACAGGGAGAATAGACCAGAGATCTCTGGCTGGAAATAAATATCAAGGCACAAATGTGAGTGCAGTTGATTAACCAGATGTGCTGGCTATATCCTTCCAGCTTGATTGACATCCCCCTTTGCTGTGATAGGGTACAGGAGTATGAGCTAGGATTAAGCATGAGGATGCCTTGTAAATGTCAGCATATGTACATACAAAGATATTGCTTCAATAATCTTGTCAGGAAGGATGCAGTTTATCTGAATGGTTGATAAATCTATGATTGGCACACAAAGCCAAAATCTAATTATAAGAAATGTGCTCAGATCGTTCTGCCGGTTTTACGATGTAAACCTCAAAGAATGTGTTTAGTAAAGAACTGATTCCAGACCAAAGATTTTCCTGAATACATCTACTTGAAATAGTTCATAGTACAGGATGTAAGAATTATTGACTATTTTGATTCAACATCTTGCTTACTGCTATGCTGATCATACATTGAAAGGTATTATTTTCAATTAGATTAGAATTAATACAGCACAGACCAATATGAAAGTCAAGACTGAAACAGCCCATCCAGCCCATTTACTTCATTCTATTGTTTAGGTCAATACACCACACTTATTGAGATCATTTTCGAAGAACAGAACTAGGGAGAGGATAAAATGGGATTGTTTGCTCAGGCGAGGATTTCTTTCCTCCTATTTCTCGCCAGGTGTCTTTCGAACACTGTGCTTTATTTGATATTTCAATTATTATGTATTTTAAGCAAGGGCAGCAGTCATAATCTAATGGTTAAATGAGTACTGTGCCCTTGTGATGAATGCTGATGAGATTTTGCGTAAAGTAATTATACCGTGATGACATAACAATGAAAAATGTTGAAAATTCACAACCAGCAGGTCAAAGCATCATTTGAAAAATAGATTAACATTTTTTTATGGAACCCATCACTAAATCAGTCGTTTTCAAATTATAATGTATTTTTATGTCCGATTTCAAATTTTAAATAGTGGCCAATCCTTGGCACTAGGGTGTGTAAATGGATCTTTGGCTTTTGTTTTTAATATGATTTTCTCTGTCCTTTGTCCTCACTTGGGGATCTGGGAGTTTAACAAATACATGGACGCTCTTTAAGTTTAATACTGAAAGGCAAAGAAGATCGATCCACCTTTGTTTATGTCTTTATAAATAGTTCCACCATCAGGGCTTCAGATATATGTTAATATGTGCTAGATTGTCACTACGAGTGGAGATGCATAATGGTTGCTTCGGATCAAGCTAATTGTAATGCCTACCTAGTACTCGAAAATGTAAAAAAAACATCTTGGTGTCAAAAGCTGGCAATTCATGTTCTAGTTGCATTGAATAAATAATTAATTGCAAACTTGTTTATGTGCACGTTCAGGAAGAATTTGGGACTTCTTAAAGAAATTTGCTGAGTGAGGAAAATAATCTTTTAGTCTGAGGTGTGTGATGTTGCGTAAATGCCTGGTATAATTACTAACGATCTTTGTCATGTCTTAAGTTCACTTATTTGCTTGAAAATAGGAGTGATTCAAAATTCTGAGAGATAAAACTGTGCAATCACATACTTTTAAAAAATCAACAGACATCAGGGACAATTTTGTGCCCACTTTAGCCGGCAGTGAGAACAGCAAAGCAAAATCCTGCAAGAGTCCGGAAACACGAGTCTTACCGGCGAGATCGCCTTTTCTGATCTCCCACGACCTCGCCAATGATGTAACGAGGTTACCGCTCAGGAAAGTCAGGAATCACTTGCTTAGTTTTTTTTTTGAAAATCTTTTTATTGGCTTTTCTCTTATTTATTAACAGTTGTGTGCATACATTGCATTTTTCTTGCCCGCGCTAATTTACTTTATTGTCCAGAGAGATGTATTTTGTCCTTCATTTACCTAACTCTATGTACATTTCGTTGCCCTCTGGATCGGTCTATAATTCTCCCCTCTTCCCCGTCCCTCCCTTCCACCTCCCCCTCTCCCTTCCAACCCCCTCCTTTCCACCTCCCTTCCCTTTCACACACCCCCCTCCCTTCCACTCCCCCCTCCCTTCCTCTGGATTTGAGGGGGGAGGGGTTCAGTCTCAGGATCTCAGGCGGGTGCTGGGGGGGTCACCTGGTGGGGGGGGGGGGGAGGGTCACTTGCAGGCCTCAGCAGCCCTTCATGTCTGTGCTGTGACTTCCAGGTTTGAAGGGGTCTTGGCTGGTGTGTTGGCAGCGCTTCCCTTGTCCTCTTTGCTGGGCTTGTGGTGATATCACCTCTGAGGTATTGCCCTTCTAGAGTGGCAGTTGGAAGTGGGTGGGAGCAGGTGAATTCGCAGGGTCAGCATTGGGGGCAACGATGAGGTCCTTGGGTGGGGTCCTGTTGGATTGATGTCAGACTGCATGGGCAGAGTGGGGGACCCAACTGACAAGGAATGGCTACCAGCTTCATGAGGGCAGACGACCATCATACAGGGGGTGCTTAGGTACACCCAATATGAACCCTCACCCTCAGGCTGCAGTGTGCAGCCCGTCGATATGAGTTATCCGGAAGTGCAAAGCCAATGGTTATGGAGGCCAGGCTGTCAGGAATTAGTATATAAATGGCTTGTTGTTTATGTGGGACGGCTCATTAAATCCACAGCCCACAAGAGCTGGGAGAATGAGTGGGCCATCTAAGGATGAAGCCGATTGTAAATTGAAGTCTTCACATGCATCAAGTTTGCCTCACCTGCCAGAAGGGGAAGCCAGTTCACTGATCAGCTCCCTGATCCTTCCTCGATGAGTTAATTGTGCCAATTTAGTCAGCATTGTCATGCATGAGTATGCCACAGATTGGCGTCCAATTGTTAACCTTTTGGAGGCTTATCCCCAAAGCTTTGAATTCCAAGGCTAACACGCACACCATGCCTGGACTAGTCAGAGTGAGTCCTCCAACACAGCCCCAGAGAGTGCCACCCACCATAGTCATTTATTGTGCTCTGCACAACCTGATACTGCAGTGGGATGAGTTGCTGGATCAGGAGAAGATAGTGGAGCGCCACATCTCCTCGGATGAGGAGGATGTTGAGTAGAGTGACAAGGGGCAACCCACGGATGAGGCAGTGCCAGGACCTGGAGTGATCGATTGGGCTTGCATGGGATGCAGGGCTGATACATTATCATAGCTTCTCGATTTGGGGATGACTAAGACTAGGTTGTGAAGACCTTTTTCACCATGGGGTCTGACATCCTCTCACTAATATTGTGACTGCGAGAGGTAATCGCAACATTCACTGTCAGGGCGCTAAAGTGATTGGCTGGACTCTGCAGGCGGATGATGATGACTTGCAATGTATCCCCAGGAGGTTGGGGCAGCCAGCTGACTTCCATGCCCTGTTGCCTGGGGTGACCTTGGCAAACGTCCTCTTCGGGAGGGTTGGGATTTTGAGGTAACCACCTGCTTTTGGGCTGCACGGATGTGCCCTATCGGTGTGCGAGTCTGGAGGTGTTTCGCTCACAGGGAGGGGGATGTCAGTTGGGCTGGACACCCTCATAGTCTCCTGGGTGGAAGGCCCCAAAAGATCATACGAATTAGGAGCAGGAGTAGGCCATTCGGCCCCTTGAACCTGCTCCACCATTCAATCAGAGCATGGCTAATCCGACATTCCTCACATTCACTTTCCTGCCCATTACCCGTAACCTCGATTCCCTTACTGATCAAGAATCTCTCCAACTAAGTCTGAAATATACACAAGGACTCTTTATTTTGAGACTCTGTGCTCTGGTCCTAGACTCTCCCATGAGGGAAATATCCTCTCAGCATTTACCCTGTCAAGTCCTTTAAGAATCCATACCGTTTCACTGAGATCACCTGTCATTCTTCTCAATTCCAATGAGTAGAGTCCAGCCTTGTTTAACCTTTACTCACAAGACAATCCCTCCATACTGGACATCATCCTAGTGAACATTCTCTGAAATGCTTCCAATGAAATAACATATTTCCTTAAATAATGCGACTAAAACTGCTCACATTCCTCCAGATGTGGTCTCGCCAGTATCATTACAGTTGCTTCTAGACTTCCCTACTCTTATACTCCACCCCTTTGAAATGAGGGCAAATATTTTATTAGCCTTCCTGCACCTGTGTGCTAGTTTTCTGAGTTTTGTGCACAAGTACCCCCCCAAGTCCCTTTTGTATTGCAGCTTTCTGCAGTTTTTCTCTATTTAAATAATACTTTGTTCTTTTGTTGCCCCTTCCAAGGTGATCAACTTCACATTTTCCCACGTTATACTCTATTTACCAACGTTTTGCCCACGGTAGCATTGTAGATAGCACAATTGCTTCACAGCTCCAGGGTCCCAGGTTCGATTCTGGCTTGGGTCACTGTCTGTGCGGAGTCTGTACATCCTCCCCGTGTGTGCGTGGGTTTCCTCCGGGTGCTCCGGTTTCCTCCCACAGTCCAAAGATGTGCAGGTTAGGTGGATTAGCCATGATAAATTGCCCTCAGTGACCAAAATTGCCCTTAGTGTTGGGTAGGGTTACTGGGTTATGGGGATAGGGTGGAGGTGTTGATCTTGGGTAGGGTGCTCTTTCCAAGAGCCGGTGCAGACTCGATGGGCCGAATGGCCTCCTTCTGCACTGTAAATTCTATGATAATCCATGATTATTTGACCTAGCAATATCTCTGCAAATTGTTTTTATCCCTCTCGCAACTTGCCGTTCCACCTATTTTTGTGTCGTCTGCAAGGCCTGCACTCCTGCAAATAGACTTCCCTTTGGGTGTCTGGTGGCCCCTGGGCTGCTCCATGGGATAGACTGGCAGCGGGAGTGAGATCCTGAAGCCCGGTCATCCTTTTCGATGACACTTGTGGATTCCCACTCATGCCTGCACCATCCAGTTAAAGCCCTACACCATGGAGATCATACCTACACCATGAAGGTCATGAGCTGAACCATGGAGCAGACATCCCCGCCATGGAGTGCACATCCTGCCCCAACATCTCCACTGTGGCCGTCACCCTCCCAGGCCTTGTTTCATTCAAGGGACAGCACCATCTCCTCAGACAGTAGATGATGAGACTCCTCCAGTCGGCTTTGTAGTCTGAGGAGAATGCTATCATCCCCTTGCTACATTTGTAGCTCTAGCAGCCCTGGGAACACCGTCTGCCATCAGCCTGGAGCTCAGCCGAGTCTTGGGCTCCGGCATCCCTCCGAGTGCCGGATCCCTGTGATGTCCCTGCCTCCTCCTGCTATGGATCTTCAGCTGTGAGATGCTCAACAGTGAATGACCCAGAAGCCTGCCTACTGGTTATTCCCATCCAGATGTTATTATTTGCGCTGGTGGAAGGTATGGGTGGCAACTGTGACGCCTCTTCGATGCTCATCTCCACTCAGAGATGCTCGGGTCTGTCGTCTCCAGGGGACCCAAGGATGGTCCGGGCTAATCGACTGACTTGCAAGGGAAGCAAGGTGACATTGGTGCATCACAGGGACAGGATGATGGGAGTAAGTTAACTCACTTGAGGGTTGCATCATGGCTGGACGTGTTGCGGGTTCCCACTTATGTCTCTTGCCCTTTGAACAGGTGCAGTCCTGCTCCTTGCTGGGCAGCTCAAGGGCTCTATCCTCAAAGGGAGGTAGGGTCTTCAGTTTGGACATGACTGCGGCAGGCTGTGCCTGCTCACGTCGGTTGTGTTCGAGTTTGTCCTGCAATTAGGCAGATGATGATAGAATAGACAGGACTGGTGCCATGTCAGATGGTGGTGAAGTCTGGCATGCGGGGTAGTGGGGATGTGAGGAGCAGAATAGCTCCTGAGGAGATAATGGGGGGTGGGGACCATATGCCAAGTGTCGGGACCCCGTGAGGTGGGTGGGAGTAAGATCACCATGCAGGTGTGATGGGTATGTGAAGAGGTGCTGCGGGAGACATGAGGAGGCAGACCTACCCTGGCTACATGAAGAACTTAATTCATCTTCTTACAGCACTGCAGCCCCGTCCTCTCATGGGACGAGCTGGTGCTCACAATCGCAGCCACAGCTTCCCAGGTGAGGTTAGTCACCTGGTCGTCAGGATGTCTGCCTGTTCAGGGGTAAAGGGACTCCTGCCTCTGCTCGACCCCATTCGGAAGCTTGCTGGGGTCTCCCTCAGTGTAACGTGGTGCAAATTTTCTGTCGACCACCAAGGGCACTTGGAACACATGCTCGGCAGGTATTTAAATGGTGTACTGATTGCAGCCATTAAGTCGTGGCAGGGTGAGCGAATCAGAGGCAGACCATAATGGGCACAGCGTAAAACACAGCTAAAGAGGCTGAATATATGGCGACTTTTCTCTTTGATGGTGCCAATAGGATTCTCTCTGGTTTTCTCACCCGGACTGACATTGAAAAAAATATCAGAACATTCCACCCGTTGCATTGAGGTCCTGAGAATTTGAAACCCTGAGATATTGCTCATTGTTTAAAATGTTCAGAAAAATGCACTGATGTGTTACTATTTTTTCTACTGATTAAATTTACTTCTGAGTGCATTTCTTTCACACAGTAAAACTGGTTAGTAGATTTAATCGGAATTATATTGTTTGTTAGCATGGTTTTCTCCCTGGCTTTCAGAGAGACCAAGTCGGCAGCCAGTGCTGTTTCCATGTTTGACTCTGGTGACACATTTGTCAAGGCACACGACTTTTCATGCATAACTTGGCTCATCGGAATTGTGCGCATAAATAAGGAATGTTGGGAGGGAACACAAGTTGGAGCCAATACAATACATGCCATATTGACAGTATAACCATTCCATTAAATTTTTATTTTTGTAAGCAAGTCGTCCCCTCATGTGATCTTCTCACCTTGTGCATCTTCCTTAATCATGATCCTGAATTTTTATCAGTGTGTTTCAGCTGCTTTAAGGGGCAATTTAGTGTGGCCAATCCACCTACCCTGCACATCTTTGGGTTGTGGGGGTGAAACCCACACAAGCACAGGGAGAATGTGAAAACTCCACACGGGCAGTGGCCCAGAGCCGGGATCGAACCTGGGACCTCGGCGCCGTAAGGACGCCTGAATGGTGTAGAGATTTTTGATTTAAATAGATTCTACACCTAGAAGTCAGCCTGATTAATAGGCTTGGCTGCTTGCCAAGTGAGTAAAACTGCATAATACAGCACAATTCAAGATCCGGTATCTTTAGTGTGCGTTGGGAATGAATATTGCTGTGTCATAGTTGAGTGCACAGTGTGGTTCGGTGGCAGGGGGCTCGATTGATCATTGGGGGAGGGTGCCAGGAAAGATTGTTGGAAAATCTAGGGGGCCGAAATTGGACGAGGAGTGGTGGGGATTATTTGGAAATGCTGGAGATTAAGGAGGAAAGTTGGCCGGCGATGAAGAGGTTTGGATGTGAGGAGGAGGGAACAGAGAGAGCATAGTGTGTGCGGGGGGGGTGGGGGGGGGGGGGGGGGGGGGATTAGATGTTACCTTGTTTTGTTGGGGAAACGCTGCTTAGCTACAAGAAGTGTGGTTTTGATCTTACGATCCAACCCTTCTCATCTGCTTCTACCCGGCTAGTTTCCCAACCCACAGAGGGGAAAAATAGAAATCCTGCTCAAGTGAAGGTATGCAGGCTCCTCAAGGCCAAGTGACCATTCACCCCTGACAGGGTATTAGGTGCCTGTCGTCCTGACCCACCTTTGTTGCAAATGGAAGTGGGTGGATTTGAAGCGAGTTGCTTTAGATTTTTAACCATCTACCCACCCGTTTCAATAGTAACCCTCATGTTAAATCTTTAATGATCAATTAAGTTTGTAAAGGGCTGACATGAATAATCTTAGTCAAAAAGATGATGTTGAAACTGGATCAAATATCTTAATTTTTAAACATCAAAAGGAAATGAATAAGAGATCTTTGTTCTAATTCTACATCCATTTTAAATTCCTTCACTATTCCTTTTTCCTACCTCTTTTCAGTTTTCAAATCTTAGGTTAGGTTTTTTTTTCATTTATGGGCATTCTTCCGTGGTTGTGTAACACATAAGCAGGATAAACTCTCCTGAATGTTTAATGGAATGTCTTTTTAGCATTTAGCCACAGGTACTTATCTACAACCCTTAACTGATTGCAAGATTCTATCAATTGGACTGGAATCCTTTTTATAGTGAAATCATTTGCCACAACAGAACTTCCTTACATCAGCCACTGGCTGACTGAGTGCTGCTGATCAAAATGGATTATACAGTACATTTGGCAGTTGGCAAGCAGTTAGACATACTTAATATTGTTTCAAAATAAAAATTACAACATTTCTGATTATTTCTTCATCAGATTTTGGGTCAGATCAGAGAAGTTGTTTGAAGTTGTTTGCGCAGCCCCCTGGGAATTCGGGTGGGTCGGAGGTTCCCGCCCCAGGGTCCCAGGTTCGATTCCCGGCTTGGTCACTGTCTGTGCGAAGTCTGCACGTTCTCCCCGTGTCTGCGTGGGTTTCTTCCGGTGCTCCAGTTTCATTTTTTTCCAATTAAGGGGCAGTTTAGTGTGGCCAATCCACCTACCCTGCACATCTTTGGGTTGTGGGGGTGAAACCCATGCAAGCACAGGGAGAATGTGAAAACTCCACACGGTCAGTGGCCCAGAGCCGAGATCGAACCTGGGACCTCGGCACCGTAAGGCAGCAGTGCTAACCACTGCGCCCCCGTGCTGTCCATAGATAATTATTGTTGATAATCAGAGTATCCACCCACCCCTCCCTGTACTTTGGTACTGAGGGGAGGGTACCCTGTTTCTCCAATACAAAATTAGTGTTTATACCGTTTGGCCTTGTATATATTTTTTACTGTTTTAATAAAAAGATATGCTCCTGCCCTCACTGTGATTATACATCTGAGTGGGCCAAGTGAGGCCCTCTATCAATGCCCACTGGCAGTGGGTGAGGCCCATGCCAATTAGCCAGCCTGGCAGGATTCCCTTCAGGTGCTGGTGGTGGAGCGTAGGGTCGCCCTCCTTAACTGGCCCTCAGTTTCACTGACCTCACAGCTCCAGGGTCCCAGGTTCGATTCCCCGCTGAGTCACTGCCTGTGCGGAGCCTGCACGTTCTCCCGTATCTGCATGGTTTCCTCCGGCGCTCCCGTTTACTCCCACAGTCCAAAGACATGCAGGCTAGGTGGGTTGGACATGCTCACCGGCCCTGCTGCCACTACCAGTATGTCAAGAGTTACTGGTTTATAATTGGCCAATAGCTCCCTGAGGCAAGAATTCCTGCCTATGCAGGGTAGAAATCCTTTCTCTCGTCTGTTAATGACCAATTGGCCATGGAATAACTATCTGGGCTGTTCTTCCCTGGGTGGCCTCCCTTCCTGATTTTATAGTGGGATCAGGAGGCCATTGCAGTCCATGTAATTCAGCTCACAGAGCTGCTAATTTAAACTTTGCAAGAATGTAGTGAATTGCTCAGAAATATGGTCCAGATCAACTTTTCTCACAAATGGTGGAGATCGAAAGGGGGGTAGGTACTGGTCAATTGACCTTTCAGTACTGAGATTGGTGCTATTTTATTGGTTACGTGTATCAAGGGATAACTAGAGCTGAAGTACAGATCTGCCAGTTGGGATGCACAGTAATTTGTGTCGATGGAAGCAGAAGGTTACAAAGGAATTGAGATAGTTTATGTGACAGGGCAAATATATGGTAGGAGGAGTTCATTGGTGGAATGTCTGGGTCATGCACTTTCGGTTGTAGAAAGACAAAAATCTGTCGAGGAGCAAAGGGATTTGGGTATACGTGTGCAGATCACCAAAAACTGCTGCATAGGGATTGAGAACTAACCAAAAAGGCGAATGGAATGTTGGCTTTTCTCTGAAGTGGTTGGAATACAGTTATACAGCATCCTTGATCCTTGTCAGATTTCCCCCCCCCCCCCCCCCCCCCCCCCCCCCCGGAATACCGTATTCAGGTTTGGGCACTAAACCTCAAAATATAGCTATTGCCCTGCAGTGTGGAGATTGGTGAAGTGGAGAGATGTCTACAGTGCACATTCACCAGGCTGACAGTGGGTATGAAAGAGTTAAATTATGGGTTTAGGCTACATAAGCTTAATTTGTACTGCCTTGAGGTTTTATGGTGATTCAATTGAGGTGTTTAAAATAATAATAGACTACATACAATATAAAACACTTTTGGGGGGGGGGGAAATCCAGAACAACGGAACTTAAATTTGTTCTCAGCCATTTAGATGGAAAATGAAGACGCTCCTTTTTCACTGGTGAAAATCGGGAATTCTCTTAACAAAAGGATGCTGAAGCCAGGTCAATTGAAATTTTCAAGACTTAGATTGATGGATTTTTGTTAAGTAAGGGTTTCAAGGTGTGGTGACACTAAAAGTTGACCCTCCCCCGCTCTTCGTAAATCTCACCGCCGACTGTAAGCCAGTCGCCACCAGAAGCAGGCGGTACAGCATCCAGAACAGGACTTTCATCCGGTCCGAGGTCCAGCGACTCTTGCGGGAGGGAATCATAGAGGCCAACAATAGCCCCTGAAGAGCTCAAGTGTTGTCCATCAGGACCGGGGAAAAGAACCGGATGGTTGTAGATTACAGCCAGACCATAAACCGGTACACGCACCTCGATGCGTACCCCCTTCCCCGGATCGCAGACATGGTTAACCAGATCGCACACTACCGGGTGTTCTCCACGGTGGATCTGAAGTCTGCATACCACCAGCTCCCAATCCGCCCGGAGGACCGCCACTACATGGCCTTTGAGGCAGACGGCCGCCTCTTCCACTTCCTCCGAGTCCCCTTCGGCGTCATAAACGGGGTCTCAGTCTTTCAAAGAACCATAGACTGAATGGTGGACCCAGTACGGGCTGCGGGCCACATTTCCGTACTTGTACAACGTCACCATCTGCGGCCATGATCAGCAGGACCACGATGCCAACCTCCAGAGGTTTCTCCAAACCGGCCAAACCCTTAACCTCACTTACAACAAGGAGAAATGCGTTTTACGCACAACCAGACTAGCCATCCTCGGCTACGTCGTGGAAAACGGGGTTCTAGGACCCGATCCCAACCGTATGCGCCCCCTCCTACAACTACCCCTTCCCCACTGCCCCAAGGCCTGAAAAGGTGCCTCGGGTTCTTTTCCTGTTGCGCCCAGTTGGTCCCCAACTGTGCGGACAAAACCCGCCCACTAATCAAGGCCACCACCTTCCCACTGGCGGCAGAGGCCCGGCAGGCCTTCAGCTGCATCAAGGCGGGCATCGCCAAAGCTGCAATGCACGCGGTGGATGAGTCTGTCCCCTTCCAGGTAGATAGCAACGTGTCAGAGGTCGCCTTCGCCGCTACCTTCAATCAGGCGGGCCGGCCAGTAGCATTTTTTTCACGCACCCTCACCACCTCTGAAATTCGACACCCCTCGGTCGAAAAAGAAGCCCAATCCATCGTGGAAGCCGTGCGGCACTTGAGGCAATACCTCGCTGGTAGGAGGTTTGCTGTCGTCACCGACCTACGATCGGTAGCCTTCATGTTCAATAAAACGCAGCGGGGCAGATCAAGAATTTTAAGATCTTAAGGTGGAGGATCGAACTCTCCACCTATTATTATGATATTGTATATCTTCCCGGGAAGCTCAACGAGCCCCCAGATGCCCTGTCCCGTGGCACGTGCGCCAGCATGCAAGATGACCGACTCTGGGCAATCCACGATGACCTCTGCCACCCAGGGGTCACCCGGCTTCACCATTACATCAAGGCTCGCCACCTGCCCTACTCCACTGAGGAGGTCAGAGCCATGACCAGGGACTGCCAGATCTGCGTGGAGTGCAAGCCGCACTTCTATCAATCAGATAAGGCCCACCTGGTAAAGGCCCACCTGGTAAAGGCATCCCAGCCCTTTGAGCGCCTCAGTATCGATTTCAAAGGGCCCCTCCCCTCCACCAACCGCAACACATATATTTCCTCAACGTCATTGACGAATTCTCCCACTTCCCCTTTGCAATCCCCTGCCCTAACATGACCCCTGCCACCATCATTAAAGCCCTACATAGTGTCTTCACCCTGTTTGGTTTCCCCATGAACGTTCACAGTGACCGGGACTCATCGTTCATGAGCGACGAACTGCATCAGTACCTGCTCGATAAGGGCATTGCCTCGAGCATGACTACCAGTTATAACCCCCGGGGAAACGGGCAGGTGGAGAGGGAGAACATGATGGTCTGGAAGACCGCCCTCCTGGTCCTACAGTCTAGGAATCTCCCAGTTTCCCACTGCAGGAGGTCCTCCTCGACGCACAGGTCCCACCTTTGCCCGGCCACAAACGAGACCCCCCCCCATGACCGCCTGTTTGTTTTCCCCAGGAAATCCACCTCTGGGGCCTTGCTTCCATCCTGGCTGAAGACACCGGGGCCTGCCCTACTCCGCAAACACGTCAGTAGCCATAAATCCGACCCCCTGGTCGAATGGGTCCAGCTCCTACACACCAACCCCCAGTACGCCTACATAGAACACCCTGACGGCCGACAGGATACGGTTTCCCTCCGGGACCTGGCACCCACAAGTTCCACTACCACCGCCACCCCAAATTACCTCGCCCAACCTACACTGACCAGCGCTCCTGCCCCTACATGGCACCCGCACCCCCTCCCGCCCCCCCCCCCCCCCATTCCCCCTTCACCGACCCACAGGAACGAAGCTCCAGAAGACACATTCCCAGAGTCCGCGTCTGTACCCACACCGGCTACTTCACTACCTATGCCCACACGGATGAGTTTGACACCAAGGCCAGCTACGATACCAGAGCTTCAGTGATCACAGTGCATGATCCGGGCACCGGACAGGCTGAACTTGTGAACCCTTCACCCCCGCCGGACTTCATTGTTTTTAAACAGGGGGTGAATGTGGTGAATGTATTGCAGTAACCATTCATCATATATGTAACTGTACCACGCCGTTGCCCATGAGGGCTCCACCTATGGACCATTGTAAGGTATTACCTGCGATGTGTCATGTTGGTGTCTTTGTGGGCTCCGCCCCTGGCTCCTCCCCTTGAGGGGAGGCATAAAGAGCAGTAGCAGTGTAGGCGGCTCTCAGTAGCAGATCAGTCACAGGCAGGCACTGTTTTAGTCGATTAAAGCCACAGATTACATCTAATCTCTGTTTCGCGTGAATTGATGGTCGCATCACAAGGGACACATTATCAAAGATGGGTAAATAGATTTGAAAGACAGCAAATATTTAACTGAATTGTGAAACAGGCTTGAGGGGTGAATGGCCTATCGTGTTCCTATTCTCCTAAAATATGAGGCATACCTTATTATTCTTAGCTCTTAATAAAAAGTTGATTAAGTTACTTAAAATAATATTGCATTGATGTTCAAAGCTCATGTGATTTACTGTTACATTTACCATCCCCTAAGTGCTCTTTATGTTGCCTTAATAATGTTGAATATAATTGCATAGCATTGTCTATTAAATGTCAAAATGCACATTTTAATTAATATGCATGGGCCTCATCATAAAGTATTAATAAACGACATTCAGTACATTAATGTTGAGGAAAGATGGCTGCTGAAATAGAGCATAAGTACTGTTTCTATGGCAATGATGGGAATTGTGGCCTTTAATTAAATGCCGTACACTGATTTTGCATCACAATATGGTGTTGTGTCAAAGCAATTCTTTGATTTTAAGTACTTGTGTCAATACAGAAATAAATGAAACTGTGAAGGATGCCGCAGAAACAAACACAAAAGTGAAGGCCCAGTGGGATCTAGTCATTAATGCCATGTTGTAGGGAGGTCAACTGAGAGTGCCGTGTATTCCATTACCTGTTAAGTGGATACTCCTATTAAGTGTGCAGCTTTTGAAACTCATTTTTCTCCATTAATTTAAATGGAACACTATCCCATCAGATGTTTAACATTGGAGGCTGGTGGTTATCTGTTTTCCAGACATAAGCATATGAGTTAGGGCTAAAGATCTTCAGACTTCTATGCAAATCAAGTGGAATATGAATGGAGTGGCCTTGGTTCCAGCCAACAATCTGTAGGATGGTCAACCCAGCAGAAATTGAAGATGCATCTCCTGGACAATGTTGTGGGAAACACAAGAGAAACATCATCGGGGCATGAAAAATAATGGGGGGGATTTTCTGCCAGTGTTTGCGGGGGGTGAAAATGGCGATGGAGGTGGAAAATCCCGTGATATCATCGGAACGAGAATCTCAGCGGTGAGATCTGGTTCTGAGATTTTCCCACCCCTCGCCAGTGACAGAGCCATTAATGGCTCCGCTGCCATATGCTCCTCCCAGGTAAAGAATTTCCCCATCACCGACCTGACGCCACATTAACGAGGTTTACAACAACTCGAGTTGACTGGGAAACTGTCAAGGAGAACCCACCGGGGCATGCAAAGCTAAGTATAACCTCCGGGGGGAGTGAGTCATGCCCGGGCATTGCCTTGGCACCTTGGCACCTGCCAGGGTGACAATGCCAAGGGGCTGTGCCAGAGACGAGCCCTCTGCAGAGACCTATTGGGGGTTCCCCTTATGTGTGGGGTGGTGTTTGCTCCGATGCTTGTGTGGGAGGTGTAGTGGGGGCAGGTTATGCTAGCCTGATGCTTGTCCCAGTGAATGTTGGGGTGTCCTCCTTGCCAGTAGGGAAGGGAGGAGGTGGAGTCTCTTTTCAATGCAGCCCTTTATAGATGGCGCCGTGGTCTTTTTGATCTGTATCTCCCCATCTCTATGTGGGTTTCCTTCGGGTGCTGCAGTTTCCTCACACAGTCCAAAGATATGCAGGCCAGGTGGATTGGCCATGTTAAATTGCTCCTTCGTGTCCAAAAGGGTAGGTGGGGTTACTGGGTTACGGGGATAGTGTCGGGCATGGACCTGGGTAGGGTACTCTTTCCAAGGGTCAGCGCAGACTTGATGGGCCGAATGGCCTCCTTCTCCTTCTGTAGAGATTCTAAGCTGGCGTTGCCAACTCTATCAGGCCCCGCCCTGCCAGAGTGATGGCGGAAGCCATGCCCCCACATTCTCTGTGCACACGGTGCCAGAGAATCTGGGGAGAAAACCTGGCCCTGCAGCTGGAGAGATACAAGCCTGTTTTCTCATTGAGACTGACAATATAACAATTTATTGGAAGATTCTGCCCAATGTGTATTTGTCAATCTCTTGGAACATTTTGACCCCATTGGAATCATCCTTCCAATCACAAAAACTTTCATGGATTATAAAAACATCGTCGATCAAGAAAAAGACTTTGACTGAGCCCAGCATTTGGAGGTGGGAGGTGACAAACCTTGATGAATATGTCCAGAGTTGGCAACCCTAGTTAAGTGGCCCAAGGTTCAGGCCTAATTTGGCTGCTGCCAGTAAGTTGCGGGTGCCAAACTGGTGTCTTGATTCAGCTTGCTAGCTATGGAGTGGTGGGAAATCAACTCGAGCCCACTCACAGCAAACCACATGGTTTGCACTGAAGTAGGAGCTACCCTGGGATGGGAAGGTGGGTGATAGCAGGCCAGAGGATTTCTTTTGGTTGGAATACTTATGTGGAACACCCCAGCCGCATCAACCTCGGCGCCAGAAATAGCGAAGCCCATCCTGCCCAGTCAAACCTGCAAAGTCGCCCCACTAACATCTCACACAATTGGGTTAAACATGGCAAAGGAAGTCTTCTGTTGATTATTCCCCCCCCCCCCGCCTTGCCCTCCGTCAGCCAATGAATCAGTACTCCTCCATATTGAACACCACTTTGAAGTACTACTGAGGGTAGCAAGGGTACCCAAGGTACTCAACATGGGGGAACTTCAATGTGCATCACCACAAGTGGCTCAGTAGCATCAGTACTATTCAAATCGGCCGAGTCCCGAGGATATATTTGCCAGACTGGGCCTGTGGTTGCTGGTGAGAAAACCAACAAGAGAGAAAAGCCTCCTTGACCTTGTCCCCACCAATCAAGCTGTTGCAGATACATCTGCCCATAAGAATATTTGTATTAATGACCACCGTTCAGTCCGTGTGGATACAAAGTCCCACCTTCACACAAAGAGCACATTCCTTGGTGTTATGCGGTGCTCCCACCATTCTAAATGCGATAACTTTAGAAGCAGCTGAAAACTGGGCATCTATGTGACACTGTGCACCATCAACAGCAGCAAAAATGTATTCGGCCACAAACTTGTAAATTAATGATCCAGCATTCCCCCCGTCTACCATTGCTATCAAGCCAGTGGACTAACCCTGGTTTAGTGAAGAATGAAGGAGAGCATATCAGAGTGATACCATGCATGCCTACAAATGAGCTGCCAACCTGGTGAAGCTACAACATGGCTACGTGCAAGACAGAGCTACGCAATCCAGTAGATTTGATTAGTTGTGGCACATCCAATAGTGGGTGGAATTCTCCGCACCTTTAGGGGCCAGGCCCACGCCGGAGTGGCTCCCGCTACGCCGACTGGAACCAAAACCGGCGCCAACGGCCTTTGGCGCCAGCCGGCCGGCGTCGGGGCTGGCCGAAAGGCCATCGCTGGTCGTCGTGAGTCCGCGCATGTGCCGGGGCGTCAGCGGCTGCTGACGTCACCACCGGCACATGCGCGGTAGGGGGGTCTCTTCCACCACCGCCATGGTAGGGGAGTGGCGCCAACCACTCAGGGGTCGGGCCTCCCCAAAGGTGGGGAATTCTCCCCACCTTTGGGGGCCAGCCCTGCGCCGGAGCGGTTAGCACCAGAAGACTGGCGCAAAAAACCGGTGCCCCCGGAAGCGGGGCTGGCCGAAAGGCTTTCGCCGGTCGGCGCATGCGTCGGCAGTGACGTCAGTGGCAGCTGGCGGGACTTCAGCCCAGCCGGGCCGGAGAATCACTGCAGGGGCCTCTCCAATCGGAGTGGTGAGATTCCCGCCACCGCCACTTCCCAGGTGGCGGAGAATCTCTGCCACGACGGGGGCGGGATTTTCGGCGGCCCCAGGCGATTCTCCGACCCTGCTGGGGGTCGGAGAATTTCGCCCCAGAAGTGTCAAGTCAATGATCCATCTCCTGAGGTCCCCAACATCACATTTGCCAGACTTCAGCCAATTCAATTTACTCCACATGATATCAAGTAGTGGCTGAAGGCATTGGATACAGCAAAGGTTTTGGGCCCTGACAACATCTCAAATTGTCTTTGCCCTTTGCCAAACGTTTCTAACAACACTGGCATCAGCTCAACAATGTGGAAAATTGCCCAGGTGTGTCCTGTCCACAAAAAGCAAGACAAATCTAATCTGGCCAATTACAGCCTCTTCAGGTTCCTCTCAATTATCAGCAAAACAAAGGAAGCTGTTGTCGACAGTGCTATCAAGTGACACTTACTCAATAATAGCCTGCTCGCCAATGCTCAGTTTGGGTGCCAGGACCACTCACCTCCTTAGTTCATTACAGCATCAGTCAAAACATTAGCAAAAGAATTGAGTTCCAGAGATGAGGTGAGAGTGACTGCCCTTAACATCAAGGCAGCATTTCACCTAGTGAGCCGAAATTGAAGTCAATGTGAATCAGGAAGAAAACTTACAATTGGCTGGACTCGTACTTTGCACAAAGGAAGGTGGATGTGCTTGTTGGAGATCGCTCTTTAAAGCCCCAGGCCATTGATACAGAAATTCCTCAGGATAGTGGCCAAAGCCCAACCATCTTCAGCTGCTTCATCAATGGTCTTCCCGACATCAAAAGTGGGGATGTTCGCTGAAGATTGCACAATGGTACCATTTGCACTCCTCAGATACTGAAGAGATATGTGCACAATATAACAAGACCTGGAAATATTCAGACTTCAGCTGGAAAATGGCAAGTAACATGCACACCACACAAATGTCAGACAACAGCAAACTACAATGAAATAGAACCTACCCATCTACCCTTGACCTTCGGCATAGAATACCCCACCATTAATACCTGGGAGCCAACATTGATCAGGAATGAACTGGACTAGCCATATAATTACTGTGGTTACGAGAGCCATTCAGAGACTGGGAACTCTGAGGCAAGTTACACAACACCTGACACCCCAAAGGCTGATTGATGGAATACCCACTACTTACCTGGATAAATGAAACTCCAACAACACTCAAGAAACTGGACACTAGTCAAGCCTAAGCAGCCCTGCTGCAGCAATTTTCTTTTGTCCCCAAGCTGGGTTCCGTAATGGAAATGGAGTGGATTGCGGAGTAGCCTTTCTCTGAGGGCTCCCAAACCTCATGATGCAGCCCAGCACCTCTGAAACACTCACATGAGCAACAGTGAAATCTCCTTCACTGAAAAAAGCACAAAGTGCCCTACCAGCAGCACATTGGCATCTGACAGGCCCAAAGCCTACTCTGCTCGTCCTCATATCCAACTCAGTAAATCAACAAGACACTTCAGGGACAATTCTAAGGTATCAATGAGAATCAAAATGGCTGCATAAGGTTAGCATGAGTAACATCCTATGTCTTATGTGGTATTCTGTGTCCTACCTACTGGAGTTATGCCACAAGAGGTCTGATCAAATCTAAGAAATGCTAATGACAATGACTATCTTTAAAATTGAGACTTAACCACAACTAGTATGAGCAAAAATGAAACACTCCAAAGGAAATCAAAAAAATATCAAACGATCTTATGCAATAACATGACGATGAGTTGGCAGCACACATCCCTCATTAATACCAAAGAGATGCCATCATTTCTGAGTTTGAAAAAGACCTCTTATATCATTATAGTCAGAAGAGCATTGTATTCTGCAGTGCTGATGGCTTCAGATCATTTTTCGCAGGATAATGATGGAATAATATGGCTGCGCTAATAATAATGGAACTCTGTCTGGCTGAGCTGTCTGCAAGTTATGTTACAATGAATCCTGTGCATCGGCAGAGATTGGCTCCCTGGTCTGATTCTCAGGAATAATTATATTTTGATTTTTCTCCCTTTATTTTTATTTTGTAAATTTGATTTGATTTTTCTTGTCACCCATATACAGTTACAATCAAAGCAAAACCCCAACCCGGTGAGATGAGAAGCCATTATGGTGTCACACACAGCCAAATCAATCAATTTGTAGCAAACATTACAGCACGTTCAAACCATTAATGGGTGCACAATAAGTGACAAATGTTTCACATGGTGTAGTGCGTGCCCATTGTTAAAGGCCTGCAGTTGATGAGTCTGGTGGAATGCGATGCAGGGTTTGGTCATCTCTCGAGGGGATACTACTCCTGCTCCTAATCTGTATGTTTGTATGATAGACCCAGATGCAGTTGAAGGCCAGGACTGTGATTAGAGTAGCCACTTAGGTTGGAGCAGAATACTAATTTGTAAATGTAAAAATACTTTTTCCAACTTATCTCTGCAGCTCATAAGTTGAACAAGTATCAACTTGTACATTCAACAAGTATCAAGTTTCTCCGCGGTTGTGTAGTTTTTCTTCAAATCCTTCTTGCATCCTAGAGAATGCATGTAACGCTTGGTTAAAACCTCTAAAGATCTCACAGGTTGAATTGAAGGTATTGAAGACCAATAAGCAGAGAATCCTGTAGAGATTTTAGTGTGGGGAATACCAGTTCAGACGACACCCGAGGCCAGCCAAGAAAATGCAATATTTAATCACAGGCTTTATTTGGGTATACATTTTTGCCATTCATTCCCAAAGCTCAAAATTTGAGATAAGAGCAGTTCATTCCTGCTTATAAACTTGGTGCAATGATTCTTTTATTTTTACTTGTCCTGTGTCCCATACCTGTTTTGTTGGTGGCTACCACAACCATTGGCAGCGTCACTAGCAATGCTGCTGTACAAGGAGGCACCAAATGTCCTTGTGTGGCGAAGCTTCGGAGGAATTTGCAACATGGCAGGTATACCTGAGTTTCTGGCTCATCTTGTATGTTTGTACTTCCATAGCGCCTTTCATGCCAAGTAAATGCCTCAAAAAAGGCCAAGAAGCAGTGGTAAGAAAACATTAAATTGAAGAGAGAAAGATTCATAGGGTAAACTCCAACTTGGGTGGAGGATGCCAGATCTACTGCCTCTCCAATTTTGTTGAAATAAGTTGAATTTTACCCTCTTACTCTAGGCAGAGAAGGTGCAGTTATAAAAAATAATGGAGTATGTTTTTGAAAACATTGAGGGAGGTAGCCAGATGGAGGTAATTAGTCTAAGATTCAAATAACCAAATTAGGGGTCTGAGAGTCACACAGCACAGAAAAGGCCCTTTGGCCCAACGAGTCTGCGCTGATCAAAAATAACTACTTAACTATTCTAATTCCATTTCCCAGCACTTGGCTCCTAGCCTTGTATGCCTGGGGATCGCAAGTGCACATCTAAACACTTCTTAAATGATATGAGGGTCGGGCGGCATGTGGCACAATGGTTAGCATTGCCACCTACGGCGCTGAGGACCCGGGTTCAAATCCCAGCCCTGGGTCACTGTCCGTGTGGAGTTTGCACATTCTCCCCGTGCCTGCATGGGTTTCACCCCCACAACCCAAAGAAGTGCAGTTTACGTGGATTGGCCACGCTAAATTGCCCTTAATTGGAATAAATAATTGGGTACTCTAAATTTATTTTTCAAAAGATGATCTGCGGGTCTCTGCCGACACACCCTTTCAGGCGGCGAATTCCAAACTTCCATCACCCCCTGGGTGAAAAAGTTTTCCCTTACATCCCCTCTGAACCTCCTGCCCCTTATCCTAAATCTATGCCCCTGGTATCCGACCCCTCAACGAAAGTGAAAAGTTTCTTCATGCCTACTCTCTCCATGCTGCTCATAATTTTACAGATGACAATCATGTCTTCCTCCCACATCTCAGTCTCGTCTACATTAAGGAAACAATCCAAATCTATCCAATCTTTCTTTGTAACTAAAACTTTCCAGCCCAGGCAAAATGCTGGTAAATCTCCTCTGAACTCTTTCCACCCCTCGTATAACGTGGATTCCAGAACTGCACACAATACTCTAGCTGGTCTGGACAGAGTGGACAGGGAGAAACTGTTCCCACTGGCAGAAGGATAAAATACCAGAGGACACTGATTTAAAGTGATTGGCAAAATAACCAGAGGTGACACAAGGAGGAATTCTTTATGCAGTGAGGGGTCAGGAATGTACTACAGAAGAGTGTGGAGGAGACTGTTTCAATGTGGCTTTGAAAAGAGAATTGGATAATTTTGTGAAGAGAAAAAATTTGCAGGTCTTATGGGAAAAGTCAGGGAATCAATGGAACGAACATTGATATGATGGGCTGAATGGACTCCCTCCATGCTGTATTCATTCTATGGGTGAGACATTCCACCCTCGACCCCCCCCCCCCCCCCCTCCCCCTGCCTCGGTGCATTAGTGGCTCACTATTGGCCGTCAGCAGGATCTTTTGGTCCCGCCAATGTCTATGGTATTTTGTGTGGCTGACTCGCCCCATTGCCGGGGAACCCAACCTGGTGGGGAGGGTTGGAGGGGGTTGTGTCACCTTGGGCGGAACTAGTAGATCCTGCCAGCAGTAAGGGCTGTAAAATCCCACCCGATGATTCTTTCCGTGGTATGAGGGAAAAGGTGAAGCCCAGTGTTCAAGAAGAGAGTACACACAGAGACACAAATGTAGTACAGGGATACAGTAGAGCTTGGAGAGCACAGAAATGTTTTTAAGGGGGGCAGTGGTGGAGTGGTATTGTCACTGGACTAGTAATCCAGAGTCCCAGGGTAATGCTCTGGGCACCCGGGTTTGAATCCCACTATGGCAGATGTTAAAATTTGAATTCAATAAAAATCTGGAGTTACAACAATGACCATTGTTGTAAAAACACACCTGGTTCACTAATGCCCTTTAGGAAGGAAATCTGTTGTCCTTCCCTGACCTACATAAGACTCCAAACCCACAGCAATGTGCTTGACACTTGAATGGGCAATAAATGCAGGCCCACATCCCATGAACAAATATTTTAAGAAGTGACAGAAGTGTTTGACTTTGTGTGGGTGAGGCTTCCTCAAGTGTTATACTTTGGATGAGCTGAAGCCTATGGATGTTAGGGACGTCAGGTGATGAAGATATAGATTATGGTTTTAGTAGCAGAGAGAAGAGACTGGATGGGGATGCTCTGGAGGTGGAAGGAAGCAAGCATTAGTGGATGCGGAAGGTGCAAGGCCTCACAGATCAATGTGCAATCTGGAGATTGATGAGGTCAATCCCAGAAGTACCAGGAGGATCCATAAAGCATGGCTTCAGTTTGCTGATGGAGTTCCCCACTTATTGCTGTATAGATACTCTTCATCAGAGATGGTGCAACAGCCAGAAATTAAATCCATCTTCAAATGGGTTGAAGAAGGATGTGTGCAAAAGTCATGAATTCCCGGTTGAGAGTCATGGGCGGAGGGAGGATATTTTTATTTCACCCCTGAGTTAAGCTGCTGTGCACTGATTGTGAGACAATGGCCCATAAAAATAAGATTTTCAAACTGCTTACAGAGGTGACTAACACCACTGAACCCAAGATTCGATGTGCAACAGACCCAGAAGCCCAACAGTTACTCTTTGGTCCTCCGGCACAACTGCCATATCTATGGATGTTTAAAAGATTGTGATCAAAGCCTCTGCTATTTCTTTTCTGACTATGCTTGAATATATACTATAAATTCCACCATTTTTTTTCATTATCTGTAGTTATCCTATTGCACCACCTTGCTTGCATCCTTTCATTCTCTCTTCCGTGAAACGTGAGGCAAATTGTTCATTTAGTATTCCTTCCATTCTATCATCCTCCAAAAGATTTACTTTTTCATATTTAATTGGCCTTACTCTATTCCATTTCTTTTGATGTGTTTACAATTTCCCTGTTACCTGCCAGAATTGTTTTACAGTCTTTCTAGTCTCATTTTTGCTTCGCCTGTGTGTGTTTATATTCTGCTTGATTGTCTGTTCTATTATTAGTACTAGATTTTTGTCATATGCCTCTTAGTCCCATCTTATTTCTATACTCGTCCAAGAAGCTGAAGCTTTTGCTGCACCATCTTTTCACTGTGCAGGATATTTCTTTTCTATACCTCAATCTTCTCCTATTTCCACTTTTCTCATTGTTTACACACTGTCTTATCTGGCGTTTTCTCTCCAATTTATCAGGGCCTATTTCCTCTTTATTGCACTGAAATTGGCTTTCCCAGTGAAGGATTTTTATCTTTGCCTCTTCCATCTTCTTTTCCATATCAAAACTAATTATGTTATGGTTGTTGTTTCTCAGATATTCCCCTACCCTTAGCCTATCTTCATTTCCTCGAGTTAGATACAGCACTGCCTATTTTCTTGTTGGACTAAAAACATACAGATCTTGAAAGGAATCCTTGATTTAGGTACAGCCTATTTTTGTATGATTATTTTTTCCCCATTGATATGTTGTTTTTATAACTATTCTCTCCCTGAATCTCTTTTCCAATATTTAGCAGTCTATAATATAATCTCAATAAAGTTTTCCTGTTTTTAACCTTCACCAGCAAAATTCAGCTTTTGTACCACTTCCTATATCTACTTTTTGCCCTGTAGCCTATTACTCTAGTCAACTATAAATCACCCACAGTTGCGTGACAAAAGCCCTTGAATGTCTGAAGACACTTTTCAGAAAAGGTGAAGAAAAGTTAGTTTCATTAGTACGTATGGTCACGGCTCAAGGATTCTCTTAATGTGCTGCCTTTAGCTGCCTAATGAAGTTAGCTTTGCTTTTCAAAATAAGAAGTGGCTGCATGTTATAGATTACTGTACTCGCACTGCCTTTTGCATTGCAACAGAACATTGAATTTATGTGCTAATTTGCAGAATCTGCTGCCCTTTTCGAGGAATGAATGACCCAGTGCATCTAGTCATGGAGATGCCAAAGACTCGGCCACACCTCAGAGGTCAGACTTTGTGCTGACACAGCTCTGAGTTTGAGAGCTCATCGACAACAGAATTAGTGCACAAGATTCACTCTTGGATCTTACGCACCATAAAACATGGCCTGCAGTTTCTCCAGATATTTTCACTTCCTCCCGCCTCCGCTTTGTATCCAGACGTGGCAGTTTGTATCCCACCACTGCACAGCAAAAATAAAACGCGTTCAAATAACAAAACATTTGCTTTTATATTGTGCGCTTAGCATAGTAAGGTGCTTCAAAGGAATGTAATTGGACAAAACTTCACACTGTGTCTTAAAAGGGTGGGGAAGCAAACAGTTGGTCAAAGAAGTAGGTCTTAAGGAACAGTAAAGGAGGACAAAGAGAGAGAGAGGTGGAAAGGCAAAGGCGTTTGAGCAAGGAAATAATTCCAGAGCTTAACCTTGGATAGCTGAAGACATCGCCACCCACAGTGGGGTGAAGGAAGTGGGGAATGCATCCTTAACTGCCATTGTTGCTCAATGTTGCCCATACACATCCAGCCTGAACTCAGATCACTCAATTTATATCTAAGATATAAGTGTAGGAATTATGTATGAACGCCATTTTAACTGAATTATAAAAGTCAGTTAAAGCTCAAAGAACTGAAGAAACTTAACTCAAAACCGGGTTCATCCCTGTGGGGTGGGAAAAATAACTCACAGGACAGTGGAGAATGAACAGGCCATGGAATGAACTAATGAGCAATGAATGGCAGCCTTGTTTTCACTGTATGCCAGTTCTAGAAACCATCTGTATATAAATGGGCTGTCTTTGAAGTTGGCAGGCACAAGGGCATTAGATTCAAAATCAAATTTGACACCTGATTTAATACCAAACAATGTATTAAAGGCATGTGGCTGAAGAGCAATTTATCCCAACTGTAAGCACCAGATTCTGGATCAATAACAGTGGAAAGGTGAATTCTTCATAACAGCAAATTTGATTAAGAGCAAGTTCCTGTTAAGAGGATTCCATTGTGTATAGCATTGTGGTTGAACTATTGCAAACTGGTGCAGGCTTTGTTGGATCTTATCATATTGAAGTATTGTTGTACCAAGCCAGGAGGAAAAGTTAATGTTAGCTGTAGATTTATGTCTCAGTCTTTTTGATTCTTTACAATTTGGCTACTCTCTTGCATTTGTCTTCTGAGAGCAAGGTAGTAGCCCGGACTTGTAAATGGACTATTAACATTTGTACTTATTTCCTTTAATAAACTGGCATTCTCACTTGCTCAGATATGATGCTGGATTTTTCTCTTCACTTCACATGAGAAATCAGCATTCCCCAGGCACAAAGAGACTCCTTGTATCAGGTTCCTCTCCCACTCCTGCCTCAGGATTTAGTGAGACTTTGCCTTTGGGAGGCCCAGCATTTACAATAGAATGCATTGAGAGAGTGAGTTCCCTGGTTCCTGTTCACTTTCCTAGATTTACACCTGTGGTGCATTTCGGTGAAGAGACTCCTCTGCAGATGCGCAAAATAAAGACCTGCCCCAGTATCCCTGCATATTGGAAGATCTCAAGGGGTGCCAGAATATAATGCAGGTTAAGCAGCAAGTTGGTTTTTTTAACAGTTGGCTGCCCTGTTGTTTTTTAAAAATAAATTTAGAGTACCCAATTCATTTTTTCCAATTAAAGGGTAATTTAGCTTGGCCAATCCACCTACCCTGCACATCTTTGGGTTGTGGGGTCAAAACCCATGCAAACACGGGGAGAATGTGCAAACTTCGCATGGACAGTGACCCAGAGCCAGGATTGAACCTGGGACCTCGGCGCCGTGAAACAGCAGTGCTAACCACTGCGCCACCTGTTAGTGGCCTCCCTGTTCTGAGAGACATGCTCTCCATGTACTTACTTGCTTTTCATACTGAAGATCAACCCAGTGTCCAAAAATCAACCAAACCATATAAATGGCTCAAGGCAACAAAAGTGGATGTTCCTTCGGCATGGCGGCACAGTGGTTAGCATTGCTGTTTCGCAGTGCCAGGGACCCGGGTTTGATTCTGACCTTGGGTGACTGTGGAGTTTGCACATTCTCCCCTTGTCTGCGTGGGTTTCCTCCGGGTGCTCTAGTTTCCTCCCACAATCCAAAGATGTGCAGGTTAGGTGGATTGGCTGTACTAAATTGCCCTTAGTGTCCAGGGATAAGTTACGGGGATACAGCACGGTGAGGAGGGGAGTGAGTCTGGGTAGAGGGCACTTTCGGAGGGTCGGTGCAGACTCAATGGGCTGAATGGCCTCCTTGTGCACTGTCGGGATTCTATGATTGCTCACATGTGCAGCCTCAGGGACGCTACAACATAGAAAATCTCAGCAATGCCATCAGTGATGGCTTTGCCAAATTGTAAAGCAGCTGTGTTTAATACCACAGCCATTGGCCTCTGTGTTTAACAAGCTGTGACTTAGTGGTCACTGAACTGGTAAACCACCAATCTGGAGCAATGCTCTGGGGTTCCAGCATGGTAGATGGTTAAATTTGAATTCTTCTTAAAATAAAAACAAATTCTCAAACAGAACAAACTTAATGAGAGTTGTCTTCTAACAACAGGTAATTGAAAGTAAACATTCTATAATCATGAAAAGGAATTAAGATAGAAAATCAGTAAGGTGAAAATGGAAGACAAAAAGTCAAAGAAATTAATTTGGGAATAAGAAAAATGTTTCAAATCTGGCTCTTCCTTTTGACTGGGTTCGAGTTTTTAAATTTCTATTGGTTAGAGAGACTTTGAAATACTGTAACTTACAAAAAAAGTATCTTAAAACTATGTTTTCCAGAATATTCCAGATGACTGAATTATTTTAGCCAGTCTCAACTGCCCATGTGGTGAGTATCTGTTTGGGTCACGTTAGGACTTTAACACTATCAGTTATAGGACTTGTGCTCCCATCTAGTGAGTTTGTACATAGGGGAGCAGGACCTTGCAAAATAATTCCTAATATGTCCCATTGAAAAAAATTGCCTTTTTTTTCATCTTTATGTAATATTTTAATTTGAATATATATCTTTTAAAATGTATCTTTATTAACTGTTGCTACTAAGATTTTAAAAATACATATGAAAAATTTTCGTGGGGAGGGCTCACATCGTGCACAGGGTGATTGACAAATCCGAGATTCATTTATTATTCAGATGACAGTGTCTGGCATTTTCATTGCCTTGTCATAACAGATACACATATCTGGCTTAGTGTCGCTAGAATTACTATAGACCATTGAAACAATTTAAAAGAATGACCCTAAAATCATTAATCATTTAGGAGGTTTTGAATTCTTGTCATCCGTTACCTGCCTAATGCATGCAAATCATATGTGACATTTTCCGGGTGACATTTGAAGGCAGCAGGCAGATTTACTAGAATGACAGCCTCACCTTTACCAAAGCCCAATGTCTTCTTGAGGTGTGCCAGAATCAGGCAGTGAGTCACTTAATGACAGCCAGCAGGACTAAGATAAAAAAGCAGATGTTCAGACCGATGGCATTCGGCGTGTGTGTGTGTATGTGTGTGTATGGGGAGGGTGGGGGGTGGGAGACTGGCATTGCAGTTATCATGAAGTTGTAATTTATTTATTAGAGATATTTAAAATATCCGTCACCTCTCCATTTGATATTTTTACATGGAGATAACAAGCTTAATCATAATTCATACTATTAGATCTTCAACTACCTGGGCTGCATGGAAGCATTGCAGTGGAAAAGATTTAACCCCAGGTTTAATGGGAAACTGCCTCCATCTGAATAGTGGGTAACTAGGCAACAGTGGGCATTCAAACATCAGTCTGAACTTCAAAATAGGAAATCAGTTAACAGATAAAATTTATGTGAAGGTGTAATAAACTCCCAAATTACTGTATAACCTTAATCGGGGTTCTATTTAAAATAATAGTGCTGGAAATACATAAGAACATATAGATCCTAGAATGTGGTGAAAGGTCATTAGGCCCTAATAGTCCATGTCAGCATTTACCTTCCTAATCACATGCATCCACCTTGTTCATATATCCCTTTATTCCCATTCCTTCACCCCTTTTTCCTTCATTCACATAGTCAATCAAATGTTGAATTTTGGAAGAGATCCTCAGTCTCTGAAATGTACAGAAATATCTCTTGCTCCCTGTTCTAAATCTTTCACATTTAATTTTCTATCTATAGCCCCTAGTATCAGTCTGCTTCTATCTACATTAAACAATTCTATCATACTGCTTTGCTCTGATGAAAATTGCCCTAGTGCATTGATCGATCATCTGCTAACATTCCTATTCAGACTCAAGTCAACATTTCAGATGGGCACAAAATCAAAAACGTCTACGGATACTGTTAATTGGAGATTAAAAACATGCCCAGTATTTTCTGCTTTTATTTCACTTGAGGATCCTCAGTGCAACTAGAATAATCAGATTGCAGAAGCTCGCTTACTGTAAGACTGGCCAGATTAGCCAAGAAAACAGTGAGCCAGGGGGAAGGACAAGTGCATATCAAGAGCTTTTATCCACAAGCAGTTTTCCCAAACAGGATTTAGTTTCCTTATAACATGTTATAAATTTCCAACCTTTTTTGTTTGGCATTTCACGTTTCCACTGTTATGATTTATTTTTTACCTTCTTTTTACGAAGCTTAGATATTTGTTAGCAGAGGGAGGAAGTTCAAGATCAGAGCAGGAAATACAAGACACTAATTAGAAGGAAAAATAAAAATTAGCCAACTTCAAATTATTCGAACCAAATCGAACAAGTACACCCTCAATTGTGTTTCAGCTTTGTATGAGATACCTAGTGTAACAACCCAATAAAGTGTGAGATAAGGAAAGGAATTAGGCCATTGAACCTATTGTTTCCATCAGATAATACATAATATACTGCATTGTGAGTTCATCCCAGACTCAATTTACTTCTCTCTCACTCTTACACAAGAGAACTAAAATCAACCATAGGCCTGAATCTTTGGTCCCCAGAGGGGAGCACAGAGTTGGGAAAGTTCTGAGCCCCGCAAACCGACTCAGGAGGAAGGACTGTTGAATTTTATTCCGGGGGGATGGGCATTAGCACAAGTCAGGTCCCGGAAAGAATTTGGAAGTGGCCACAGGGGCTGCGGGCTATGGAGGTGGAGTGTGTGAAATGTTGCAGTTGTTAAAAAACTATAAAACAAAAAAAAAGTCCTCCAGACCTCAGCCCTTACACTCCCTTAGTCCAACACTGCACCCCACCCCACATACTCCACATGTCACAGCCATGGCAGCCATTGTCATGCATGCACCCTCCATGGCCCGCTCTTACTTTCATGCTAACCTATTCACCTCTACCTACCTATATGGCCAATTGTAGCCCCATGCCAACTTTATGCTAACTCGTGCCAACCCATGACACCCCCTACCCACAATGTTTTTCCCTTATACCCTCCATGCCAACTCAGCCAGACTTCAATAACCATGCTGAGATGAGATATAGTTCTAACCGTCTATTAATGATTTCACTATTTAAAAAAAATACTCTCACTCATGAAAATCCAAACATTACATTTATATTCCATTAAGTGTTTAATCCTCCATAAATATAGCATTTATATTCATAGCCCCACATCATTTAAAACCACTTGGAGCTGTCAGTCAAACAATGAACTAACAGGCACCCCACTGTGCAGATATTTTGTGGAATCAGTTGTGCAGTGTAAATCATAGTTCTCAGGCTTATGTCAACAGACAGAGTGAAATAGCAAGTACTTTTTTAAGGTATCCTACCTCTCCAACAGTTTCAGACTTCTCCTGAAAGGTGTATGACCAGAAATCCTGTTTTAGACTATCAATGTCTTATCAAAGACATTGTTAAGGTTTGTTAAAATCCTGCCAATTACATTGTTAATATTAAGAGAAACAGATGAGGTGTATTGTCTTTGAGCACATATAAATAGTAGGTCACCCCATGCGGGGTGGAGGTGGTTGGTGAGGAAGGAGGAGGCCTGCTCCAGGGCCTGGCCGAGTTGGCCATTAACAGGTCCAGGCACCGTGTTCACCGGCATTCTTCAGGCCTTCTGCAACTGGTGGGCACCAGGGAGTCTGGAGTGTGTCCTCATCATTATTGAGTATCTTTAATGACAAGGAAGCCAGCGGTAGGAAGAAAAAGAATTGTTACTTTTAACAATAATCTGCCCACGGCAGTAACTATCGACAATTACAGTCCCTTTTGAGACAACCAACATGCTGGTCTCTGCTCGGGCTGACTTTTATGCTTGATTCTAAAGAGCTCTAGCTGGGTGGGCCTCCGCCCCCTACTGGGGAAGCTCATACATCACGGGTCCCACGGGGAGATCAATAGTGGTTTTCCCGTGAGCCTCATGGGGATTATGATAGTTTCATTTTGATGTTATATTTTAGTTACAGTTGTGCCACCAATGGCTGTGACCGCCTCATTTATGATAAATTTATCGATTTTCATTTTATTCAAAGCGTGTAAAAAAGGGAACTTTGGGACACTGGTTTCAGTGGGAGGAGAGTTGTGAGACTGAACAAACTGATAAGCCTTTCAATAAAGAAAACCTCTGTTCTTTGGTGCTGGAGTTCCGGTGCCATTTTGGCTCCGGCAGAGACCCTTTCCATCGACATGAAAATTCAGGCCTTAATATGCAATAAGTGACCCTTTTCCCATCTCCAATTTTTAATCCCTCTCTACTGTGAATTTAATTACCTTTATTGAGACAACTATGACCATTCCGTTCTGTAATTCCTCAGCTCTAACTACATGTGTCTAAATGCCCTTTTTCCCTTAACTGATGTTAAATTCTCACACCGTCTCATCCTTTAATTCACTCGTTCAATATTGCGTCACAATCTTTCACACTTCACCTTGGGATTATCAATTTCTATAAAATCAACCCTGACCAGTTGCATTCCTCAACTGACATTTCAGACTTGCTACATTTCTAATATTGCAACATCTAGTGCAAGGTTAATTTTGAATCATGCTAATTTAAAAGCTTTCATTTTGTTTAGTTGTTCAATACAATATTAGCACACGAATCAGGAAGTGGCACTTTGTGTGAGTCCCTCACATGTATAATGGGGGAAGTTGAGTGATTACACAGATTCCAAACATGCTGTACTTTGGAATATCCTCTAATTTTGCTTTGCTGCAGTTTCCATAGTGATGACCAATCACAGCTCGAGTCTCTGGGAGCAGTGATATCAAGTGTGGGTTCTCAGCACTGAATTTGATGCTTTTATGGTTTAATTACAATTATAGGTGAGCTGGAATGCTACATACTATTAACAGGAGCAGAGCGGAGGTGCGAAGGCTGTTGAAAGCTTTGAAACCTTGTATCAGTTTTAATCACAGATACCCAAAGATAACCATGGGCCATTGTGCATATTTTGGCATACACAAGAATCCTGGCTGAATCTAGCTTTTTCCTGTTTAATGCATGAACAGTTAAGCCAATTTAAGGATTCGTACTGCTCTATCAGGCCAGATAACCTAGCAAAGATGAACCTAGGGTCTTGCTGGTTGGTGCAACCGAGTTGTGTACTAAATGGTGTAACACCAACAGAACCACTGGGGCAATGAACAAGTCATTTAAAATTGCTATCATGCTGAGTCATGTCATGTTCTGAGAGATTCCATGTGGTGGTGTTTGAACCTGTGTTGGCTATGGCTCAGTTGGCAGTGCTCGCCTCAGAAGTGGGTTCAAGCCCCACTCCAGGACTTAGGCAAAGTAATCTAATCTGATATTTCAATGCAATACTGAGGGATAACTGCACTGTTAGAAGTACTATTTTGATGAGATGCTAAACCGAGGCACCATCTGCTTCTCAGGTAGATGCAAAAGATTTCACAGCAATATTGCAAAGAAGGAAGGGGAGGGGTGTTGTCCCATGATTCCCTGCCCGATATTTAGCCCTCAATTAACATCGCAAAAGCAGATTATCTGCTCATTATCACATTGCTGTTGTAAGAGTTTGCTATCTGCAATTTAGCTGCAACATTTTATACCTTTGCACAGTTACGAAGCTTCATTGATTGTAAAGCAGTTTGCAAAGTCTGGAGCTCAAGAAAGGTGCTATATAAATGCACACCCTTTTATGTTTGAAGACATTGAAAAGCCATTTAGTCTACATTTTTAAAAAAAATTTAGAGTACCCAATTCATTTTTTCCAATTCAGGAGCAATTTAGCGTCGCCAATCCACCTAGCTTGCACATTTTTGGGTTGTGGGGACGAAACCCACGCAAACACAGGGAGAATGTGCAAACTCCACACAGACAGTGGCCCAGAGCTGGAATCAAACCTGGGACCTCGGCACCGTGAGGCCGCAGTGCTAACCCACTGCACCACCGTGCTGCCCCCCATTTAGTATTCATGCTGTCATGGGAGAGTACCTTTAAGAAATGGGTGTTTATTACTGCAGTGATGTTAGAGAGTGGGTGGAACTGGGCTGTCTGTCAGCTTTTTACTTTCGTTTTTGAGCAGGTTCCAGGGTGTGTTTTAGTTTCATTTTCAGTGTTGGAGCTGAAGCCAGACCAAGCAGGTGTACTGCTGTTCTCTCTGCCATCAAAAGACTATCTCTTGATCATTTGGTGAATTCAGAATTATAAATGTTCTCAGTAGTGAATGTAAAGATAATGTGCTTCTGGTAAAAGATGTTTTGAGTCATATGGATGTTAAAATGAAAGCTTAAAGGATTACTTAGTGTTGTAGTATTTGGGGGTTGTATTTGAAATAATGGTTGCTAAGAAGTTCACTGTATGTTTTAAAAAGGTTAACTTGAGTTCATAGAATAAACATTGTTTTGCTTTTAAAAAAACACTTTTCCATTTCTGCTGTACCACACCTGTAGAGTGGGCCGTGTGCTCCCCATACCACAATCTATTAAAAGTTGTGGGTCAGGTGAACTTCTTGATACACTTTGGGGTTCTCTAAACCCTGGCCCATAACAATGCTCATCATCATCAATTAATACATAGCAATTTCATACCAAAAGCCAGTAATTGTTTCAGATTTCTATCACTGGGATTATGAGTGGTGGATTTGAATGTGCCTTGTGAATTGCACAATTGATTGGTTAGTGATTGGTTTTGGGTTGTGTTTTCACATGTTCGGTTTATTTAGGTCTTTAACCTTGTTCTCAAATTTAAGAATAGAGACGTCAGCAGTGTGACAGCACATGGCACATTACACCAAACATCTGTTGAAGCCAATCATGTGAGTTAGCATTGCCATACTACTTGCGTTTCAGAAGTCTTGTGGCACAGTGGGTACCATCCCTATCTCTGAGCCACAAGCTCCTGGTTCAAGTTTCTGGGACAGCACGGTAGCACAGTGGTTAGCACAGTTTCTTCAAGCTCCTTGATCCCAGTTTCGATCCCCGGCTTGGGTCACAGTCTGTGCAGAGTCTGCACATTCTCCCCGTGTCTGCGTGGGTTTCCTCCGGGTGCTCCGGTTTCCTCCCACAGCCCAAAGATGTGCGGGTTAGGTGGATTGGCTAGTGTCCTTAGTGTCCAAAACAAAAGGTTAAGTGGGGTTATTGGGTTACATGGATAGGGTGGAGGCATGGGCTTCAGTAGGGTGTTCTTTCCAAGGATTGGTGCAAACTCAATTGGCCGAATGGACTCCTTCTGCACTATAAATTCTATGATTCTCCAAGTCCGACTCAGAGACTTGATTGCCAAGGAAGATGGGTTCATAATGTGGCCAGGCAAGTTGAGGATCAACTCGTAAGCCTTCCAACATATGTTAGTGGTAGGTGGCAGATTCCTGGTCAGCCTCCTGTAGAAGGCAATGGCAAACCATTGCAGTACTTTGCCAGACATAACCCTGGTACATGGAGTGCCCCCTTAGGGCATGGTATCTGAAGAAAGAGAGAGAGTCTCCCCACATAACTGAAGTCCCTCATTCTAATTAGTACTAATTACTAAACATGCGATCCTAGAAAGTCCTCTAAAGCAAAAACACAAAGAGATAATAATAAATTAGCAGATCTAAATATATAATACGGCCAAACAAATTGAAAATCAACTTGTAATCCTTTCAACACATACCAATGGCAGGGTAGTAAGCATCAGAGAGATTCCTGGTCAGCCATGTGATGGAAACAATCTACCATCACTATCTGCAGCTCCAAACTACAAAATTCTTGTAAAAGTGTACTTCACCACAGCAAATCGGACTCCTTCGAGGGCTGATTGGCTCAGTTGGCTGGATAGCTGGCATTAGATTGGTGCCAACATTGTGGGGTGCAATCTCTGAACCTACTGGGGTTGATTCTGGACCTGTCTTCTTTCTTCATCCTTGGTGCAAGTCATGGCGCTGTGGGCTGGGCCTGCATTTGGGTAGAGAACGCAAGAAGGAAGATGGTCTGAAGGCTCAGCTTTTGTGTCAAGTCTCCACTCACTTGTGATTCTTTCTTTCACCTGACGCAAATTAATTTTAAAAATCTTTTTAAAATATATCTGTTTGGGGAATGGGAATCAGCCTCTTATTTAAAATTGATCCCTCATTTTTCCTCAATGAATTGTCCAGTAAATAGCTGGCCCATACACACCAGGTAGGTTTCAGATTTCAATTTCTACTGAGTACCTGATGTTAGTTTAGGATTACAATTAGCCTATAGGTTAGAAAGTTAGAAAATCATATCCAGTGGCGCCTGTCTGAACTATTTCTGCACAGATGGATGACTCCTCTGCTCTTGAATTACCTGTTGACACATACTTCCGAAGCTTATGTAAATGCAGCCACAGTCCCAGAGGATCATCGGCTGCTCTGTCCTTTGAGAGCTGACTGGTGGTGATTTAACCTGAGGGTCACCACATCTTAGGTGAGGGGTAAGGCTGAGAAGGTCATGAACAACCACATCCAGTGTGGGAATCGAAACCACACTGCTGATGCCGCTCAGCATCATGAAACAGCTGTGCAGCCACCAAGCTCATAAAGGTAGAATGATCAGATGGTAGAGATATCAGTTCCCACAAGCATTGTGAAATTACGTCTTGGCCAGGAATGAATACCTTCTGGATAGAAGATGAGATGGAAAGGAAATGTTGCTGGAGAAGGAGTGAAAAATACACTTTTACTGTTAGTTTTGAAATTTCCAGACTGCTCACTTGACAGCAGCATCTCATCTTTTCAAAAGCCCATATGTGGCCATACTACCTGATAGGTTTGCTGCAATTTTGAGTTTTTATTTCCACCAATATGCTAAAACCCATTTTCACAGACTACAGAAACTGGACGAACATTATAAACTGCAGCTAGAGGGTAAGCAAACCCTACAGGTTGTCAACTCAACTAGCATAGTGACCGACAATTTGAAGGTTTGTAACTTAGTGTATGATAACGGTCTAGGATCTGTTGTTAAAGATTACACTTTAAATCCTTTACAGCTGTGTCGCTGGAAACACAGTAATGCAATCCCACAGTGCCTTGCTTAGGAAAGCATCAAGCCAACACAAGGAAGGTGGACCTACATTCTAATTAATTGACTTGCTTAATATATCCATTATCTCTGTACAGACTTTCTGTGGGTTTTTTTTATCAGAGCAGCCCCATATGGGCAACTTGCATGTTGTTGTGTTATTTGCCAGAGGATAATTAAGTAACAAACAAACAGTCAAAGAAGATTAAAATTTGCAAAGCTAGAAGCTTGCAGTGTACTTGGCAGCATATTTGAATAATTCTGCAGCCCTTCAAATTAAAGTCTTACAACATGATTGTAATATTACCATATTTCTCTGCGATCCCTCGAAGGTCTTCCATATTGTTAACTAGCCCATTTTTTTATTCCAGCCTGCCAATGTTTGTGAGAGATTAGTGAATAATGTCACACAAAAGATAAGTATTGTGATAATTCCAAAATTAATATCACCCCTCTATCATTCCCATGCTTCCCATTTAAATGTGGAAATATTTAGCTGGTGTGTGAGTTGTGATTTTGTGAGGCAGGTTACTCCTGATAAGCCAGAAATGTACTTATATTTTCCATCCATTTTTTTTTCTTCAGTGCCTTTTAGTTTTTCATATTTCGATTATATTAAGAGAAGGTGGTTAGAATCTATTCCTGAAACTAAATCTTACTCTTGGACTGTCCATATTCTAAACATGTTACTTCATTAAAGATTTAAGCATTGCCTTTCAACCAGTTTTAATAGCATTGCTGTAAAGATAGTAACTTGCTGGTGTTATGGGGTTCAAAATTGTTATGTGTCACATTGCTTGCTCAGGTGTAAACCAGGGGCATAACATACTGATTTCGCAGTGGGACACCATTTACTTTGTTCCATTCTCAGGTGCTTATTTTGTTTCTTTGCCTGTGAGCAAAATGGGTAAACATTTTGGTCCCCCTGTGATGACCCTCTTCAAGTGAAATTCTCCAGGCGACATGGAGAATTTACACTCGGAAATTACTGACTGGTGTTTGTGAATCAACATCCACCGTTCCCCAATGAAGAGGGTCATGGCAGTATATTCAAAAATAGGAAAATAATCATGTTTGCTGATGTGGCTTTGCACTCAAGTATAACAAATGGCTATTGGGCCCTCCTAATAGATACTAACCATGCTGCATGAACCCTGCTTCATGTCTCTTGAAGTATATTTGTATCTATTAACCATTTTATTCTGGGACAGCAGTAAAAACCTGCATTAATGTAGCACCCAGTATGGAGGGAAATATCCCACGGCATTTCACTGGAGTGTAATCAGTCAAATATTTACCATGAAGCAAAGGAAAAGATAGTAGTAGATTCTTAAAGGTTAGAGAAGGAGAGAGAGAGAGAGAGAGAGCAATGGAGAGTTTCAGGACCTGGATGGATGAAGGTGTGGCTCTCAACCATGGAGCATAAGTGGTGAGGGAGTGAATATTTGAGGTGGTGGATGAGGCAGCTGCTTTGTGCTGAATGATGCTGCGGTTCTTGAGTGTTATTGGAGCAGTGCTCTTCCAGGCAAGTGGAGAGTATTCCATCACGGTTCTAACTTGTGCCTTTTAGATGGTGAACGAGCTGTGGAGAGTCAAGAGGTGAGTTACTTGCTTCAAAACCCTCATTCTCTGACCTGCTCACGTTATTTATATGGCCGGTTCAACAGTTTCTGGTTAATGGTAACCCCCACAATCCCCCACAGAGGTGGATTTAAGAACAGTAATGCCACTGAATGGTAAAGGGTCAGTTTCTCCCTGTTGAAGATGGTCATTGACTGGTATTATTTGCATGGCATGAATGTTACTTACCACTTATCAGTCCAAGCCTGAATGTCGTTCAGGTCTCACTGCATTTGGACACAGACTGCTTCAGTACCTGAGGAGTTGGATAAGTATGGAACACTAAAGTTTTGAACACAATTATCAGTGAATATACCCACATCTGACCTTTTGATGGAGGTAAGATCATTGATGAAGCAGCTTAAGGTGGTTGGGCCGTTGACTGCAATGACCTGCAACTGAGATGATTGACTGCCAACAACCACAGCAATTTTCCTTTGTGCTCGGTATGACCAGTGGAGACTTTTCCCTGTTCCCTTTCAGTCTTGATGTAAAGATGCCGGCGCTGGGGTGGACACAGTAAGAAGTCTCACAATACCAGGTTAAAGTTCAACAGATTCATTTGAAATCACAAGCTTTTGGAGTGCTGTTCCTTCATCAGGTGAAGTAGAGGCAGGTTCACGGTCACAGCATATATGGGAGAACACATTTGCAAGATAATTACAGAATGGAATGTGAAGAATAGTTGGAAAGTGGATCTTTAGAGGAACAAACAGTGCGAGTAGAAAGAGTGATAATCACATGTAATCGAGCCAGGACAGTTAGTAGGATTCTGCAAACCCGGGCAGTATGGCGGGGGTTACATGTAATGATCCCGGTTGAGGCCGTCCTCATGCGTACAGAACTTGGTTAACCAATTTTTGCTTGCTGATTCTGTCTTGTGTGTCTTGAAAGCTGCCTTGGAGAATATTTGCCCAAAGATCAGAGGCTGAACTTCCTCGACTGCTGAAGTGTTCCCCGACTGAAAGGAAGCACACCTGCCCAGCGATTGTTGCGCAGTGTCCGTTCATCCGTTGTCATAGTATCTACATGGTCTCGCTGATGTACCAAGTCTGGGATATTGTTTCCTGCAGCGTATGAGGTAGACAACATTAGCTGAGTCGCATGACTAGGTACCGTATACCTGGTGGGTGGTGTTCTCACGTGTGATGATAGTGTCCACATCGATGATCCGACATGTCTTGCAGAGGTTGCCATGGTTGTTTGGTGTTGTGGTCGCGGTTCTCCAGAAGGCTAGATAGTTTGCTGTGAACAATGGTCTGTATGAGGTTAGGCGGTTGTTTGAAGGCAAGTAGTGGGGATGACCTTGGTGAGATGTTCATCATCATCTATTCCCTGTGATTATCCAGCAGACTAATCTGAATGGCCTACTTTTGTTCCTATCTTTCTATGTTCCTAAATGGGATAGATTCAGAACAGATCTTAGCAGCTCACAACTGGGCATTCATTGGGCAACCTTGGACCATCTGCAGTAGCAAAATTATATTCCACCAAGCATTACCATTGTCATCACATCAGAATAATGGACCCTTGTTCAATGAAGAATACTGAACAGCATGACAGGAGCATCAACAGGCAGATCTGAAACTGAGGTGTCAAGCTGGTAAAGCTACAAAACAGGACATCAGTGAACATCTCCACTTATATTGGAGAGAAGGTTTTTGATGCAGCAGCTGAAGATGGTTGGGCCTAGGACACTATCCTGAGTAGCTCCTGCGGCAATACCGTGCAGCTGAGATGGTCGGCCTCCACCATCTGCAACTATCTTCCTTTGTACTGGACAGAACTCCAACAAATGGAGGGTATTCCCCTGAATACCATTGATTTCAATTTTACCAAGGCGCCTTGATTATGCTCCTGATTGGCAGCACGGTGGTGCAGTGGTTAGCCCTGTTGCCTCACGGCGCCGAGGTCCTAGGTTCGATCCCAACTCTGGGTCACTGTCCGTGTGGAGTTTACACATTCTCCCCATGTTTGCGTGGGTTTCACCCCCACAACACAAAGATGTGCAGGGTAGGTGGACACTAAATTGACCCTTAATTTGAAAAAATGAATTGGGTATTCTAAATTTATATTAAAAAAAACATGCTCCTGATTAAATGCTGCCTTGATGTGAAGGGCAGTCAGTCACTCTCCCCTCCCCTTTTGAGTTCAGCTCTTTTGTTCATGTTTGGACCAAGGCAAAATGAGGGCTGGAGCCAAGAGGCTGGCACTGGCAGAAACCAAATGGTGCATCAACGGGTGGATTCTTGGCACTGCCACCTGATGGCACTGTCAACAGAACTTTCCATCATTTTACTGATGATTGAGATTAGATAGATGCAGTGGCAATTGGCTGAATTGGATTTGTCCAAACTGGTGAAGCTAAAACATGGGACATAATTCTTGCTAAACAGTGGAAGCAGCATGCTATAAATAGAGATAAGCAAACAATGGATAAGATCAAATCTCTGAATTCCTGCCACAACCAGTAACAAAATGGTGAAGCACAATTGAACAACTAACTGGAGGAGGAGACTCTACAAATGTCTTCACCCTCAAAGATGGAGAACCCAGCATGTCAGCGGAAAAGACAAGGGGCGAAATTCTCCCCTACCCGGCAGGGCGGGAGGTCCCGGCGTAGCAGAATGGCGCCACCCACTCCGGCGTCGGGCCGCCCCAAATGTGCGGAATTCTCCACACCTTTAGGGGTGGATCCCGCTCCGCCGACTGGCGTCAATGGCCTTTGGCGCTACGCCGCCCGGCGTCGGGGCTGGCCGAAAGGCCTTCGCCGGTTGGCATGAGTCCACGCATGCGCCGGAGCATCAGCGGCCGCTGACGTCACCACCGGCGCATGCTTGGTGGAGGGGGTCTCTTCCGCCTCCGCCATGGTGGAGGCCGTGGCGGCAGCGGAAGAAAAAGTGTGCCCCCATGGCACTGGCCCGCCCAACGATCGGTGGGCCCCGATCGCGGGGCAGGCCACCGTGGGGACATCCCCCTGGGTCCGATCACCCCACGCCCCCCCCCCCCCAGGACCCGGGGGCCCGCTCGCGCCTCCAATCCCGCCGGCACAGAGGTGGTTCAAATCATGTCGGTGGGAGAGGCCTGACAGCGGCGGGATTTCGGCCCATCGCGGGCCAGAGAATTGCCGCGGGGGGCCCGCCGACTGGGGCGGGGCGCGATTCCCGCTCCCGCCGATTCCCGGGTGGCAGGGAATTCTGGCCACGGCGGGGGCGGGATTTACGCCGGCCCCGGTCGATTCCCCGACCCTGCGGGGGGTTGGAGAATTCCGCCCACGGTTGCATTCTTCTTCAGCAAGAAATGCTGGGGGATAATTCATCTCGACCTCCTCCTGAGGAAAGATTCTGTTGCTGACCAAAAGCGGGCCGCGGCCTACCGCTGCGAAACACGCTGCGGGTGAGGCCAGAGAATCTCAATCTTTATATTCCAGACTTATTGATTGAATTTAAATTCTGCCATGTGGGATTTGAACCCATTTCGGCAGGCCATCAGGCTGGATCACTGGATTATGAGTCCCGTGACATTGCCACTACATCTCGGGAATCCAGAGGTAAAATAGAAAGAATTAAAGAAGCTTTTGAGAACAATTGCTGTAATGAGCTTCTTACAAGGTATTTTGCTGAAATCAACCATGTTTGCATTGATATCTGAATGATTCAAGGAAAAGCTTCTTGTTTCATTTTGGATGTTACAATTATATTTGAGTTATTAAACTGTGCTTTCAAATAATCTCGTTGGTAAAACATTGTCCACTTCAGTAGGGGGACTCTACAAACGCAAAATGGTGTGTACTCTTCATCCTTCCCACATCCTTCGTGTGCTAAAATCAACAAATATCATAAAAATGCTGTTATTAATTGAATTGGTTTTAGGGTTTTTGTGACCTAAGATTAAATAAAAAATGATTAATTTCAGGTTTGAAACAACATTATGTACTTCAGCTTTCAACAGTTCAGTCTTTGATAAAAGAGAAAGACTTGTCATTATTTTTAGTATCTTTCACAAACCCAGGACATCCTAAAGTGTTTGACAACCAGTAAGGTATTGTTGAGTTGGAATCAATGTAATGTTGGAAACACAGCAACCAGACTGCACTCAGCAAACTCCAATTAGCGACAATGTGAAAATGATTAAATATTCTGCCCAGGATTCTCTGATCCCGTGCCGGGTCAGAGAATCGCTGGGGGGGGGGGGGGGGGGGGGGAGGAGATGTGAGAATCTCGCCACACCGGGCCGCCTAATTCTCTGGCGACAGGAGAATTGGCGCCAATCGTGCCCGCGGGGTTGTCGCACCGCCGGTCGGGGTCTGTTGAAAGCGGTTCCCCCCCCGGCGATTCTATGGGCCGAGTGCCCGCCGAGTTCGGATGAGTTCCACCGGCGTGGGTTACGTCTGGTCCTACCCAGCAGGACCTTGGAGTTCTGGCTGCGGGGGCCGTACTGGTAGGGAGGAGGGGGTGGTGGGGGCGAGGGGATCTGACTCCAGTGGGAGGCCTCCACGGTAGCTAGGCCCACGATCAGGGCCTACCGATGGGCGGGTGGGGTAATTCCAGTGGGGGCCTAAATTCCTCCGCACCGGGCCTCTGTAGGGCACCGCAATATTGCCCGGGGGCTGGCGAGGACACGGAAACCCACGCACATGCATGGATCCGCGCCGGCCGTGGCATGCCGGCTTTCGAGTGCCGGAGCAGCGGACACCACTCCAGCCCCATACTAGCCCCCTTGGAAGGGGTGAATGCCTGGAGGTCCGTTGACGCCGGAGTCGCTCGTGCCAGTTTTGACGCTGGCGTCAACACTTGGCCACGATTTCAGAGAATCCCAGCCTCAGTTCTTAGTTTGCACATTCTCCCTGTGTCTGCATGGGTTTAGACCCACAACCCAAAGATGTGCTGCTGAGGTGAATTGGCCACACTAAATTGCCCCTTAATTGGAAATAAATAATTGGGTACTCTAAATTTTTTTTTAAAATATGTTCTGTTCTTTTTGTGATGCTGATTGAGGGAAAAGTATTGGCAAGACACTGGGCTAACTACCCTGCCCTTCTATAAAATCATGCCACAGGATCTTTTGCATTCATTTGAGAGGGCTGATGGTTTAACGTCTCATCCAAAGGATGGCAACTTCAATAGTGCAACCCTCCCTCAATACTGTTGGTGATAGTCTCCTCATTATTTGATTATGTCTATGCTGTCAGTGACTTCACCATCTCCTGTGGATCCTTCCCTGACTAAAGAGTTCAATGTGAGGTCAGCATGGACGTTCATAGGACTGGCAATTCATGCTGGTGGGAGCTTCTGCAGCTGCTCGACCTTTGACCTTCCTCTAGGAATGTTGAATGCTGAGGGTCTGGTGTAGATGGTCCCCGAGACTTGCAAAACGTAATTTCAGAGCTTGCCTCCACACAGGCCGGTCGCCTGCAGTGTTTTCCCAGGGCAGATGGTCAGCAAAGCAGAGGTTTGTTCGGCTCTTTTTTTCGGGTGTTGTTCTTACTGACCAATTTTATGTTACTGACCACCCTGAGACAGTTCCCCATGGAAGATCTACTTGGAGATTCTTTATTCACCCCTGTGGGAAACATGGCCTGCCCATCAAAGATGAATTTTCTGTTGGGCCCAGCATGATGGAGGACCATGTTGTTCGCGATTTTTCCTGCCATTGAATTCTCATGAAGGACTTCAGACAGCTTCAAAGTGGAGCTTATAACAGACCCAGGACTCTACATCATAAAGCAAAGTGACAGGACAATGACCTGGTGGAGTTTGATTTAGTCTTCAGACAGTACTGGAATGTCAACTATTATTATGCTGAAGTACCCGGAGTGGGACTTGAACCCACAATATTTGAGTGAGAGGCAATAGGCGTCAACATATCAAGCAAATCACACCTTTGATCCGTTGCTAGGGCTGTCTGGGCCATACTGCTGGCCTAATTGACACATTGTCAGTTACTGGTTGTTATCAGTCTATTTATGAATGTTTAGACTGTTGCCGTCTTCTGCTGCATTTAATTTTGTCACAGGATCCAAAAGTTGCGAATATTGTTACGTCCATTAGCCTTCGTTTCCCTTTTAAAACCTACAGCATTTTAAAATCAAAGTTTGAATTCACCTAATCACTACTTTTGGACTTTATCTTCTCTTCCATACTCTTCAGCTTTGATGTCGACATTCATCCTGTATTTAAATACTCAACGGATAGATCAAAGCAATCTTGCCTGGTTACAGTGGCCATTTCATGTGTGGAAAACTGACAATTTATCACGCATCTTGTTCCTCACCAGAATCGTAGGCAGAAATGTTTAGAATGTATGAAAAATTTCCAGATACTTCCCACTCCACTGGCATGGGGCTTTCCAGGGGATCTAAAAAATAATAATTTTAAATGTTTTTTACTTCACATTTAGGCCAAGTAAATAAGGGGCGTGATTTAAAGTGCAAAAAGAGTCCCGTTTTGGGTGTGTATAGAAGGGTATTTCTCCAGATGGTAGTGCCAAGGTGCCAGGGTCCAAGCAGGAGTTCCAGGGTACCACCCTGCCCAGAGCCTGACAACCCAGGGGTCTCTAATGGCTCGGAACGCCTGGTCCACATTTGTGGGGACCAATGCACCCTGGCGAGGTCTCTCAGGCATGGCCGTTAATTCCAGTGCCTCAGGAGAATCTGCCATAGACATATTTAAATAAGCCTAATGGCTCATTTAAATATGTTAATCTGGGTCACGGCCAGTGGGGACGAGATCCAAACCGTGACGTCTCGTGGGATCTTGTTAGATCTCGCGAGGCGTTCCAAATGCCGCAGAAACGGCCTCACCGCGTCATCGAATCAGGTGCAACAAATCCATCACATTGTACCCAGGATCATTATTTTACCTGCAAAGTACGTCTTGTGACCAGCCTCCGAGGCAATCTTCCCCAGACTACATTGTGAGTTCACAATGGGAAATGTCCTTATCCAAATTTTTGAGTTCCAATAAATCCTCAACCACTCAAAACCTTATCCAATACAGAGACACACTCCTGTTCAAACCTCCCCAGTCCACAGAGACACTCTCCTGTAATTCCAGACTCTCCAATTCATTGAAACACTCTCCGATTCACAGAGGCACTCTCTTGTAATTCCAGACCCCCGATTCACAGAGGTACTCTCCAATTCACAGAGGCACTCTCTGATTCACAGAGGCACTTTCGGATTCACAGAGGCACTTTCGGATTCATAGAGACATTCTCCTGTATTTCCAACCTCTGCAATTCACAGAAACACTCTCCTGTTCGAACTTTCCCAATTCACAGAAATACTCTCTCATTCTAATATCCCCAATTTACAGAGAAACTGTCCCCTTCTAACCTTCCCAATTCACAGAGACACTGTCCCGTTCTAACTTTCCCAATTCACAGAGCCACTCTCTCGTTCTAACTTTCCTGATTCACAGAGACACTCCCGTTCTAACTTTCCCAATTCACAGAGCCGCTCTCCCATTCTAACTTTCCCAATTCACAGAGCCGCTCTCCAATTCTAACTTTCCCAATTCACAGAGACACTGTCCCATTCTAATTTTCCCAATTCACAGAGCCGCGCTCTCTTTCTAACTTTCCCAATTCACTGAGACACTCTCCTGTTCTATTTCCACCAATTCACAGACACAGCTTAGTAGTTGTAGTAGTGTGGCTAGGGGCTGGTTTAGCTCACTCGGCTAAATCGCTGGCTTTTAAAGCAGACCAAGCAGGCCAGCAGCACAGTTCGATTCCCGTACCAGCCTCCCCGGACAGGCGCCGGAATGTGGCGACTAGGGGCTTTTCACAGTAACTTCATTGAAGCCTACTCGTGACAATAAGCGATTTTCATTTTTTTCATTTCATATTACCGGAGAACCAAGCTGCCATTGGTACAGCAGCCTCACTGCCCATTGGCCCAGGCAAGTCATGTGCGTCTCTGCCAATTGGTTGTGGCTGGCCATGTGGCTCCCCACCGATTGGCTAAGAGGTTGGTTGCTCCGCCTACAAGGTGGGGTATACGAGCTCGTGCTGGCTGGCAGTTGGCCTTTCTCTGTATGACCACTGCCGGGCTCACATCTAGCGTATTAAAGCCTGTTGTTTGGAACTTCACTACAACTCGAGTCCAGTTGATGGTGCATCATTAGTTCTGAGCTTTTCATTCTCAGAAGATACTGTATGCTGCAGGTGGAAATTCCTGATTTATAATAAATCCATTCTGCAGCACAGTTTTCTATCCAGAAGTAAAACTGCAGGAACCATGGGTTGGATTTTACTCGGCACTGCAGTCTGGGAGTAGTGACCATTGCTGAGACCGCAATGCCACGGAGCTCAGGTAAGTCTGGGGTCAAGGGTCTCTGTGAGGGCATTGGTGATGGTAGGGGCCCTGTTTAAGTGGCTGTAGGAAGTGAGATTTAAAGACGGGATGCCCTTGAAGCCGGAATAGGGGCATTCAGTGTCTCTGATGAGCCCAGGGGCTGCAGATGATTTCCTTCTCCCGGCCTGACACCAGCCCGTGTAACTAAAGCTGCCCGGCTTCCTGCATGTTGTGGTACAGCCTCCCCACCACTCCGCCATGGGTAAAATACTGGTGGTAGCAGGTGGCGGCACGATGAGGCCCTTAAGTGGCCACTGAATTGTGTCATTTTATATTTGGTTCACTTGGAGTGGTTATCCTAATGAATGGCTGCTTTTGAAATAATGAAAATGTGGACACAATGAACGCTTTAAAACCAAATGACATTGCCAATGTACAAATGTCAGTGTGCCCTTTACTTATCCATCTCACTACCTTTTATCTTCCAACTTCATTATTTACCTACATACTGGGCAGTGATTGACATCAGTGAGGAACAGCTGCAGAAAATCATTGTGTTGAAGAAAAGTTCTTAATTTTATATGCAATTTAATATCCAGCTGACTACTGGAGAAGAAAAAGGTCAAATATCTGACAGCTGAGCGGTAAATATGAGCCTTTTCAGATGGTGATTATGATTCCTGTATTATGAAGTTATTTATGTATCCAGCAGGGGGAGATTACATCTGGAGGGAAGCCAGCATGAATTTGGTGAACAACTGGCCAAGATAGAAATAGCAAGTAAACAAATGAACACAGGAATCATAACCTTCTAAAAGGAATATCATTTATTTTGTTTTATTCATATGCAGTTTCTCATTCACAGGGAGCGAAAGAGTTGCTTCACTCTTGGTCGCCAAGCAGTGTCCCATCCTCAGTCATTCGGTGGGAAGAAAGGCTCTGATTTCCTCTGGGCCTGCTAATAGTCTCATGGGAATTAGGGACATCTCTGCAATTTGCTGGGTCGTTGGAAGCCTATCGGTGGTGACCTTATATAAGGGGGAAAAGTGCCCATGTACTTTTCTAGTTGAGTTTTAAATCTACATTTGATTTCTGGCACTGTGATTGGACTACTCACCCTGGTTGTCGAGAAGTGACGTGGCTTTGCTTACAACGGCCTACATTTTTGATGGCCTGAAGCATGAATTAATCTGAATAGATCCCTGGTGGAGATCTCCGTGTACTAAAGCACTCTATTTTCCTGAGCCACTGTAAGCTTATCTGGTACTTAATGCTCAGCACAATGAATACTCTTAACTCTGATTTTCACCTGTTATGGAAATCTAATCACATCCATGTAAAATATACAAGCTGGCTAAGTGATTGCTGTTGGTTTTTGTTTAGATTGAATTGATGGTTGAATGATTAAATGGGCTTTGCTGAAAAGATTTGCAGTTTATAGAAATTCTGATCCAGGCATAATCCCGATCCAAGCAGAACATTTCTCGCAAACTAGTTGCGCATTCATCAGAAGTCAGCGTGGTTTATTACATCCGAGAGACGTTTACTTCAAGCCTACTGTAGTACAGAGCAGGTAATTGTTGTCTGTTTTAAAGGATCAAACTCTGATAACAGAGGTGTCCTGTTTAACGAGACTTTCACTGTAATACAGGATTTTTTAAAAGAGGAATCATGCCCTGGTAAAGTAATATCGCTTCAAAGGGAATATGCCTTGATAATATGTCTAGTTAAATTGCCGATTTTGTAAAGAAACTATTTCTTTGTAATGGGACATCTGTTTAAAAGAGATATGCTCTATAATGGAAACACTCATCCAAAGGAGACAATACATTTCTGCTCTGGCTTACTTGGTGTATCAACATGTCCACATTTCCCCTCTTTCTCACATGGGGCTGTGATTTGTGCACTTCCTTTTTGCTGAAAATAATGAGTTGCATTAGTAATATTCAATATATTCTGCTCGTTGGCCAATTTGGGTCATTTAATTGGGAGTTTATCAACAAATTCTGAACACAATGTGCAAAGAGCTCTGACGAAGAGTCATCCAAGCTCGAAACGTAGGCTCTGTTCTCTCTCTACAGATGCTGTCAGACCCGCTGAGGTTTTTCAGCATTTTCTGTTTTTGTTCAGATTTCAGCATCCGCAGTCATTTGCCTTTACAAAATGGCACATTCATCATTAAAGAACAGTCTGGCTGCCTCACCGAGCTGGCTGACGTTAGCTGGGGTAGCATACCAGCCTGTTACAGTTCGTTGTTCCAGCCCTGGAAAATGGAGAACTTTAGCCAGGCCTCCCACTCCTGACCATTATCCACTCACCATTGCTGGAACACTCATCTCTTGGGAACACCTTCAGGAAAAGAAAGGCATGAAGAATATATCAACCTATGTTGGTGAAAAAGTGAAGAATTATTCATGGAAATCAAAGTAACTTTACCCTAACATGGTGTCAAGAAAGTGATCCAACTTTCCTCACGGGTTTGTTTTTTCCTCTCCAGGAAAGGCAGATTTATTTATGACATGTTTCCAAAGCTGAGAGCAGTTTTCCAGCAACACCACATGCAGCCATTTGGTTTAGCACCGTGGGCTAAACAGCTGGCTTGTCATATAGAACCAGCAGCGCGGGTTCAATTCCCGTACCGGCCTCCCCGAACAGGCGTTGGAATGTGACGACTAGGGACTTTTCACAGTAACTTCATTGAAGCCTACTTGTGACAATAAGCGATTATTATTATTTGAGAATTTTGGGATATTACCACCAAGCTAGTTAATGTCAACATGCATGTAATTCAAAAGGGTCTCTGGATGGGGATGAGATCTACTCATTTTATCAGCTGACCCTGCTGGATGTCTGTACATGAATATGAGGAAGTGTTTTCAGACTGGGCCAAGAGGTAAGGGTGTAATGAGGGAACCTGTATAGTTAGCACTGCTCTAAGGACATAACCCAGCAGGTATCTGAGGCAATGAATATGAAGTATTTTTCTGAAGTGAATCTAGTGTTGTAATGCAGGATATGTGGCAGGCAACTGCACACCACAAGCTTCTACACATAGCAACTTGACAATGACCAGATGAGTTTTAGTGATGTCAGTTGGGAGCAGGATATTGGCCAGGAAAGGAAGATGAGGTGTAAGATTTGAGGGATTGCTGTGAGTCCCTCACTGTGAAAGGGATTTACAGACAAATGTGGAGAAGGGTGAAAGGTGCAGGAAGCAAGACATTTGAGACAAGGTTGGTAGATAAGAGTTTAATAAAGAGCATGAGGCAGAATGAGAGGTGAGGCTGTGAGGTTGGGGTGATAAAATGAGACAGCATAATTAAAATAAGGATGAAGGGCAGGAACATGAGATCTAAGGTAAGCTGAAAGGAGAAGCATGAGATTCAGTATGTATTGCATATGAACATAAACAACTGATAAAGAGATATAATACAGCTGACTCGTCGGGCACTAAGCATGCACAATGTAATGCCCTGGGAGAGGCAAAAAAAGACAGGTAACAATATGCCTCCACTGATTTCGGGGAAGTAAAGAACTCCAAGAAATTCATTCTTGATCCCTGAATGAGTATCAGGAGAGCACATTGCCTAATATCTCACCTATCTTTGAGGCACAGTGAGATCATCCTCAGCCAAGATCTTGTCCAGCCCCCTTTTGATTGTTTGCAAAAAATCCGTACTCACTGCATGAGTCAGCAATTTTTCCCCCAAGGTCAATTATCTTCTGCAATAGGAAAAATCTCCCGACGTCTATCTTAGTCCATTGCTGAAGTAAGTTACATGCACATCCCCTGGTTCTGTCTGATAGATCTTATTCACATAGTTTACCACATGCACAGTCTAGATTCTTCTTATTTAAAGTGTCTCCTCCTTATGGTCTAACCCTTGTAGTCTTGAAAAGATCTAAATATCTAAGCCTAGTCATAACAACAAAAGACTTTTATCTGGGTGTCAATCTTCTCAATCTTTCCCAGGGCCTTTTATATCATCCAAGATGAGAGAGAACCAAAGCTCAACACAACACTAAAGAAATTAAGAGGGCATTCAGTAGACCCCATACCACCACTACACTGTGTTGCTCAATGTTATTACAATTTCATAGCTCTTCTCTGAGGCTTTTCCTTGCCTGACTGATACTCTGCAAATACAAAGCTGGAAAAAGAGGTCTTTTCATTCATCCATCTTACTATGGTGCCTTCAAGCCAATCCACATCCAAAAAGCTGCACTGAAAACTCTGCTCATATTTTGACAGCTGTGAGAAATTCCACCGCAGCAGCTGAGACATTCCACAACATTCTAAAAAGGACACAGAATACTCTTTTTTTTAAAAAAGTAAATTTGCCTGATCTTCCAGTGCTGTGAGGTTAGTTTGGAGTCGTCAGGACTCTTTTCATTGGAGAGAAGAAGGCTCAGAGGAGACTTGATAGAGATGTTCAAAATCATGAGGGAGCTGGATTGAGTACATGGGGAGAAATCATTCCCGCTCATAAAAGGATCAAGAATGAAAGGGTACAGATTAAAAGTGATTTGCATAAAAAGGAAATGAGGGAAAAAACAGTTTCACTCAACGAGGGGTTTGGGACTGGAATTAACTGCCTGGAAGTGTGGTGGCAAAGGTTCAGTTGAGACATTCAAGGGTGCATTAGTCGATTATTTGAATAGAAACAATGTGCAGGGGAAGGCAAAAAGTCAGAGGAATGGCACTCGGTCATGATGCTCATTTGGAGAACCAGTGCAGACATGATGGGCCAAATGGCTTCTTTCTGTGCCGTCACAATTTTGTGATTCCATGATTCTGTTGACAGATCCTCAAAAGAATTCAATGATCCAGATCTACATCTTTGCCAAAAACGAATCGGTTGTTCCTTGGTGTAATAGCAAAGTATTATTTAAATGGTGATAGATTGGGAAATGTTGATGCCCTTGTATACCAGTCACTGAAAGCAAGCATGCAGATACAGCAAGCAGTTAGGAAGGCACATGTTATGTTTGCCTTCATTACAAGAGGACTTGAGTACAGGAGAAAGGATGTCTTACTGCAGCTGTACAGATCCTTGGTGGGACCACACGTGGAGTATTGACCCCCTTATCCAAGAACGGATATACTTTCCTTCGAGGGAGTACAGCAAAGGTTCAGTAGACTGATACCCAAGATGACAGGGCTGTCATATGAGGAGAAATTGTGTCAATTGGCCTGTGTTCACTGGAATTTATAAGAATGAGAGGAGATCTAATTGAAACATATAAAATTCTGACAGGGTTGGACAGACAGGCTGCAGGGATGCTGGGCATGATTCAGCGGCCTCATTGCACCTGCCTTGGGTGTCGGGTTCAGGCCATTGAGTCTCGCCATGATCATATCGAATGAAGAAACAGACTTGAACGGCCAAATGACCTACTTCTGCTCCTATTGTCTATGTTCTCTGGGCCTATCTGTGTACTAACTTTCATTTTAATCTGTCCATAGAATTCCTACAGTGCAGAAGGAGGCCATTTGGCCCATTGAGTCTCCACTAGCCCTCCGAAAGAGCAGCCTAACTCAGCCCAATCCCCACCCTATCCCCATAACCCCTAGCAGTGGCCAATCCACACAAACTGGTTTTGGGCGCACTTCGCTGGGTATTTCTCCTGGGCTGCAGTTCAGAGATCTTTAGACTGTGAGGAAACTGGAGCACCCAGAGGAAACCCACACAGACAATGGGAGAATATGCAAACTTCACACAGTCACCCAAGGCCAGAATTGAAACTGGGTTCCTGGCACTGTGAGGCAGCAGTGCTGACCACTGTGTCACCGTTCTGCCCAGGACAGGCAAACAAGTAAAAAGACAAATAGGCAAAAATATTAAATCTGCCCACCACCAGGGGTGAAGGTAATTAAACCTAACCAAGGCCTTGAACATACTCTGAGGTGCTTTTTGTTTATATTGCTGCAATGCATCCAGAAACTCTGTTTACTTTTGTTGTAGCAACTCCGCACTGTCAGGATGCTTTAGAGACTCATGCACGATATGAGGCCTAGGACCCTTTTCCTCACAGTGGACTTTAGTTCAGAATCCTGAACGACATTGGTGTCTGAACATATACACCACAATGCAGTGTTCAGAGAATATCCCTCTTGAAATAACTTGCAAACATCAGTGCCTTTATATGTTAGATTGAGATAGATATACATCCCTCCTGTTGACCAACATTAAATAGATTTCATAACTATCAGAAATAAAATCTGTGCAATATCCTCCTTTATTGTAAAATGGCTAAAAAAAACGTTATCTGGTTTTGTTCAGAAAATTCAATTTTACTGTTGTGCCGTATTTTTCACTGTCACTGGAACATTTGGTTAATCATTACAGATTTGTTGAAGGTGTCGCTATTCTTTAATTTCATAAAGTTGCTACGCCTGGGTGCTGAAGAATATTATCATTTTAAATTTTATATTGTGTGCATGTATATTTTCCCAGATATTGTATTGAGACTGCTGAGGCCATGGAAGGTTACAAGTGTGTGTATTCCTTATCGATATTTCTTGCGTCTGTGGAACCGAAATACAATTAAATGTGCAGGCCTACATTACAGTCACTTTTTGTTCGTCTGCTTCCTTTTATCAAGAGGGAGAATGAAGTCGTTTTTAACAATGGCGTTGATAACAATAGTGCAAGTTTTATTGCCTTCAGTGTAAAATGGGCTAAAGATTCCTGTGAGAATTAGCCAGGAGCTGAGCAGAATGATTAATGAAAGGTAGGACGTGAGCTTCCATTCATATTGGCCATGGCTGATATATTAATAGAGTTGTAGGGTATTCAGTGAATAACGAATGCATGCTGACCACAAAGGTTTCATGTGCGATCCCCGGTCTGTATTGAAGGAGTCAATTTTAGCCGGGATCAGGGTGGGGTTGCCACACCTGACCTTTGTACGCCATAGCAAAGGGGGAGTAAAGGTCTGCTTGGATTCTCACTTCTGATCTGCATCGACCCTGGGCCAAAGAACATTAGTGTGCACGGTGGGTCAGGCTTAAGCTGTGGGGTGATGTCCTTCATGGGTAAATGACCTGCAAGCAATCATTGTCCAGGATATCTCAAGAATAAAATTCATTTGACCAAGTTGTCCATGCAGAGTTTGCCTTAAGGGAAGAGATGGAGGAAGATTAGTGGGACAAATTGGAAAGACAAACCTTGCTTTCCAGCCTTTACATAGAGCAGTCCTCTTAGAATTTAGGTGAAAGGAAAGAATGAGGGAGGTGAGGAATCCAATACTTCAGAAGTATCTGGAGAGAATGAATTCAGGAAGGAAAGATTACTTTCCTTTGTTATTTTCAACAAAGATTTTGAAGCATTTAGAAGCAGCTTGTTTCCAAATTCATTAATTAATAGGAAAATATTGGTGAGGCTTGATTACAATACAGCAAGAATACAGCTAGATTTTAAATAAAGAAAATGTTTTGCAACAATATGCCAACAAAGAAGTATTCTCTGGAAACCTACTAATCAAGCCCGAACAAAGTATTTTGTGGACTACAGAACCTGGATGTAGGGGACATGTATAAAAGATATTGGGAGGCCAGTGGATTCAAGGCAGTAACTACAGTGGCCAACATTTCCAGTGATGCCTTTACCTTGTAAACAAATAAAAAAAGGCTGAACAAAGAGCTTCACAAGATGTATTGGGACATGACGGCAAAAACAAGAAGAAGCTGTTATTTCTTTAGCTGAATCCTCTCTCTTCATCACATATTCATTCATGTGTACTCTGCCTGAAGGCAGGGCCTTTGGCTCATTGTCTGCTGATGCTCCATCCCAACCTGCTTTCTTGGCAGTCTTTGCCATTGCCTTCCACTCTCAGGGACAGTGTGAGGAGGCAGATCTCAATACTACCTCAGCTAGAACAGGAACTGAACCAACGATGTTGGCATTATTCTGAACCACATACTCGCCAAATGGGCCAACCGGCCTCCTCATCACATATTAGCTTGTGAATTGTTTTGAAAGTAACCCTACAGAGATCGAGCAGCTGAGCTATTTATAATCAAAACACGTGACTTTGAAAAAAATGCCAACCAAAGGAATCAGATTTCAGAGGCAGCAGTTTGGGTGGTTTGGGGGGTGGGGGGAGGGGATTCATTTAACTTTAAATGTTTTGCTGGGTTTGGCCCTCATTGTTTCTTCAATATATGCAAAACTTTGAGGGCAGGATTTTCAATGCAGGGTCAAGTACATGAAGGGGGTGATTCTCCGAGCCCCACGCTGGGCCGGAGAATCGCCACAACCGCGCCACGACGCCCCGACGCCGGCGCATGATTCTCCAAGGTGCGGAGAATCGGGGCCATTTGCGCCGGCATTTTAACGTGGCGCCGGCTGCGGGCTGCTGGAATTGGCGGTGCCGCCGATTCTCCAGCCCGGATGGGCTGAGCGGATACGACGGAGTCCTGCCGGAGCCGTTCACCCCTGGTCGCTGCCGGCGGGAACTCTGCGCGAAGCGATCCTCCACCGGGGGGGGCCTCCGATGGGGTCTGACCCGCGATCAGGGCCCACCGATCGGCAGGCCAGCCTCTTTCCCGCCCCCCCCCCCCCCCCCCCCCCCCCGCCCCCGGGCCTACATTTCTGCGTGGCCGGTCCCTGAACACCGACGCCATGTTGAGTAGGGGCCGGTGCGCAGAAGAAGTCCCCCACGTATGTGCAGGTTGGCGCGGTGCCCATTTGGCGCTGGGAAAGGAGGCTTGAGTGGCGTGGACCACTCCAGCACCATGCTGGCCCCCTGTGGGGGACAGAATCAGTCGTACCCGGGCCCGGTTCACGCCGTCGTGAAACGCGATGGCGTTCACGACGGCGTAAACACTTGGTCTCCATTTTGGAGAATCGCCCTCCATACCTGTATGTATTCTGGGTCCCAACCCTTTGCCACAACTGTGTCATTCACGTGATATTAATTTGATGTTTCTTTTCTTCTTTCATGGGATATGGACATTGGTGGAAGGCTTGCATTTATTGCCCATCCCTTTTAAATGTCTTAATTGGGCAGGAAGCCAGCTCAGTGCACAATTAGGGGCATAAGCACCACCAGAAGGCTGGTACTGCCTGCCTTCCACCTGTGGCAAAGGCTGGAGGCAGCCATGTTAGGGCCTGCTATTGTGGATGCCAGATAGAGCAGGCAAGTCCTCAGAGGACCAACAACCTAAAGGCAAGAGAGAGAGTACGAATGGGCAAAACTAAGGTGCTGCACAGGTTCCAGTGCATAATACCAGACGGCCCTGTGAATTTATACATTAAAAAAAGTGCATTGCATTGCGGTGGACCAAACAGCTGTGCACTAGCATGCACCAGGCTGTTTAGATTTGTCAAAACCGCCATTAAAAAGTGCTGTGCTGACTCCCTGGCCCATTAATAAGCTCCTAAAAGAGTTTAATGGGCCGTGATTTGGAGGCAAGTTGGTTTCCTATTCCCTCCCCCCTACCAGCTTTTTGAAAATTGGAGACTTTCCTCGAGGCGTGAGGATCCAGAGCTGACTTGTGGGAATGCAATTTTAAAATTGTGCCCACACCAGGTCCTGACCCCTCTGGCATTTGAAAACGCAGCCCTGAGTGTCTCTCAGTGAAATGGCGAATTCTTGTAGTGTTTAGACCCTTAACAGTGTGCGTGGAATGTGCCCAAGGCAATTCATTGACAGCGTCTTTGCACTGTATGAGAGCTACAAACTACATAAAACAGAATGCCTTTGTTTAAAGTATCTGCCATATTATGTGACAGGTAATGTGCACAACACCAACATATTTAATGCTGCAACTTATTCTGTGTAAATAAATAAATTAGAGCAAAGTTATGATTCTAAATCTGCAAGGTCTGCTAGTTAGAGTGACCTTTTCGCATTCCATGCTTACATTCTCACTTGCAGTTTATTGTAAGAATCAAATCAAATATTTTGCTTCTTTCAATGTGTCACCGAAAGTATTTTATATATTTTTTTAAATCAGCAATATGCAGTTCAGCATGATGGCACTCACAAGAGCATCAAGGACTTGCACGTTCTTCCTGTGAAAGAACGGGTTAGAGTAGCAGTCCTCTTGAATGCAGGAGAAGAATTTAATATTGCATTGTTGGAGCTAAGGAGGACAGCATCGGGGAAAATTATGTGAACAGTGAACCGCGGTAATATCAATAGAGAGGAGATTTTAATGGACAAGGGAAAATTAGAAGCACATTGATTGATGGTGCAATAGGTAACTATTCTAAAATTATGCCCTTTACATAATCATCTATTTCAAATTCTATAACTCTTCATATAAAAGAGCTCAAATTGTTTACTTTTGTCAGAACAGTTAAATTTTCTTGTCTGAATTTCTTGTGCTGAATTAGATTGTTTTCATGAACTGCAGCTACTAAAGGAACAAGAGAATACGGCATTATTATATATCAGATGTCAAAGTTGTTCCCTACATGTGCACAGGGACTAGGAGGGAAAGGACTACAAGAGATGCTTAGCGTTGGACTGCAGATATTTGAGTGCATCAGCATACTTCAATATTCTTTTGAAGGGGTTTAAGGAATTCTATCTTATATAAGCAGAGGCTTTATATGACAATGTGAGTTGTTATCATCATGATATTTGTGTGACAGACAGGCATGCACATAGTAACCCCCTTTAATCCCCTTCTTGAGGATTTGCAAGCACCAAAGCCGGTTTAATAATATTCATGGGTTTTAGGTAAATATTCTCTAAGTCTGGCTGTCAGACACTTATCCACATTTTTCTTCCAACGACCGTTTACAATTGCGAAAGAGCAAATAGCTTCGGAAGATGTGGATCAGTGCCTGAGACATGAATTAAACCGTTTGGAACTGTTCTCTGTGTTGTATTGTGTTATTTTGCCACATAACAGCTTCAGAAATTATCCTTTATCCTAAATGATATGGATTTTGGATGCTCATTAAGATGAAGGATGACAGTACTGTCAGTCCAATCAGCAGCCACTTCATGTCCACTTTATTGCCATGACAATGCAAGCCCACACCCAACCCCCACTCCTTGAAATGGATTTGAAAGGCGATCACTAACCAGTTTTAAAAAGAGATAAATCTCAATATTATAATCACTAACTAAATCCCTTACAAAGTGTTCTGAATCATTGGTTGCTATGTTATGGAGAAATATAAAGTTTATTAATATTCAATGTTTCCATCAAGGAAGGGGAGGATTAGCATTGATTCAGCTCTCTGGAGGATATCCTGGGTAGGGTGACAACACTGTGCCCTGCAGTTATGTTATACAATTCTTCATAAGCGTTTTATTTTATTTATGACAAAACAATAGAATCATGTGTAGAAAGGGCCAACCTCTCACTTACATAACAAAAAATTAAATATAGAATGTCTCATAGTTGTTGGATCTGTTCATCTACAAGTACAGGAAAGAGAGAAAAGAACCAAAGTTCTTTTTTGTTTAATAATGACAGTCCATTATGAGATATAAACTTCAGTACCATGTGAAATTATGTCTGCTTCTGCTTTGGTTTTGTAAGCATCACAGACCAACATCCATATTCCATCAACATTTATATGTTTAACACTAGCTAAGCCAGTTCTGACCTGCTGATATATTAGTCCTGATAATGAAAACGTTATAAATGGATATAACCTTTAGATGGGTCCTGAAGATCACCTCTGAAATATTGTTATGGAGTAAAGAGGAGGATAATGGTAGTGATGGAAGAATAAGAACCATACGAAATAGGGCCGTTCAAAACTATCATGACTGATTGTCTCCCTCAGTTCTACTTTCATGTCTGCTTCCCACATCATTAAATATATCCAGCAATGGAGCATCCACAACCCACTGGATACAAAATTCCAAAGATTGACAACCCTCTGAGTAAAGAAATTTATCCTCACCCCATCCTAATTTCTTAGCCCCATGTCCTAAGACTGTGCCCCTATGTTTTTAATTCCAAGTCAGTAGAAACAATCTCTGTGTGTCTACAATGTCAAGCCAATGCAGAACCTTGTATGCTGCAATGAGATCACCACTCATTCCTGTAAACTCTGGAGTATAGGCCCAATTTATTCAGCCGCCCATCATAATTTCTCAAGCCGCCTTCTGTACCCAGGAACCATGTCAGTGATCAATATTCAGGGGTCATTGCTGTCAGGGCCAAGAGATCCAAAATGACGTGTTGCCTCCTTGTTGCCAGGGTAAAATATGTTATCATAGAATCCCGACAGTGCAGAAGGAGGCCATTGGCCCATCGAGTCTACACCGACCCTCCGAAAGAGCACCCCATTTTGGCCCACGGCCCCACCCCATCCTAGTCACCCCATCCTAGTCACCCCATCTAACCTATTGGACACTAAAGGACAATTTAGTATGGCCAATCCACCTAACCTGCACATCTTTGGACTGTGGGAGGAAACTGGAGCACACGGAGGAAACCCATGCAGACACAGGCTGAACGTACAAACTCCACACAGTCACCCAAGGCTGGATTTGAACCCGGATCCCTGGAGCTGTGAGGCAGCAGTGCTAAACACTGTGCCACCGTGCCAACCCGAAAACATTCCTGGAAAGTGGGAGCGAAAAATCCAAAATTGGGATTTGTATTAGAACCAATAGCCTGGATAGGAAGTTTAGATTTTCTTCATTCATTCACAGGTTGTGGGCATCGTTGCCTAGGCCAGCATTTGTTGCCCATCCCTAATTGCCCTTGGATGGCAGGTATTTTTATGTGATTAGGTACTGGACGAACAGTAACAGCGCCTGGATGGTGATCCCGAGAATGTTTCCTTTTCCACAGACTGAATGGGTTAAGAGAAGGAAGATTAGGACATTGCAAAGGCCAAGGTATGGCTGCAGAGCTGGTGCAGTAGGGAGTTCATATTGTTGGGAAATCAGACAAATTTCTGGAACAAGAAAGGCTTTCTCAAAGGAATGGCCTTCACCTGAATTAAAAAGAATCCCATGTCCTTACGGAAAGAGTAAATAGGGGATTGGGGAATAATTTAAATTGACGTGACACAGTGTGATGGCAAAGTCAAGGTTTGGGACCAGATGGGGAGAGCATGATTAAGACTGCTTTAAAATTGTATAACCATGCTTAGTTCGAATAAATAGCGAGAAAATACATGACAGGAGCTAATAATACATGGTAGTGAGAAATAAGAATGATTTGGAGGAGGTGAAATATATATCAAAAAATTAAATGCAAAATAAAGAAAAGAATTAGGGTTGAAGTTTGCACAAGTATGTCTGTGAATGCACGAAGAATTAACAAAAAAACAAAATCGAAGAGTTCAAAGCATGAGTATGGAAGAATCTGTTGCAACAGCCATAGGCATAATTTAAGCTTGAAGTGGGTTAAGAATGTAATATTCTTGGTTAAAGCTGAAAAGAGACTGCGCAACAAAATGGAGGTGAGTTGACAGTATTAGTAAATTACTTTATCACAGCATATTGCCTGTCCTCCAACGCCTATAAGATAGAATCCGTCTGGACAGAGCTAAGAAAAAGGGAAGAAGATGGTACAATTGATGGTGTCACTAACAGAGAACTACTGTTAAAAAAAATTATGTCGCCAGTTTGGGGATCACTTTGCAGAGCGCATCCAGAACAATGTCCTAGCTCACTAATAAGGCAAGACACATTGCTTGATTTAGATTGTGAAAATTAAACGGAGCAAGGAACTGAATTCATAGAATTATAGAACTTACAGTGCAGAAGAAGGCCATTCGGCCCATCGAGTCTGCACCGGCCCTTGGAAAGAGCACTCTACCTAAGCCCACTCCTCCATCCTATCCCCGTAACCAAGTAACCCCACCTAAGCTTTTTGGACACTAAGGGCAATTTAGCATGGCCAATCCACCTAACCTGCACAAAGACTGTGGGAGGAAACCGGAGCACCCGGAGGAAACCCACGCAGACACAGGTAGAACATGCAAATTCCGCACAGACAGTGACCCAAACCGGGAATTGAACCTGGGACCCTGGAGCTTTGAAGCAACTGTGCTAACCACTGTGCTACTGTGCCACTCTTAGAACTTAGAACAGTACAGCACAGAACAGGCCCTTCGGCCCTCGATGTTGTGCCGAGCAATGATCACCCCACTCAAACCCACGTATCCACCCTATACCCGTAACCCAACAACCCCCCCCCCCTTAACCTTACTTTTTAAGGACACTACGGGCAATTTATCATGGCCAATCCACCTAACCCGCACATCTTTGGACTGTGGGAGGAAACCGGAGCACCCGGAGGAAACCCACGCACACACGGGGAGGACGTGCAGACTCCGCACAGACAGTGACCCAGCCGGGAATCGAACCTGGGACCCTGGAGCTGTGAAGCATTTATGCTAACCACCATGCTACCGTGCTGCCCTCTAAGTGTAGAAAATTGTGAAATAGCCATCAGAAGACAGCTGGATTAAGTGTAAGAGCAGAAAATCATAATAACATGTCAACTAACCGTGTTGGCCTGGAAAAATGCTCAGTTTAGTAAAGTAAAACTGTATCTGACCAAAACAAACTTAGCATAAAGATTAAAAAGCTGGTGGACAGATCAACAGTGGGAAATCTGCAACCAAGAAATACAGATCACTTGGATTTTGGGCAATATATCTCCCCTGATTTTCACAGTTTCATCAGGTTGTAGAATCATAGAATCCCACCAGTGTAGAAGGAGGCCATTTGGCCCATCGAGACTGCACTGACCCCCTCTAGGGTAGAGCACCCTACCCACTCCCCCGCCCTATTCGCATAACCCCATCTAACCTACACATCCTTGGACACTAAATGGCAATTTAACAGTTCAGGTCATGTGCTATTGGGCCCTCCCCACCACCCTCCTTTCCTCTCTCTCCCCACCTCACTCCTTTCCTTTCCCTTCTGTTGGTATAGAGGCGAGGGTACCTGGGCCGGGATTCTCCAAAATTCCGGCCAAGTGTTGATGCTGGTGTAAGCACCCAGGTGGTGTATGCCAATGTCAACGGGCCTCCCGGCCCAACAGTTCATTGGTCTTCAGGGGGCTAGCAGGGCTGCGTGCTGCTCCGGTGCCCAAAGCAACATGTTGGGGACCTTACAATGGGCTGCATGGAAGGAGGTAGATCCCCTCCAGATCGCAGCCGCCCGCTGATCGGAAGCCCCCAATTGTGGGACTGGACCCCGTGGAGCCCCCCCCCCCCCACCCCCCACTCCCCGATCCCAGAGTCAGATTTCCTTCCCCCCCAAACCAGGACGTCCACCGTGGCCGCGGGTCCAGTTCCTGCCGGGTGGTACGAGGTTGGAAGCACGCCGACAGGACTCGGCGGGAGTTCGACCCGTCGTCCGTGGAGAATCGTCGCAGGGGCCTACTTCAGCGACCCCCAACTAGCACCATGGCGACCGCGCAGGTGCAATTGTTGCCGATTCTCCGGTCGCCAGCGAATCGTGTCCTGGCGTCGGAGCGGCAGGGCGGGAATTTCCCACGCCCAAGGCGATTCTCCGATCCGGGGCGGACTTGGAGAATCCCGCCCCTGGTCTCTCCAGAGCACATTTTAGTGCTTGTACTGTTTGTGTTTTGTACAACTGTGTTGTGAACTGTTTTAATTATCAGAGTATCTGTCCCCCACTTCCCGTACGTTGGTACTGAGGGGAGGGTACCCTGTTTCTCCAACACAAAATTAGTGTTTGTACCGTTTAGCCTTGAATATATTTTTTACTGTTTTAATAAAAAGATATGGTCCATCCATAACCTGTAGACCCGTGGACTGTGGGAGGAAACCTCAGCACCCGTAGGAAGCCCATGCAGACACAGGAAGAAAGTGCAAACTCCACACAGACAGTCACCCAAGGTCGGAATTTGAACTGAGGTGCTGTGAGGCAGCAGTGCTAACCACTGTGCCGCCCTATTCAGTTATTTTAAAAATCCAATTTGCAATTTTACTGATATGGTGTAAATGCAATGCCTTAAGGCGAGGTGTTAGATATCAGGCTTAATCTTTTAGGTATCGCCAGGCCAAGATTGGCAGTGGGCGAAAACAAAAATAACCCTGCTGCTAGAGTGCTAATTCTTGTGCTCTGTCCTATACCAGCCCTTTTCCTGATTAAAGTGATTAGGGGCCGCAACAGACTGATTAAATGTGAACAAGTGGGAATTTGCAGTTAAACTTCAGGTGGGACCATTATGAGGCATTTTTACCAGCAGCAAGCCATGGGGCCAGCACTCCAGGCAGGCCTAGATGCCTTCCCAGCCTGCCTGAATGCTGCAGCAACCACAGGCTTCTAGTTGAGAGGTTTCCTTCATCCTCCACAATGCTGGGCTGACTGAAAATTCTGTTTAGTTAAATTTAAAAAAGGAGAGAGAAGCCACCTCCAGTTTGAAATGCATAACTTTCTTACATACTTTCCATTGTCACCTGCTGCTTCTTTCAAACTGAAAAACTCTGATTGTCCCTCCAGTTTCAAGCATCTGTCCATCATGCTTAATTGGATACAATCTGCCCGTTAATTGGCCGCCCCAGGGAAACTACAGTGAGTGACTGTTCCCCGCATAGTATGGGTTTCTGACCCTCATTTCAGCCTGATGGTGTGGTTCAGAAACCTGCAGGGAAGATCTTATCCTAGCCTGAAATGCACAGATTGTTTTCAGCATTGCTAACTTGTGTTTTTGCCTTTCGTAAATATCAGATCAGCCCACATATTGGATACAAATCATTTTACAGCTTCTGTTCTTGTCTGTTTTTACAGTAGAACACTGTATCAGGAGCTCACTGCTTGTGGGTAGTTTTAACATTTGGCGATGGTGTAAATGGCTAAGATTGGACCGACCTTCCACCTCCACCTTTCTTAATTTACATTTAATTCTTTTTGCCTTAATTGGCCATGTTAGCAGAATTTACTGGCTGGGGAAATACTTGTCTACTTTGGTCACCAACTTGGTTCAGATTTTCCATACTGCATCCAGCCTATCCATCAGTTACCCGCTCTCCCCAGGAACATTCTTTTTCACGCACATGGCCATCCCTAGCCTCACAATTCGCGTGCAGTACAGCTCAGTCCAGCCCTCTCATTGTTCAAGGATGACTGGAGTGGGAAAAAGGTCCATGCGTAAAAACATTAACGGGCCATTACCAAGATCCTTCTCCATGATCAATCAAGTTCCTTGAAATGTCCAATTTACCGCAACCTTCTAGTTATCTGTATCCTTTCACAATATCAAGAATGTACTGTTCTGACCCCTTCCCATGTGTAACGTTAAAATTGTCCAAACTTCCCCCCACTTTTTACCCCCCACATAACTAAGAGATAGACAACCTACATTGGCAGGGCATGCGGGAGATCTTTACATTTGGGTTTCTTTTTCAAATACCCTACTCCTCCCCAGTTTACTCTCAGTTCCAAATAAATCTCAAAGCCTCGGTAGTAAAAATGGTGAGAATATTCCATTTCCCAGCATCAATATTTGTTACATGTGAAGACTATTTTCCCCCAAAACTCAGCAAAGCAAAATAAATTTGATGTAAAAAAATTCAATAACACAAAAATACAAATGGATCTGCCTATCCAAAGAAAATGAATAGTTTGACACTCACCGACTTACCATAACAGTAAATATTGCACTTTCTGCTTCAAGTAATGATGCACAAGCAGGATATATTTTCAAATTAGAAAGCACAGAACAACAACAGTCCTTGCATTTATTTTGCTAGTTATTTATTCATGGCCAGGCTGAGCATTAGTATACTGCTTGAAAACGAAAGCCTTGAACATTGCCGTGCGTGTGACATTTTAAAAGTAAAATTGACCTTATGAAATCTAGAAGCCTTGTATGGACAAGCTTAAATTGTGTTTCTGGAGAGTGGCAAGGAATTGTGGGAATTGACTTTCTACATTAGCCTCTTGCTGCTCAAGTTGCACAACTAGATTAAGCCACATCTCATTCAAGTGCTGCGTCAGACCAGAGCAAAAGGTGGAATTAATTTAATGTTTGTCCCATTTTCCAATCTTCTCTGTATGCATGGTGTGAATTACCAACCGTGCTCATCCCCTGCAGTTCAGCATGACATGGGATTAGTTCCTCTATGAAGATGTTCACTTGCCCTTTCTTTGCAGTCAGCCTTTCTCCAATAAGCAATGACAAAATAGGGATCATGATCCAGAGAAGGGACGTCAGCTTTAACCCTGAGTGATCGTTCCATTGTCTCGCAGATACACGGAGCATTGTACCTTCATTCAAAACACTTAGAACTTTGCACAAATTCAGAGAACAGGGCTATATATATCCTTTGTGCAAGCTCCATTTTAACTTTGATATTACACTATGGCAGATAGTTATTATTTAATATCATATATGTAACATTGCTTGATGTTGGAAGGAAACATAAGATCAAATTAAAACTGATTGAGGAAGTAGATTGGGGAGAAATAATTGCAAATCTGATATACGTTTAGGGTTCCATTTGCAAGATCAATTATGAGGTCACAGTTGGACTCCAGTATAATTGATGCTAAAAATGCATTTTACACCATTATGTTTTCTCCCACTTTCCTCTGCTTCTGTCATTGGGGTACTGCTTCATGCCGGGCACTAGTTCCATGGATATTGCACCACTTCTATCTCACCCAAATAACAGATCGTCAAATGTCAGCCTCATAGTCAAATCTAATCTAGGGCTGGATTCTCCACCTTGCGACACCAAAAACCCGAATTGCAATTGGGCGGAGAATCAGGCGCCTGGCAAAAATCAAGAGTCGCGCCTGATGCCGATTTGGGAGCCATGATCTGGTCACTTTCTGGAGGGGGATATCGAAGTTTGTACCCCGCGCCGGTGGAACATGAAAAACTGGCATTTGCCTGCATTTAAATGAGATTAGCAACATGCTCCGCCCTTCTGCGAAGCTCCGCCCCTCTCAAGCTGAAGCCTCGCGTGCGCAAATTACTACAAGTATTTACAAATGGGGACTGGGCGCCATGGCTGTAGAGGGGAAACGGGTAGCTAAAAATTAAGAAAAAGCAATAGACTTGAGGATTGGGAATAGTTTAAAATTCAGCAAAGGCAGACCAAGAAATTGATTAAGAAGGGGAAAGTATAAGTAAGCTATCGGGGAAAATAAAAACTGACTGTAAAAGATTCTATCGGGATGTAAAGAGAAAAAGATTGATTAAAAACTAATATAGTCCCCTGACATCAGAAATGGGGGAAATTGATAATGGGGAATAAAGAAATGGCTGAGGAACTAAATTCATACTTTCCTTCTGTCTTCACAAAGAAAGACATGAATAATGTTCCCAAAGTTCTGAGAAACACAAGTTTCAGTGAGGAACTGAAGGAAATTATTATTAGTAAAGAAACGATTTTGGGGAAATTAATGGGATTGAAGGCTGATAAATCTCCAGGGCCTGATCTTCATCCCAGAGTACTTAAGGAAGTGGCCCGAGAAATAGTAGATCCATTGGTAGTAATTTTCCAAAATTCTTTGGACTCTGAAATGGTTCCTACAGATTGGAGGGTAGCTAATATAACCCCGCTATTCAAAAAGGGTGGTAGAGAGAAAACACGGAACTATAGCCCAGTGAGCCTGACATTGGTAGTAGGGAAGTTGCTCGAGTCCATTATCAAGGATTTCAAAGCATAGCATTTGGAAAGCAGTGGTATATAATCAGACAAAGTCAGCATGGATTTACGAAAGGGAAATCATGCTTGGCAAATCTGCGAAAATTCTTTGACGATATAAGGAGTAGAGTTGACCAGGGAGAACTGGTGGATGTGGATTATTTAGACTTTCAAAAGGCTTTCGACAAGGTCTCACATAACAAATTACTATGGAAAGTTAAAGCACATGGGATTGCGGGTAGTGTCTTGAGATGGATCAAAATCTAGTTAGCAGACTGGAAGCAAAACGTTGGAATAAATGGGCCTTTCACCGATTGGAAGCCAGTGACTAGTGAAGTACCACAGGGATCTACAGTAGGACCCCAACTGTTCACATTAAATATTAATGATTTAGACGAGGGAACTAAATGTGTTATCTCCAAATTTACAGATGATGCGAAGTTGGGTGGGATGTGCAAGTTAGGTGGTGGAATCAGCCCAGGTAGGGTGCTCTTTCAGATGTTCGGTGCAGACACAATGGGCCAAATGGGCCAATAGAATTGTAAGAATTCTATGATTCTAGGGGCGCGATTCTCCGCCCCCCACGCCGGGTGGGAAAATAGCGGGAGGGCCTCCCAACATTTTTCACGCCCTCCCGCTATTCTCCCCCCCCCCCCCCCCACGCCCGACCCACGCCACGAATGATTCCCCAAGGCCGATGGGCCGAGCGGCCGGCCCTTCATGCTCGTTTCACCACGGCAGCAAACACACCTGCTCACTGCTGTCGTGAAACGGGCCCGTTTGGGGCATCTAGAGGCCCGATTGGTACGGGAGTAGAACGACTGTGCTCGGGAGGGGACAGGCCCGCGATCGGTGCCCACTGAACGTCGGGCCAGCATCCACAACAGACGCACTCTTTCCCCTCCGCCGCCCGGCAAGATCAAGCCGCCACGTCCTGCCGGGCGGCTGAGGAGAAAGACGCCAACTGCGCATGCGCGGGTTGGCGTTGTCCAACCTGCGCATGCGCGGCTGACATCATCGGCCCCGTCAAGCCGGCGTGACGCTTGACGTGCGGCCTTGACGACCGTCATCAAGGCCGCGCCGCCGTGACGCATGGGGCCGCGCTCTTAGCCCTGCCCGGGGGGAAAATCGACCCCGGAAGTGGCCGTGAAGGCTGCCGTGGGTCACGGCCTGCCCCACGGCAGCCTTTACGATTCTCCGCATTTGCGGAGAATCTCGCCCTTGATTCCTGGGAGGGCGGGACTGTCATATAAGGAGAGACCAAGTTGGTTCGGATTATATTCATTGGAATTTAGAAGAGTGAGAGGGGATCACATAGAAACTTCTAAAATTCTAACAGGATTAAACAGGGTAGTTTCAGAAAGAATGTTCCCAATGGTGGGGGAGTCCAGAACTAGGGGTCATAGTTTCAGGATAAGGGGTCAACCTTTTAGCACTGAGGTGAGGAAAAATCTCTTCACCCAGTGAGTGGTGAATCTGTGGAATTCACTACCACTGAAGGTAGTTGAGGCCAAAACGTTGTGTAATTTCAAGAAGGAATTAGATATAGCTCTTGGGGCTAAAGGGATCAAGGGATATGGAGGAAGGCGGGATCAGGGTATTGAACCTGATGATCAGCCACGATCATAATGAATAGCGGAGAAGGCTCGAAGATCTATTTTCTATGAATGTTTCTATGTAACAACACTGAAAAACGATTGAAAACTGTCGAGCTTGCTGGGGAGTGGTTGCCTGTGCCGGGGGCAATGGGGCGAGGGGGGGGAGTGATTTGGTGTCGAGTTTGTGGAATCAGGTTGTGCCCCTAAGGATAGGGGTGACCTAGCTCTGACTGCCATTGTTGCAGTCTGTCTTTTAAACACACACTTTTGGTACTACTTTCAGTCTCTTGGCTGCTCATACTGCTGAATGCTGCCTGTATCCTTTTGGGTTATTTAAGATTCCAGCCAGGTTGCCACTCTGAACACCCTCACACACACCCAGCTGTATCATCAAGAGGATAAACGTGGACAAGCTCAATCAGGAGCCCACCAGGTGTTGACATTCCTCAAATGCACTGCCCCATTGCAGAGGAAGCAAGGGATTAGCAGAGCTCACCCCAACCAGAGGACACCTGCACCATGGCCTTTGGATTCCTCTCTGCCCCTCTCAGTTCAGAGGTCCCATTAGTGACCTCACTCCCGGTGAGGCTGGCAGCACTGAAAGTCTCTGCCACCAGCTCCCAGATGCTGTTCAGGAGGGCAGGCTTGACTCTGCGACCCACACTGGGAAAGAGATTGGCCCTTTGCACCTCACTGGCATGGATCTGTGTGTCCACCTTTGACTCCCGACCTCAGGGGACACGTCTTCTGCCAGCCACCTTCGTGGTAGCAGTGAGTGCGTGGTAAGTGGAACATTTAAAAACACCTCCAGATGCCAGGCCCTTCAGCACTAACTCAGGCCCCAGTGGTTAGAATACCCTGTGGGAACGCAAACTGCATGCAATTCAGTTCAGGCGTCAACGCTTTTTTTCCCTTTGTTTTTGAAAAAAGGGTCAATTTAGCATGCCCAATCCAACCACCCTGCACATCTTTGGGCTGTGGGGGTGAGACCAATGCAGGCATGGAGAGAATGTGCAAACTCCACATGGACAATGAGCCGGGGCTGTGATCAAACCCCCTTCCTCGGTGCTGTAAGGCAACAGTGCTAACCACTGCACCAACGTGCCACCCCCAGCATCAACATGGCACAATTCAACGGCCTTGTCGCACTCAACGTGGTGTCTGGACGAGGCCGTTGAATTTTGCAAGAGACCTCTCGCCAGATTTGTGATGCTCAAAATGTCTCACGAGATTCAATTGAACCTCACAAAACGTCACGATCGGAATCTCGCTCCCGATGGGTGAGATCCAGAAATGCATATTTAAACTCATTTAAATATGTGCTCACCGGTTTTCTGTTTTCTGTTCCCCTCCTTTCTTGAATTGAGGTGTCACATTTGAAATTTTCCAATCCACTGAGACTTTTCCAGAATCTAGGGACTTTTGGAGGATCACACCCATTGAATCTGTTATCTCTGTAGTCACTTCTGTAAAGATCCAAAGGGACTTGTCAACCTTTTGTTGTAATAGTTTCCCCAATACCTTTTCCGAGTGATTGTGATTATTTTAAATTCTTACTGCCCTTTTATCTCTTGATTTTCAAGTACTATTGGGATGTTTTTTTGTTTCTTCTGTGGTGGAAATAGACACAAAATTCATTTTCAATGCTTCAACCATTTCCTTGTATTAATTCCGCAGTCTCACTTTCTCAGGGACCATTGCTCACTTCAGCTAATTTTCTCTTTAAATATTTTCAGAAACTCTTACTATCTTTTCTTTTCAGCTTTCTAGCTACCCTTCTCCCATACTCATTTTATTTTTGTAATTTATCTTCCAGTTTCTAAAATATGTCCAATCTTCTGACTTGCCACTAATCTTCACAGTATTGTATGCTTTTTCTTTTGATTTGATACTATCCGTAACTTCCTTATTTAACCATGGATGGTGCAGCCTTCTCATAGCATCTTTCATTCTCAGTAAAATATATCTTTGCTGATAGCTATGAAATATCTCCTTAAAAGTCTGTCACTACTCATCTACTATTCTACTTTTGAACCTATTTTCCCTAGTTCACTTTAGGCAGCTCTGTCTTCATGAAATGAAAAAATGAAATGAAAATCGCTTATTGTCACGGGCTTCAATGAAGTTACTGTGAAAAGCCCCTAGTCGCCACATTCCGGCGCCTGTTCGGGCACTTGTCATTGCCTTATTTAAGTTTAAGACGCTAGTCTCAGACAAACACCTCACACCCTCAAAATGAATGTGAAATTCTATTGTGTTATGATCACTGTTGCCCGAAGGCTCTTTTAGATATTAATTAATCTTGTTTGATTGTATAGAAGCTGGTCTAAAATAGCCTGCTCTTTGGTTGAGATCAGAACATACTACTCTCAGAAATTGCCTAAATATACTCTACAATCTCATCTTCTAGGCGACCTATGTCAATATGATTTGTCCAAGCCTATATGAAGATTAAAATCACCCATAATTATTGCAATCCCTTTGTTACTGTTGTGGGCTTATACACTGCACCCAAACTAATTCTACATCTTGATCTTCTGAACTAATTTCATCGCTAACAACTGTACGAATGTTATCCTTCATAGAATTTACAGTGCAGAAGGAGGCCATTCAGCCCATCGTGTCTGCACCAGCTCTTGGAAAGAGCACCCTACCCAAGCCCACACCTCCACCCCGATACCATAACCCAGTAACTCCACCCAACGCTAAGGGCAATTTTGGACACGAAGGGCAATTTTTAGCATGGCCAATCCACCTAACCTGCACATCTTTGGACTGGAGGAGGAAACCGGAGCACCTGGAGGAAACCCAAGCACACACGGGGAGAACATACAGACTCCGCACAGACCGTGACCCAAGCTGGGAATCGAACCTGGGATCCTGGAGCTGTGAAGCAATTGTGCTAACCACCATGCTACTGTGCTGCCCAAATCCAAACTTCACAGAGCTATCCAACCACCTTTTCCAAGCTCCGATCCTTCCAAAAAATAGGTCCCAGTCTTGGACACCTTGGGAATCGCTTCACTGAAATAGTTATTAAGTCATACATATTTATTTCTCCTTGTGCTATTAATTCAGCTATTTTGTTACAAATGCTCTTGTGCATTTAGATACAGCGGCTTTAATTCTATCTTTTCATTATTCTTGCAACCCTAACCCAATGGGCGTGAAGTTAGATATATTTATTTGGCAGGCTTTAAACATTCACAGATCAGTTTGAGGACATTGCAGGCTTTTATTTGGACCAATGTTTGCTTTAAAACTTTCTCTTTCTGGAATTTGTTTCACGTTTACCTTATCTGATGAAATCTGATAAATTTGAATGCTAAACAAGGTGAAAGATCTTGATGCTGGGCAATGAAACATTTTTCTATGTTCATCCAGTGTCAATTGTGAATGTCCCAAGTCAAGGTCAACTGTAGGATGAAATTGCTACACTCTGATAGCACTGCCTCAAACTCAATCTCAGATAACTGCACCAAAGAGAATTTCCCATGCCAGTTATCTTCAATTGTGCATTTGGTTTTGAATTGTGGCCACTTTTGTGCTGTCGTCCAGTCTTTATCAGATTGGTACCGTCAAAGCTTATTCCACCAAATGTCCTTAACACTGTTAACAGAAATAAAATCCTGAATTTTTCAGTCTGAAAGGAAATAACTTGTATTTAAATGATGCATTATCGCATCTCGCATACACCCAAAGCACTTGCATGCAATGAATTATCTTGAAGTGCTATATAGACAAAAGCCCAATCTGGAATCAACTCAAACCTTTGTGGCAAAAGAGCAATAAGCTAATTTGCCTCACTATCTAATTCCCCCCCCCCTACCCCATATAAAAGCTGATTTACAATTCTTTGTTATTATAATCTCCTGACTGTTTGGCATCCACCAACATTTTAAAGTATTTTAATTGAATTTGTGAATATGAGGAACATTTGATAAATAAATGACCTTTTGGTGTCATAACTACCAGAGCTTTAATTACAGATTCCAAAGACATCAAGTAGTAATGAGAGGTTTGATTGAGATAAAGGCATAAGGACACAATGCCCTGAGGAGATTGGGGGAGTATTAGAATAGATGTAAATGTCGATGGAGCACTTGAACGCTCCTTTAAATACCAGCCTCCTTTTGTAGGTTGATGGTATTATATATTTTAAATGAAAACTTTAGGATTCACATTGGGTAAAAATATTCACGTTGAATCAAGGAGAACAGAAATAAAATGTGGCACAAAAATTAAGAATTCTATTATTAGCCCCTCTGAAGAACACCACGGCAATTCCTTGCTGTAATAGAAAAGGTTTGAACATTTGATTGTTCAAAGAGTCGCATTTTGCTGAGATGTTCAATTTGACCATAGCTCAGTAAAAGTGGAAATTTCAGACATGGTTCAAGATTAATCGATACAGACTGTGATGAGCAGAGCAGACTGATTTCAGCGATTCACTTTTCCTTCATAACATCATTAGAGATTGTTAGGTGAGGTCCTTTGATGGTCGAGTGGATAAAAGCATCACTGGCTCTAATACTGTGTAGTGAAAGGCAGATGAAACTACTTTCATTTCCTTCATTGTGCTTGAACTGTTCTGAGGGAGCAGCAGTTAAAGTGGGAAGTGTAGCAGTGTGGGGGAGTGGCATGTGTGGTAGGTGTCAGCAGGAATCTCTCCCATTAATGCTATCCAGTGATGGTTGCTCCTTTACTATGTCCTTAACTACTTCTTTCTCCCCCCAAAAAGCTAACCGTCCCTTGAATCAATGTACTGCCATTTTCAGTGTCCCTTCACAACACCAATATATTTTGGCTGAAAAGCTTTCATCTGACTTCCCCTCTTGTTCCCAACTTGCTAATATTTAACATGGGCCCCTTTATATGAGAGTTCTTTATCATAGTGGACAGATTGCCTGATTGTATTTTGTCAAGTCTTATTATAATAAAAATTTAAATTAACTCGACTGGAAATCTCTTTAATCACAGAAAATGTGCCTAATTTCTTTAACTTTTCTTCATAATTTAAATTCTTAATACTATTTTAGTCATTACAAACCATTTCAGGGTGTTAAAATCTGGACGCTGAGGCATTCCCTTCTTTGCACTCACTATAGAAACCCCAAAGAAATTATGTTGTCCTGCATTGGAGAGGGAGGAAATAATTTTCAAAGTCCAAGGAGATCACAGCTGCACAAATGCAAAGCCTGGAGCATGCCCAGTTGCAGTATTTTTGTTTGAAAAGCTTTAGAAAATGAAATTTGCTTTTCAAAAACGCAGCTCTTGTTTAAAAGGGACTTTGAATAAAATCCCAAGGAAATCCATTCCAAAGCTAACAAACGTTTGAATTTCAGCCAGTTTCTTTGAACTCGTGAAATTCAAGCCTGACCTTGGATTTCAGTTCTAGCTTGATACTTATCCCTAGATGCAGTTGAAGGCACTCTCTCGGGACAACATCACATAAATTGTCCTCGATGCCTACAGCAACCAAAGTGGCAAAGAATGCTTTGCATTGTTTTATTGGACAGTGGTGTAAAATGGCTGTTCAATGTGGAACACAGTTTTATTTACATCACAACAGTGTGTGGCCATTGCCAATGGGATCTCTTATTCCTCTTAAATTGCAGATTGTAAACATCATCCTTATATTTTAACCTAAATGTTTTGCTGGCTAGATTATTTCAACTCCAATATACTCAGGAAAGAAAGATAGGTAATATTGATAGATGCAGTTAACAGAAATGAGTAGGCGCCACAGTAATTCTGTGTTGTTCCCTGTAACATTTGGTCAAACATTTCAGATAGTAAGTTGGAGAGGAATGCAACCCCGCTGATGTCGGCGTCACCGTGAGATGTTAAATAGCGGGAGGTGGGAGGAGGACCTACATTAGAGGTCTGTCTGTCAACCAATCTGATTCGCCGGCAGCTCTCTAGTCTAATCCCTCCAGCCAGCATCATCACTGGGACAGTTAGACACTGCTGGGACTAGAGAGTCCCATGTGCTGGGAGCAAGTGTCGGGTGATCGTGTCAGAGACATAAGAGGCGGTCACTGGGATGGGAGGTGCTAAAGGAAGGGGGATTTTGTTGGAAGTGTGTTCCCCAATCAGAAAAAGGAGTGATGCAGGAGTCCTACACCACCCACACCACCATTCCTACATGAGGCCTGAGCAGGCTAATCTACCAGGCTTCCTCCATATCCCTGACTTCCTTCCGCCGTGGTCAAAATTGCAGCCTGGAGGGAAGTGGCCTTAATTAGTTTGAGGGCAAACAGGATGTCCTCGGCCTTGCCCTTTCCCCAATTAAAATTTTCCGACAGGTTGGAAGCAGACAGGTATGTAATTGGAAGGCCACCCAGTATATTTTACAGCTCCCCCACCTGCAAATCTGCCAGCAGGGTCTCGGAATATTATGTCCATTAATGCAACAACAGCCACCTCAGCACATTGGTCCAGGTATCTAACTGTTAAGGCTGTCAGTTGAAGTAAATACTTGAAGTCCACTAGTCATTTTCTTTTAGGTTATATGCCTGTTTATTTCATCCTACTCCATGCACAAAAACCACAGACAGACTTGTGCTCGCTGGTTGACTACTCTGGCTGTTGAGGTTGACTGACTCCTTGTTGCTTGTATATATTTGACTGCATCAGGAGGCATCAATGAAGGCCAACCGCTGGCTTTACTCATCAGAATACTGGATACCCTTACTGGGAACTTGGCTTTGATTTGAAATGAGCTTTCACTCTTTCTTGGAAAACAGAGTACCTCCCTGTCACGGAGCATGGCAACCTGTCTGGGAGAAAGTAAAGGTTAACAGGAAGGCCTATCCTCCTCCTGCTTAGCATCCCTCCTGTTAAAAAACTAGAGGAGGGCATTGATGCCAGTTTCAAAATTCACAAACAAGACAGCAGCAGAGTTGGGAAATAAAATAATAATGCTGGAATGCAGAGAAAAGAACAGATCATATATCCTATTCCACTTTTACAGGCAGAAAGAAACTAGTTTTTTTCATAAGCGGGCACCCCTCAATCATCAGTCAATTGTGCAGTATCTTTAATATCAGAAGATTATTATTGGTGTATTCTAATGATTGTGAAAGTTAAAGCTGTCAATGCAGAGAACATATTGCACCAATGGTACTACTGAAGTATCCTACTGTTATTACCATGATATATTCTGTTGCCACTATGCTTGTAGGATACTGTGTGGACACCATGAGGGCGATTCTCCGAGCCCGCGCCGGGCCGGAGAATCGCCGCAACTGCGCCACGACGCCCTGACGTCGGCGCGCGATTCTCCGAGGTGTGGAGAATCAGTGCCATTTGGGATGGCACCCTAGCAGTGCCAACTTGGCACCCAGGTGGCCCCAGCATTACCATGGTACCATCCTGCCCAAAGGGCATGCACCTGGTGGCCTACAGGGAGACCCTCCCAAGTGCCATTCTATCTGGTCTCTGTTTGTGGAGACCAGTATTGAATGGCACTCGACTGAGGTCTCTGCGGTAGAGGAGATAGATCCCAATGGCTCGGGTACCTCAGTAAACTGCACATTAAAGTTGGCAGTGATTAGCACTGGGACTGCGGCGCTGAGGACCCAGGTTCGAATCCCGGCCCTGGGTCACTGTCCGTGTGGAGTTTGCACATTCTCCCCGTGCTTGCATGTGTTTCACCCCACAACCCAAAGATGTGCAGGTTAGGTGGATTGGCAACGCTAAATTGCCCCTCAATTGGAAAAAAAAGTGAGACCAGCTGTTGTGCTATAACATGCAGATTTGCCAAAAGGTGATTCCGCCCACAATGCGCGGGATTTACATTGCAACATGAACTTGCGAGACATTGCAATCCAGGCGGTGGGGTCTTCCGGCTTCTCTCAATAATGCTGCGCCACAGTGAGTTGTTTTTCGGGTGCAGCATGGCCGTTATGTTGCGGCCAATACATTCGCACTTTGAAGTGTTGAGGAGTGGGGAAGGAGAGCATTACCGAAGGGAATATTCCATGATAGAAAGTTTTGAAGCTAAATCAACGAGATAGTGTTCTAATCATGTCGTGAAATTTTACTTTCCTGCTAAACCTAATAAAAACTAGGTTTTTTTGTGTGTCCAATAAAATCGGGTAAACAATTGTTACACGCATAGATATTATATTTGTGTACTTTTTGACTAGAGATATATTGGGTTGAAATGACTTTGAACAGCTTCGTCAAAAACTAATTGTCCTAATTCCATAACTGAGCTTAGATTCTAATAGTGTTCACTACAGTCCCAAGGAAGGCAGCTATCTACTCAGTTGTGAGCTGGTCATCCTCCTCATTGAGGTTTCGCAATCAACCCAAGTAGGGAACACTACTTACACCTATAACTCATGCAGCCTTGGTTAGACAAGTATCATTACAGACATCAGGGGGGCGATTCTCCGATATGGAGCCCAAGTGTTTGCACCGTCGTGAACGCCGTCGCGTTTCATGATGGTGCGAAGCGGGCCCTGGTACAACAGCTTCTGGCCTCACAGGGGGCCAGCACAGCGCTGGAGCGGTTCACGCCATTCCAGCCTCCTTTCGCGGCGCCAAATGGGTGCCATGCCAACCCGCGCATGGGCAGTTGGGCCGCGCCAACCTGCGCATGCGCGGGGGACTTCTTTAGCGCGTTGGCCCTGACTCAACATGGAGTCGGTGTTCAGGGGTCGGCACGCCAGAAAGTAGGCCCGGGGAGGAGAGGGGGGGGGAGAGGTCGGCCCGCCGATCGGTGGGTCCCGATCGTGGGCTAGACCCAATCCGAGGCCCCCCCCCCCGTTGAAGAAGCACTCCTCCCCCCCCCCTCCCCCACAGGCTGCCTCCGACTGTTCCCGCAGAGTTCCTGCGGGCAGCGACCGGGGTGAACGGCGCCGACATATCGGCGCGGCCGCTTGGCCCATCCGGGCCGGAGAATCAGCGGCCCTACCAATTCCAGCGGCCCACGACCAGCGCCGCGCCAAACGCGCCAGCGCAAATGGCGCTGATTCTCCGCACCTCGGATACCGGTGTCATGGCGCGGTTGCGCCGATTCTCCGGCCCGGCGCGGGGCTTGGAGAATCGCCCCCCCCCCCAGGTATACCCTTCTTCATTACCAATTTAAGCATCTCCTTAGTAGGGCAAGTAACACATTTCTTAAAACCCATACCCAGACTTCTGCACATTCATGGTATATCCCCTCATAACCAGCCCATTGATGGAAGAGAACCTCAATCTTTTACTCTTTGCCTTTTTTAGCTGGAGCCATTCTGTCAGGGCAGTATGGTATTTTAATGATATGGAATGACCTAGTGATCTTTTTCCGTCTACTTTGCACAATTAATTGCCCATTAAAGCCTCAATAATAGGCACAGCATGTGTGAGAATGACTGGATGTGATCTTACACAGATGTTTAAGCCAGAGATCCTCATGATGAGGTGTCAAACGACTTTGAAATTAACTGTCCAATAAATTTTGTCTTGCCTTTTAACGGAGCCTCATTTTAATTAGCAGAAGGGGACCCTTTACTCTGAGAAATTGGATGTGTAATGATGCAATCGGTAAACCCCTGGTCTGATTTACTTTCTTTAAGTGTTGATAATAAAGAAAAATCAAGAAAATAATTTTGGAACCACAGAATTGGAAGATACTCCTTGCGAATCAAAATGCAGATCATGGTAATTTCCTATTTTCGGCCTTTTGTGAATTGTGAGTTGCTTAACGTAAGGACTGTTGGTCACTTTACACTTAGCAGTCTCAGATTAGGCCGAGTACTGGAGCTCCCACCACCCTGCTAAACAATAGCATGTTTTCCTGCATCAGTGTAAATTTGTTCTCATTCCTGGCATTTCTCGACTTGAGATTGACAGTTTGTGTTGAATTTGGGGCCAGTGTTGTTCCGTGGACTCAAACCCATGAGAAAATGGATTGAGACTGCCAAAACATCTTTCATACAGGATCCTGGCAGCCAGTAGACAGAAGACATATGACTGGCCAGGTGTGGGTTGATATATGAGATTTGTTTTGGCAACATTCAAAGACAGGCTGAGTTTTGTGTATGTAGATTCAGAGCGTTTCGCAAATCAGGTGCAGAGTAGGCAAGGACACTGCAGTCATCCATAAACTGTCTGTCATGACCTGGGGTTAAGCAGATCATGGGACACTAATGAGACCTTGAGTAGGTGATGGGACATTAATGAGACCTTAAGCAGGTTTTGGGATACTAATGAAACCTTCTGCAGGTTATGGGACACTATTGAGACAGGGTATTGATATTTCAAAAGGCGTAAAGGGAATATGCACTCCTCCCCACTGAGGGGCTGGGCACCCCAGCATCCCCTTCTACATCCTGTATTAAACCAGAGGGCCATTAACTGTGAGCTGGCTCCTGTAGTAGAGTAACTTGTTCTGTTGTTTAAACCTTTTTCCTTTTGGTTCAAGCTGTTCTGCTCAGTGTGGACTCCTTTCCGGATCTTAGAATACTATCAATCATGTATATCTATGGTGGTCAGTTTAAATTTGGCATTGAGTAACTGAGGTTAAAGAGTTTTCCATCCAGACTGTATTTAATACTGACACCAGAGGGCAGTTGATCTTTGATGAGCTGAATAGCCACTGTCAGGTATATCGTAAATAGCAAATAGCCTTGCTTGATGCCGCTCTGGATTATGAAGGTGTCTGTTTCAGATTTCCCACTCAACTGAATTGCACTCACATCATCATGAAGCAGTTGAAGGAATTGTAATGAAGTTACTTTGGACATCCAAATCTTTGGAGGGCTATTCACAGAGCCTCACGATTGACTGCATTTGGTCAGATCAATGAAAACAAATGAAGAGTTTGTGGTGCTGTTCCTGATATATTTCCTGGATTTGTCTGGTGCAAAAAACATACCAGAGGTTCATCTGTAAGGTTTAAAGCCACACTCTGGGATATGTTGAGTACTTGCCATGACTTGGCAACCATCTTTCTCCAAAGTCCACCATTAGCAAAGTGATCCAACACCTGATCAACTGCATCAGCTCACCCTTCCACAAATTTTGGCAGCACGTCTTTGACAACAAAGACCACCACAATTCCTCGTGTACAGAGCAGTTGTTGTCACCACCCTCTTGTATTGCAGTGAGACTTGGACTGTATAGCAGTGACACATAAAAGTGCGAGAGAAATTCCATCAGTAATGCCTCTGCCACAGCCTCTGGAGTCAATGGGAGGGTTGTTGAACAAAGGTCAGTGTCCTTTTTGAAGCCAGCACCACAAGCATTCAGTCAAAAATCATGGAATCCCTACAGTGCAGAAGGAAGCCATTTGGCCCATCGAGTCTACACCGACCCTCCAAAAGAGCACACCACCTAGGCCCACACCCCTGCCCTATCCCGCTAACCCCTTAACTAAGGTACAATTTAGAATGGCCAATCCAACTAATCTGCACATCTTTGTGCAACTCCTGTAACATCAACTTTGATGGACCTGATACTGTGTCCAGATGGCCAAAATGTATCTCAACCGAGAGGTCTTGTTCTTTCAAAACTTAAACAGTTAATGTTCCAGACAGGATATCAGAGACACTCTGAAGCACACCTCCAAGAACAACAGCATTGATATTAATAACTGGAGGAGCTAGTTACCGATATGTTTAGAATGACAGCAATTTGCCCATCAAAGCTGCAACACACTTTAAGTCCCACCATTTTCATGATGAGGCAGAGTGGCAGCAGTGAAGGAAATAATAGGACATAAATCCTGCTCATCAGATCCTCTACCCGATGGGATGTCCTTCCCCATGTGCCCAAAAATACTTTGGTTGAGAATTGGCCTGTTCAGCCCTACACATGAAAACTCATGGCAGGAATTTGCAATCCTGAGTAGAGGTCATATAACGCTGAGATAAATGAGACTTTCATCTCATCAATCTGGACGAGAAACTAATCTAGATCCCAAAGGTTAAAATCCCAGTCCTCATCAAGTGCCCTAACCAGATTTCACAACTAGATTATTAAAGTACAATTCACCTGTTTGTCTGCCGAATGAATGCACCTTCTGCGGCCATCAAATCCTGGAACGGGACTCAAACCCAGAGCTTCTGGCTAAGAGGTAGGAATGCAACTCTGTACCTCCTCTATTTAAGTAAATTCCATGGTAGAAATTGGCTGGAATTTATAGCTAATTATGGCACCACAGCATCCGTACCTCTCAATGTGTTGGAAGGGTGGGATTTGGGTCAGAATTTGGACAGGAATGTAATTTCTGCAGAACAGAGAAATCTCTTGGTTGGGTGCCTTTGCACAACGTCTCTACCTTTCTCAGCAATGGTAGGATGTGCTCTTTAAATGGAATATTTTGAAATTGTGACTCCATATGCACTGGAGTCTCTGTGGTGCAAAGTTTAATGTATGAAGTCTTCAGATGCAATTAGTTCATAATAGTAGATGCACATAAGATCCCAGTTCCATTCGTTAAAAATTTATTTGCCACAATTTTTTGTAGGTGAACTTTACATCAAAGTAACTCAGTCGAAAACACAAAATGTGATTTACTCCATTGTGCCACCTTGTGGCGCCCTTCATTTCGTTTCAAACAACATTCAAACATTCTCTTCACAGAACATGATTTTTAATATTGTGCTCATCGAACCTTGGCAGAAATGCAGTAAATAATTTCTGATAATCTTAGAAAGCATGACTGTGTAATTATTATATAGAATGTGTCATAACATTCGTATTCAAAATAAAACCTGCAAATGGTGGCAAAATATTACAATAATTATTTGTGAACCAACAGAATTTCAATTTCCAAGTACAGAACAATTGGAAAATCACTTGAAGTTTAACTATATGGAAATGTTTTAATTAACATGCGTACATACAATTGTTTTGCCAAGTGTGAGAACCTTCCTGTAATTCATTCCTTGGACAGATGAGTTTGAAGTGTTGTGGGTACTGCTCAGCAGGCAGATTATGTGATTATCATTCAAGGTTCGACACAACACAGAGTAATTTGTTCAATCCAATAAATAGGTTGATGGCAGCAAAGAGTTTAAAGAGTCTTAGTAGAGATAAAAAGAAACAACACACATTTGGAAAACGTGAATTAAAAGTACAGAGAAGACAAATCAGTCTTTGCCGTACCCAGCCGACCTCCACCCCTGATATCTTCGTTACTGGGGTAAATAGATTGAAATGAAGCATGGGCCTCACGTCATTCAGTCACAGCAAGTCTTATATATTTGGCCCAGCAGTCCCATGCATTTCTCTCAGTTAAAATTAGTGCTTGGGCTCTTAAAGTTCATAAAGGCAGAGATCAGACCATAATAGGAGTTCACAGAGGAGTTTTCTGTTTTAGCTGACTTTCTAACATTTTAATTCAATTATGTATTAGTGTCTCTTCAAGTTCAAATTCAATGTTGTTATAAACAAGAACACTAGGTATGGGTTGCACGGCTCGTTCAGTGTTTTTTTTTAAATGTGTATTGTTCCTTCGAATAAATACATTTTTCATCATTATTTCCACTTTCCCTAACAGCGTATCTTGCCAACATCAACTCCTGTATCTTGTAATGAGTTAAGAATGGCTTAAAATGTATGTTACAGTAGGAGGAGGGTGACAGAGAATCTTGGGATAGAAAGCATACATTTACATTTTGAGTGCAGTTAACAATTCCAGCACCAATCATGACTATTGCCCCCATTGTGGCACGAGTTTGTCCTGTGTCTGCTCAAACACATGTACACAGCACTAAACTCAAATCTGTGATGAACCCGTGAAATTGGGCGGTGGGTTGAAACGTGATTTGAAACAAATGTCTTTAAAATTCTTTTATTTGATATGTTTCAGAGTGCAGGTTGGTAAGTTTGATTAATACAGCTGAAAATGGGTTTATTACAAAAATCAGTGTCAATCTGTGAGTAACCTGATGTTGAAATATTGAAGATGACACTTAAAATATTTACAGAACTGTTTTCTTGTTGGATTGGGCTACAGTAGTCAGTTTCTTTGTAAATTGGAAAGAAGCATTTGAAACCTTTCATTACCTTTGCACACAAAGGTTTCACCTAAATTTCTGAAGCCTCTTCGAAGGCTGGAGTCTGAGCACAATTAGCAGAAACTCCGAATGGTGATTCATCTATGCAGAAGACATGGTCACTTTCGTGGGTGGGGATTGCTTCCAGCAGAATTTCTTTCAAATGAATTCAAAAGATCAAAGAAACTTGGATTGTGCTGAATGCAATTGCTGCTTGAAATTCCACAATCTTTTGTGCTGGTTATGCCGTTATTCAGGGAAATTGTACCAAAAGAAACCAATATAAAATGAGTGGAATCTCCAGACCACAGCCTCTGCAAACTCTTAATTTTGTTCTGTCTTTTACGTTGCAACAAATTCTGCAGCTCAGTTAACTTTTATATTAAAAATAGTTTTATTTGTCTTCCCTTCTTACTTTGAACTTCCTACATTTTGTATGTCTCCTTCAACTCTTCATCATAGTGAACAATTTGCCTGGACAAACTTAATAGATGAATCTTGCACTCTGTATGAGTAATGCAATGATTCCAGCAGGATATGCTTACCTCAGCAGAGTAAAATTATTTGTGCTTCTTTATAAAGGTGCACTTTCAAAGACATCATTAATGAACACAGAATGTATTAATTAATCAGAATTGTACAACAGCCACATGGCTGTGGCATGCTTCCAAAATGTCTCTGCCTAGGAGCCTTGCACATCATTCCACATTCTGAGTCCCGATTGGTCACCCAGGCCATGTGACCCTCACTTCGCTGTGTTGCCCTTAAAGGGACAATCATCACACCCTCTATAATCAAAGGAGCAGTACAAACAAAATAATCCAATTAATTTGCTTTTTCATATTCCCAAAAGGGTGTAAGATTATTTTGATAGCCATGTTTATTTGTTTGATGGACATGGCACCTTTTTCTCCATTGAAATTATTAGTGTTTACTGTTTCTCAGAGCCAAGATGCCTCATACTGGGCAAGATTTCATTCACGTTTTTGGTATCTGACGTGACTAACAAGCATTGCCACCTCGGGTACAACACAGGCCAGATGCAGAATAAAATGTTTCCTTTTTGAACTCTGACAATGTATTTTGATGTGGAGATGTTGGCGTTGGACTGGGTGAGCACAGTAAGAAGTCTTACAACACCAGGTTAAAGTCCAACAGGTTGGTTTTGAATCACTAGCTTTCGGAGCTCAGCTCCTTCCTCAGGTGAATTCACCTGAGGAAGGAGCTGACCTCCGAAAGCTAGTGATTCGAAACAAATCTGTTGGACTTTAACCTGGTGTTGTAAGACTTCTTACAATGTATTTTGAGCTCAGGCTATGAAAGGTACACCCGCTGTAGCAGTATGGCAGGCGGTTGGAGTGAATGCACCAATTTCCTGATGATTTGGCCCAGATTGCGGACAGTTTTGTCACAATCCTGTGACCCAAGGATCAATACTGAGCAGTGCCTGCAGTGCAATTGTGACAGACTTCCCGGGTTACCACCGAGTCCCCTGTCTGATACAGAGCCCAGCTTCGGGATTGGCGAAAGCGAGACTTTCATGCGAGACTGTTCACATTTATTTCTGGTAGAATCATAACGAGAAGCAGTAAATGAAATGGTCAGTCAGGGCTGAATTCAAACCCCAAGTGCTTAAGTGTTTCTATTAAATGAATAGATCCCAAAAGTCCTAAATTATACTTTCCACGTCTGCCACTGTATTTACTACGGATAATGTTTTCTGTAGGTTTTTTTAGGCAATGCTGTTTTCTTTTCTTAATCGGAATACTGTGGAGGGAATTCTCCAGCCGTTGGGATTATCTATTCCCGCTGGTCCATGTGGCACAGGGCGGCTTCAATGGGAAATCCCATTGACAAACGTCAGGAGTCGAGAATCTAATCTCCAGTGAACGGTGCACTGCTGGGGGAATGGAGCATTCCACCTGGTGATAGTTTCTATTGAAATCCATTTATTCTGATTTGTGAAGCTCCACCCATTATAAGCAGGCTTAAACTACTTCAACTCATCTCAGCTGGTTGAGAGAGGATTCAATCAGTAGTTTGGGCTGGCCTTGGAAATGAATTGAGAAAGTATGTAATCCACCGTGCCACCCATTCCCCAGCCGATGTTAAATGGCTTCATCAAATGGAAACAATGAAAATGAATGCTGAAAGAATATTTATGCTAAAAGGGGTTAAAATGAAATCATAAACCTTTTGATGCAATTATTTATAAAACATTTATTTATAAATGTTTGTCTGACACACTTGCTGATTAAGATCTGCCTCACTCAACTGAGACCCAGATTTTCATCCCCAGGTTAGGTACGCAGTCAGGAGATTTCTTGCCTCGGTGAACCCGACCATTAAAAATATCTGCCCACACGTGGAATTTTCAGTCGGAGGGCAGCGGCGGTGGGCTGAAACTAGAGTCGGAGCGATCTATCCCAGATCGCTTGGGCGGAATTCTCCGCAAGTCCCGACACCGTCGTGAAACCCGGAGAGATTCACGACGGCGTCGGAGGCCTCTCCTTGCCTCCTATTCTCTCCCCCCCCCCACCCCCAGGGGGGGGGGGGGGGGGGGGGGGGGGGGGGGGGGGGGGGGGGGGGGGCTAGGAGGGCCGTGCCGTAAATCTGATGCAGCCGGCGCGCCTAATGACGTCAGCCACGCATGCGCAGGTTGGCCGGCTCCAACCCGCGCATGCGCGGCTGACATCACGACGGCTGATGGCTCAAACCCGTGCATGCGTGGTTGCCGTCTTCCCCTCCGCTGCCCCGCAAGATGTGGCAGCTTGATCTTGCGGGTGGCGGAGGGGAAAGAGTGCGTCCCTTTGAGACGCCGGCCCGACGATTGGTGGGCACCGATCGCGGGCCAGTCCCCTCCCGAGCACTGTCGTCGTGCTCACTCCCCTCTCCGCCTCCCACAAGCCACAAAACAGCTTTTGCCGCCATGTTCATGCCGGCAGCAACCAGGTGTGGTTGCCGCCGGCGTGAACCGGTCGGAAACTGCAGGCCGCTCGGCCCATCCAGGTCAGAGAATCGCGGGTCCCCGTGAAAATCGGCAGCCACTGATTCTCCGAGCAGCGTGTCGCAAAAAGCGACACACCATTTTGGGGGTGTGTGGGAGATTCGCGGGGGGTGCCAGAGCGGCCCTCCCGTGATTCTCCCACACGGCGTGGGAACGGAGAATCGCGCCCCATGTGTAGGCTGCCAGGTGCGGTTGTACCCCAGCACTGTATTGAAAGAACAAAAAATAAAGAAAGAATAATAATCATTCCTCCAGCCCTCACCTCCAATTACTTCCTCTTTGCCATGCACACCGACTTCTGCCAACCAATACACCCCCTCCCTCCCGCCATGGCTCCCTTGCCTCCAATTCCAACTCAGTACCCCTCTACAGATCCCTATGGCTCCCATGCCAGCTTAGTGCAAACTCATGCCAACCAAATGTTCCCACCCACCACCCTTTTCCCTTACCCCCTCCATATCAAACTCACCTCATTCCGTGGGCAGTTCTTTTACAGTGTGACATTTCCTGGACAGCTTCAACAGGTGTGACAGCTGAATAGCTCCTTAACAGTTCCTTGACAGCTGAACAATCCCTTGAGGACTAGACAACTTGTTGACAGCTGGCCAGCTCTTTGACAGCATGACAGTTCCAATGATTTTATGAGTAAAAAGTGTATGATTATGTTCACTTTTAACAATCCAAAAGGTGTCTCGGGTCCTATCCAAAGAGATAGCCTACCTCTCCAAAGAGTTATTATTATAATACTAATTATTACAATAGCAAGGGTTACTATAATAACTGGGGTTATTACCCTGGTTATCCAAACACATCCATCAAGTTTAGACCTCTTCAAACCTGTTCTATTCTGCACACTCCAGATTCCACACTCCTGTTCTTCCAAAGTCTCACTTCGTTGGAGGCAGCTGGTGATTTAAATGTTCAGATGCCTCCATGAATCATACATACCCCAGGCTGATTCCACCACTCCGCTCCCCCCTTCCCCGGAAAAGATGGGAAATGCCAGGTTCAGGGACGGTACATAGAATTGATGGCCATTTCTTCCATTTTTGCCATGATAGATCTGAGCCTAGTGTTTTCTAAAGTCCTAGACGTAAAAGTAGATGTCACTTATTCTATGTAGAGGCCTGATGGCAAATTCAAGTGAGCCTGCCAGAGAAAGTGAATCCAGAAGTGTTCCGTTAGACTAAATAATTTGGAAGGGGGAATAATACTAATCTAATTAGTGCATTAACTGCATTTAACAATGTACTATGGTATCATTCTCAAAGGCCCTGCATTGCCGGCAACCGCTAAACACAGCTATTTGCAAATTCTCATATTCTCCATGTGACACAATTACCTTTGTTACAAACTAACAAACCATTTACTATTGACATAAACATATTTCAGCCCATTATGTTCATCCCCAAGAACAGATCTCATATTTACTAATCACTTTAAAATATAAAAGGCATGGATTTCCCATCAGGACTTTTATTTGCATATTTTATTGTGCATCAACCATGTGAAATTTGTCTGGCCTTCCTGAAACATAAACACAACTAATTAAAAAAAGATTAATTCTGGAGAATCATGCCATTCTGAAATCCAAATTGTTTTATTTGATGCTGCTCCGAACCCGTAGAGACCAAAAAATTAAAAAGATTGAAGTCCTAGCGACCAACTTTTAATGCAACCAACAATCCCACACCATAGTTATATTTTCCTTTTGTTCTCTAGAAACCAGTCCAAATTTACACTCAGCTCCTGTCTCCTTTCCCAGCTGGTTAACTTTTAATCCTCAAACTGACTCCCACTATGAGGGAATTGGAATTTCCTTCACTCTGATCCAAGTTAGGCAAATCTTCCAGCCTCCAGTCTATGCAATATGAGCACAAGCACCTACCCATGTTCACCAATAGAATCAGCATTCCCTATTCTTCATCTGCAGGAGTGGCTGCCTTTATCCTCTGCCCTCTGCCCTACAGGTGGCCGAAGATTGACTTGTGTCTGTGAGTTTCAAGTATATCTCAGATAACCCTGAACCAGATACTACAATGGCCTCAAATGGACTTTCCTCCTCTCATGTTCATTTCCATGGCAATGTGAATAACATGTGCCTTGTATCCAGGGAGAAATGTTAATTAGCTATCCTCTAGACCGCTAACTTCATTATATCTTGGAATTAAACAGACGCTCCCAATAAACCTCACCCCAATGGAAGCAACAGCACAGCTGGTAAGCGTTTATGCTCCATGACCGATCCCACCATCAAAAAGATGTTTTTTCTTCATTCTTTCATGAGATCTGTGCATTGCTGGCTAGGCTGTAATTTGTTGCTCATTCCTAATTGCCTTTGAAATGTGTGGCTAGTGAGGTCATTTCAGAGAGAAATTCAGAGTCACCCATGTTGTTGTGGGTCTGGAGTCATATGTAAGCCCGACCAGGTATGGACAGAAGACTCCTTTCCAAAAGGACATTAGTGAACCAGATTGCTTTTTACCACAATTGATTAATGGGTCACTATTACTCAGACTATCAATTCCAGAATTATTAATGAAGTGAATTTAAACTCCACTGGCTGCCATGGTGGGACTTGAAGCCATGTTCTCAGACTATTAGCCTGGGCCTTTGGATTACTAGTCCAGTGACATTAACACTAGATCATCTTCCCTGAACTACATTGGCTAAAATCAGATACAATGGGTGGGACCTTCCTCCTCCTGCAGTCGAGGAGGGTGGATTACCAGTGGCCTGTGGTGGGATCTTCAATGACACTTCCCTTTGACCGCACCTCTCACTGCCGTGGTGGGGGTGCACCGTCAGCAGACAGTACGATCCAGCCAACTTGAACAGCCAGAAAATCCTGCCCAATATTATAATTGGGATATGTATGCCATTTAAACAGTTATCTGACTAAGACGTGCACAGCCTCTGAGCAGCTATCTGGAGCCTAATGAAAGGCAGTGTCCTGTCCTGGCTAGAAGAGACCCAAACAGATCTTTTACATGTGATTTTTGAGACTAAGGAGAAGACTAAGCAGGAATACTTTGGGCCTTCTCTGCCCTGGAATTGACCCGCAGATCTGCCCACCCCAACTTGTAATATCATTCAAATGAGGTCTGGTGATTAAAGTTTTCCAGGCCTCATATTCCAGGAGAGAACATGACCTGTCTCAGCAATTCCTGCCACACTTTAACATTAGGCCTTATAGCTTTGCACAAGTGATCTTGGCAAGTTTGATACTGGCCGGAATTCTCTGGCCATTCACTGGTGGTGGAACTCTCTATTCCTACCTGCAGTGCGCGGACCCCTGCCCATGGGTTTTTTGGCAGCGTGGGTGCCTTAAATGGGAAATCCCATTGACAGGCAGCAGGAGTAGAGAGTAGCGAATGGCAAATTCTCCATTCTCGCTAGCAGTGGTAGAGGGCAGACTCTCAATGGAAAATCCGGCAAAGGGTAGAAATCATTAAATTCACTAGCAACAACATCACTGACCCTCAAGACCACATTGAAAATATTTGGCAATTATTTGTTTTCAAATTTGTTAATATTTGTAACTTGTTAATATAGGAATAGCTGGACACAAAATGATAAGGGGCTGGATTTTCCGATTCTGCGGCTATGACCAAACTGTCAGCGCCGTCCCCGCGCCAATGCTCCATCCGGTGTGGCCTAGCAGCCACGCGACGTAAAGACCCCGGCTTTATCTACCGATACAGACGCAGAATAGCCAGATGCGAGGCCGCGCATGCGCACGGCGGTGGCCACACCCTACAACATGGCGGCGGCCGTGCGCGGTCCCGGCCTGCTAAATACTGCCCCCCCCCCCCCCAGTATCTCCCTTGCCACCCCAGGACGACCCTCCCACTAGTTCCCCCAGCCCCTGCCGAAGACCCCTTGCCAGCAGAATGGCATCCCCCTCGACTGTGGTGGCATTGGACACAGTCCACAGCCACCATGCCCGGTTTAAGAAAGTTGAGAGGACACACGGCAAACGCCGTCGGTAAGTCGGCCCATCGAAGTCGGAGCATCAGGGGAGGGCCTCAGGTAACGTCCTGAGGCCGTCCCAACGGTGGCATACTTGGGGAGTGCGCCATTTTTGATTGGGCGGAGCATGGGAAATACGGCACTGCCCCCAATTTCTGCATACAAAGGGATCCTCGGATTGATCGCCAAATGCGATTTCGGAGTCGGCAGTCGGAGAATCCCACCCAAGGTCCATCAAGTATGCCTTCTACTACCCTGTTAGCCTTAAGATATAATAGCTATCAAGTAGTCTACAAGAGACACATATATGATCCAGCGAATGGTGATAGAGAGATTTGAGAACCATAGGTTCAAAGTGTTCCTCACAAATATGTTACCTTTATGTTTCCTATGTCGAACTGAATCCAAAATGCTATTTATGAAATAATTCCAATTAATTTGTATTGGAATGAATCATTCCTAACTGCATTTGTCATCTCCGTCAGGAGTCTGTTCCGTAGATTGATCACTCCACTGAGTCACTGGGTTTGATTTTGAGCCCGCGCAAAACGTCTGCTGGATGGGCGGCAGGAATAACATCCCGCGAGAATCAGGAAGCGTGAATCTCGGCGGAGAGATCATGTTCCACGATTTTCTCTGTCCCTCGCCGATGAAGTCACAAGATTCGCGCCCACAAAGGGCATAAACCTAATTTTTATTACATTTGGATAGATTTAGATATTATTGGTGCCCCCCCACCCACAACATGATCCCCCCTCACGAGTAGGTGAGGCTTACGACAGGTTTGGTCAGACATGAGGGAATCCTTCTGGGAGCACAGAGGTAATCATTGCCCCCGATGGGTTAAGAGACATGCCTGGCATAAGTTGGCACTGCCAGGTTGGCACAGTACCAACCTGTGCTTGGTGCAGTGCCAGGGTGGGCCATAGTGAGAGCTCTTCATTTGTGGTACTGGGCAAGTGTCATCTATGCTCCCAAGGTGTTGTGGGTGAGGGTGCGGTTCAAGCCTTCGGTGGATGTGTCGGGGGAGAAGTAGACGGAGTGGAATTCGGGGGAGGATTATTCAGGCTGGTCTTTCAGCTGCAGTGCTGATCAGGGCGCTTTTAAAGATGGCGCCCGGATCTCTTTGGAGCCGGTTGCCGGCTCTATGAGGCCCAGTCACGCCAGAGTAGCGCCGTAAACCACGCCCACTTTTTTGTTGTGTGAGAGGCTCAAGGTTTGGTGAGACAATTGGTGCAACAGAAGAGTTACACGCCAGTTTTCTGTCTGAGCCTGACACTTTGCCAAATTCTTGTAAGATTCCGCCCGCTGTTTTGAATTTGAACTTATCTTCCTCTAAGCACAGGCCATGTCCTCTAGTTCTCATGTTCTGGATATGGCAAGATAATCTACATTATCTAGTCAATTTGGAATTTCCAAAGAGCAGCAGCAATTATCTTAATTTGGGAACAAACCCATTTCAATACCACATTATAGTGGTATGACTTGTAAAATCATGTGGTCGATCCTCCGCCGCCCACCAGCAGTAGTGGGCTTCCTGATGCAGCAGTGAATCCAGCGTCAGGCTCAAAATTGCAACAATCCTGTTCCAATGCACTCCCGCGCCGGCGGGGAGAAGAAAATGGGTTATGTGCATCCATTTGCATCCAATTAATGGTTGGAAGCCTGATTCTCCACACCCGCATGATCCTCCAGGGCTCTTGGCCGGAATCCACCTGGGCATGAATTGGTGCAATTAGTTTCAAGTGTGGCCCTGGTACGGTGGACCCGGCAGTGGGTTAAGGTGGTAAGTATGTAACGTAGGTGTCCCCCAAAATCTGCCGGAGAGCCCCCCCTCCTCATTACAACATACATCCTGTCCACCCTACCACCAGCCCCTCAATCAGACCCCCGCATCAGACCCTCAAAAGAGACCCCTTATCAGAGAGCCCATCAGACCCCCCCCCCCCCCTCCTCACAGACCCCTGCCTGAAACTGAAGAAGCAGTCCAGACATTAGGTTAAAAAATTACTGCATTTCCACTCACCCTTTCATAACTTCTGCTGCCTCAGACATAAATATTCAAGGCAGCAGCATTATAAGCGTCAGGGGCTTCTTGGAAAGCCAAGTGCACTTCAAAGGACTTAAAATCCCTTGAAATGCAAATCTCCCATTCAATTTCACACAGACACTAACGGCAATTCAGCATGGCCAATCCACCTAACCAGCACATGTTTGGACTGTGGGAGGAAACCGGAGCACCCGGAGGAAGCCCACACAGACACGGGGAGAATGTGCAGACTCTGCACAGACAGTGGCCCAGCCCCAGCCAGGAATCGAACCTGGGACCCTGGAGCTGTGAAGCAACTGTGCTAACCACCATGCTACCGTGCTGCCCAAATGTTTGGAACTTTCCTGAGGGAAGGAGCAACTTATGAAATGCCATCAAATACCCATGAAGTACACCACATTTGAGGGTAGGAATCTGTACGATAGCCTTCAATTTGAAAAAGCTTTTGGGGAAATAACCCACAAAGTCCTTTGGAACAATATCACACAATGTGTAACTATCTATGCGCAGAATTTGATACTGCTGCTTGTTCCACAAAGAGCTTTAGAACCAAAACAATGCGTGACTCTGAGTCAGCAGACCACTTCTGGGTGCACCAAAACCTTGCAATCTTCTTGCAGTAAAGTAGTTTGCACTCGGGTCCAACAATGAGGGAAGCTTGGACACAATGAGACTGCTGGGGCTTGTCTGTTTCACATTCATGAAATTGACCTGAAATTGCAGAGTAGACCAGTGTGGGAAGAGACTTGCATTGAAACAAACAACAGCTTTACAGCAACCATCTCCACCTACAAACTTTAAATATCTGCAGCAATCTAATTCCCATATTCCTTGAGCAGAATTGATTCAGGAAAAAAACATTTCTGCAATCGAGTAGATGACTTGGCTGTAGGGCTGACGTTTGTCATCATTATTGTAATATCTTTGGAGTCATCTTCTCAGGCACTAGCAAAGAAAGTCAAGGTTTAATTCAGTCAGTGCTTTATGAATCAGAACAGCAAAAAGTGATTCATGATTGAAATCAATGCAATGATAATACTTTATGCTTGTAAAGTAGCTCCTTCACCCGGGAGAAGCAATGAGCGATGTAACCTTATAACTACAAAATGATTGGTTGCGGTCTCAAAGGACGATCTAGAAGGGAGGCCCCATCAGTCCCTGTACATTTGTAGCTGTCACTTTGGTAAAGATTGTAATCATATTATTCAGTAATTACTTGTCCTCCAGTTGAACATGATAATCAAACTCCTCCCTTTTCCCAAACATGTCTTCTTCTATTGAGACCATGAAAGGCAAAGAGGTTCAATCATGATATCAGCACATATAGCCTAACAGAAGACCATGTTCAATGTCTAGCTGGCCAATGTAAGGCCACCACAGTCCTAAATTACTAAGAGCAGCAAGTACCATGTTTCATGCCTACTGCCAGGAGTTAGTAGACTTCAGTGACCTAGGCTGAGGAAGTAAAATTTCACCACATTTCTCATTCATCTCACTTGGGATGAAAAGCTAAGGAGCTGCCTGTGAAGATTTGGTTCAGAGTGTGAAGGAAGAGCCCAGAACATCGGTGCAAGAACTAAGGCTGAAGCATTTATTCCAGGAGTGCCAATTGGATCATCGATCTCGGCCTCTTCTGGAGGTTCCAGGCATCAGTTGTGCCAGTCTTCAGCCAATTTGATTCACCCCATGTGATATAAAGAAATGGCTGAAGGCACTGGATACTGTAAAAACTATGGGCCCTGACAATATTCCGGCAATAGTACTGAATTATTTTGCTCCAGGACTTGCCAAGTTGTTGCAGCACAGCTACAACACTGATCACTACACGACGATGTCTGCCCAGTATGTCCTGTACACAAAAGGCAGGACAATTCCAACCCAGCTGATTATTGCCCCATCCATCCACTGTCAATCATCAGTAAAGTGGAAGAGATTATCAACAGTGCAATCAAGCAGCACTTGCTTAGCAATAACCTACTCACTGACTCTCAGTTTTGGTTCCACCAGGGTTACTCAGCTCCTGACCGCATTACAGCCTTGGTTCAAGAATGGACAAAAGAGCTGAACTCCAGAGGTGAGCTGAGAGTGACCTCACTTGATATCAAAGCCACATTTGGCTGGTTGTAACCCTAACCCTAGCAAAACTGGAGTCATTGGGAATCGGGAGGGGGGGGGGGGGGGGCTCCGCTGGTTGAAGTCATACTAACATGAAGGAAGATGGTTGTTGTGGTTAGAGGTCAATCATCTCAGCTCCAGAACATAATTGCAAGAGTTCCTCAAGGTGGCATCCTAGGCCCAGCTGCTTCTTCAATGAGCCTCCTTTCAACATAAGGTCAGAAGTAAGGATGTTCGCAGATGGCTGCACATGTTCAGCATCATTCGCGAGTCCTCAGATAATGAAGCAGACCATACCCAAATGCAGAAAAGTCTGGAAAATATCCAGGCTTGGGCTGACAAGTGGCAAGTTACATTCTTGCCAGTTAGCGCTGCTGCCTTACGGCGCTGAGGTTCCAGGTTCGATCCCGGCTCTGGGTCACTGTCCATGTGGAGTTTGCAGTCTCCCCGTGTTTGCATGGGTTTAGCCCCACAACCCAAAGATGTGCAGGGTGGGTGGATTGGCCACGCTAAATTACCCCTTAATTGAAAAAAATGGATTGGGCACTCTAAATTTTAAAAAAAAGTTACATTCATGCCACATGAGTGCCGAGTAATGACCATCTCCAAGAGAGGATCTAACCATCACCACTTGAAATTCAATTGCATTAACATCGCTGAATCTCCCACTATCAACATCCTGGGGGTTACTATTGACCAGAAATGGAATTGAACTAATCATATAAATACGGTGGCTACAAGAGCAGGTCAGAGAATAAGGGGACAATTCTAGGGCTGTGTTGCGCCCTGCACATATCCTGCTATGTTGGAAGAATAGCGGGAGAGGCCTGAAATGGGATCTGCACATGAACATGGCCCTCTCTGTGTGTGAACTAGATTAGCATGTTTAAATTAGGGGTGCTGGTACCAGCGATTGGGGGTGTTGGCCTGAATGGAGACCTTCTGGTAAGGCCCCGATGCCAGCAATCCTCGCGAGAGAAGAGAGGGTCGAGAGGGGTTTGATGCCACCGATGGTGGTTGGAGGGCCCTCATGCCAGTGATGATGGGGGTGGGGATTGGTTGAGCGAGTGCGCGTTATTGCCCCTTTGAGATTGAGGCATCCTTTTTAAAGGGCGCCGCGATCTCTGTAAAACAGGGTTTGCCCCGTCCCTCTCAGCGCCCGTGTAAAACCTGTCCCCCTCCAAAGATGGATGGATGGGTGGATTGCGATTTGGACCACGCTCAGGTATTTTCTGGGAGAATTGCACTCTCAGAATACTGTGGCGAGTAACTTACTGCCTGACGTTCCAAAGCCTGTTCACCATCTACAAGGCACAAGTCAGGAGTGTGATGGAATACACACCCTGGCCGGGATTCTCAAAACAGTGGCTAAGAGTTGACGCTGGCGTAAACACCGGAGTGTTTCATGCCGGCGTCAATGGGCGTCTTGCCCAGTGATTCCGTGGTCCACAGGGGGCCAGCACAATGCCGGAATGTTCCACGCAGCTCCAGCTGCCGATATGCGGCCCTGCACTGCCGGCCACGGGTCCGCTCGGAGAATCCCGGCCCCTTTTCCTGGAAAATTGCTGTTCCAACAATACTCAAGAAGCTTGACACCATCCAGGACAATGCTGCCCACTTGATTGGCCCCCATCCACAAACATTCACTCCCTCCACCACTGACAATTTGGTAGCAGTGTGTACAATCTACAGGATGCACAGCAGGAACTCACTATGGTTCCTTAGGCAACACCTTCCAAACTCACAACCACGACATCTAGAAGCACATGCAGATACATGGCAACATCACCACATAGGAACTCCCTGTCATGATATGCAGACACACGCATAATAATATACAGGCAGGCACAGACAAGCAGCTAATGGACACAGAGAACAGGAAATGACCAATAAGCAGGCAGAACACGCAGGGGAGTATCTAACTATAAAAGACATGAGGCACTCACACTCCCCCTCTTTCCACTGATGAACATCTAGAGAGTCAGTCAAGGGTGTTGTTGCAATCTCACACTTCCACCACGTGGCTAAGAGCTAGTCTGGTTCAGTCAGAGTAACCACATTTAAGTTAGCAGAGAGTCGAACTCACAGAGAACTGTGCTAACTGTGCTATTAGTTCAATAAACCTGATTGACCTAACTTCAAGGTCTGGAGTATCTTTCTAATCTAAGCTGCATCCAGTTGCAGCCAGTGTTATACCAGTGTACCTAACACGGCACTACCCTCCAAGTCACTCACCATCGTGACTTGGAAATATATTACCGTTCCTTCACTGTGACTGGCTCAAAATCCTGTAGGTCCCTTGACCTTAACAGCAGTGGTTCAAAAAGGAAATTCAGCACCACCTTCTCAATGGCCATTGAGGATGGACACTAAATGTTGGTCTCGTCAACAATACCCACATCCTCAAGAGAGGAGGGTAGAAAATTGGAGAGATGTGGGGAATGCTGTGTGACTTATTCATGGGCATAATATGCAAAGCTGCAATCCAAAGTAATATTGTGCTCAAAGGCCTGTTTGAGGAATAGTCAAAATACAGAGGGAGCAAACAACAATCCGGAGGAAACCCACGCAGAAACTCGGGGAATGTGCAAACTCCAGACAGACATTCACCCAAGGATGGATTTGAAAGCGAGTTGCTGTGAGGCAGCAGTGCTAACCACTGCGCCACCATTCCTCGGAGTCACATTCAAATCTTCAACTTTTGACAGCGAGAGTGAAAACAGACCTCTGACATTCACAAAATTTCAGAAAAAGAACGGACAGAGGAAATTGTCATGATTACAAACCGTACAATCAACTTCAAGTTAAGAGGGAAATTCAGAGCTCATCAAAATAGTGTGAAATCAGTTTTTAACTAAGTTGAATGGACAGAGGAACTGTTGAAAAGGAAGCATTGTTCAATGACATTTAATTTCCCTCTCCTCTTCCAATTCATTACGAAAAGTTTCTTCAGCAAACAATAGCATTTATTGAAATGCATTCTGTAAATGACTAATTTGAGATGCTGCAAGTGAAAAACGGAGGATGCAAGATCTGGATCAGGTTTGCAAGCACATCTGATTCTGCCTCGTTTTAATTGAGGAGTCTGGATGAAAGTCAACAATAGCTTGTACTTATATAAGCACCTTTATCACCACAAAATGTCCAAAAACATTTCATGGGCTGAGGGACTGTAGCCCATACAGCAGGACACCATGAAGCTTGAAAAGAACAAAAAACATAACTCAAGTATTTCAGCTGGCGACCAGCCTTAAGTCACTTAAGTGCAGAACTTCAGGCAGATTGCACATTTCACTATAATTAAGATCAATATCCGGCCTGCACATATACAATTAGGATTTCTATCCTTCATACTACAATCCCACACATTATGACATTCAACCAACAGATTTGTTGACTTTAGGCAAAAATGTATTTCCTTTTCCGTGCATACTGTCACATTTTTGAAAATGTGATTTTCAACTGACTCAAAACTTTCCCCTTTGAACGGAGGAGGAAGATGCTTAAAATGCAAGGCCCTCTTATTCTTCTAAACTCCAGTGAATACAGGCCTAGTCAACCCAATTTCTCATACTGCAGTTCTATGTTCCCAGGACTCCGTCTGGTGACCCTTCGCTGCACTCCCTCTATGGCAAATATATCCTTTCTTGGGTAAGGAGACCAAAACATCACACAATATTCCAGGTGTGGTCTCACCAAGGCCCTGCACAGCTGCAGTAAGGCATTCTTGCTCCTGTATTCAAATCCTCTTGCTGAATAGCCAACGTACCATTTACCTTCCCGACTGTTTGCTGCACTGACAAGCTTGCTTTCAGTGACTGGTCTATGAGGACATCCAAATCCCTTTGTATATCAACATTTCACAATCTATCACCATTTAAATAATATGCTGCCACTCTGTTTTTCCTATCAAAGTGGATAACTTCACATTTACCATGTTATACTGCATCTGTCATGTCCACTCACCCAACTTCTCTAAATCATCTTGAATTCTCTTTTTATATGCTCCTCACTATTCATATCCCGTCTAGTTTTGTGTCATTAGCAAACTTGGAAATATTACATTTGGTTCCCTCATCCAAATTGTTGAGAGAGAGAGATATATTCCCTGTAATCCAAATTCCATTCCTTGCAATCAGTCAAAACCTATAACTGTCTAAGAGACATTACAGATGCAAAGTATTGTGTATTGAAACAATGGCTACCACAGACAGACTGACCCAGAACCTCTTGGAAATACACAATGGGGGAAGTATTTCAAGGCGAGGCTGCCCAACCACTTGAGTGAGATTGCAAGATACACAGGCAATTCCAAGAAAGCCTTCAGAAGAAGAACAAGCTGAAGGCTGCTCTCTCCCTCTCCCTCTTTTAGAATAAGCATCACCTGGTTTGAGAAGCCAAATCTACCAGAATTCTACACAAACCAAAATCTCGTAATACTTACAGCATATACTCCATATGATCGCTGTCTAGCCATCTGAGCTACTTCAGGAGAAATGTAACTATATGCTGGAGCACCAACTAATGCTGGAGTTCCCCAGCTGTGCTCGTGCCCAAGTCAGACATCTTCACATGGCTCTGTATTGACTAGTGAAAGGTTAATGCACTGACTAGAGCCAACTCCTACCTGTTTCCCTGCCTGAAAGACAGCATAAATTGGGTAGGAAATGCATCCGACGTTACAAAGATAGATTTACTCATGGGATACTGGCAGGTTCACTTGGCCATCTGCACAAAGGACATCTCTGCCAGTGTGACTCTGGATGGGTTATACCAGTGTTGAATTGTGCGATTTGAAATCTGAAATGCTCTGCCACCTTTAAATGGCTGATGAACCAGGTAGTGTGGGAGTATCCAATTATATTGTGAATCTGGATGACCTCCGAGTGTACAGTGACACCTGGAAAACTCACATTACAGTCAGCTGACCTAGTTGTTCATCTCACAAAGGGTGGGTTGGCTAAGATACCCAGGACGCATGATAGGTCAAGGACAAGTACTGCCTCGAGCTGCAAATGTACAAGCAGCAGGACAATTTCCCATTCTCACTGCAAAATGCTAATTCATGAAATTTTTAGGGACGTGTGTTCATGCCTACTGTGCAAACAGGCGAACGTAGTATGGACTGAGAAATGCCAGACAGTTTTCAGAAAACTGAAAGCCATTTCAATAAACGAAGAAGTGCTAGCAGCTGCAGACTTTAACCAAACATTTAAAGTAGCCATCAATGCTAGTGACTCAGGGTAGGGAAGGTCCTCCAACAGGAAGTTGGATTAGGAATGGAGAGACCAACTGGGTACAGTAAAGTCCCTCCATTCACAATTTACTTGTTTGCATATTTGCTTATCTGCACTGCATTATTCGCTTATCTGTGATTTTAAACACAAAAAACAAGTCATTTTCAGAAAATGCTGGGGAAAACAAAAAGCCGCATTGTTTAGACGTTTACACACTAGTAAAGTACGGTATTTTAAGTGCAAAAAACTTCATATTGTTCTTCTATTGTTGCTTTACTAAACAATTTCTCTCGTAAATTTCTCTTAAATCTTAGCATTGGCTGCCATCAGATTTTCTGATCCCACCGAGGTTAATAGCAATGTGCATGGCTCGCCCGTCTTACCACCAAGGGAACCCGCAGTTGGGGTTAACTTCAGGGCCTGAAAATCCCACCCGTAGTTTTTAATGCCTTACAAGTCAAATTTTATGGCGGTTGGAACCTATCTAATTGACCCTCAAATGTAAAGCACGTTCGTCATTCGTAACTTTACTATTTGCAAGGTTATGCTGGAACCTAACCTCCTCAAATTATGGGATTTTATTGTACTTCTCCAAAAAATTGGGCAAACATTTGAAACGGTATTCCACAGTGGAAAAAGAAAGCTTCAGCGGAATTCCCCATTTGGGAGACTAGGTGCTGACGCCAAGACTGAATCATGTGTGTTTAACGTGGACGATAGCGGTACCAGTCCCAGAGCGATTCAGGTTGCATTCATGAGCTATCACTGGTTCCGCGTAGAACTTGAGTAACTCAATGTGTGGCAATCCTCATCCCAGCCAGGATGATGGCACTGGTTGAGCTGAAGCACGCCCATCCCATTGCGAGGTCAGCTAGAGTCAGAGGGTACCTGGGGTGCGGTCTGGGAGGGTACCCAAATGACCCATGGCACTAAGTTCACAGTAGACAGTCAGTGGCATGCGCAGCCAGATGGCTGCCTTGCAGCTGTGGCATAGATGGTCTGTGCCCATCCACCCCAACTCCCGGCAGAACCCCCCCCCCCCCCCCCCCCCCCCCCACAGCCATCGGTAACGCCTCTTGGCGGAGGTGGAACATCGTGACAGGCCCGGAAAATGCCGAGTCGAGCACGTTAATGATCTGCCAACAGCGTTCAGTGTACCATTTGAATGCCCACACCGGCGTGCGGTGTAGAATGCAGTCACACCACTGTCAAGGCAGTGCAGCATGGCATTCCATCTGCTGCCTGGCGCCAACCTCGATTTTTGGCTATCGCTGAAATATCAGCCTGATCTTATTTCATAATTTTGGCGTCGCTGGATGGAGAATCATGACCCTTATGTTTATTACTAGTTCTTGAGATATATATGTGTAAAATCAATCCAGAGACTGCAGTCTATACCACCCACAACCCTTTGACCTTCGTGGAGAAATTCAAAACTCCGAGTGCAAGGTTATTTTGTTGGATTTTTTTCCCCCAACTAAATTATGTAAAAATCATACATTTTTCAGAAAGTTCTAATGTGATTGTGGGTGCCCTGTTCAGAACTTAGAGACCCAGTTAGAACTGGTGGGATGATCTAGACCAACATACTAAGAGAGTGAATTGGAGTGAATTTCATTTTATTTCTGTTTTGTGTTTTTTTAATACCTTTTAATGAAATGAGAGTGAATCCATTGCATTTATTTGTGATAGGGAGGTGTCACGAGGCTATGCCCCTTTATTTTGAAAATATGATTTTTCAACTGACTGGCAATTTTGCAATTTGAACTGAGACAGAGCAAGCTTAAAAATATAAGGCCACATTCCAAGGTGAATGTGAGAAACAAAACAAATCTCCGTCAGGGGAGTGTGTCAAGGGAGACAATTCCTATAATCCTTCCAAGCCATAAATGCCCAAAAAAGAAACGTTAAAAATGCAAAGTATTGAATATTGAAATAATGGCTTCCACAGATAGACACATCCAGAACCTCTTGGAAATATACAATGGGTGAGTATTTCAAGGCAAGGCTGTCCAACCACATTTGAGAAATTGCAAGCAACATAGGGAGGTGTCAAGAAAGTCTTCGGCAGAGGAGCCAGGTTGAAGGCTTCTCTCTTTCCTCTCCCTTTTGAAATAAGTGGGTCACCTGATTTGAAGAGGCAAGCCTACCGGAATCCTACTAGTGAACCGAGATCTCATAATAATTGCAAAATCTTCTACATATGACCACATTCAAGAAACCAACTAACCCAAACCTGGATGTAACAATATATAGTTAAACCTTTTAAAACAAATTATGGGCGGCATGGTGGCACAGTGTTTGGAATTGCGGCCTCACAGCTCCAGGATTGCAGGTTCAATTCCGACCTTGGGTGACTTAGTGTCCAAAAAGGTTGGGCAGGGTTACAGGGTTGGGTGGAGGTGTGGGCTTAAATGGGTTGCTCTTTCCAGGGCTAGTGCAGACTTGATTGGCCGAATGGCCTCCTTCTGCACTGTAAATTCTATGATTCTATGATGGTGCATACAAAGTCAACTGTAACAAGGCCAAACATTTGAATCTGGGGTTTGCCAGGAATACTGAAAGACTTGAAGAAATTGTACAGAAATAAGAATAGGCAAGCCCACAAATATCCCAAAATGCAGTGCAAAAACTTCAATTAGCTCACTACAGCACGTGGTGGCACAACACATCTTTAAACCTCTACATGCAACGTGCAGAGTTCCATAACATGTTGCCTCTTAGAGAAAGTTCTACAGCTAGGAGACGTAGCAAGTGAAGGTTCTCGGTTTTTGATGGGCCACACTATTCAATCCCCACCAGTGCTGCATACATCCTGTTCTGTGGAAATGTAAAGAGGTTGGTCAATTGAAGGATGAAGCTGAAGGGCATGTTTTCTAGTCTATTCAGAGTGTATGAATGTGAATCAACTGCCACTTCTAATCTTTGTTTTCCTGAATATCCTTGTCTATTTAAATACAACACTGTAAGAATAACAGCACCCCCCCCCCTCCCCAATTTACAATTTAATGGACAAGCCTAGACGATGGTCAATCAATCAAGTTACTATCAAGGTTGAAAATAGTCAGGTACAAATTGAGATCAATCAAGAAGTAGTGGGAAGGTGTCCCCAAGCTTGAACTTTCAAAGCCACACCAGCCTTCAGAAATGATCACAACCTCAAGAACCTAGAAGCTATTAGCATTTCATTATTGGTCGCTTGTATTTGAAGTCTATCTAGTCAACATGCATCGAATTTTATCTTTAATGTATATTTAGCATGTGAAATTCCATGGCAGATGTATAATGCACTTCAGAGGAATTGTCTCCACATTTGAGGGTAGTCAACAGTGTCTGTGGCATTTCACACAAACATACCAGGGGACAGTACAACATTGGTGAGGCTTGTGCTCAATAGAGTTCCAAACCTAATTAGCACTTAATGATCTGGGCAGCTGCGGGTGTCTATCATCCTATCTTGGCCTCCTATTCGCTCCCGAATCTTAATTAACCTTTAGGAATTGGATCCACTGACAAGATTCCTCAGAGAGATCATTGATTTTAAATAGTATCTTGCAAAAAGAAATCGCAATCCTGCGTAACACTGATCAATTTTATTAATGAAACCATCTTTGAAAATCACTAATTGATAGGGATGCTGTCTCTTGTGCAGAGGGAATACACTTATTCATCATTTAGTCTTTAAAGATCCAAAATCTGTGTTAATTAATGGAGGTGGACTAGGCCATTTTGTGGACTCATTTCAGATAGCTAAGACAACAGTGAGTTTATTGTATAACAAACCTGGTGCTTGAAATATAATTGTAGTAATAATTATCGAACACGTCTCATAGCTGCTTTCATGTTGCAGTTTTTATTTCTGTGAATAAGGTTGATAAACTTAGAAGTAAATCATAGCCTTAATGTTGAGGTGATAGTCATCATATACACGGAACAATAAAGTACTTATATTTCTTGTACATATTGTTACAATAAGTACTGTTTATTGCCTCGATGTAAAGTCTTCGATCCTTCCAGCAATGTGTATTTTGCATCACTGAAACACAGAGAATACAATATATTTTAACTTCATGTTGATTATTTTACAGGCTTCCTTCAACCTAACAAGCACATAGAAGAGGTGTCAATATTACTGTTCATTATGTTGAAACACAGAAAGCCTAGCAAGCCCTAACCTTCCACCTGACCCTATAGAATACAAAATGTAATTGTACTTCAACTTAATTTCTAGAGGGACATAAATAATCACAGTTAAAATTTTCAAAAAGCTTAAAGTCTGTGTAATGTCTCCCTGGTGCCCAAAGTTAATCACAGAACTCCTGAATATCTACCTGGTGTGACACTCCACAATTCTATGATGGCAGAAAGCTGGGACCATATTCTTTCATGCAATATATGGACATCCATGTCAAAGCTCACCCTTGTTACCATCAATTCTGTTCTTGGCTTGGTATTCATCCAGTTGCTCTCTGAAGGAGTTAATCAATATAGCATTTACTGGTAAACCTTCTATTCGAGTGACCTGAATTTCATTTTCCAGCCCCTGAGTTCACATTGCATTTTTGATAGAACATTTACAAAACCTGCAGCACTAATGTGTTTTAGGCCTTTTAAACTTCAATCATGTTTTTAAATATAATTGAGCCTTTCTCTGATAATGTGTGCAATCACTGTTAATTATTTCTGTCCCCATGTAGCATCCACTGAATATTAATGTTGTTGGATTTTCAGAACCCAGCTGTATTAAATAGATACATACGTCATGGCTAGCGATGAGATGTGATCAGTTTCTTTTTAAGTGAGACTAACTGAGTAAACTGCAAGATGTAAAATCAGAGGTGGTAACCTCATACCCATGAGATATTCTGTATTCCTTTCCAATTTTCTCTTCTCCCCTATTAAAGATGCTAACATAGGTATGGTAGTGCAGTGGCCATGTTATTGAACTAAAATGACGTAAGTTAGGGCGAATAATCCAGGGGACACTATGGAGCTGGAAAGAAATGCTACTGTACAGTGTAGAAGACCATTCACCCAGTCTGCCCATGCCAGCACTTTGAAAGTGCTCTGCAGTAAATCCTTCTTCCGTGCTCTTTTCCCATGGCTCTGCAAACCTTTCCTTTTCAAGTGTGCACCTAATTTTCTTTTGATAGCTACTATCGAATTCCACCACTCTTTCAGGCAGAGCATTCCCTATCACAACAATTGTTGGGCCTCACGGTAGCATGGTGGTTAGCATCAATGCTTCACAGCTCCAGGGTCCCAGGTTCGATTCCCGGCTGGGTCACTGTCTGTGTGGAGTCTGCACGTCCTCCCCGTGTGTGCGTGGGTTTCCTCCGGGTGCTCCGGTTTCCTCCCACAGTCCAAAGATGTGCGGGTTAGGTGGATTGGCCATGCTAAAATTGCCCGTAGTGTAAAGGTTAATGGGGGGATTGTTGGGTTAGGGGTATGTGGGTTTAAGTGGGGTGATCATTGCTCGGCACAACATCGAGGGCCGAAGGGCCTGTTCTGTGCTGTTCTATGTTCTAATACTTTCTCACCTCAGCTCTGGTTCTTTTGCCATTTACCCTTAAGCTGTAACCATTGGTTCCTGAATCCTTCTGCCAATAGAACCAATTTCTCCTCACTTATTCTATCAAAATGCTTCATGATATTGGACATCACTATTAGATCTCCCCTTAACCTCCTCCATTCTTGGGAGTTGAAAACTCATAAGTGATTTTAAGGTAGTTTATTATGCTAATTAAGTAGCAACCGTTGAGAGAAAATGTATTTGATGGGACAGGCGAGAGCAGTTTACTGATCCCACAGAATAAATGGGCAAATGGTGCAGGGGATATTGATCATTGTAGTTTGTGGTGGCAATCTTCTGCTTAGTATCCAAAGTGTTAGGACGCACTTCCCCAAGCTTCCTCCATCTTCCCAATCCTCCCTGATCTTCCTCCATCTAAAAAAGGCCCCCCAGAACCTGTTAATATACTTTATTTCCAGAGGCTGGGAGTTTAGCCTATCTAACTCTTTGCTTGAACCCAATGTCAGTACAGGCACTCAGAATGTCAAGGTGGGCACCCCATGCCTTGTCCATCACTTTAGCTCAAGGTCACCTTTTAGTTCACCTCATGCTGAGGGTCATTTGTTAGACTTTACCATAAGACGTAGGAGCAGAAGTAGACCACTCAGCCCATTAAGTCTGCTCCACCATTCAATTACCTCATGGCTAATCTGACATAATCCTCAACTCCACTTTTCTGCATATATCGAAAACCCTTGATTCCTTTAATAATTAAAAATCTGTTTATCTCAACCTTCCGGGATCAACTGAGTGAACTATCTCTGGACTGCCTCCAATACCTGTATATCTAGTCTTAAATAAGGGGACCAAAACTGTTCACATTGTTCCAGGTATGGTTTAACTAGTGCGTTGTATAGTTTTAGCAGGACTTCCCTATTTTTATACTCCATTCTCTTTGAAATAAAGCCAACATTTAATTTGCCTTCCCTATTACCTGCTGAACTTGCTGGCTAGTTTTTGGTGTTTTCTGCACAAGGACCCTCTGCGCAATATTTAAATAATATTCAGCTCCTTTATTCTTCCTATCAAAGTGCATAAATTCCCATTTTCCTACATTATATTCCATCTGCCAAGTTTTTACCTACTCACCTAACCTGCCGTTATCGCTCTGTAGATTCTTTGTGTTTTCCTCACCATTTGTCTTCACACCTATTTTTGTGTCATCCATAAACTTAGCAATATTGCATTCACTTCCCTCATCCAAGTCATTAATATATATTGTGAATAATTGTGGCCCCAGCACAAATCCCTATGACACTCCACTAGTTTCAGGTTGCCATCATGAAAAGATTCTTGGAAGATTACTACCACTGCATCAACTATCATTATAGCTACTTCCTTTAATATCCTGTGATGTAACCCATCAGGTCCTGGGAACCTACTGGCCTTTAGCCCCATTAGTTTCCTTGATACTTTTTTCCTCGTGATTGTTATTGTACATATTTACTCCCTCCCTTTTTGTTCCTTGAGTAACCACTTGTGTAGTGTTATAACCCGCACGGGTCTTACGGGATGGAAATACTTAACTACCCCATGGACCTTGCAGAATGCCAGCTCCCCTGATAAAGGATGGGGGGGGGGGCATCTAATAATGTCTGTCTATGTATAAATAGAGTTGACCAGTAAGGCACTGACCAGTGAAGACCCAGTAGGGAGCTAATGGAACTGTATATAGAAGTAGTTGTAAAAGAAAGTACTTTTTTGTTTCTACAAACTTGGTGTGGACTATTTGTGGTCCTATAAAATGTAGGTAAGAGGGCGCACGATGCCATCCTAGCAACTTGGGAATGTCAGCGTGGAAGCCTGAACCAGGAGATCTTGGCATTTCTAGGGACTGTTTATGTGTTTCTCCAGAGAGAGAAAGGAAAAGGTTCCTTTGCCAATGTGGCCTAATGCGATTCCACCAATTCCATAAGAATTTTATACTTATTATGAAAAGTATAATTTATTAAATGTACCTTTTCTTAAATTTACTCACATATTTTAAGGAAGGAACCCTGCCATTGTTACTTTGCCTGGTTTATATATGACTTCAGTCTCAAATAAATGCCATATGGGCCACTCCGATGCATCAAAACATTGCAAGGATAATGACTACCACCACCTTCTCACGCAATAAAATGGCAACCTTGCCATCAATGCCCATTGTCATGAGAAGTAGGTGTTCAAAATTCATGTAGCAATATTGAACTGTCAGCTCTTCAGTGTACTTTGCATTGAATGTTAACAGTCACCCAACATCCAAACAAGAAGGGGGAATTTTTCACTGAAGTGCACCTCCATAACTCAAATTACGCACTGAACACAGATCAGGAGAGCACAGATATTTTTCATTTATAATGTGCTAGAATTTGCTGTAATGCCTCTATTGGCAGTGAGTTAGAACTTTGCCGTCCTCCATCCTCAAGTGTCTTTTTTTATTTGGTCAGCATTTATTGCCCATCCCTAATTGCCCTTGAGGGGGCAGTTAAGAGGCAACCACATTGCTGTAGATCTGGAGTCGCATGTCGGTCAGACCAGGTAAGGATGGCAGATTTCCTTCCCTACACATCAGTGAACCAGATGGGTTTTTACAATAATGGCTTCATGATTTTCATTCGACTTTTAATTCCAGATTTTTATTGAATTCAAATTTCACCATCTGCAGTGGCGGGATTTGAACCTGGGACCCAGAGAATTTCTCTGGATCTCTGGTTAATTACTCCAGTGAACATACCACTACGCCACCACCTCCCCATGAGCATGGAGATCTGGTGAGGTGTGTCCAATGTCTGATAAACATCCAAGGTACTGCAGCCTGACACAGAATGGAACAACAGGTTAGTTTAACATTGACACCCTTAGGATTAATGGTTCCAACCAGATATAGTGTAGATGTCGATAGAATATCCAAGCCAGCTTAAATTTGATCGATGGGTTTATGCAGGGACAGTATAAATATATGAAGCAGGGTAGCAGGGTTAAGAAGGGACTGTATGCATTGGATTGTCTCCTGAACTGAGTGCGATCTCTAGCCATTTTTCATTTCCAGTTGCAATTCATGCTTAGCGCACAAATGCAATAAATATTAATGTAAAAATAATATCAGTCAGGGGAAAATCAGAACATGCTGGCTGTCAAAACACTTATTCTGTTACTTAAATTGAAGTGCAAGATTTCAATAAAGTTCTGAAAAGAAGTCAGTAAAAATGTTGCCCTCAGGCAACCTGCTGAGTGATTGCATGCGTTACTGATTCTGACCTCTTTGGTGCCATTGTGTAATGGTCTAAGAGGCTATGGCGATCACAATACTGTTAATTTAACAAACTTAATCTTCCCATTGATTTTAACTATGATAATTAGTCCAACAGCTTTCAAAGTTACCCTGGCATTTTTGCACAATGTATGATACAGATGCATTGTAACTATGGACCACATTTTCAGGAAATTCAGGCCTAATACATATCTTAATAAAATGTGCTATTTGCTTATAACATGCAGTAAAATACATAGGATACACATTTTCTAAATATGTTATACCCTGCAACGTTTAATTTCCAGTCCTGATTTATAACCTCTCAGTAACCCTCACAATGTCTGTTTGCAGCTCTCCATTTCTATTATGAGCACTATGTTTATTGCAGTCATTTTAACACATTTTTAAAAGGATTTCCGTTCACTTTATGTTTAGCCATCTTTTTTGGGCTCCTTTTCTATAGCTCCTTTTAACCCCTTGTCATCAATATCCTCCCTTTGCTCTTTCCTATGTTCCCATGCCCTAATTTCTTTGTATTTAGAGTGCTTAATGAAGTTCCCCACTAACCTGTCCCAACATGGATCATGACAATTGGATTTACCTCTCCCTCTCCATGTTCCTCTCCAGCTGCCGTGAGGTATTCCTTACCTTGACGCTGGGATTTACATTGTTGGCTGCAGCGGAAGCTATTGAATTCTCTTCTTCGAGGGTTTCCAATTACTATCACATTTTTATTCTACCACACCCTGGGCAGCCTGCTGAGCCGCACTGCCCTGGTCTATATTTTGGCTTCCTCTGTGCAGTCTTTCCCCTTCCCTCACAGATAGTGAGTACATTACTCCAGGGTCCCAGGTTCGATTCCCGGCTGGGTCACTGTCTGTGTGGAGTCTGTACGTCCTCCCCCTGTGTGCGTGGGTTTCCTCCGGGTGCTCCGGTTTCCTCCCACAGTCCAAAGATGTGCGGGTTAGGTGGATTGGCCATGCTAAATTGCCCATAGTGTCCTAATAAAAGTAAGGTTAAGGGGGGGGTTGTTGGGTTACGGGTATAGGGTGGATACGTGGGTTTGAGTAGGGTGATCATGGCTCGGCACAACATTGAGGGCCGAAGGGCCTGTTCTGTGCTGTACTGTTCTATGTTCTATGTTCTATTACAATAAAACCGATGATTGCGGCATTCCACATGTTTAGCTTATTGGTAGCACTTTCAACTCTGGCGCAGAATGAGTTTAAGTTTCACGCTCAGACTTATTTTTCTTGTTCATAAGTTGTGGGCTTCACTGGAAAGGCCAGCTAATATTGCCATTCTCTAATTGCCCTTGAATTAGTCATTTTCTTGAACCACTGTAGTCCATGTGTTGTAGGTAGATCAATGGTGCTGTTGGAAAAGGAAGAATGATATATTTCCATATCAGGATGGTGTGTGACTTGGAGCGGTGTTTGTGTTCCCATGTGCCTTTTCTCATATTCCTCGAATCGCAGATGTAGTGGGTTTGAAAAGTGCTGTTGAGGAGGTCTTAGCGGGTTGCCACGGTGCACCTTGTAGGTTGTATCCACTGCTGCCATGGTGTGGCATTGATAGAGAGAGAGAGAATATTTAAGGTGATAGATGGGGTCGCCAGTCAAGCTTGTCTTGGATGGTGTCAAGCTTGATGAGTGTTGTTGGATCTGCACTCATCCAGATAAGTGGAGAGTATCCTATCACAATTATGCCTTGTGCCTTGCAGATGGTGGACAGGCTTTGGGGAGTCAGGTAGTGAGTTACTCTCTGCAAAATTTCCAGCCTCTGACCTGCTCTTGTATTTTGTGGCTGACCCAATTAAGTTTCTAACTTGAATACATAATGTAGGCGGGCATTTTAGTGTGATATTGAAGAATGGCTGCATTGGGGGAGCGAGTCGGATGACTGGCGATCGGCGCGGCGCACAGCCCAATTTGGGATACGCATGCGATTCACCCATTGCGCCTGGATCTGCGCCGCGCGCAACGGGGTGTCTGAATCGCGCAAACAATCTTTTGACTAGTTGTTAAACTGAGGCTCCATCTTCTTATTCAGGTTGATTTGAATGCTGTCATGGTTAATTGTGAAGAGTATTCTTACAACATCAAGAACAGTTAAAAAATTACTTAATAATGTCGCCTGCACTCTTGAGAAATATTATTATTGCCTTTAAAACCTGTAAGTACTATAGAGGTGATCAGTGGCAGAATTTGAGTTGGGATCTGTTACATTGGGGCGTTCATACATTAAGTAAAGCTGAAGTGGGCAGTTCTTCATCTGGCCTTTAAAATAGACTGAACAGATGGAGCTGGGACTGGCAGAAAATAGGGTCAGCAGATTTCCACTCCTGCCTCAGCTATCATAGAACATAGAACATACAGTGCAGAAGGAGGGCATTCGGGCCATCGAGTCTGCACCGACCCACTTACGCCCTCACTTCCACCCTATCCCCGTAATCCAATAACCCCTCCCAACCCTTTTGGTCACTAAGGGCAATTTATCATGGACAATCCACCTAACCTGCACGTCTTTGGACTGTGGAAGAAAACCAGAGCACCCAAAGGAAACCCATGCAAACATGGGGAGAACATGCAGACTCCGCACAGACAGTGACCCAGCGGGAAATCGAACGCTGTGAAGCCACAGTGCTCACCACTTGTGCTACCGCGCTGCCCCAACATACTTTAAAGTATCCCCGACATATTTTATCGATCAGTATGACAAATAGAAGGGAAGTGGGAACATTTTTGATTTCTTTATAGAAGTCAGTCCAAGGAAAGTTATCCATTTTCAACCAACTTGTTATTTTCCTCCAAAATTACTGGCATTTCCATTCGTGAATGGCCAACACTGCTATTTCTGCCCTTCCCCCAATTCATGGGCACCCTCACCTTCACAACTGTCCACCCAAATAGCCTGACTAGCGATTCTGAAAGAGTGACATGTGCAACTGTAAAGTCTAACAGAAGACAAACTCAACCATCGTTACAATGGTGGAGCAAGATTGTGGAGCCTTTAGGTTTGGTTTTGATCCAATTGTTTTTGTGCTTGATGCACTAACCGGGAATTAACTATTATATACAGGACCAGAAGATCACAAGCTTAATCCTTGTGATAGGCTTGGTTCTAAGTTCAAAAACTCCAGGCTTATGTATGAAGGATGAGTTGTCAGAAGACAACGAATGAATATAGAATTGTACTCAAACAGGAAATGGTGTCTTCAACAAAAGGGGAATTCAAAACAAAACAAGGCTGGTATCTCTACTGGACATTGGAGAATAAATGAGTTACCTGTAATAGCAGAAAAGGCTTCATAATGGTTCACTTTAAATGGTGCATTCAATATCCTCCTTACACTGCTATAATTGTAGTCACAGACTCCAACCCATGGTGAAATTTCCAGCGAATGAAACATCCCCACACTGTGAAACATCCCCAAAACTCAGTCCTCCAATTAAGATTTCCCCACTGTTGAGGTACCATCATTTAAAAAGAGAGAAAGGCATATACTGAGTTATTACAGGCCAATCATCCTGAAACCAGCACTTGGCAAATTATAGCTGCACATTCTGTGGAACAATAGAAATAATAATTTAGAAGGCACAGATTAATCACGGAGATAATTGAAGGTTATGTTTGATTAACTTGGTCAAATACCTTGAAGAAGTATAAAAGAGGGTCATTGAAGGTAGTGCATTTGATGTGGATTTTGGCAAACCTTTAGTCAAGCTCCCCCATAGAAGACTGGTCAGATAAGTAAAAAGCCATGGGATCCAAGAGAAAATGGCAATTTAGATCCAAAATTGGCTGAGCAACAAGTAGCAAAGGGAAACAGGTGTTTTTGTGACTGGCATGTTGTGTTCAATGGGGTTCTGTGGGGATCAGTATTTGTTTCCCTCTGCATATATGTCAATGATTTAGACTTAGATGTAGAAAGCCTCATTTGGAAGTTTGCAGGTGACACAAAAATTGGTCTTGTGGACGATGGTGAGGAAGAAAGCTGCAGACTGTAAGAAGGTATCAATGGCCAAGCCAGGAGACAGTAAAGTGTTAGCTGTATCTCAGTAAGTAACATTCTCGCCTCTGAGTCAGAAATCTGTGTGTTCAAATCCCGCTGCAGGGTTTGAACATAAAAATGAAATTTGGCACCCCAGTCCAAATTGAGGGTTGGCTGCTCTGTTGAAGAATGCTGTCTTACAGAAGAGACATTACGCCAAAATCCTGTCTGCCTTGATAGGTGGACAGAAAGGATTTCATGGCACTAATCTGAAGAGGAGTAGAGGAGTTATGTCCTGGTCCATATTTACCCTTCAATCAACATCACAAAAACAGATTACCATGTCGTTATCACATTGTTACTGACGGGGCTTGCTATGTAGAAACTGACTGCCGCATTTCTCACATTGCAACAATGAATACATTTCAAAAAAACCCTCATTGGCTAGGAAGCACATTGGGACATCTTGTGCTCATGAAAGATTCCATGTATATGCAAGTCTTTGGGCAGGATTTAACCGGTCCAAACGGGGCGTCTCACCCACACTTTGAAAACTGGAGGGGAACCCGTCTTAAACAGGTTTGGCCCATTTTAATTCCTGGCCGTGAAGAGCTGCCAACAACTAGGAGGTTGACAGGTCCTCATTGGTGTCAGTGCAACCAGGAGCAATGGCAGCTTCCAGTAATTAACCCACCAGAGGGACTCCAGATCAAAAGTAAATGAAGGCAAGGTGAGGCTCATGGGGAGGGGTTCGTGGGGTCAGGGGGTTTGAAGGCAGGGGCTAGCGTTTAGTGGTCCGTCAATCAGAAAATAAGTGCTTGACAACAAGGAACCCTTTCCTTGCGAGACCACTGGCAAACTCAACAAGATGAAAGCTATGCTGTTCCCATAATCACCGAGTCGCCATTAAATTGGAGTAGACTCAGAGATAATTGGTTTCAACCAACAAACATCAGACCCTTCCCATCCCCCAATTAAGTGGGAACAATTTTCCTGACACCAGGAATACATGCAGGTACTCCTGTCCAATTCTCGCCACTACCCCCACCCCCCATCATCAAGCCAGTTCCAAAAGGCTGAATTAAATTCTACCCTTTATTGAAAAGTGACAATTAGAATTCAATCTGGAAAAGTAAGGTTGGGAAATAAAATTAGCCCAGAAAATGCACACCAAATGGTGGCAGTATTCAGAAGTATAGAACATAGAATTTTTTTACACTGCAGAAGGAAGCCATTCGGCCCATCGAGTCTGCATCAGCCATTTGAAAGAGCACCCTATCCAAGCCCGCACCTCCACCCTATCCCCGTAACCCAGTAACCCCAACCCACCCCACCTTTTTGGACACTAAGGGCAATTTAGCATGGCCAGTTCACTTAACCTGCACATCTTTGGACTGTGGGAGGAAACCGGAGCAACCGGGGGAAATCCACACACACACGGGGAGAAAGTGCAGACTCCACACACACAGTGACCCAAGCCGGGAATCGAAACTGGGATCCTGGAGCTGTGAAACAACTGTGCTAACCACTATGCCTTGGAGTGCGTGTCACAGATTCCTGGTAGCAGGACAGGTAGATAATGTGGTTAAGAAAATATACAGAATACTTTTACAGCTGAAGTATAGGTTATAAGAGCAGGGAGATCATGCCGCATCTGTATACACCACTCTCGGCCCCAGCTGGACTACTGTGTACAGTTCTGGTCACCGCATTATAGAAAGGCTGAGATGATCATTCATCTCTCCGGATGATTCCTTGGCAACAAATGACCTGATGAAGTCAGACAAGTTGGTACCATTGCTGGCATTCTTATTTTGTGCACACTGATGTTTGTTAGTGCAAGCCTGTCAGATTTACTTGGGGTACCAGTGTAGATGCAATGCAAGGTGTTAAAACAACTTGCCCTGCGATCAGTCACTCAGCTGCCTGATGGTAATTAGAGCAGTCTCTGGTAAATTGTATATCAGAAGACTGTGTGAGTGTCTAATTGTCACATAAATAAAATGCTGGTCAGAATATTGCATGAATTAACTCGAAAAGCAAGAATGTAGATGAGGCTGCTCAGAAGTATCTGCTCTGAGAAACCTCTCCATCTGCACTAATACTGAGTAAAATCCTCCACTTACATCTCATTGACACCTGACATGCAGAATTTCAAAATTCCGATGAGGAATAATATGCCACACATTCCCAATCCGGTTTTGTTAAAAGTTTTGCGCCTTCACCTCTGTTTTGATCAGGTAAGAATGGGTGAACTGGCTCCCCCCTATTCAACCACCTCAGTTGGTCACCACAAAGGTTTAAGTTTTTTCTTTATGAGGATGGGCCTTTTCCAGATCGGAATGTATTTAACTATTTAAGCTGTGAGCAATAAGGAGCCAATAAAACAAGTTGTTCTTGAGTGAAAGATAAAGGGCTTGATCATCCGGCCTCTTTACACTCGCGTCCAGGTGTAATGAGGCTGGTGAATAGCACGAGAGGCCAAAACCGGGAACTGCGCCAGGCATCAGTTTGTGATGCAAGCGGCCCACTTCCATAGGCAAAATCGGGATCTCGCCGCAGCGTGGCAAGGAGCCAGTTATCACCATTTAAACCCCATTTCCATACAATTAACGAGAGCCATCCCTTATCCAACAGCCCCCCCCATGATTCACTGGTCTCCCCAGCAAGTGCTCGCTGCGCCATCATGCCAACCTCTGGATCATGTGTATCCATTCCGAGGGCAACCCTCGTCCTTGCCCGTCTGCCCCTGCGCCATTCATAACCCCCACCATCTACCGAGCCCTCTGGCTATGCAGCTGAAGGCTATTGCTAACAGGGAACTGGCAATCGTGGTTAAGTGAACACTTCACACAAGCCAAGTGTATTCCCTTGGGTGGGCGGATCATGTAGCATGAGGGAGTCATTGCCCAGCATCCCAATCAGACCCTGATGCCTGATACAGTATACCTGAACACTGCGGGAGGCAACACCTCAATGCAGTAGCCAACAAACAAACACCCAGGGGATGAGTCATAGCTCCGGGGAAACTTACACAGCCGGAGGATGGGTGAGAGGGAGTCAGCGCCCGATCCGGTTGATTTTGTGAGCGGGTGTCTGGGGTACACGGTCTGGGGCCTGGTGAGGGGGGCCCACTACGGCCTGGAGTATGTGGGGAGAGCTTTCCAGGTAGGGTGGTGGGAGGGGGGGGGGGGGGGGGGGGGGGGGGGGGAATGGAGGGTCCCGGGATGGGAGCCACCGCTATATGTCGGTCTAACACCCTCTCTCAATGCCTTACAGATATTGAACAATATGGCAGGGATGTTGTACACAGAGGTTGTCCTGGTGGTCCTGGTGCTACACGATGCAGCCAGACACTGGAGAAGGCAGCAGCACGAGCGTCTCCTGATGCTCAAGGTAGTGGCCCATGTTCCGGACCCCGCCCCCCACCCTGAGGACCAGGCCGCCCATCAGGCTAGGGTGGGACCCAAAGGCTGAGTCCCGCAACAGTGCTGGGTATATAGGCGCCGCTGGTCATTTGAACAAATGACGGACAGTGAGTGCCACAGGAGGCTCCATCTCAACAAAGAGACAGTGCGACACCTGTGTCACATCCTTATGGACCTGTCATCACATGGAGGAGGAGGACAACCTGCTCTAGGTGGCCATCAAGGTCACTGCAGCCCTGAACTTTTATGCCACGGTTTCATTCCAGAGCTCGAGTGGGGACCTATGTGGTATCTCACAGGCCACAGCCCACAGGTGCAACTGGCAGGTCACACATGCCCTGTATGCCCGGGCAGAAGACTACATCACTTTTGACATGGACCAGGCCTAACAGAGTGCCCAGATGGCAGGTTTCTCTGGCATTGCCAGGATGCCGCAGGTGCAGGGAGTCATAAATGCCATGCAAATTGCCCTGCGCTCACCAGGCCATCTGGGGGTGCCCTATGTTAACAGAAAGGTGTTCCACTCTCAACATACAGCTCATGTGCAACCACCAGATGAAGATAATACACGTGAGTGTCCGCTTCTTGGGGAGTTCGGACAACAGCGGCATCCTGGGGCAGTCGGAAACCCCTACCCTCTTTGAGGAGCACCCCAGGATGGGTGGCTGACTCTAGGCGGATAAGCGGTACCCGCTGAGGCCCTAGCTAATGACAGCAGTACGGAGGCCAGAGACTGAAGCGGAGACCCGTGCAATGAGGTACATGCAGCCACCCGGGCTAGAATTGAACGGTGCATCAGGTGTGCTGCAGAATACCGCCCGGGGGCTCGCCCGCTTTGCTGTGGTCTGCTGTGTCGTCCACAAACTTGCACAGCAGTGTGACAACGGGCTGGAGGTTAGTGAGGGGAACATGTGGCCACCTTCAAGGAGGAAGAGGGGAATGAGGACGAGGATGATGAGGAGGCGCTGGATCAGCAGGGGTTGGAGGACAAGGCTGAGGAGGAACCTGAGGACCAGCCGGAGGCTGCAGGAGAGGCAGCAGCGGCAAGCCTGGAGGGCCAGGGAGGCCCTTATACTGGTCTGATTCACTTAACAGATGGCATGGTCCATCGTTGCATCCTTACCCACCCTCCCAGGATATGTTCACATCATTCCAGGGTGCTAGAACTGTTTCAGCACTGTCAGCGAATCACTTTCGAGGGCAGGGGGTGATGATGATAACCCGCAGAGAGGTGGGCACTGGTGCTCCTCAATCTATTGCATAATGTGACCCCTGCCTGTCTGCTGAGTGTTCGCTCACACCCATCACCTGCAAGCAGTGATGCATTGCGGAAGAAAGCGACAGAGGCTTCCTACTGGTTGTGCACAAGAGTGTTTATTGTTCAATATATGCCCCCCAACCCCTCACCCCACCCTCACCCCCTACCTACCCCGTACCCCCTCCTTCGGTGCCCTCAGTGATCCTCGATGTGCTTTGCCCTCCTAGCTCTACCATTACATCGAGGTGTGTCCCCAGGATGCAGGTGGAGGCAGTCAGCTGCTTACCCTGTCCCGTAGCCTTCGATGCCCCTGGCCGGCGTCCTCTGGGGCTGGAGGGCCCCGCCTCACTTGTCAACGGCTCGCATACAGCCATGCCACCCTGTCCGTGTGCTGACCCCCAGACGCAGCCTCATCAGAGGGGTGTAACTTGGGGAAAGTTGATGACCACCATCACCACTCCATGGGACGGGTCCAGGTTGGCACTCAGCGCCCGCTCCTCTAGGTTGATGCCCATATGGCCCTGGGGTTCACCTTGGGACGGAGGGCAGCTAGTTCAAGCCCGGTCGCCCCTGCATCATCTGGCTCTGCCAGGGCTACCAGTTCCCCATGGTCCGTACCATCGTGTCGATACCCTCGGTGATGCGCTTCAGTGATTGGACCATGCTCTGCAGCGTCTCGGCAATGCCACCTGTGACTGGGACGAGCCTGGGCTGAGATGGTGTCGGCATCCTGCACCAGGCTCTCCAGTGCGGTCGCTACCCCAGCAGTGTCAACCACGGTGTCACTCATTACCGGCACCATCTCTTGCGCCCATAGACTCTGAGACTCTTCCAAGCGGCTCTGGATCTGCTGGAGTGATGCTGACATCTCTCTCTGAATGTCCCAGCCTCTCCCTATTGTCTCCATGAGCTGCAGGTAACCCTGTTCCAGAGGCTCAGCATCGGGATGAGACCCAGCTAGGTCCAACGGTCCAGCAGACCTCCAACTGCTGTCTCGCCTGGGAGTTGCTGCCTCCACAGATGTGCATCATCAGCAGTGTGGTGCTCACTAGATTGTGCCCCAGAAGCCTGTTCACTAACATGTCCCACCGAGGTGCGTGTAACTGTACTGGTGGAGAGTGGGATGACAGCTGTGCCGTCGCATCCTCGGAGCTCTCCTCCGAGGTGTTCTCCCTGGAGTCAGGGGAGGGGGCCATCCGGGATAGGCTGGCGCCATCGGCTGCTGGACCACCGGGGGAATGGACATGTGGTCAGTGGAAGGGATGGGTCAGTCAGTAAGGCAATCACTACTCACGTTTGACAGGTTCTCCAAGTGGAGCCTGGTGGTTCCTCACTCCTGCAGCATCCGCCAGCCTCTGCGTCGATGACTCTCCTGTCCTCGGTCACACCAATCACCTTCAGCGCCTGCGCCTCGAAGGAGGTGAGCACCCCACCCCCAGTCTAGGCCCTCTCCTGCTGATTATGGGAGAGCTTTTCCTGAAGAGACACAGAGAGGACATCGTTAGCCACACGTGGTTCACAATTGTGGGGGTGAGCTGTGAAGGGAGGTTTGGGGTGGAGGGAAGATTGAAGAGGGAGGGGTGGAGGGAGTGTTGGGGGTCGCTGGGGGATGCTCTCTTCGGCGTGGGGCGGTGGGATGTTGGCATCTGCTCACTCATGCTGCCCGATGTAGGTCGTTGACCTTCTTCTGACACAGGAGGCCAGTCCTCCTGATCACACTGCCCAAGCTGCCTGCTGCCGCCAACTCGTCCCAGGCAGCACTGGCTGCTTTGTGTCTCTGCTGCAGCACGCTCCCGCTGGCAGTGGGACTTTCTTCATAGCAGCCGGCCAATGGTGTTTACCATTGTAGGCAGCCCCACGCCATCGGGAAATCCTCGGGCGTGGGTATGCTGCCGGCGTAACGGAGAATCCTGATAAATTTATTAACCACTAAACCCGAGTAAAATGATAAAAACACGACGTCAAGCATTCAGCCCTCATCAGTCATTCGGACCAACACAAACAAACAGGGGGCGGGATTCTCCGACCGACCGCGCCCCCCCCCCCCCCGGGCCGGGTAGAATCACCGGGGGCGGCGTGAATCCCGCCCCGCCAAATTCTCCCGCACCGGAGATTCGGCGGGGGCGGGAATGCCGCTCACAGCCCCCCCCCCCCCCCCCCCCCCCTCCCGGCGATTCTCTGACCCACATGGGCCGAAGCCCCTCTGGTCCTTTGCCAGTTCCACCGGCGTAGATTAGACTAGGTCCCTTACCGGCGGGACCTGGCAGTGCGGGCGGGCTCTGGGATCCTGGGGGGAGCGCGGGGCGATCTGGCCACGGGGTTGCCCCCACGATGGCCTGGCCCGCGATCGGGGCCCACCGGTCCGCGGGCGGATCTGTGCCGTGGGGGCACTCTTTTCCTACGCGTCGGCCGTGTCAGCCTCCACGATGGCCGACGCGTAGGTGAACCCCCGTGCGCATGCATGGGGATGACATGAGCAGCCGCTGATGCTACCGCGCATGCGCAGCCACGCACCCACCGGCGGAGTCCCTTCGGCCCCGGCTGGCGTGGCGCCAAAGGCCTTCCACGCCAGCTGGCGGGACGCAACCCACTCCGGCGCCGGCCTAGCCCCTGAAGGTGCGGAGGATTCCGCACCTTTGGGGCGGGCTGACGCCGGAGTGGTTCACGCCACTCCGTCCCGCCAGACCCCCCGTCCTGCCGGGTATGGGAGAATCCCACCCAGGATGGCAGTGCAAGGGTGCCCAGGTGCCAAGTTGCCAGTTGCCACTGCCAGGGATCGCATCCGGGAGAGGGGGCTTATAAAATGGAGGGGTTGAGGAGTCTTTTCTACAGGGTTCGCGAGCAAGAAATGACTCAGGTGTGGCCTCGGCGGAGAGAAACGGAAAAGTGCTGTTGAATAGCAGGGTGTTTCCTGGCACTGCAGCTGTCGAGAAACACCCCACTGAACGCGCGCAAGACAGGATACAGATTTTTTTCCCATTGAATTTGTTTCTATTTTCACCAGAGATTACAATTAAATATGACTATTTAGTACTGGTGAAAATTGATTTGGGGCCTTTTGAAGCAATGCCATCTTTATGCTGTAGAGCAAGTGTATATGAAGTCTGATCACAATTTCCAATACAAACCATTTAGAATGTTTTAAATTTTATTTTTTGTAGCTCTATCATGAATCAATGCAACTGGATAACTTTATAGGTTCCCCCCAAAGTCAGCTGGAAGTTTCTGTGTAATATTAATATATCATCTAATAAAGCACATCACACAACCGAAAATATCTTCTCCCTCAATTCCCTGGGTGTGTTGTAAGACATGTCCACACTTTTTCCACAGATATAATCGACAATGGTATTGTTGATGCCAGCTCCTACTTTCTGCCACTCACTACCAAGCTTTCTGAAGGGGACAAAAGCATTGCCTACGTTCATCTTTTGTGGTAAATTATTTTTAGGCCCCCCGTAAAGAGGCTTCATTCATCTCAAATCCATTCTAAACAGATCTATTGCCACTGACCTCAGCTTATTCAAGATTTTACGCTTTCCTGCTGCACTGTAGGTTGTGTGAAAGCAGCTGTCCAAACAGCTTATGCTAACAGTTTCAACTGTATCCCAAAAAGGACGTGTGTGTTCTACGACGGGTAATAGTGCACTCAAAGATTTACAGTACTTGCCTGAGGTGACATGGGGGAATATCACAATTGTATGTTGTTAAACCACAAATCTTTGTGGTGTGCAAACATTTCACAGGGGATAGTTTTGTTTTCTTTTTGTGGTATCTCATGCAATTAATCTTTCATTTGTTGCTCCTATTTTAAAATGAATGTGTGGTTTAATTTGGTTGATGATTTTTTTAAACTATCACAGATTTTGGCGGGGGGGGGGGGGGGGAGATTTGGAGCAGTGACCTGAAGCCCGTTAATTTTATAGCGACCCCTTCAAAAGAAAATTATATCACACTGTCATTGTCACACTATACCAGACAGCAGCCATTATATAAAATCAATACCAGACAAACATTTTCTTTTTTTTAATCTATCATGTATACTCATCTATTTATTCAAATCAGCCTGTGGTTTTTATCAATATCTTTTGTTCACAAATGAAACAGATGATAAGGTTCCCCTTCATTGTGCCGTGGTGTGCAATGCTGGTGTGATAGGTTTGCAAGGAATTTTAACAGGAAATGGTAAGTCAAAGAGCACCTGTATTCATAGGAGTTAAATCTACTTATTAAGCTTGGACAGACCCACTCGGCTCTGGATTTAATCAGTGTCTTTCATTAATAGGTGAGGAAATGGAATAGTTTCTTTGTGCTTGTGCACATTTTATAAAACCACAAATTAGATTCGAGTGACATGAGTGTGCATAGTCCACAGTGGTTCAAAGAAATGATACGCATCATCCTTTGGCTTTGTCACTTAACTTCACAAAGCAAGTACTTGGTAGGTTGCTAGGCAACAGTGTGGCCTTCTGTTTATTCAGGAACAAAAGTAATCAGACAAGTCTTCACCGCAAGGTAACATTATGAATGCAGGTCTGAAGACAGTTCTCCCTTTTGGAACATTCCACTGCCATCACCACTTTTAATTAATGTGACAAAGAGATCACTTGAGCATAGGTTCTGTATACTAACTCGTCAGTTTAAGCACTTCTGGTAGTAATAACTTACTACATTTACATCAAGTCTTCGACAAAAAAAACATGTTTGATTATAGTCATAAGTTTTATGGCTTAAATGATCCTTTTGTGAATCTGGGACTTGGTTTTCAAAAACGCTATGATGCCAACAGGCTATTTACAACTTGCACGCAGTTGAGAATTGGCCTTGTGGCATTTGTTTAGTAGCAGCCAGAACAGCAATGAACCAGATGTGATGTCACAGGGGATGTGTATCATTCCAGGGTCTAAAGCAAAGATGGGACAAATCACCGTTATCTTCAAAACCCATGAAACTTTGCAGTGGCCAATTTTACTGTCAGTCATTTACACAGTGTGAATGAGATTGTTTGGGATGAACTGTGACCAAAGAGAATTTCCTATTTCTCTAATGGTAATTCTGAGCAGTATCACGAGCCTATTTGAGGCCATTTCTTAAACATGGGGCTGGATTCTCCCAGCCCTGGGCCGGGCCAGAGAATCCCCGTGACCGGGCCACGCCGTCCCGATGCCGGCACACGATTCTCCGCAGAATTGGCGGCACTGGCGCCAGCGTAGTTGGCATGGTGCCAGTCGGGGGCCGCTCTACGCGGCCGGCCCGCCGATTCTCCTGTCCGAATGGGCCAAGCGGACATGAAAAAAATAACCGAGTCCCTCTGGCACCGACCACTCCTCCTCGCAGCCGGCGGGACCTCTGCATGCGAGGGTTGGGTGGCAGCCTGTGGGGGGGAGGGGGGCTCCGAACCCGGGTTGGGGGGGGAGGGGGGGCTCCGATGCGGCCTGGCCCGCAATCGGGGCCCACCAATCGGTGGCCGGCCTCTCTGTCCCCCGGCCTCTTTTCCTGCGTGCCGGCCCCTGTAGTCCTGTGCCATGTTGTGTTGTGGATCCCACAGCGCACAGTTCGCACCGGGATCGGCAGCTGGAGCGGCGCGAACCGCTCCAGCGCCATGCTGGCCCCCTGTAGGGGCCAGAATTATTCCTGGCAGCGGCCCGTTCAAGTCATCGTAAAACGCAACGCCGTTTACGACGACGTGGACATTCTGCCGCAGGATGGGAGAATCCCGCCTATGATTTTTGCATTTGTGTTTTGAGTCATCAGTGTTGTGTTTAGCCTGCTTGTTTCTGTCAATCATATGGGCTTTCCACTCCAATGTTTATCACCACAAACTATCATGCATAATTGCAGTCTCACAGATGCATTGGTAATAGATACATACCTTCGCCACAAATACCGCAGCCATTCAAGAAGACCAGAGGTCGTAGGAGCAGAAGTAGGCCATTTGGTCCATCAAGTCTGCTCCACCATTCAATAAGATCATGACCAATCTGAAATGATAATCCTTAACTCCACTTTCCTGCCTTTTCCCCATACCCTTGATCCCTTTACTGATTAAAAATCTGTCTATCTCAGCCTTTAACATGCTTAATGACCCAGCCTCTACAGCTCACTGCGATAAAGAATTCCAAAAATTCACTACCTTCTTCAAGAAATAATTCCTCCTCATATCTGTCTTAAATGGATGCCCCTACTCTTCCCGTACCAGCCTCCCCGAACAGGCACCGGAATGTGACGACTAGAGGCTTTTCACAGTAACTTCATTTGAAGCCTACTTGTGACAATAAGCGAGTTTCTTTTCTTTTCTTTGATTATACTTTCTGGTCCTAGACTCTTCCGCAAGCTGAAACACCCTCTTAGCATTTACCCTGTCGAAGCCCCTGGGAATCCTATGGCTGGGATTCTCCGGCCCGGCGCCAATTCTCGGGTGTCCGTGGGATTCATGCCATGTCGGTCGGGGCGTTGACAGCGGCCTCCCCGATGATTCTCCGGGCCCTGATGGGCCGAGTGGCCAACGAGTTTGGCCGAGTTCCGTCGGCGTGGGTTACTCAGCTCCCACACGGCGGTACCTGGGAGGGGAGTATGCAGGTACCATCCTGGAGGGGGGGGGTCAGGGGGATCCGACCCCGGAGGGGGTGGGGGGGGGTGCCCACAATGGACTGGCCCGCGGGCGGGCTGGTTCCTTAGGGCCTACTTTCCTCCACCCTGGGCCTATGTACGGCCGTAGCGCGCATGTGCGTAAATAAACAGGCTGTAGCGCGCATGTGCAGAAATACGCCGGCTGTTCCGCACATGTGTGGAATCACGCCAGCCGTTCGGCGCATGTGCAAACTTGCACGGGCCGTTCCGCGTCGACTGGAGCTGTGGGGACCACTCTGGCGCCAACCTAGCCCCCTAGGAAGGGGAGAATTCCTCACTTTTGGAAACCGTTGACACCAGAGTGGTTGGCATCAGTTTCACGCCGGCGTGAATACACAGCCCAATTATTAGAGAATCCTGCCCAATCAGCGGGCTTCTCCGACCCGGCGCCCCGAAGCCTGCTGCTGTATTGTCCGGTGCCATTTTTCGGGCGGGTCAGGGTTCACGCCACGCCAGTCGGGGGCCAGTGGCAGCGGCCCACCCGGCAATACTTTTGCTTTTGGCCAGTCCCGCCGACGTGTATCACTCAACTCACATATGGCGGACCTGGCAGGTAAGTCATCTGGTGTGGTCCTTGGGGGAGCACAAGGGGATCCGACACGGGGGCGGGGGGGGGGGGGGGGGTCCCATGGTGGCCTGGCCCGTGATCGGGGCCCACTGATCTGCGGGCAGGCCTGTGCTGTGGGGGGCACTCTGGTCTTCCGCGTTGGCCCCTGTAGAGCTCCGCCATGGCCGGCACAGAGAAGAGAACCCCCCCGCGCAAGCGCCAAAACACGTCGGCGGTTCCGCCCGCGCATGCGAGTTCACGCCGGGCCTTTGGTGCATACGCGGACCCACACAGTCCCTTCGGCGCCAGCTGGTGCTCCGCCAACCCCTCCGGCGTCCACCTAGCCCCCAGAAGTGTGGAAAATTGGGGATCAGAGATTGAGAAACACTTCTCTCCGGAGAGATTGCATTTCTTGATTTTGCCCACCCCTCGAAGTGAAGTCACAAGGTTCACATCCACAATGGGTGGGAGCATTATTTGAATGGATGAAATAAATTTTAATATTATTAATGGGCCTCCTCGCCACATGATCATTCATACCTTGCTGACCTCACATCTGGTTGATAAGTTTTACAACAGCTTTTTAAAAATGATAAACAGTTGAGGTGATCCCTCCAGGGCGCAAACGTAGGTATAGCCCTGGGGGAGAGGGACATGCATGGGCACTGCCCTATGGCACTGGTCAACCTGGCAGTGTGCCAACCTATGCTGGAGAAGTGCCAGGGAACCACATGGGGGAGGGGGATGAGGAGTTCCATTAATGTGTGGTGGGGAGGGGTGGTGGAAGAGTGTGCTGTGAGGGAGAAATGCAGGCACGGTGGGGGAAGTGGGCACTGCGATGGGGGAGAACACCGAGGATAAATCCGGAGTTGGGGCGGGGCCCAATGATTGTCCAGGGATGGGGGAGGACATAGCCCCCGATACCCCCATGGTGGGGGCTGGGGGCCGTTCAGTTTTAGTTCTGATCAGATAGCGCTCCCATCTCTGTGGAGCCGTGGTTAGCATTGCTGCCTACGGCGCTGAGGACCCGGGTTCGAACCCCGGCCCTGAGTCACTGTCCGTGAGGAGTTTGCACATTCTCCCCGTGTCTGCGTGGGTTTCGCCCCCACAACCCAAAAGATGTGCAGGTTAGGTAGATTGGCCACGCTAAATTGCCCCTTAATTGGAAAAAAATAATTGGGTACTCTAAATTAAAAAAAAAAAATCTCTGTGGAGCCAGTGCCAACTCTATCAGGCCGTGCCCGACAAGAGTGATGGCATAAACTATGCCCAGTCTTTTGTTTTCTTTAAAGAGGCTCAAGATCTGGAGCGGGTCTGTGCAACTGGAGAGCTGCACGGCGGTTTTCAATCTGAACCTGACACTTTACCAAATTCTGGTAAGATTCTGCCCTGCATTTCTAATCATAACTTGCTGATTCCTAGTTGAAAGTGCATTGGTGTGGTTGTTGGCTGAAAACAGGATCAAGCTTGGCGGTGTTGTTAGTAATTCTACAAAATGGCCATTTCGAAAAGTGGGTATCAGAAAACTGCGAGCGCGTCAATTCTGGCACGAATTTCACAGCAAGAATCTAGCAGATGCTGAAGGTGGTGCTTCCAAGAGATATGGAATGAAGAAATTTAAACAATAAGTCAGTGTAACTCAACAAACATTTACGTGTCCCTCAATTTGTAAAGTGTAAATTAGATATTAGACTTAATAGACCCACGCACACACGGGGAGGATGTGCAGACTCCGCACAGACTGTCATCATTTACTAAGCATGGTTTCAATTCAAGCGATAGTACCAGTTTTTAAACAGTTTAAATATTGCTCCATTTTGGGAGATGCAAAAACATTACATCTACCTTTAAAGTTATTGGAAATCAGATTGGCAGTCCTCATCTTTTTCCCAAAAGGATGTTTCATTTTTCCTTACTGCCTTTATAGGAAGCAAAAAAACATTGGTGATCATAGACTATCATAGAATTCACAGTGCAGAAGGAGGCCATTCGGCCCATCAAGTCTGTACCGGCTCTTGTAAAGAGCACCCTACCCAAGAGCAACACCTCCACCCTATCCCTATAACCCAGTAACCCCACCCAACACTAAGGACAATTTTGGACACTAAGGGCAATTTATCATGGCCAATCCATCTAACCTGCACATCTTTGGACTGTGGGAGGAAACCGGAGCACCCGGAGGAAACCCACAAACACACGGGGAGGATGTGCAGACTCCGCACAGATAGTGACCCAAGCCGGAATCGAACCTGGGACCCTGGAGCTGTGAAGCGATTGTGCTATCCACAATGCTACCATGCTGCCTCATAGCTTCCTTGATCTTGCCAACAGTGCATATATACTGTACTGTAGTGATTTCCAATACATATTTAGACTGCTAGTAGCCTGAAGGTTAATGAACTCTGAATCCTCTGGGCAACACAGCTTTAAGATATATAAATATTCACATGAGCCCTCCGTACAGGTGCATATGCGCAACACTGAGACCCTTGTTCGATGAAGCATAAGTTTGTGCTGTGTTACAAAGGGAAACGGCACATTGTTAGCAAGTATATTTTCTGGCTGATGTAATTCCCTGTAAGTCCAATAATGGTGTTTCTGGGTTCTTTCAGATCCCCCAAGTCACTTTGAAACTCTCTTTTGATTTACCTGACAACAGCAGAATAGAGCTGCATGTTCATGACAATGACTAAGAATTATTCTCTTGAACCCTGAGGATCTGAAAGTTTTATGTTTTTTTGCTGACCTATATAAAATGTCGATGTCATTAAATAGTAAATCAGTCATAATGTTGAGGGGGGAAAAAAATTGATCTTGATGATTATTTCAAAGGTGATAGGTTGAAAAGAATATGAGAGTAGCTTATTCATTTAGAAGTCCCTCAGTGTTTTGTAAATACAGAATTTCAATTTTGAGTGGAAAGTTAATGTGCAAACTGCAAGTGGGGAAACTGTTGTGAATACCATATAACCACCAAGCTGACAATCAAGATCTTGGGTGGAATTTAATGGCCGGCCTGATTGCCCTGATTTGGTAATGTAAAGAGGCCATTGAATCTTACGAGAAGCCACTCGTGAGATTCACGACGTCAAAACACTGCGTTAGATTTAACAAAATGTTGTAATTTAAATCTCGCCATTGCTGGACAAGATCCAGATTAACATATTTATGTGAGCCATTTGGCTCATTTAAATATGTCTACACCAGATTCTCCTGTGGCCAGGGAACTAAGGCATCGCCTGGGAGACCTTGCCATGGTGCCATTTAGCGCTATTTTTCACAAACGTGGACCAGGCGTGCCGGAATCGGGGGGGGGGGGGTGTCTCCCGGGGGGGGGTCTCCCAGCCCACTTGAGAACCCTGTGCTGTTTGGCTCTGGGCAGGGTGGTACTCTCACACTCCCGCTGGCACCCGGGCATCTTGGCATGCTACCCGGGTACACTGGCTGGCAGTGCCAAGATGCTGGGGTGCCAGGTTGCCCATGTCAGGAATCAGGCCCGGAGGCACCTTGCCCTTAAGACATGGGGTGAGGGGTGGCACGCGGACCCTGTAAGAGGTAAGTTGGTTGCAGTGGAAGGGTTTGGAGGCCCTGGTGGGGATGTTGAGGGTGTGTTGAAAGATCAGGGCGACACTTAAAATGGAGCCCCGATCCACGAATACTCTTCCTGCTCTGAGTGTGGAAGTGATGTAAGTGCAGCCTCGGCAGGGTGTTCCTCGCCTAACCAAAAAGGCAAAGAGCCATTAAATAGAGGTGCCGTTCTCGCCGCTGCAGACGGCAAGAAACACTCCACTAATCGCGTCCAAAACAGAACTCTGTTTCTGTCCCGTTAAATCGTGCCCCTTGTTGCATTTTTGTACTGGCAATGTCATTTTCTCCACAATATTCCTGTGATCTTCTCCTAAAGGCAGTAACACATACTGGGGTACTATTCCACAGATACCAGCATCTCTCTTTCCATGTGAGCTTAGATAGTCTCATTTTTAAATGACTCATCTCTATACCTCCTCCAGGCTACAACTCCTCCTCCCCAATGCAGAAGTCTTATCCCTTCATCCCTTTGCCCCACCATCACTGACTGTGCTCCAGACATCTAGGGCCTTCCCTCAACTCCTCCACCTTTCTATGCATCCACCTTTTTCTTAAAACATCCTCAAAATACAAATATTTGCTTTTGCTTTTCGTCACCTCTCATAATAATCCCCTATTTTGTCTCAATCTCTATTTTTGTCTGACTGCATCTCTGTGGAGAATTTGGATTTATGCACTATGTAAAAATGAGTTGTTGTAGATGGTTACTGCAGGCAATCTTTTGAACTATCAGTAGCAACACCACTGAACTTGACTCTGTCATCAACTAGTACTTTTAGACATGGGTGGTTGGAGATAGAGGTGGGGGTGAGGAGACAATGGGCTGGATTCTCCGCCCTGCTGCGCCACATTTCTGTTTCACCCCACCGACGAGATGCTCCATCACGCCGGCTGGTCAATGCGGTTTCCCATGCCCACGCTGTCGGGTGAATGGATGATAGTGAATTCTCAACCCTGTCTGAAGTCTGCCCAATCTCCTTTTGGCTTAAATAGAAAACCTAATTAGATTAAATCTTCCTGCTGTCTCTCTCTGTCTCTCTCCGGCCCCACCTCTCAAAAGGAATTGAATTTCCTTCAACTGTATTAGAAATCTTGCAATAACTCTTAGTTCTATTGAGAAGTAAAGTATAAAAGGTGAACAATTTTCCAAATAGTGTTAACAAGTTCCCACCTTACAATGGATTAGATGTGCCAAACACTTCTCATGAAATATATAATTAATACTGTCGGAATGAAATCATTTTCAGTTTTCTCCATGAATGGAAATGAATCCTATAGAATTTTTAATCTATGCTATGGGATTTAATAGAACAATTAAAGCTTCTGTAGTGGAAACTCATTATTCTTTTCTTTTCCTTTGGTCTTGCCTGATGTCACTAAGTCAGTAGCAGACTAAAATAAGCTGAAACCCCTGATATGAAGAACTAAATTGACAAGTCTGTGAATTATTGATGATAAGGTTTTACCTAAAGTTAATTTTTTTAATAGTTATTTTTTATCTTTGTCTGGCTATTTCAAATTACAAGTTTTAGCAATAGCATTAACATTTGTAATAAGCCATGGCTTAAACACATTACAGCGTAAATCTAAACTATCTAGATTAGCAAGCAAGGGCTACTCCAATTATAATGCGATAAAGCATCTAGTTTATTGAAAATTCGTATCTGGAGATTTAGCATGGTAATATGCTGTGTATTTTCATATTTTACTCTGATGATCTCCAATCTCCCAGACTGACCTGCACAGTGTAGTCAATACAGATTAATTTACTTCACATAGATTTACTGTGACTTTCATAAATCCAATGTAATTTGCAGCTAGGACAATAACACTTCATTGGATAAAAGAGGCATTAATGTTCTTTCGGGGAATTGCATTGGCCATATTTATGATTAACTTTGTAACCTTGTCCTCTTTAGTACAGAATATATAATTAAGGAGCTAATAATGTCTCATTGTTAATCTTAACGTTCTGATTTTGTTTCTGAGGAGAATGCTTTGCTCTACGAAAACTGCTTTGAAAGGAAACGTAAGATTCTAACCTATTTCCCTGACAAGTTTACATAATTATCAAACCACCTTGTAATACCCTTCCCTTAATGATGCTGTAATCTTCTGTGGTGACATCATTATAAAGGACTATATCAGCCATAGTTGAAACATGTGACACCCTTAATGGAATTTGTATGCATTTCAATGTGTAGTAAATTAATTTTGAAGAAAACAGTGCATATTGAGAAAAGTTTCCATCGATTTGTAAAGAGAAAATGGTTTTGGGGAAATTAATGGGATTGAAGGTGGATAAATCCCCAGGGCTTGTTAACCTTCATCCTAGTGTACTTAAGGAAGTGACCCTAGAAATAGTAGATCCATTAGGATTGGCCGCACTAAATTGCCCCTTAATTGGAAAAAAGATTTCCAAACTTCTTTGGACTCTGGAATGATTCCTATGGATTGGAGGGTAGCCAGTATAACCCCACTATTTAAAAAGGGAGGTAAAGAGAAAACAGGGAACTACAGACCATTGAGCCTACTGTTGGGAGTATGGAAGTTGCTGTAGTCCATTATCAAGGATTTCTTAGCACAGCATTTGGAAAGAAGTGGTATAATTAGACAAATTTAGCAAGGATTTACAAAAGGGAAGTCATGCTTGACAAATCTACTGGAATTATTTGAAGATGTAACTAGTAGAGTTGACTAGGGAGACCAGTGGATGCGGTTTATTTAGACTTTCAGAAGGTTTTCAGCAAGGTCTCACATAGCAGTATACTATGTAAAGTATGGGATTGCGGGTAGAGTCTTGAGATGGATAGAAAGCCGGTTAGCAGAAAGGAAGCAAAATGTTGGAATAAATGGGTCTTCTTTTAAAAAAAATTTAAGAGTACCCAGTTATTTTTTTCCAATTAAGGGGAATTTAGCGTGGCCAATCCACCTGCCCAGCACATCTTTGGTTTGTGGGGGTGAGCCCCAGGCAGAAACATGGAGAATGTGCAGACTCCACACGGACAGTGACCCGGGGCCGGGATCGAACCTGGGTCATCAGTGCCGTGAGGCAGCAGTGCTAACCACTGCGCCACAGTGCTGCCCAAATGGGTCTTTTTCTGTCTGACAGGCAGCAACTAGTAGGATACTGCAGGGATCCGAACAGTTCACATTATATATTCATAATGTGGACGAGGGGGCGAAATGTATTATCTCCAAATTTGCAGATGATGCAAAGTTGGATGGGAAGGTCGGCAGTGCGGAGGATGCAGAGATGCTTCAGCGGGATTTGGACAGGCTGAGTAAATGGGCGTATGCATGGCTGATGCAGTATAATGTGGATAAATGTGAGGTTATCCACTTCAGTAGCAAAAATAGGAAGGCAGATTGTTATTTGAATGGGTGTAATTGAGAGAGATGGATACTCAGTGAGACCTTGGTATCCTCGTGCATCAGTTGCATTAAGGAAACACACAGGTACAGCAGACAGTAAAGAAGGCAAATGGTACGTCGGCCTTCACAGCTAGAGGATTTGAGTGTAGGAATAGAGATGTTTTACTGCAATTGTAAAGGCGATTGGTGAGGCCACACCTAGAGTATTGTGTGCAGTTTTGGTCTCCTTATCTGAGGAAGGATGTTCTTGCTATAGAGAAAGGGCAGTGAAGTTTTACCAGGCTGATTCCTGGGATGATGGGGCTGTCATAAGAGGAGAGATTGAATCAGTTAGGATTATATTCATTGGAGTTGAGAAGAGTGAGAGGGGATCTCCCCGAGACTTCTAAAATTCTAACAAGATTAGACAGGGGATATTCATAAAATAATTATCCATGGTGGGAGAGTTATAAGGGGTAAACTTTTAGGACTGAGATGAGGGGGAATTTATTTGCCTAGAGAGAGGTGAATTTGTGAAATCCACTACCACTAAAAATAGTTGAGGCCAAAACGTGTAATTTCAAGAAGGAGTTAGATATAGCTCTTGCGGCTAAAGGAATTAAGTGATATGGGGGGGAAGGTGGGATCAGGGTGTTGAACTTGATGATTAGCCAAGATCATAATGAATTGCGGAGAAGGGTTGAAGGGCCTCTCCTGCTTCTATTTGCTATGTATATTTATTTGTAACATGAATTAGAGAGATTTCAGAACACCACTGGACTACAGCAGCTCACAAGGCAATCCATTAACACCTTCTCAGGGGCAAGTAGAGATAGGTGGGCAACAAATGCTGGTCCAGCCAGCAATGCCCACACCCCATGAATGTTGGGTAAAGAAAATTATGTAAGTGTTGAATACGTTTTTATTAAACTCCAGGGGCTGGATTCTCCATTTGGGAGACTAAGTCCCCATGGCGGCGTGAAAATGGTGATATTTTACGCCAGGAATACTGGCACAAAACGGACACCGATTCACCGTTTTGCTGGGGCGAGTAGGGAGGCAGCAGAGAGCTCCCAGCTCCAGCTGCCGATACGGCCCTGAGCATTTCTGGGTCCGTGGCCGCGCCTGCGGCGGCTGCGACGTGCTTCATGGCGGACTCAGCCCGCAGACCCAGACTGCAAAAATAGTATCGCCCTTCAGCTGCTCGCACACCCCGGACCGCCTGCCCACAATGTCCCCAGCCTCGAATGAAGCCCCCTTGCCCGTGGATTAGTCCTCCCCTGACTGGGACAGCGCTGGACTGAATACTCAGCTGCCACGCTAAGTACACGACGGGTGAGACCACACGTGTGCCACGCCGTCAGGAACTCAGCCGGTCGGGGACGGAGCATCGCGGGGCGGGCCTGAGGCAATAGCCTGAGGCCGTGGCGTGATGTACTAGAGTCTGCCACTTTTCAGGGGGCGGAGCATCGGGCAAGTGGCGCCGCCCCCGATTTTGGCGTCACGGGGATTCTCCGCCCTCACGTCGAACACGATTTCTGTGTCGGGAGCGGAGAATCCAGCCCCATCTCTTAGTTCCTTCCCAGTGACTGCGTGGGTCTCACCTCCGTAACCCAAAGATGTGCAAGGTAGGTGGATTGGCCACACTAAATTGCCCCTTTGTAAATAATTAGAATTGAGTCCTTTAAATTTATTTTAAAAATGTTATCTTAAATCCATTAATCTGACAAATTAAAAGGAATGGACAGAACTAGCCTCTTGGTCCACTTAACATGGACATCTGCCTATAACTCTGAGTATCAGCCATGGCTCAGCTGGTTGGATTCTTGCCTCTGAATGACAAAATTCTGGGTACAAATCCCATTCCAGGATTTGGGCATGTAAATTATGGCTGACACTCCAGTGCAGTACTGAGGGAGTGTTCTACTGTCAGAGGTGCTGTTTTCATACAGTGCATTATCCCATCTGTCTGCCTTGGTGGATGTAAAAGATCCCCATGGCACGATTTTGATGAGTCGGGGAGTTCTCCCCAGTGTGCTGGTCAATGCTTATCCTTCAATCAACATCACAAAAGCAGATTATTACTTTATTATTTGTGGGTAAATTGACTACTGTGCATCCTAAATTAACAACAGTGACAGCACATCAAAAGTATTTCATTGGTTATAAAATGCTTTCAGATGTCTGGGGCACGATTCTCTGAAATGGAGACTAAGTGTTTGCGCCGTCGTGAACGCCGTCGCGTTTCATGATGGCGTGAAATGGGCACAGGGGCGACCTATTCTGGCCCCCACAGGGGGCCAGCACGATGCTGGAGCAGTTCACGCCGCTCCAGCCTCCCTTCCCGGCACAAATGGGTGCCGCGCCAACCCGCGCATGCATAGTTCGGCCGTGCCAACCCGCGCATGAGCGGGAGGGTTCTTCAGCGCGCTGGCCCCGATGCAGCATGGCGTGGGGGTTCAGGGGCCGTCCGCGCAACAAAGTATGCCCAGGGGGAGAAGCCGGCCCGCCGATCGTTGGACCCTTCGCGCAGAGTTCCCGCCGGCAGCGACCAAGTGTGAACGGCGCTGGCGGGACTCTGCCATTTCCGAGCGGCTGCTCGGCCCATCCGGGCTGGAGAATCGGCGGCCCGGCCGTGGACAGTGGCCCGTGTCCAGCGCCACGCCAAACGGGCCGGCGGAAATGGCGGCGATTCTCCGCACCTCGGAGAATCGCGTGCCGGCGTCGGGGAGGCGTGGCGCGGTTGCAGAAATTCGTGCCCTGGTGTTTCTTTTTCTTCCCCCAAGTAAGATTCTGCAAAGATTTACCTTACCTCAGCCACCCCACGCCCTGTCGCCTCCACCACCCCAAGCCCCACCAATAAATCAAAAAGAGTTCCAGAATGTGACCATTAATCTTTAATTATCTTTCACCATTTGCCCTCTTTAACATTACATTCCCATGTTTCCACCAGCTCATAAACCATGTTGCATGTTTCTTTCAATTATTGCTTTCTTAATTCTTCAAAACCTCACTGATATTCCAAAGCAGATACTTAATCTGCCTCTTTTGTGGAAAAAAGCAACACAAACTTTGCAATTCCTGTGAGCGTATCAAATAAATTAAATTGCTCACTGTCCTTTTTACTTCTTAAGGATTTCATTTATTTTCTCTCCTGATGGATTGACAAAGAAGCAAAAATAAACTCCATAATTCATCACAGTAAATTATCATATAGTGGCCCCCAGACACGCACAGCATTCCCTTGCAAATGGAAGAGCCACTTGTTCCCTTAAGCAAACAGAATATCTAATTATATGATATGTTAACAATATAAGTCTTCAAAGTTCTGGGCTTCAGTGTTTTCTAACTAATTTTGTGCAAAATTTTCAAAAAGCAAATATTTCTTCCTTTTCGGTCACACCTTCTGTCCTTATTTTTATATTCCTATCACAAGTTCACAGATTAAATATTTTCCACTGTAATGTCCTCCTGATGATGGTGTGGATAAAGCACCTCTGTTGTGGGAACCTGTAATTACATTGTGAAAAGCCAGTTTTCATTTGAAATGAAGTGCAAAGATTTATAACGTGGAATGCTTTGACATAAATTGTGTGCAGGCTTTAATTTTTGAAACATTTTTATTAAAGTTTGCACTTTTACACTGTACAAGAAACGGATGAAACGGTTATAAGTTACAATTTGCACATTGTTTTCGCACCACCCCTCCACCCTACCTTTGCCTCCCGCCCCTCCCCCTTTCTGCCATCTCCAGGTCCTATCCTAGGCCCTTCCCATCATTGTAGATGGTTTGTTCTGCCCTTTGTTTGACATTTATGGCTTTGTGAGGGCCCTCTGGTCCTTGTATCGGTGTCCCTTGGTTCCCCTTTGGCATTTCCTTGGGTCTCTCCCCCTGATGCCCCCCCCCCCTTCGTTTCTTCCTGCTTTTTGTGGCCTTGATGGTTCCCGTGCATCAGTATCCGCCCCCTCCCTTCCGTTCTATCTGTTGTTGGTTTCGAACAGGTCTTGAAACAGGCCGATGAAGGACCCCCATACTTTGTGGAAGCCCTTTTCTGGCCCTGGGATGGTGTATTTGATCTTCTCCAGGTGGAAAAAATCCAACAGGTCTTCCAACCAGTCTGCAGGTGTGGGTGATGCTGCTGATGGCCAACCAAACAGCGTGGTTGGCTGGGCCTCGCTGGCACGGTTCACATTTGTCCTCCACCTCTGGGAAGAACTTGCTCATTCAGCTTCTTGTCAGGTGTGCACTGTGCACCACTTTAAACTACATGAGGCTTAGCCTTGCGCAGGTGGAGGTGGAGATGGCCCTGCTCAGTGCTTTGTTCAACAGTCCCCCACCCTACTTCTGTCCCTCCAACATTGTGTCTCTCGGGGCGCTAGGATACCTCATCATCTCCTTGTAGAAAAAGTTTTTGATTTGTAAATGCCAGAGTTCCTATCTGTCCCCGTTGTGCAGACATAACTTTTTTTTAACATACATTATGGATGGTGTTTCCAATACCGTTCTGAAAAATGACATTTGGTATTTGAATAAATGAATAGCACAAATTACTGGATCAACCACGCTCCAAATCCCTCATATTGTGTGAGGGAAATTTTGCAGTTTTCCCCCTCAAATTTTTATTTTCATCCTTCCCTTAAATTTTAAAACATTTATTGCCCCCATATTACTTATTTTGTTTTGAAAAGGATTTGATTTCATAGTCATTACATCATCATTATTTTGGAGTGTGAGTAGCTTTGAACCAGCTGAATTTCCAAGATACCAAAGGCTATAAAATCAATATGGTTGAGGAAAGTTATTCAGCCCATATTATCCATCCAGGAGTACTTTACATTCCTCCTCAAATTCAACATTGCTGTCTCCACTATTCCATTGGGATGTTTGTTCCAAATGTTGATCATTCACTGTCTGAAGATTTTAGTGATACCATTATACAATATCTCTTTTGAGTTTGAATCTATATTCCATTGTCTTCTGCCATAATTCAGCAAATTTGACAACTTTTCAGATGTAAATTAGAAACAACAGTGGTCCCAGCATAAGCCCCAAGATATTTCACTCAGTACCCTCCTTCACCTTGACATAACTGCTCTAATGAGACGTATTGCTCTATGCCCTTCAGCCATTTTTTGTTTGTCCTTTCCCAGTGTTTGTCCTGAATCCCCAGAGCCCTTAGATAAACTAAATAGCCTCCAATGTCAGACTTGGTAAATGCCATTTGGAGGTCAAGGTTACACTGCCATGTAGGGGTTTCTTCAGTCCACTTGGGATGTTTATTTAGAAATATGATCCTCTCCCTCTGCTCATTGTGTTATTTTTATACACAGATATTTCTCAAGTTCACTCTTGATAATTGATTCCATTGTTTTACACAGGATGGTGGTGACACAAATGAATCAGTAGTTGTCCGTATACATTTTTCCTCCCTTTATGATCATGGGAAGTATATTGGGGCGGCTACAATTTACTGGAACTTCTCACTACCCCTCATATTGGCCATCAATGCATCACCAATCTTCTCACTAATTTATTTCCACACTGGCATAAATACCTCTCTCCTGATTTGTTTTGAGTAATTTTAACTTGGATTGGACTTCAATCCCATTTTTGTATATTTTCTTTATTCTTTCATGGGGTATGTAACAAATGCTGGCAAGGCTAGCATTTGTTGCCCATCCCTGACTTCCTTTGAACTGAGTTTCTTACTAGGCTATTGCAGAGGGCAGTTAACTGTCAACTATATTGTTATGTGTCAGGAGTTACATGTCAGACAGACTGGGTGAGGATGGGAGATTTCCTTCCCTAAAGAACATTAGAGAACCAGATTTATTTTTACAACAGTCAATGATAGTTTCATGTTAACCATTACTGAGGCTATCTTTCAATTCCACATTTGTTAATTGAATTTGAATTCCACCAATAATCTCTAGATTATAAATTCAGTGACGGCACCACTGCACCATCATCTCCCCCATTATATCAAAGTTGCAGATTTTACTTTATCGCTTTTTTGGTACAGGCATGTTACTCATCTATTTCCAACTTTGGTAAGTATTTAGTCAGAGTACCTCCTCTTCCAATTTAATGTAGTTTGAATCTATTTTTTTAACCTCATGTTTAACTGATTCTTACTTTTTACGATACTGAAGGAATGTTTATTCCTCTGTTTAGTTTTATGCTGTTATCATTATGTTGGCTTCGTCATATTTTAATAACTTGTGGTATTTTTATTCTGCAAGTTCTTCATTGTACTTAATTTGTGCTCTACTGAAATGTTGACCAAACTGCACATCCATTTGTTTTAATTGTTCCTTTCGTTAACAAAAATATATGTTTAGCTACAAGTACAAGTACAGAAAAAAAGTTTATTGTTTCAGTAAGTAACATAAACCGATTCTCCCTGTCCTTGCAGTGGCACCTCTGCTCAACGAGTTAATAAAGACTCAAATGCATTTTTGTTAATTTAACATTTAAAAAAAACATTCGCTTGAATTACACTGGCTTTTATTTTCCACAGTCTATGATTTTGCAACATGAGATTGCAATATCAGGGTAATATAGGTTAATGCTATTGTGAAAGATTTTACTTCTCAATCGTTTGTGTCAATGAAAAGAATGTTGCAAATAAAAGCTTTGACCATGTAAATAACAAAGCAATAACAAAAACACCCTGAGCTTCCTTGCATTCTTACTTTGTATGGGGACACAGGCAAGCATTTAACAATACAATACAACTGTTAAGGCGTGATTAACATAATAGTACAAAAGCCAATTATGTCCTGACCACGTTGGAGATGGAGGCGACTGAGTTAATTTTATTAATGCATTTTATTTCTCTTCCATTTGGTTTTCTTGCATGGTGCCAGTCTCTTCACAAAAATACTGGCAGGTCACTCAAAAGTCTCGACAAAATTGACTTCCTTCCTGAATTTCCCTCCATCTCCAAAGGAAGTGTAAGATCTCAAGAGACTGTAGAAATAAATTAGTGGCAAGATTTGTGATGCATTGACAGTCAATATGAGGGGCAATAGGAGGTTCCAGTTAATTGTAACCACCCCAGAATAGTTCCCCTATCTAAAATAGGGTAATAATAATCTTTATTAGTGTCACAAGTAGGCTTACGTTAACACTGCAAGGAAGTTACTGTGAAAATCTCCGAATCATCACATTCCGGGACCTGTCCGGGTACACAGAGGGAGAATTCAAAATGTCCAATTCACCTAACAAGCACATCTATGGACAGCAACAGACTAATTTGTGTCATCACCATCCTGTATAAAATAGTGGAATAAATGATCAGGAGTGACTTAGAGAAATAATTGTGTTTATAAACAGCCCAGGAATAATTAACTGAGTTCTGGACCTCCCTGTGTGGAGAATTACATTGATGTAACTCCTTGCTACCACTCCAGGGTGCAACAATATCAAACTCTTTTACATACTTGTGGAATCTAGTAATTTGTTTTTTTTTAATCACTGAGATCACCACAGTGGTTGTTTAGAAGTTAACAACCCAATCTGTGAGATGTTTAGCACTAAATTTGTTAGTTCAGAGTTTTCTTGATGTATAATCTTGTTTAAATTTAAATAAGCGGTCATAATTTATTCCTCTGGGAGCTGCACTCTGGCTCCTTATTGATCAGTGCTGTAAATTATTGAATTGCATGGCACATTATAACTGAGGGATGTGCTACAAGACATGCGATCCTGGACTTCAAATTGCTTGCAGAGTGTGACAATGCATGAGCAAACTGTGTGGTTAATATGAATGTTTTCCTTATTATAGAAATAAGTCATAAACGTTTAGATCAATAATTGTTAATCTTGTTATTTTAGTCATTCGTAAACTAAATGTAGCACACACATAATGCTTTTCTGTCAAGCTGAGGTGTCTTGAAAATTACCAAGTTTCTGAAGGCTTTTTCTCTTTGGGAAATAGAGGTCTTTTTAACTCTTCTGTGAGACAACTGGCTCTGCGAAATATGGATCATAATAGGGTGCGATCAAATAGCCTCGTCGTGCCCGACGTGGTGACACAACGAGGCAGATAAATCTTACGAGTGGCCTCTTGTGAGATTTACGACATTCAGGATGCCTCAGATGATCTAGCAGGATCTCCTGATACGTCACAATCTGGATATCGCCCTTGCTGGGCGGGATCCAGATTTGCATATTTCATTGAGCAGTTAGCTTCACATAAATATGTCTGCGCCAGAGTATCGCAAACCCGGGATCGAACACCTGTGCCTGAGAGACCTCTTTGTGGCTCCATTTAGCATTAGTATCCACAAACATTTTTTTTGAAGAGAAACACCTTTGACCACAAGGCAATGAAGCACTGGTCAGCACGTAATGTCCTCGAGGCCCTCAGGGAAAAGGAGACTGTGGAGGACGTTGGATGGTTCCCTGAGCAGACTGTCAGCGTCATCTGGCAGAACGCCTCATCACCAGAACTTACAAACAAACACCAAGACCTAGTTTGGCTGGTGGTGAGAAGGGCCCTCCCCGTCAGATTCTTCATGTACACCTGAAGGTTCAGCATCGTTGCACGCTGCCCTCGGAGTGGCTGTGGGGGAAATGAGACGGTCACCCACCTCCTTGTGGAATGTGCCTTTGCACAGAAGGTCTGCATAGAAATGCAGTGGTATTTGTCAAGGTTCATCCCGAGCAGCTCTGTGACACAGGACTCTGTGCTCTATGGACTGTTTCCGGGGACACACAGCGAAACAAACATCAACTGCTGCTGGAACATCATCAACCCGGTGAAAGACGCTCTTTGGTCTGCCCGTAACTTGCTGATCTTCCAGTGCAAAGAATTGTCCTCGACCGAGTGTTGCAGGCTGGCACATTCCAAGGTCCAGGACTACATGCTGAGGGACGCACTCAAGCTTGGGGCAGCTGCCGCCAAGGCGCAATGGGGAAAGACCACTGTGTAAGTTCTTCCAACAAATGTACACCGAGGGGTGGGTAACAGTGTAAAACCCCTTGGTATGGGTCACTAACACTCCAATGTATAAAAGAAACATGACAATGTAAATATTTAAGAAAGAATTGTAGCGTAAAGAGGGATATGTGCGTAATGTCATCCCAATTGAATGGAAGAATGTCAAGGGAATGTGTAGCTTTGATGGAAATGTACAGTCAAGAGAATTCGAAATGTTCTGAAATCTTTATTATAGATTTTATGAATAAAGTATATTTTTTGTAAAAAAAAAAATCCACAAACATGGAGCGGGTACAACTTGGGGGGGTCTTCCAGGTGGCTCGAGGCCACTAGGTGGTCTGGCATGGGCACTGCAATGGTGCCATGCTGGCAGAGACAAGGTGCTCAGGTTCCAGGTTCCCGTGCTGGGATTGAGCCTTGGGGTGCCCTGCCCTTCTGAGGTGGAGTGAGGGGGGTGCTCGAGGAGTACCTAATCAGTAAGTTGGAGCATTGGGGGGTGGGTGGGGGTCAGGAGATTAGGGTAGCATTTAAAAATGATGCCCTGAACTCTTCCTGATCCAAAAGGGTTGGGAACATCAGTGCAGGAAACGAGGTAAGTGCGGCCAAGGTGGGGTGTTCCCCGCAGAGGCTCCAAAACAAAAAAATTGTGTTTGATAGTGCGGTGATATGCATCACTCTAAGTACACAAGGGGTTAATGTAGATACACTATTACACTGTTAATACACAAGGGGTTAATGTGAACACACTACAACTAGATAGACACCAGAGACATGACACACAGACATTCAACCAATAGGTCAGTAATATAGGACATGGCCAATGGGCATTCACGACACACATAGAGGTGACACTACCACAAGGAGGGCATTACACCAACCCATATAAAAGGACACAGCACACATGATATTCCTCTTTCCAGTGGAGACTCTCAGTGAGTACACAGGGTTGATTTGAAACACATCACACCCACCACGTGGATTGTAGCAGACTGGTTCGTCAGTCTGAGTAGCTATAGCAGGATTAACAGGAGAGTCGAATCCAAGTAGAAGAATCGTTAACAGTTTAATAAATGTGTTAAAGCTATCTCCAAGTCTGAACCTTCCTTTGTCAGAGTGCACATCAAGGAAGCAGCTTATGCTACGTCAAGAGCATAACAAAACATTGTACCAGGAGTGACCTGTTTAAATCCTTTCAGTTACAACACAGCAAACAGTGACAATCAGCAACGGCACCCAGGCAAGATGATGTTCGAGATTCCGGTTCCACAGCATCTCCGGCACCTAGGCAATCTCAGTGAAAACTGGCGATGGTTCAGGCAGAGATTCGAGATGTACCTGGTAGCGTCCGATCTAGATGGCATGGCGGATGCAGAGAAAATAAAGCACTCACCATCGCAGGTCCAAGAGCAACTGAAATCTTCCAGACCTTCAAATACTCAAAGGGGCAAAATAAGAGCGACTTCCAGGCAGTCCTGGACAAATTCCAAGAATTCTGCGAGGCAGGTACAAGTACAAACAGTAAAAGAGGCACCAGTCCTGACCACAAGGTGAAGGTAAGCTGTCCATTGCAGAAAACGGCAATTTTGATTGGCGACCATATTGGAAAAGGAGCCGCACATGCGCAGTTGAGAAAAAGGCAGCAAGTAAAGGAACGGCGATCTGCGCATGCACAATCGCTTCCTACAACCTACGTCACATGCTTCTTGAAATCAGAGGCCCCGGACCACGCCCACTTAAAGGGGAAATGTCCCAAAATGTGAAGAAAAAGTTTTAAATCCGTAAAACCCGATTTTTTCACCTGCAACGACAGCACAATGCCTGAATTTGACCAGTAGCTGAAAGTAACCTCTGCTGAATCCTGCAACAAGCAGTTAGCACCGCCCAAAGAGATGACACAGTCCTTGAAGACTATGACTCAGACCTTGAATTCTTCTTTGGACATCACGAGCCCAGTGCCAGCTCCGACACAAAACGTGATGATATGGTCCTGGAAGACAACGACGCAGACGAAGATTTCACCTTGGGAGGTGTCTACCCCAGTACCAAATCTGAACCGCAACTAAAGTTGTTGTACATTGAAGACCCCGACGACGAGTTCTTCGGATTGGGGAATCCTCAGCCCAGCATATATGACATCCCGGCTCGTGGGTGCAGGATTATGCTGCGGCCTGATGCCAAGAGAGAGAGAGTGGTCCACGCACCGCGAAGAGTCCCGACTCCACACAAGAAGTGATGGACAGTCTCCACGGTGAGACCAATGCACGATTCCACACAGGGAACGCTGCAAGACTCCACAGAGGGAGTGACGCAAGCCTCCACAGCGAGCTTGTGGACAGACTCCACGATGGAAGGAATGCAAGACTCCAGAGTGCAGTCCTTGCATGAACAAGACCATGAGGGTCTAGCAACCTCCTCTGAGCAACCATCAGCAGACGATGCAAGTCTGCCATGCTCAAACGCACAGCAAGAAGACTATGACAGTCTACCATGCTCCAGTGACCAAGAAGAAGACTTTGACAGTCTACCCAGCTCAAGTGAACAACAAGAAGCTACTGAGGCTCTACCCACTGTATGTGAGACAAGTGACGACGGCATCCCACTTCCCAAACCAGATGTGCAATGTGACAGACCTCAGCTAGTGTGTACAGAGGCACTCGAAAATCACGATGAGACTACTAGTGACTCCAGTGACACCCCGTTAATTCAAACTTCATCCACTCGACCCTCTCAATCAAAAGATGCAAGTAAACCTGAAATGACTCCGGATGGGAGCATCGACAAGCCAAAACTGACTCAGGTGTAGCAGACCAGACTCCAAATGGGGAGCATCGACAAGCCAAAGCAGATTCCAGTAAGCCGGACATGACTCCAGACAGGGAGCGCCGCGGACTCAGTGACGGCACGCTCAAGAAAACAACAAATGCCACAAAGCACGCTGACACGAGTAACTTTGTGAAGGACTCGTATTATCCACAGAGTGTGGTCCTTGAGCGTAGCAAACACGACAACAAAACCAACCAACACAACAACAACATCAAAGACAACATCCAGTAGGGTACCAGAGGCAACAACATCGACAGCAAGCATGACAAAAACAACAACAATGGAACTACGAATGGTACGACATGGTACAACACTGCCCATGAGGGACACTGTTACTGCTCAGCTCAGTACAATGACATACCATGGCAGGACAATGCATCTTACCAATTCACGTTTGCTGCACTGCCAACAGGCAACCTGGCTTTCAGGACAGATTGCATACATCGCTACCACAAGCTTCGGAAGAAAAAAAGACTCCAAATCAGACAACCAAGTGATTTGACCACTTCTTGATTCCTTACGCACAGGGACACTGACGGCGTTTACAAAGCAATGCCACCATCAACATCAACACCTCACCAACCAAACAAGAAAGACACTCAACCATAATAATTAAAGAATTTTTGAATCATGCCTATAATTTGGACTTATTGTTTAATTTTCACACTGTTATCATGATTTGTACATATCATCACTTATCTACCGAGTTTGTTCAATTTTCTTTAACACTGTACAGAAAATATGTAACACGAAAAAAGGGGGGATGTGGTGATATGCATCCCTGTAAATACACAAGGGGTTAATGTAGATAATTAACTAGGCACTAGGACACTGTAAATACACAAGGGTTAATGTGAGCACACGACAACTAGCTAGACACTAGAGGGCGCACCAGAGACATGACACACAGACATTCAACCAATAGGTCAGTAAGATAGGACATGACCAATGGGCATTCACGACACACATAGAGGTGACACTACCACAGGAGGGCATTACACCAACCCATATAAAAAGACACAGCACACATGATCTACCCCTTTCCAGTGGAGACTCTCAGTGAGTACACAGGGTTTATTTGAAACGCATCACACCCACCACGTGGATTGTAGCAGACTGGTTCTTCAGCCTGAGTAGCCAAAGCAGGATAAACAGGAGAGTCGAATCCAAGTAGGAGAATTGTTAACAGTGTAATAAATGTGTTAAAGCTATCTCCAAGTCTGAACCATCCTTTGTCAGAGTGCACATCAAGGAAGAAGCTTATGCTACGTCAAGAGCATAACAAAACAGATCACGGTGTCTTTCCTAATGATGCAGGCTCCGAGAAACACCCCTCTATTTGTGCCCAAAACAGGACTCTATTTTTCATTAAAATCGTGCCCATAATGTTGTGGGTTGTAAGATATTGAAAAAGACTATTATCAAATTGGTCTTAAATCTAGAAAGCATAAAACATCACGGGTGCGATTCTCCGCAAATGCGGCGAATCTCAAAGGCTGCCGTGAAACTGGCCGTGTTTCACGGCAGCCTCCGCGCCCCCTCCCGGGACCCTGATTCTCCCCCCCGGGCGGGGCTAGCAGCGGGGCCCCGTGAAGCATGGCATCGCAGCCTTAGCGACCGTCGCTAAGTCCGCGCGCCAAGCGTCACGCCGGCTGACACGCACGATGATGTCAGCCGCGCATGCACGGGTTGGACGGCTCCAACCCGCGCATGCGCGAGGCCGTCATCTCCCTCGGCCGCCCCGCGGACGGATCCTGCGTAAAAAACGGCGAGCAGCGATTTCGTGTCGTGGGGGGGGGGGGGAGAATAGCGGGAGGGCGTGAAAAATGTCAGAGACGCCCTCCCGCTATTCTCCGACCTGTCGTGGGCAGCGGAGAATCGCGCCCCACAGACTTCCATTGATTCTAATAGAATGTATCAGTTACAGATGCGCTGTCTTTCTCATATAATAGTCTATCAGTACTATTGAAACGAGGAATATCAACCATTCCAAAAAGATTACATATACATATGCAATGTGATGGAAATGTTCTTGTGTTGAAATTGGAAGGTTATTGAGTGCTAAAAAGATTAATTATATATGATCAAATGATTATCGTGATGACTGACTAGGCAGCAATAAGGTGATGGATTTATAACTGTTGCTAAGATTCTTGGCCAAAAGATTGGGCTGGCGGGGAAGAAATATTACATTATTCAGCTTCTTTTTTTCTGATATAGTTAATATAGTGTCTTTCACTTTTTTTTAATTGTTCTTTTCATCTTATTGTTGTGATTTCTCAGGTTTCCCAATCTTCACCACCACTCTGTGGAAAGTAATTGGTTCCTAACCCAAGTCACACTCCCTAACTGAGAGTAGCGGTGTTCTGAAGAGGCATTAGACATTAACAGAGAAGACTGTGTATGTGGTTGTTAATGTTTGCATAGCCTGCAGCAGCATCCTGCACCTCAGTAAGAGTATTATCCTCAGCAATGGCACATGAAAAGAACCTTTCCTTGTGCCTTGCCATCTTTTTGATGTGCCGGTACTCAAGATAATACTGATCCCAGAATTTTTGCTATGTGGCATCAAAATAGTTTATTAAAATCCACTTTAAGCATTTTTTTCCAGTCAAGGGTTGGAATTTATTTAATTGATTTCTTGCTATGAAAATGCCAAAAGGAAAACAAATATGGTGTAAAGAGACATATTTTACTCTCATCATATTTAATAAACCAATGATGGTTCTAACAATCATACATTTATTTTCATCTGATTACAGAGTGTATTTTAACTCTCTCAATTTTAATGCTTTCTAACGTATCCCTAATTAACATGTGTCCATGTGTTCACCGTCTTAGATTCTGTAAAAGATTTTGTTGTTGAGAAAACTAGGTGCAGAACACGACCAAGGTTGCAGAGAATAGATTAGATAGATTAGGGGCTGGTTTAGCACAGGGCTAAATAGCTGAATTTTAAAGCAGACCAAGGCAGGAAAGCAGTGCGGGTTCAATTCCCATACCAGCCTACCCGAATAGGCACTGGAGTGTGGCGACTAGGAGCTTATCACAGTAACTTCATTTGTAGCCTATTTGTGACAATAAGCGATTTTCATTTCATTTTTATTTCATTTTCAAAACATTGAATACTCTGAGAAGCAATAATGCCAAGCCTTGGTTTTAAACATTTGTAGATTGTGGGCAAAAGGGGAGGACAGGATGAAGTTACAAACTGCAGCATTCTGGGAAAGAAAGGGGGCTGGATTCACCAGCCCGCGACATCAGCAATGTGGATTGTGATCGGGTGAGGAATCGGGCACCCGGCCAAAATTGAGGTTTGCGCCAGGGGCCAAATCCACTGATATGCTGTGCCCCCCCCCCCCCCCCCCCCCCCCCCCCCCACTGACTGGGGTTTTTCCTTTCATTAGCGGGTCTCTTTAGGGAGGTTCCTTCAGTTAGGAGGTCTCCATGAGGGGTCCCTTTAGTTACGGGGTCTCCGTGAGGTGTCCCTTTAGTTGGAGGGTCTCTGTGGGGGGGGGGTCTCTGTGGGGGAATCCCTATCAGCTGCCTATTCAGAAAGTCTCTGGGGGGCAGGGTCAGGTCACCTCCATACCTCATCTCCCAAACGGAGAATCCCGGCCAGGCTTTAAACAGGAAGGCGGTGTGGCAAATCTTGATTTCAACAATGCTACAATGCAATGAGAAGGGAGAGCATATAGAATGAATTATTTGGGGCGGGATTCTCTGATCCTGAGGCTAAGTGTTGACGCCGTCGGAAACGTCGTCACGTTTCTCGACGCCGTCAACACAGCCTCAGGATCATCAATTCTGGCCCCTACAGGGGGCCAGCATGGTACTGGAGCGACCCACACTGCTCCAGCTGCCGATCCCGGCATCAAATGGGCATCGCCGGTCCGCGCATGCGCGGTGTCTCCCTTCTCCGCTCCGGCCCCGACACAACATGGTATACGGCTATAGGGACTGGTGTGGAACAAAGGAGGCCCCCAGCCCGAGAGGCCGGTCTGCCGATTGGTGGGCCCCGATTGCGGGAAAGGCCACAGTGGAGCCTCCCCCCCCCCCCACAGGCCACCCCGGACCCTTCCACGCTGAGCTCCCGCCGGGTAAGACCAGGTTAGAACGGCGCCGGCGGGACTCAGGTTTTTCGGTATTGCCCCTTGGCCCATCCGGGAATGTGAATCGCTGGGGGGGGGGGGGGGGGGGGGGGGCGATTCTTCCAGCCAGCCCTGGGCTGAGAGAATCCCGCCCTTGGAGCTTAAGCAACAGGGGGAGAATCAGAGAATCGATGACTTTTGTAAAATAGAGAAAGATGGCAATGAGAGACAAAAGTTGAAATCTGGAGCCAACAGAAGAAGTGAAAACATTTATTCTCTCTGACAACATTGTAATACTTGCCCTTGCATCCTCCCCATATGTTTTATTTCTTTTAAATATCAAGTAGCTTCGAAGTACATTCAGTTTTAAAGGTTAGTTGTAGATATGTCTACATTCGAGCGTGCTGTCCTTGCAAAATAAAAAAGATTCTAAACAGTTTTTGAAAAAAATCCAGACTATTAAAGTGTATTTTGCATGACCTGTAAAACTGACATTAAGCTGAGTAATTATTATTGGCTTCAATAAAGTGCACGGGTCATATTTTTGCACCATGTGAAAATAATTACCAGCAGTGCTTAATCGACACTCGCGAACAAGTTTGATCAGTCAATACTCAACAGCTGTGATTAAAATAGTCAATAGCATTATGTTGGTTAAAAATCCTATGGGTTTTTCAGAACAAATTTTGAATACAAATAGAATATATATACCAAGTAATCATACGAGGATTAATTTAACCTGGTATAAACATGAGTTATATATCTGTGCAGTTTTCTACTCCTCCAAGTTACATTCCGTGAGACTATTGTTGACCATGGACTTCCATGGGATTACATAGAACATAGAACATCGAACAGTACAGCACAGAACAGGCCCTTTGGCCCTCGATGTTGTGCCGAGTATTGTCCGAAACCAAGATCAAGCTATCCTACTCCCTGTCATTCTGGTGTGCTCCAAGTGCCTATCCAATAACCGATTGAAAGTTCCTAAAGTGTCCGACTCCACTCTCACAGCAGGCAGTCCATTCCACACCCTAACCACTCTCTGAGCAAAGAACCTACCTCGGATATCCCTCCTGTATCTCCCACCCTGAATCTTATAGTTATGCCCCCTTGTAACAGCTACACCCACCCGAGGAAATAATCTCTGAACATCCACTCTATCTATCCCCCTCATCATCTTATAAACCTCTATTAAATCGCCTTTCATCCTCCTTCGCTCCAAAGAGAAAAGCCCTAGCTCCCTCAACCTTTCCTCATAAGACCTATCCTGCAAACCAGGCAGCATCCTGGTAAATCTCCTTTGCACCCTTTCCAATGCTTCCACATCCTTCCTATAATGAGGTGACCAGAACTGCACACAATACTCCAAATGTGATCTCACCAGGGTCATATATAGTTGCAGCATAACCCCGCGGCTCTTAAACTCAAGCCCCCTGTTATTATGCATGGACAAGTACTGTAGTGGTTTGTAGTGGTTTGCTGTCAATGCAGGTAAACTATTTGCAAGTTACTTGAAGCCAATGTTAGCCTACTAGATCAGAGCTACACTCCACTGTGTATTTCTGAAAAACAGGAGTAACTATATCTTTATCCGTGTTTTATAAACACCAGCTCACTGGTTAGTGACATTTTTCATGTTATTGAACATTCAGCAGGGTAGTTCGTACTCAGTAGCTCAAGTTATAAGGTTAATGATAAAGTGTGCTTGAGTTCTCTGACTGAATGGTATTGTGTATCTTCCTTAAATTTAATTTGGTGACCTTTGTGCTGAATTTGTGTCTTTTTACATCAGTGCAAAGCTGAAACCACATCACACCAGTGCAAAATTAACCTTAGCCAATTTTTTTTGTGGGATCCACCTTTCCCAAGTTTAACCTGGAGACTGGGAACAGATTTAACTGTTGTGTTGAAGAGCCCCCTGATTCATTTGGCATTTACATTTGTGCGCTGCACAACTTGCGCTGCCACCCTTTCTGTATTGACAGTTGTTTAGTCAGCGTTGGGCCCAAATCCCCTTCCGCCGTCCCCAGCCAAATTTGGTAATTCAGGAAGATGTAACAGTTTAACCTGATGACATTCCTGTGGAGGGTGTGAATGCCAATACTCTGTTAAACTATCAGCTGTCATACCATGGCAAGACAAACTTGTTCCCCTAGAAAAGGCATCTAAAACTGGATTAAGCTTGCAGGAGAGACCCAATCCAGCCATCCAAACATAGGTCTTCATGATCCAAGGCCAACATTACATCCCTCTGTTGCTACTGGGTCACCCATGTGCATAATATCTTGCATTTGGTTGCAGGAGCTTCTCTAGATTTTATAAACAATTTAAACATCAATATGATCCTGAAAACGATTGTCTTTTAACCATAACAAGGTGCGTTCTGACCTTGCTTATTCCGACCACAGCAAAACAAACAGCGTAATTGCTATTGTAAACTATAGACGCCTCTCTCAGTGCACTCCCTACCCACAACATAATAAACAAGAATGGAGACAGCAGTATGAAAAAAAAACAGCTTTAGGACACATTTTCAAGATATGCAGGTGAAAAAGCTGGTGCCCAAAGTGTTAAACACATCCACGGTACAAAGCACTTTTTCGTCTTTTTTTTCTCCATGTTAAACAAATCCCTTGTTGCTTCACAGAAAATAGGCTAATATTTTAACAAGATATTAAAATGTCATACTGCACAGGGGTTGTATTTGCTAACCATTAACTTTTCCATTAAAATATTAAAATAACCCAAATATATCAGAGTAAATGGCAATTTGAAGCTGGTAATTATTTTTACATATGACCTCAGTTATTGTCCAATTAAAATCTCTTTCAATCAAAAGCCATGCAAGTGCAGCCCAAGGCGAGTTGCTTTTCTTCCCTTCTCCCCGGATGATCTATCACTTCAGGCTGGCCGAGGGTCACTTCTTCACAGAATAATGACCACAAGTCATAAAGTTAAAGTAAATATCAAAGGGCAAATGTCAGAACTTCGCTCCTGTACAGGAGTTGCAAACTCCCAAAGCAGCCTGTGAGGTGATGGCCAGGTGAACTCTGATCGGAGATCAATCACTATATTTATCCTAATTGTATCATAATATTCCCCCTGGAGCTTGGTTCAAATGAGTTTGACATTATTAAAATTTTAATGTCCATTTTCATTGCCGAATGAATATTTTAAGCGCACGCCCGGCTTAGGTTATGATGATGAAGAAATTAATGGCATGTCTTGTTTAATGCATCAGTACTAACTGGTCTGAATCAAAAGTCAGCATTTTAACATAATTAGACAGAAGGAAGGCACGGTGACACATCCATCTTGCAGGATTTGATGATAGGAAAGTGCTCTCTGTGGGACTGATGATTAGAAATATTTCACATTCACTTGTTGCCTGGACCCATCCCAATCAGCAAAGGAGGGTCTCAACCACACAGTCACTGCAAAGCCGCATCGAATGGCACACAGGAAACTGGTGAACAGCAATCGCTGCTCTGCACGGCAGGACTTCCATTCCAGACTTTAACCGTTTGTGTTCCTGCTTTTCTTTGTGTCGTGAAATGCAAGGACTTTTAAAAGAACAATTATACATTAAGGGGCAATTTAGCATGGCCAATCCACCATCCTGCACATCGTTGGGTTGTGGGGGGTGAGACTCACGCAGGCAGGGGGAGAATGTGCAAACTCCACACGGACAGTGACCCGGGACCGGGATTGAACCTGGGTCCTTGGTGCCGTGCTAACCACTCTGCCGCCATGCTCCCCCAACTTTTCTTTTAATAGCCACGTGACTGGACAATAGGAAATTGCTGTCTCTATCCTTTGGTGGAGTTTGTGTTTGTTCTTAGCATGGAGTCGAAGAAGAAATGGGGCAAGATTTTTTAAGAATATGCAAGTGAGCGAAGAGGAAGAATATCAATTTCCTGCTGCATATCTCCCAGTCCGCTGCCTGATCCTGTGTGTGTTATTACCATTTTACCAGGTACAAGTTAGAAAATCGTCAAATAGACATAATGGCCGATTCCCATCAGATCAAGGCTATAATTATATTTGGCCAGATTTATGTTTCATTGTCTCCTGCCTGCCCCTCCTAGGCCATTATCAGTCCTACTGGAGACTGCTGCAGCTTTTTCCCCTGGGCCTGCCCATCTCTATAAACGTGCCCTTGTCATTTCTGCTGCCCGACATTCAAAATCATAGCATCCACCAAGAATCGATCACTTTTCCGTTTGTCTGAAATACATGGCATGGATGTTTCAGTTTGCCTGTTGACGTTGGTGCCGCTGATATCATCCTTGTAAATCTTCTCCAGAGTTTCTCTGTCCTTTTTATATTTTTAAAAGTCGCCATTGTCCCAGATGACCATAGGCTGCTACCCCTTTTGAGGGGGAAGCTGACTGGTGGTGATTTAACCTGAGGATTGACGGGAAAGGTTGAGAAGGCAGGCCTTCATGAATGACCTCAGTCGGTACAGATCACAAACCAGCTGTCGAGCCAATTAAGCTAAACCGCCCCCTATAGCATGGTGACCTGAACTGCATGCAGTAATCGAGGTATGGACTAAACCAAGATTTGATACAGCATTAGTGTAACTCTCTACTTTTCCATTCTATCCCTCTAGAAATAAAACCAAGTGCTTGATTTGTTTATTTGTTGATGGTGTTGCTAACCTATGGCACAACCTTTAGTGATTTATATATAATGTCCCTATTCTCTCTAGAAAAATGTACTAGCTACATATATCTGTGTTGACATTTACTCGACAATTATTTGCCCCATCTGCAAATTTATTAATATGCTCTAATTTGTTGCAGTCCTCTTCAATATAAGACACTAGACAAAAGGCTAATATGCAAGATAATGGCTCATGGATTTTGGGGTGATACATTAGCAGTGAGTAAGCATAAATGGGACATTTTCCAGTTTGCATACTATGACCAGTGGAGTACCATAAGCATCAGGTCTGAGGCCTCAGCTATTTGCAATTTATATTAATTCTTCGATACATTACTCTTCATCTAAGTTGATGTCTGTACAAGGTCAGGTGGGAATGCAAGTTGTGAGGAGAACACAGGGGCTGTAACCATGGGAATGGTGTCGACCACAACGTATGGTTGCTGATCTAGTTCGACCCCGCCAAGCCACTGACACTGACCTGCGACGCTCACGTTATAGCATCAGGGTAGTCTTAGCCCACAAGATGGATGACAGCATGGAGCGGCCCATTGCAATTACTTCTTGGATGCTCGCTGCAGCCGAGCGGAACTTCACCCAGATTGAGAAGGAAAGTTTGGTCTGGTTTTTGTGGTAAAGAAATTCCATCAGTATGTCGATGACCATGCTTTTGCAGTGCTGACAGACCACAAGCTTTGCTGGGGCTGCTTAAGGAGGACAGGGTGATTCCTCCCATTGTGTCTGCATGGATTCGGCGCTGGCCGTTGCTGTTGGCGGCTTATGAATATATGATGAAACTCTGCCCCAGAGTGAGGAACCCTCATGCAGGCGAGTTAAGTCGCTATCCCCTCCCAACCAGACCACCGACGGTGAAATCATAGCCACCTTACATTATATGGACATGCTGCCTGACACTGCATTCTGAATCTGCTCCTGGACCCGCATGGCTCCACAATTAGCCTATGTCCGACACATCATTGTTGGGCTACTTGAAAGCTTTCCCAACAAAGATAATGGAACTCAGCAATGAAGATGGCATCCTCCTCTGTTGGACCTGATTGCAGTGAAAGAACGCAGCCCTATTCTAGAGGACCTCCACATTGGCCATCCACGGGTGTCGAAGATGAAGATGTTGGCCCACAGCTACGTGTGGTGGCCGGGGGTCGACGGCAAAACAGATAAGTTAGCCCAACAATGTGGCTAGTGACAGGAGCACAAGAAGCTACCGCTGGCGGCATCTCTCCACCCATGGGAATGGCCGGGATGACCTTGGTTGCGCCTTCCCATTGATTTTGATGTGCCTTTCCAAGGGTAAATGTTCTTAGTCATGGTCGACGCCCTCTTCAAGTGGATGGATGTCCACCACATGACTTTGAAGGCCACAATTGAACGGCTTCGCCAGACATTCAGCATCCATGGCATTCCGGAGGTACTTGTTTCAGACAATAGGACGGCGTTTAACAGCACTCAATTTGTAAAAAAATTAAATTTAGAGTACCCAATTCATTTTTTCCAAATAAGGGGCAATTTAGCATGGTCGATCCACCTACCCTGCATGAAACCCACGTAAACATGGGGAGAATGTGCAAACTCCATACCAGCACTCAATTCACAGTTTTATTTAGGACAAACGAGATCTGCTACGTCCACACTGCTTCATACCATCTGGCCTCGAATAGTTTGGCCGAACTGGCGGTCCAAACTTTCAAGCAGGGAATGCAGAAGCAGACCACGGGCACCCTTGTGACACATCTGGCTCATTTTATATTTTGTTATAGGATCAAACTGCTCTCTGCAAAGGATGTGACACCTTCGGAGTTACTAATTGGATGATGTCTTCACACGCCCTTTAGCTTGGTGCTGCCGGACATTGGCGGGAAAGTTCATAGCGGACAGGATCAGCCCGAAGAGGATTCAGGCAGGCGGATACCCCTGCGATATTTTTCATTGGGCGGTTTGGTGCACATCAGGGGCGGGATTCTCCCCTACCCGGCGTGACGGAGGGTCCCGGCGTAGGGGAGTGGCGCCAACCACTCAGGGGTCGGGCCTCCCCAAAGGTGGAGAATTCCCCACCTTTGGAGGCCAGCCCCGCGCCGGAGCGATTGGCAGCGGGGCTGGCCGAAAGGCTGTCGCCGGTCGGCGCATGCGCGATGTGGGTTTCTCTTCCGCTTCCGCCATGGCGGAGGCCGTGGCGGCCACGGAAGGAGAAAGAGTGCACCCAGGGCACTGGCCCGGAGTCTGAGCGGGGGGCCCCGATCGCGGGCCTGGCCACCGTGGGGGCACCCCCGGCGTCCGATCGCCCCCCCCCCCCCCCCCCCCCCCCCCCAGGACCCCGGGGGCCCGCTCGCGCCGCTGATCCCGCCGTTACAGAGGTGGTTCAAACCTCGGAGGCGGGAGAGGCCTCCCAGCGGCGGGACTTCGGCCCATCCGGGCCAGAGAATCACCGCAGGGGCCTCGCCGATCGGAGTGGCGAGATTCCGCCGCCGCCATTTCCCGGGTGGCGGAGAATCTCTGCCACGGCGGGGGCCGGATTTTCGGCGGCCCCGGGCGATTCTCCAACCCTCCTGGGGGTCGGAGAATTTCGCCCCAGGATTTACGGCTACATAACTATGTGGATTCCAAGCGTGGTACTGAAGTATATGGGTCCAGTCTCCTACACTGTACAGGTGCAAGGCCGAGAGTCCAACAGGCATGTGGACCATTTCCGACATCACATGCCGGCTATCGACAAACCAATCCCTGATGTCCCGGAGGCTCCGATTCCGTCTCTCTTGCTACTACCAGTGATGCCGTCTCCACAGGTCCTGGACCGCCAGAACACGGAAATGAGGGACACGGCGACCTTGGATTCTGACTTTGAGATGGAGGCGCAGCTGTGGGGGATTCCCGGTGTCCATGACACAAAGCGACGCATCTACGTTGGGGCCACCTCGCCGATCTGCTCGGAAGCGACGATCCCCCATGCGCTAAACGCTCTGGACGCCATACAGGCAGCACCTGAGCTCCTGCCTGGGCAAAAAGGATGGGGGTCTCTTCACGACATCCCATAGCAGCGGTTGGGGGGGGGGGGGGTGGTGGAAGGAGTGTTTTAGCCCACACGGAGGTCATGGGGTATGAACTATTAAGTTCCCCGTTACCGTGGCAGAATATAATATCCCTGTTAAAGGGGCAGAGCTTCCCCTTAACAAGGGAAGCCTGACCGGTATAAAAATCCCAACCTGGATTTGGGCTGGGTCGGAGTAGCCTTCGTGGAGTGTAGAGTGTAATTGTATCAAACCTTTTGCTTTGCCTCCAAACGTTTGTTCCTTGTAGTCACTCTACTCAGATGCAACAGTCCATGTGGTATAGGTACACCCTGGGTGCTGTTAGGGTCGGCATTCCAGATTTCTGACCCACTGATAGTGAGGGAACAGCAATATATTTTCCTGTCAGGATAGTGTGTGACTTGGAGAAAATTTGCAGGTCATGCTATTCCAATGCATAAGCAGTATTCTGCTCTTATTTATGTTAAGCTGTTGCTTCACCACTCTGTGAGACAGCTCTTCCAATTTTGGCAGAAGCCATGTTAGTACGGAGGGATTTGAGGGTTGACAGGATTGGGCGTACCATTGCTTTTACAGGTGTTTAGGTCAATACCGGGTGGCATCGACCGAGGCACTAGAGGGCAAATGGAATGTTGTCCCATATTGCAACAGGATTAGAGTACATTAAAAGGAAGTCCTGTTACAAATGTACAGGGATTTATTGAGATCACACCTGTAATATTGTGTGCAATTCTGGTCTCCTTATTTCATTGGAGACGTTATAGCAAAGATTGAGTAGATTGTTCTCTGGGATGAGAGGGTAAGAGGCTGAATAAAGGGGTCCATGCTCTTTGGAGTTTTGAAGAATTCAAGGTGATCTCATTCAAACAATCTGGCCTTCTTCTGTGTCTTATGTTCTTATGACATATCATCAATTGCATTTATTTAGAAGACTTCTTCCAGTACTACCGCCCACCATACAATTCCTCATTGCAGCCTCCAATTTTTGCACTTTTTATTAAAGCAGGATCTGCCAGCAACATTGTCGAAAACTAACATCCATCAAAATAAGGTGAGGATTTGAATGGCAACATTGAAAATCTAACCTCTACAACAACATTGCAACACTGGGTAGTCCAACATTTCCTTAGCAACTCCTTGAATACTGGCCTTGGGAATTGTATTCATATAAAATAATGTCAGCTGTTATTATCCTGTTATTCACATCCCTAATAACTACATTCATAAAAGTACTCATGTGAAGGGGTTTATAACTTGCCACATCAGTGAGATATAATTAAAAATGTAATTTGTTCATGGATTTTTCAATTACTGATACATTTCACTAGTTGTTCGTGATGCAAATTACAAGGATAATTATTTAAACAAGTCAAACATGCAACAGGATGTTTCTAATGGTCTTTAATAGGCCACTTCCTGTTGGTAAACTAATGATGTCATGAATGTTCACCCATGCGATTTGTTGTGCCTATTATATTGGTAGTAATTAGACATGCCATAATTAAACCAGTACGTTTAAAATGTAACTCTCAGAATTCCCTGATATCTAGACTACCATTTCACAATGGCCCATCCATGGTGGTAAATTGTCATAGCTGTTGTCAGTCCAAAGTTAGTGGGCGGAATTCTCTGCTCGTCACGACTCCTGGGAGAAGAGTGGGAGGGCCTCCCGACATTTTTTACGACCTCCCGCTATTCCCCCCCCCCCCCACACGCTCGCCCTGCCCCCGAATCGCCGCTCGCCGTTTTGCACGGCGAACAGTGATTCTTTGAGGCCGATGGGCCGAGTGGCCAGCCGTTTACGACCTTTTTACGACGGCGGCAACCACAGCTGGTCGCCACCGTCGTGAAACGGGCACCAGAAGCCCATTTGTGGGCTTCTAGGCGCCCGATTGGCACGGCAGCACAACGGCTGTGCTCCCGAGGGGACAGGTGGGCACCGATCGCGGGCCTTACATCCAAAAGGGATGCACTATTTTCCCTCCGCCGCCCCGCAAGATCAAGCCGCCACGTCTTGCGGGGCGGCTGAGGGAAAAGATGCCAACCGCGCATGCGCGAGTTCGCGCTGTCCAACCTGCACATGCGCGGCTGACGTCATTAGGCGCATCAGCCGGCGTCATGCTTGGCGCGCGGCCTTGACGACCGTCGTCAAGGCCGCGCCGCCAAGATGCCCGGGGCCCCGCTCCTAGCCATGATTGGGGAGGTGGGGGAATCGGGGGCATGATTCTCTGCAACGGCGGAGAATCGGGAAAGCTGCCATGGAAGAGGCCGTCATCCACGGCAGCCTCCGTGCCCCCTCCCGGGACCCGATTCACCCCCCCCCCCCATCGGGGCTGGGAGCGGGGCCCCGGGCGTCTCGGCGGCGCGCCCTTGATGACGGTCGTCAAGGCCGCGCGCCAAGCATGACACCGGCTGATGCGTCTAATGACGTCAGCCGTGCATGCGCAGGTTGGACAGCGCCAACCCGTGCATGCGCGGTTGGCGTCCTTTCCCTCAGCCGCCCCGCAAGACGTGGCGGCTTGATCTTGCGGGGCGGCGGAGGGAAAATAGTGCGTCCCTTTTGGACGCAAGGCCCGCGATCGGTGGGCACCAATCACGGGCCTTTGCCCTCCTTGGCATGGCCGTGGTACAGCCGTGCCAATTGGGCGCCTAGAAGCCCCAAACGGGCTTCTGGCACCCGTTTCATGATGGTGGCGACCATGAAAAGGTCGTAAACGGCCAGCCACTCGGCCCATCGGCCTCAGAGAATCGCCGTTTGCCGTGAAAAACGGCAAGCGGCGATTCGGGGCGCGGAGCGAGCGTCGGGGGGGGGGGGAGAATAGCGGGGGGGGTCACAAAAAATGTCGGGAGGCCCTCCCGCTATTCTCCCAAGCGTCGTGGGGAGCGGAGAATTCCACCCTGGATCCCAGGAGGGGGCGCGGAGGCTGCCGTGGGTGACGGATTCTTCCATGGCAGCCTTCCCAATTCTCCATTGTCCTTTTAACCTTTTATTTTTTTTTAAATTAAAACAAAACACAACCTGATTTACCCAGTTCTATGCTTCACAGCTTTTTTGGCAAAGTACATGCCGGTTTTGGCCAAACACCTTAATTCTTTCTTTAACCATCACAAGTACAGAAAGGTTGACACAAGCCTATAATTTTATATGATATGTATGTACAATGCGCATATATAGTGAGTTAAAGTTGACACACAACTTTGAAACCCTTTCAAGGAGTCTGCAGAGCAGATTCAATGAGTCGAATGGCTTAATTCTGCTCCTGTGTCTTATGGTCTTCTGGTCTTAAATGTCAGGAAGAAATAGTAAAACATAAAATAACAGGATAAAAAATAGGCAAAAGATTACTGGGTTCCAAAGAAGAGTCATATTGGACTCAAAATGTTAACTCTGATTCTCACACCACAGATGCGGCCAGACCTTCTGAATATTTTTAGAACTGTCTATATATATTTCAAATCTCCAGCATCCATAGTATTTTACTTTTATTTAAAAAGTAGGGCAAATGACTTGGCAGCAACAGAAGTGAATTTCATTTGGAGAGTGGCTTCTTCAACTTTGTTTGCTTCACTTAGTTGTTCATCAGTCATTCTTGTTATAAATAACTTTTTAGATGGTTGATAAATTTGAAGTAACTCTTACGCTCATCCGCACCACGTCAACATCTGCCAGCCATGAAGTTGCATTGACGGTATTTTGGAAACCTCTGTGGCCTAAGGCATTGAGTGGCAGTGAGTGACTGCCAAAGAGAAAGAAAGATCATAAAAGCAAATACAGATCTACAGTCGAACACTGAATACAGTTCAATTGATTTGACATGTTTTAGGCCTTTTAATCAACATCATAATTCAAGGTTACATGCAAGAGTTTTCTTAATGGTGTGTCTCCATTGAGTCTATTTGAGGCATTTTCCATCATTTTTAATTAGTTTAGAAATGTGAAATAAGTAATTAAGCTAATTTTTCATTAAAAATCGTTACTGATTGTCCTACATGAGAAATAAAATATGCATTTATTGACCAATAAAATATTCAGATTGCATTATTAGAACAACTATAATCCTATTGTTCTAGACTTTAGTGTCATCCATATACTCACTTTGGCTGTCTGCATTATGTTCTTTCAACTAAAAGCTTTTCTTCCCATTTCCACAATGTATAATTGCACAGCTTTTTACTGTGCTTTTACTCTTTGCCTTTGCCTATAGTCGCTGCCTTGCACTGAAGTTTAATGGATTTCACTGCATGATTATCTCTCTGTCACTCTCAGTGTATTGAATATAAAATATAAACTCAATCTTAATCATCTCAATCACAGAAGAGCGATGCTTGCCATTTACTAGCTCCAGAACTTATGTGAGAACTCCCTGAGACGGGTGTACGGAGCCAGGAAATTTCCCAACTCAAACTACCTGCCTTGGGAGTGAAAATCCAGCCCACTGAGAGAATGGTTAGCGAAGCAATATTATGACCAAGATTGCAGAGCTCTGAGTTGCAGAGGGACCTGGGTGTCTTAGTGCATGAATCTCAAAAGGTTAGTATTCAGGCACAGCAAGTAATCTGGAAAGCTAATTTAATGTTATTTATTCTGAGGGGAATTGAATACAAAAGTAGGAAGGTCTGGAGTACTGTGATGGTCATCTTATTTAAGGAAGAATGTAAATGCATTGAAAACAGTTCAGAGAAGGTTTACGAGACTAATACCTGCAATGGGCAGGTTGCCTTATAGGAAAGGTTGCCTTATGAGGAAAGGTTGGACAAGCTCGGCTTCTATTTGCTGGCATTTCGAAGAGTAAGAGGCGACTTGATTGAAACATACAAGATCCTGAGTGGCCTTGACAGGGTGGATGTGGAGAGACTGTTTCCTATTGTTGGTGAATCTAGAACTGGTGAGGGGGGGGGGGGGGGGTCACCCATCTAAAATCGAGATGAGGAGAAATTCTTTCTCTTGAGGTATTTAGATGAATATTTAGAATTCTCTTCCTGAGAAGGCAATGGAAGTAGAGTCAAATCTTTAAGTCAGAAGTGGATAGATTCTTGGAAGGCAGGGGGGGTGATAGGTTATCAGAAGTAAGTGGAATGCAGATTTGATGTTACTATCAGATCAGCCATGGTCTTGTTAAGTCACGGAGCAGGCTCGAGGGCCTGAATGACCTAATCCTGCTCCTTGTTTGTATGTTCATAGCATGTGGGATCCTGGACGTCATTAATTGAGGCTTGAGTACAAAAGCAGGGAAGTTGTGCTGAACCTTTACAAAGCTCTGATCAACCTCCAACTAGCATATTGAATAGCGTTCTGGTCACCACACCTTCAGCAAAATGTGAAGGTTTTTGCTCGGTTACAGTGGAGATTTGCCAGAATAATTTCAGGGGTGGGGGGGGGAGTTAGTTACAGGTTGGAAAAGCTGTGGCTGTTCTCCTTAGAACAAAAGCAATTGAGGGGAGATTGACAGAGGTGTGCAAAATTATGACAGACTTCGATGAGGTATACAGGAAAATCTCTTCCCATTAACTGATGTAGAAGGACTAGGGGGACACAGATTTAAGATGTTGGGCAAGAGATGCAGGGGGAACCATGGAAGAACAGCAAGTAGTCATAACCTGCAACTCACTGTGCATGAGGGTGGCGGTGTGGAAATAATCAATGATGTCAAAAGGAATTTGGATGGGCACTTGAAAATAAACTTACGGGGGGGCTGAGCGGTGGCGGGGGGTGGGGGGCGGTGGAGAGAGTCTGACTGGGTTGCTTTGTGGGCACCGGCATGTTCTCGATGGGCTGAATGGCTGGTGTCCTGTACCATGAACTGATTCTATGATTCCACAAGGTGACAGTAGGTCCAGAAAATTTAGCAAAATACTACGAAACAAAAGCAAAGTTCTGCCGGTACTATAACAATAAGATAAAAACAAAACATTTTGGAAGTACTCAGCAAACCAGGCAGCCTTTTTGGAGAGAAACTGTGTTAATGACGAAGGTCAATAATCTTTCATCAGAGAACATAACTAGAAGTCATCAACCTGAAATGTTAACTGTGTTTCCCTCCGTTGATGCTGCCTGACCTGCTGAGTGTTTCAAACAACTATGAAACTATAATCTATTCTTGCCTTTTCAACTGCTGAGTAACCAGTTATACACTGTCAGCATTTTTAGTTTTTATTTTATAATTCCAGTATTCACAGTTGTTTTTTTGCTTTATCGCTTAGCTCAACCTTTAATGCATGTAAGGATGTCACATAAATCCTCTCCCCCAGTGTTCTCGGTTGGAATGGTAGACTTGGCACAAAGATAGAACTTCTAAGCTGTTTGTAGAAATAGAATTCAAATTGAAGCTGTTATCATAAAAATAAAACCACTGCCAAATTCTAATCACTGAAAGTAGTGTCATGCACCTTAATTTCTATGATACACACTGAATCCGAATGTGGCTTCACTTCATAGTGCAGTAACTAATATTCAAAAGATGTTGGATTAATAGTTTTACGAAGTATTATCGAGAACTCGCCCAATGTCTAAATGGATAAATATATTACCTGGTATGAAATGAGACATCTAGTGCAGCAAGTTTCAATCCTATTCATAACTCTATTGAGTTAGTCAGTGCTAATATAAGCAGAGTTGGAACTTTCAGAAGTACAAGTGTCCAGGAAGGAGTGGAGAAAAATCAAAGCTGTCTCATTTCTTATTGCTAATCAATAGCTCAAACTGGAAACAGTGTATGCATGCGGACCTCCAAGATACTGCTCAGTTATCTTGACTTCCATTACCTGAAAGCGTGATTTCAGTACCAAAAGAACTGTGTCAATGTGAATCATACTATTTTCAAGGGGTGTGGGTATTTCTGGCATGACCAGGATTTATTTTCCTCCCCTTAGAGTCCTTGAAAAATTCCTCTTGAACCACTTTGTGTCTTTGTGGTATTGGTACGTGCACAGTGCGTTAAGGGTAGGGTTTCAGAATGTCATCCCCCACACACACATGGACACTACACCACACCCCCGAAGTGAGGGCACCCCGCTATGGGGTCCCTGGGAGACCCCCTCTTCAGGCCCCCTCAAGTCTCCTTACAGCACCCCCTTCCTTTTAGGACCACGACCCATCACCCATCCAACCTTCCAGAGGCTCCTACTTACCAGCCCTGCACTCCCCCACCCTTCAACCCCCCCCCCCCCCATCCTCATTTCATGGGCATGGCCCCCTTGCCCCCTGATCCTTGACAGTGCCATCCTGGCACTCGGGCACCCTTGCACTGCCACCCTGGCACCCAAGCAGTGCTCCTTCTGGCTTGGCTGCCATCCGGGCACCCTGGCAGTGCCAGGGTGACAGTTGGGCAGTGCCAAGGTGCCTGTATTCCAGGGGAAGTGCCAGGGAGCCATCCTCCACTGATCCTGACCTCCCAGGGGTCCCCAGTGGTCTGGGAAACCCCTGGGTGCTGTTCCGCCTGGTCCATGTTTGTGTGGACCATCACTGATCAGCACCCAGCTGCAGCCTCGCAGCGGAGGCCGAATAATTATGAGAGGTTGCTGGATCCCGCACAGGTAGGTCGTATGTAGGTTTGCGACCTACAAACGTAATGGGAGGATGACCTGGGGATTGAGATAGGGTGGGGACTCTGGAGCGAAGCACTGCATAGGGTCAACTCCACCTCCACGTGCGCAAGGCTCAGCCTGACGCAACTAAAAGTGGTACATAGAACCCACTTAACAAGAAACCGTATGAGTAGGTTCTTCCCGGAGGTGGAGGACAGATGTGAACGGTGCCAAAGAGGCCCGGCCAACCACGCCCACATGTTCTGGTCTTGTCCCAGACTTGTGGAGTACTGAACAGCCTTCTTCGAGGCTACATCCAAAGTTGTGGGGGTGAGGGTGGAGCCATGCCCGATAGTGGGTTTTTCGGGGTTTCAGACAAGCCAGATCTATTCCTGGGGAGGAGGGCGGACGCCCTTGCCTTTGCCTCCCTGATCGCCCACCGTAGAATCCTGTTTGGCTGGCGGTCAGCAGCACCGCCCAGAGCTGCAGACTGGCTGTCCGACCTCTCGGAATCTCTCCAAATGGAGAAAATCAAATTCGCCATCCGAGGGTCAGACGACGGCTTCCACAGAACGTGGGAGCCATTCATGCAACTGTTCCGGGACCTGTTTGTGGCCAACGAACAAGAGGAAGAATAGTCGGGTGGCCAAGAATCAGGGGAAAATGGACGGGAATCGGGGGAAGGTAGCCGGTGGGGGGGGGGGGGGGGGGGGGGGGGGGGGGGGGCTACCGGTTTGTTATGGGGGTTTGTTCGCATGGTTTTACGCTTATTTCTTTTTCTTGTTAATTTATTGCTTTTGTATTGTAGGGGAGGGGTTACTGTTTTTCTCTGTTGCGATAAAATTTGTTGTTGAAAACTTGAATAAAAACTGTTCCAAAAAATAAGGAAGGACAAAGCCACAAGCGACAGTCTGATGGCAAGCTAAGGCCCAAACCCAAATTGTAAATAAATGCCTATAAACATGTGCCTCGGCCATATTGGGGAATGTAAAATATGTATGCCGGTTAAAGGGGGCGACCACAGTTGTTATTATGAAGATGCTTACCTGTAGATATACATGTTAATTTTTCCATGTTTTTTTTCTAATAATTTGTAATTTTATGAAAACTCAATAAAAAACATTTCCAAAAAAAAGGTTTGCGACCTACTTCTGCGAGCGTCATTCGGTCCCGCCTATTTGGGGCAGGGTTCTGATTCTGTCTCGAGGGACTTCGGAGAATCCTGGGAGGCTCGCTGGAGGCCTCTCCTGGCATTCACTGGCTGCGTTGCGCTCAAGTAAGAGCACAACGTGGCCGGAGAATTGCACCTTTGGTCGTCAGGGAATTAAGAGATATGGGGGGCAGGCAGGAAAGTGGAATTCAAACCCAAGATTAGCTATGATGTATTGAATGGTAGATCAGGCTTGGTGGACCATATGCTCATCTCGTGCTCCTATTTCTTGTATTTTTGAGCCTTGGTGAATTACTGCACTGCATCTTTAAATGGAGACGCTATTTCCACGGAATGCCGGTGATGCAGAGAATGGGTGCTTAATGTGGTGGATTGGGTGCCAATCAAATGGGCTGCTGAGTCACATTTATTAAGTGTTTTTGGAGCTAGCATGTGGGAAGTATTCCATCTCACACTGGACCGATCCTGTAGATGGTGGACCTGCATTTGGGAGGTAGAAGGTGAGCTACTTAGGGCAGAATTCCCTGCCTCTGATCTGAACTTGTCGCCACAGTATATTTGAAGCGGGTCCAGTTCAGTTTCTTGTCAATGGTAATCCACCTCCACCTCATTATGTTGATGATGGGAGATTCAGCGATGGCAATGCTTCTGAATGTCAAAACGTCAAGGGAAGATGGTTAGATTCTCTCTTGTTGGAAATGCTCGCTGCTTGGCATTCAAGTGCCATGACTGCTGCTCACTTATTAGCCCATGCCTGAAGGCAGTCTAGGTCTTACTGCATTCGGGCATGTAGGCATGCATTGCTCCATTATCTGAGGAGTTTCAAATGGAACTGAACATCCCCACTTCTGGCATTATGACAGAGGGAAGGTCATTGATGAGGCAGCTGAAGATGGTCAAGGGAGATGAGAAGAAGGTTAGCAGAAATAATAGAAAGTACATGACAAAGAAATAGTATTAACATAATATAATGATACCATTTTAGAAGTCTCACTATGCAGTGGGATAGAGCCATCATATCTGTGACAATGCAAATTTCTGCACTGGAACTATCAGTCTTATAGCTTTCACTTCTTGAAGCAGACGCCAGGCAATCTGAGCATATAGATTGCTTGGGTTCGTAAATAGAAGCATTGAATATTAAACAAATAAAGCATGCTAGAATTTAATAAATCACCAGTTAGAATTCAGCTGGAATAGTGTGGACAATTCTGAGCACCATTCTTCAGGAAGAAAATGTAAAACCATCAGAAAGAGGACAGAGAAGGTTTACGAGATTGATGCCAGGAATATGGAGTCCTGTTATGAGGAGAATTTGGAGTAATTAATAATAATAATAATATTGTCAGGTGGCAAAAGCTGATTTTATAAATAACATTAAAAGGTAGATAGACAGGTACTTGCTAATAAGGCACTTGCAGGGTTGCAAACATATGGTGAAGCATGAGACTAAATTTGTCTACACTTTTAAAGAGCCAGTAAAGACATGACAGGCCAAATGGGCTCCTTCTATGCTGTCCACTTTAATGACTCTATGATTGCCGGGGGAGAAGGCACTACACTGTTCACCTTTTGGGACAGAACATACTTCTGCTGAATGTCACCGCTTGAAAGTTGCCGCACCCACCCATCCCAACTTTAGTTTAGTGACTGGTATTTTGACTAGTTCTCGGGTCACCAGGAGGATCCTTCTCAAGGCATCTCTACATGGTTGTTACTCCATATGACTGAAGTGAAGATGCCATACTCATCATATTTCTGGGGGTTAGTTGCAAGATAGCAGGAAAAAATTTCCATCGACTGAATTTTCCAAGCTATCTGTTCTAACCCCATTTTCTGGCACTTTATATCTGTGTCCTCTCATTTGTTTCTTCAAGTTTTTAATCCAACCTCTTAAATGTTATGACTGACTTAGCTTCAGTGATCACATGTAGTAATGTATTCCATAGTTTAATGACTCCTTCCATGAAAATAAATCTTCACGCCTTCCTCTTTCTACTTCTGAAACTAATCTGAGGTGATGACCCTTTGGGAATAATTTATTTCAACCAGTTTTTTCAATGCTTTTCTTTCAGTGGTGTTATCTTGCATTATATCAATTTCTCCAACGCTTTCATAATTTGATCCTTTCCATGAATTTGCTCCAGTGAAAACATCCTTTTGGTTTTTAAGTCTCATTTAAGTTTTGTCTTCTCAATGATAGCACCTCATTGACTCCACATTGAGCCATTTCCATGGCTCCAATATCCAAGATGTAATCTGGTACTAATAATTGCACACAGAATACTGCCCTGACCTTACAAAAGTATGGTGCACATTCATCAACAAATTTTTACTTTGGTCTTTAATGCCTCACATACAATATTCAGAATCCCTTATGCTGTTCTATAGCCTTCCCATCTGCAATGATACACTTAGAGATCTATGTAGTTGTACAACAACTATCTCTATTTCTCCTCCCCACTGAGTGTTTTGGCATTTAGGATATTTGCTACATTTCAAGCATAATTTGCCCCTAATTCAGCTTTGTAAGAAAATGTTGGTAATAGTCCCTTTATGAACATGATACATCCCAGTGCAAGTTTCTAGAGTGAACCACTGAAACTTGGAATGGAAGGAACATCAATTCAGTCATATTTTTGACTTTCAGTCCCTTAACTATTGTTCTATTTACGCTACCGTTTTATTTGAGATCCAACGAAAAAGTTCCAGCATTTTAAGGGTTTACATTGTATTTGGGCACCAGGCAAAATCTGGAACATCCTGATGTGAAAGGTTTTAAGAACAACAGGAGCACATTTGCCATACATACATTGAGAAAACCAGCCTGGGAGATGCTTCTTAACCAAGAATGAATCAGCAGTCATCCTCTCTGCCTTATCATGCATCAAACGTTTCCAGCCTCCTTGTGTTAACAAGCCTCATCTTACAAAATAAATTATTGAATATAAAAACTTCTCACCGAGCCCAGGAAAAGTTTCAGTTTTCTAAGAAAGCCCAATAAACCTTGAGACACTTTACCCGGCGTTTCAGTCAATGCCAGGGAAAGCTTGCCTCAGCTTATAGCTTTGAGAATTGCCACAGTCCAAAACATGATTAAACCCACTGTAGTTGAGAAGGAACTTTCTGCATAAATCATGACGGTGTGGTGATGCTTGTTATTTGGACTTTTGCTATTTTGTGGGATTATACAAAGCCCAGTCTGACTCCTTACCACCCATCTTTCTTGACCGTGTCATTCATACCTTTTGACAGATTGAGTATTTTCACATTCAGTGGCTCAAGTTATTATAGAACATTGTGTTTGTGTTGAGCGATTGATATTCTTCACTTTATCTGCCAAATGAATGGCATTCAAACCGGCAGCATATTCCCAGTTGAATATTTTGTTTCCTGGTAGCAAATTTATTGATGTCAGATGAGCTTAGGTCACTATCGATCATGAAGGACACCAACCATTTATTAAATTGTCAGGTTGTTTTAGCTCTAGCTCCCCGGTAGAAATATAAATTAGATTGTAATATAAGGATGTGCAAAATTAACCTTATTTGTATTCTTCTGAAGTAAGAAATTAATTTGTCCAATGTAATGTCCAGGGTGGTGTTTCCTACACGTTACCTTTTCCCCATTGTTTATTCTGCATTTTGGTGAATGCTTTAGTTAACCCAATCACACTGATTAAAGTCATTGGAGACAAGTGAGTGCTTTGACAATAGCTTTCAGCCGCACTGCATTCCATACATTTATGAGGATTCTGATGTATTTATTCCGGCATAAGGAAGATTGGTGATTAAAGTATGCAGCAGTCTCTCATGCTCTTCTTCAGCAAAAGCGCTTCTGCTTCTGCTTTAGTTGTGTCAACATGGAAAAAGAAAAAACACAGTCCAGTAGCACCAGTTTCTAAATTCCGAAGATCTAAACTCCTTTAGTTCACGTAAATTCAAAGCTCTCAGTTTGTTCAATAGAATCAACGTGTCTTGTTTGCATGCAACAGCAATGTGCATTTACAGTGCCTCTAATGTAGTAAGATGTCCCAAGGAGCTTCAGTACAAGGATTGTGATCAAGCCAAGTTTGACTTTGAGCCACATCAAGAAATCTTAGGACAGGTGACTAAAAGCATTGTTAAGGCTGTAGGCTTTAAGGAGTACCTTAAAGGTGAAAGAAAGGAATGAGACAGAGAGGATTTGGCAAGGAATTCTAGAGCTTAGACACCCTGACAACATGGCTGTGAAATGATTTTAAATGGAGTTGTGCAAGAATTTACCACTTTTACTTTGACACTTATAAATCCATAGTCACAGATGTCCAATGAGTCCTGTCCCCACATAAACCAATTGGGAGGCAGTGACGCAGTGGTATTGTCACTGGACAAATGCAAGAAACCCAGAGCAAGATCTGGGGACATGGGTTCAAATCTCACCATGGCAGATGGTGAAATTTTAATTTGATAAAAATCTGAAATTAAAAGTCTAACAATGACCAGGAAAGCAATGTTCATTGCTGTAAAAACTCATTTGGTTCACTAATGTCCTTTATGGATGGAAATCTGCCATTTTTAACTGGTGTCCAGATCAACAGCAATGTGGTTGACTCTCGGATGCCTCCTGAAATGATGGGCAGTTAAGGATGGGCAATAAAAGCTGGCCCTGCTCATGTCCTGTAAATTGAACTTAGAAAACTTCCTCCAATCACTTTCTAGGTTTCCTCCCCATCTTCTAATACATTTTTTATTTTTCATATGTTTCTCTAATTCACGCTTAAATGTTGCAATTGACTTGATTTTACAAGTCACTTGTACCAATTTATTCCATTGTCTAATAAGCTTCTGTATGAAATAAATGCTTTTCACCTTTCTCTTTACAATCTTTGACTAATTTGAGGTTGTACTCTCTTGTTATTGATTCCCAAACATTGGAAATAACCTTTCACTATTAAGCCTCTTATTGTTTTGAATATTTCAATAGATTCTTCCAAGACTTGTCTGCTTTAGTCAATACTGGTCATTCTTTAAGTCTCTCAGAAATACATGCTTCCACTTTGGTATTATCCTTGCAACTATTTCCCATGGCATCAATTTGCATACTCTAATGCCCAAAATTAGGCATTATCCTCCAACCACAGTTCTGCCAATGAACAGACTCATCACTCCCTTGTTTTTGTATTCCGTGCTCCTAAGAACAAAATTAAATTTGTCCTTTTTATTATTTTTTTTAGCAAGTATCCATTTTGGAGTTCTATGTTTTCATCAGTAACCCCAGATGCCTCCTGCTCATTCTATTCCAAAAATCGCTATTCAGGGCATATGTTTTTTTGTTGTTTTCCTAAAATGTACTATTTCAGGTCTATCAATATCTTTTCTATCCATCCATATTGAACTGTATTTGCAGCATATTCTCCATCTATCCAAGTTCCCTTGCAGTCTTTCTAACCGTTTGTCTTGCCTGCTAATTTTGGCAATATGTTCCTATATTCCTCTGTCTAAATCATTTCATGTTTAAACAAAAGAGGTCACAGCACAGATCCCTGCAGCACATCACTAACCACGCATACTTTGTCAAGAAAGTGTGCTTTCACAAACCCCAAAGAATCATTGTTTATTTTAAGAAATACAACCATAGACTGTGCAGGAAAGCATGCATCCTTATCTTTCCTTTTGCAACATACAGAGCTCACCATGACACTCGCGTGTTTTGCCTGCACATGTACAAATCTTCCTGCTTATATGTGACAGCCTCCTGAAGGCACTATTTCTGGCTACATTTGATCAGGAAAATATGAGCAAAACAAAAGAAGAATTGCCACATGATTGTAAATTGGAATTCAACAAAACAATCCCCTCAAGCAGCACTCCAGCCCTTTGTTGTCAGTGAGCAACTTGCACAGAGTATCCTTGGTGATGGTGTGTTCAAGCAACTGGCTCCTTCACATTGCTTAACCCTTTACTTATTCAAATAAAAAATATAGTTATACTGTTGATTCAACACGCATAATTTATTTTTAGATAGTTGGTTGAATGTGTTGCACTCATCACTTAGCATTTCAATGCTGGAAAATATAATTTTTTTTTCCTCTGAATCAGTGTTCAGCACTCAAATGTAGTAGAGCATATTATGTAGCATGGATTAGAAGCAGCATAAAGCTTATTTTTGGTCTAACCTTAACCGCAGGCTGATTTCAATGAATTTAGCCTTCTTCACTAACGTTTCTCCAGAAAGTGTTGTTTCGTGCTGTGGCACAATTCCACAAGCAGTCCTCCAGAACTCTACTGGCATAACCTTTCATTAGTTGTAAGGGTGAGTAATAAATCTGTGGAGTATTTGGCCATGTAGAACTATAGGAACGTAGGAACAGAAAGAGGCCATTCAATGAGCTGATGACTAAACATCCCTGAATTTCTTTGGTTAACAAATATATTTCAATGTCAGATTTAACATTAACTTTTGGCCTGGCATCAACTGCTATCTGCAAAAGAAAGTTCCAACCTTGTACCACCCTTTGTAGAAATGGTTCCTAATTTCACCCCGAAGGTCTGGCTCTAATTTTTGAGACTATATCCCCAAATCCTAAACTTCTCAGCTTGAGTGTAGATAGAGAAAAACGATTTCCCATCTGTTCCTGTTAATATTTTGGAAACATTGATTCAATCATCCCTTAACCTTCTAAATTACAGAGAATACAACTCTAGTTTGTGCAATGTATCCTCCCAGTTTAACTCTTGGGGTCATAAGGCTTGATTGATATGTTGGACTCCAGAAATGCAAAGTGGGTCATTTTCCAACTTTGGAAGCACGTTCCCATCACCTCTGTCCATACACACCATATTTGCATCTTCGAGAAATGCGGGTGGGCAGGGTTCAGGTTTTTCAAATCCTGAGGCAGCATTGGAGAGGTGCAGATACCAAGGCAGGCTGGTTAGAAAGCCTTATTTGTTCACTGGGGCATTGGCCAAGTTCTCTACATCGTTCTTTTGCCATCTAGATTCCCCTCTGTCTATCTAAGACTGTCACAATCTTGTACATCTCTATCAAATCTCCCCTCAAATTTATTTACTCCAAGGAGAATAACCCCAACCTTTGCAACCTAATCTTGTAACTAAAACCCCCATAACCATTCTGGGTATATCTCTTCTGCAACCCATCAAGGACCTTCACATCTTTCCCAGATGAACAGAGCTGCAGTGCTTTATTAGATACCTCACCAGAGTTTCACAAAGGTTTGGCATAGCTTTCCTGCTTTTGTACTTAAATCCTGTATTTAGGAAGCCCAAGATTCCATATGCTTTGCTAAGCACTATCTCAATTTGTCCTCACGTCTGTGGTGATATGCATCACTTTTAATACACAAGGGATTAATGTAAATACACGAAGACTCGATAGACACTAGAGGGAGCACCAGAGACATGACACACAGACATTCAACCAATAGGTCAGTAAGATAGGACATGACCAATGGGCTTCACGACACACATAGAGGTGACACTACCACAGGAGGGCATTACACCAACCCATATAAAAGGACACAGCACACATGATCGTCCTCTTACCAGTGGAGACTCTCAGTGAGTACACAGGGTTGATTTGAAACACATCACACCCACCACGTGGATTGTAGCAGACTGGTTCGTCAGTCTGAGTAGCTACAGCAGGATTAACAGGAGAGTCCAATCCAAGTAGGAGAATCATTAACAGTTTAATAAATGTGTTAAAGCTATCTCCAAGTCTGAACCTTCCTTTGTCAGAGTGCACATCAAGGAAGCAGCTTATGTTACGTCAAGAGCATAACAAAACAACATCTTCAAATATAAATGAACATGGAACCCCATGTCCCTCTGTTCCCGAACATTTTGAAATTGTGCCATTGAATCTATATTGCTTCTCCCAGTTCCTTCTGCCAAATTGCTTCACACCTCACACTTCTCTTTATTGAATTCTGTTTACCAATTGCCTGCCCATTCTGATAGCATGGGCTGGATTCTCCGCCCGCCGTGCCACTTTTCTGCGTCTACCCGCCGGTGGGATTCTCCGTTACGCCGGCAGGTCAATGGGGTTTTCCATTGTGGGGCAGCCCCACGCCATCGGAAAACCTCCGGGCGCCGGCAAAATAGAGAATTCCACCAGCAGAGAATCTCGCCCCATATATGTGGCCTTGTGTCCTGTAGCAGGATATTCATATCATCGTCACTGTTTGCCGCTCCTTTAAGTTTTGTATTGTCAGCAAATTTTGAAACTTTCGTCCATATTCCAAAATCAACATAATTCACATATAGTAAAATAAAAGCTGTGGTCCTAGAACTGACCCTTGCCAAACACTATTGTCTCCCACCTTCCTGTCAAAAAAACAACCATCTATCATGACTCTCTGCTTTCTGTCTATAAGCCAGTTTTTTTTATCCAGCTGCACACTTGCCTTCGCATTCTATGAGAGGAGATCTGATTGAAACATATAAAATTCTAACAGGGCTAGACTGGCTAGATGCACGGAAGATGTTTTCTCAAGTTGGGGACTCTAGACCCAGGGACACAGTCTCAGGATATGGGGTAGACCATTTATGACTAAGATGAGGAAAGATTTCTTCACTCAGAGGGTTGTGAACCTGTAGAATTCTCTCCTGCAGAAGGCTGTGGAGGTCCAGTTACTTAATATATTCAAGAAAGTTGTAGGTAATGTTTTAGATTTTAATGGCACCAAGGGGTATGGGGAGAAAGCGCAAATGTGGCTTTGAGATAGAGATCAGCCATGATCATATTGAATGACAGAGCAGGCTGGAAGGGCTGAATGGCCTACTCTTGCTCCTAGTTTCTATGTTTCAATAGGCCTCAGCTTTGTTAACCAGCCTTTTATGTGGGACTTTGTCAAACGCTACCATAAAATGCATAAGTAATGTCCACAACATTCCTCTCATTGACCTTCTTTGTTACTTCATCAAAAATTTCAATCTGCCTTTTACAAATCTGTGCTGGCTTTGCTTAATTAACTCAAACCTCTCCAGATGCCTGTTGGATGCCTGTTTGATTATAGATTCCAAAACTTCACCCATCATTGATGTTAATCTAAATGACATGTAGTTTCTAGGATCACCCTTACACTGCCTCTTGCACCTTCCCTGTATCTAGCTAAAGATTATGGCAAGCCCTTCCACTGTCTCCAGCCCCACTCCCTTTTAGCAACCAGGGATGCAAACCATTCAGATCAGGTGACTTATCTGTCCGAAGCATAGCCAGCCTATCCAGTACCACCTCCCTTTCAATTTTCACGCAATCCATTGCTTCCACTATCTCCACTTTTTGACATATTCCTCAGTAAACTCAGGATTACTTTGAGAATAGTGATTACAATTCCGTAAGTTTTAGAATACTCATGGGCAAAGACGAGAGTGGTCCTAAAGGAAGAGTGCTAAATTGGGGGAAGGCCAACTGTACCAAAATTCGGCAGGAGCTGGGGAATGTGGATTGGGAGCAGCTGTTTGAAGGTAAATCCACATTTGATATGTGGGAGGCTTTTGAAGAGAGGTTGATTAGAGTGCAGGACAGACATGTCCCTGTGAAAATGAGGGATAGAAATGGCAAGGTTAGGGAACCATGGATGACAGGTGAAATTGTGAGACTAGCTAAGAGGAAAAAGGAAGCATGCATAAGGTCTAAGCGACTGAAGACAGACAAAGCTTTGGAAGAATATCGGGAATGGAGGACCAATCTGAAATGAGGAATCAAGATGGCTAAAACGGGTCATGAAATATCTTTAGCAAACAGGATTAAAGAAAATCCCAAATCCTTTTATTCATATATAAGGAGCAAGAGGGTAACTAGAGAAAAGTTGGCCCACTCAAGGACAAAGGAGGAAAGTTATGCGTGGAGTCAGAGAAAATGGGTGAGATTCTTAACGAGTACTTTGCATCGGTATTCACCGAGGAGAGGGACATGACAGATGTTGAGGTTAGGAATGGATGTTTGATTACTCTAGGTCAAGTCGGCATGAGGAGGGAGGATGTGTTGGGTATTCTAAAAGGCATTAAGGTGGATTAGTCCCCAGGTCCAGCTGGGATCTATCCCAGATTACTGAGGGAAGTGAGAGAAGAAATAGCTGGGTCCTTAACAGATATCTTTGCAGCATCCTTGAACACGGGTGAGATACCGGAGAATTGCTAATGTTGCCTTGTTTCAGAAGGGTAGCAGGGATAATCCAGGTAATTATAGACCTGTGAGCCTGATGTCAGTGGTAGGGAAGCTGCTGGAGAAGATACTGAGGAATAGGATCTATTCCCATTTGGAAGAAAATGGGCTTATCAGTGGTAGGCAACATGGTTTTGTGCAGGGAAGGTCATGTCTTACCAACTTAATGGAATTCTTTGAGGAAGTGACAAAATTGATTGATGAGGGAAGGGCTGTAGATGTCATATACAGGGACTTCAGTAAGGCGTTTGATAAGGTTCCCCATGGTAGGCTGATGGAGAAAGTGAAGTCTCAAGGGGTTCAGGGTGTACTAGCTAGATGGATAAAGAACAGGCTGGGCAACAGGAGACAGGGAGTAGTAGTGGAAAGGAGTTTCTCAAAATGGAGAACTGTGACGAGTGGTGTTCCACAGGGATCAGTGTTGGGACCACTGTTGTTTGTGATATAGATAAATGATCTGGAGGAAGGTATAGGTGGTCTGATTAGCAAGTTTGCAGATGACACTAAGATTGGTGGAGTAGCAGATAGTGAAGGGGACTATCAGAGAACACAACAGAATATAGATAGATTGGAGAGTTGGGCGGAGAAATGACAGATGGAGTTCAATCCGGGCAAATGCGAGGTGATGCATTTTGGAAGATCCAATTCAAGAGCGAACTATACGGTAAATGAAAAAGCCCTGGGGAAAATTGATGTACAGAGAGATCTGGGTGTTCAAGTCCATTGTACCCTGAAGGTGGCTGCGCAGGTCGATAGAGTGGTCAAGAAGGCATAAGGCATGCTTTCCTTCATCGGACGGGGTATTGAGTACAAGAGTTGGCAGGTCATGTTACAGTTGTATAAGACTATGGTTCGGCCACATTTGGAATACTGGGTATAGTTCTGGTTGCCACATTACCAAAAGGATGTAGATGCTTTGGAGAAGGTGCAGAGGAGGTTCACAAGGATGTTGCCTGGTATGGAGGGCACTAGCTAAGAAGAGAGGTTGAGTAGATTAGGATTATTTTCATTAGAAAGACGGAGGTTGAGGGGGGAACTCATTGAGGTCTACAAAATCATGAGAGGTATAGGCAGGGTGGAAAGCAAGAAGCTTTTTCCTAGAGTGGGGGACTCAATTACTAGGGGTCATGAGTTCAAGGTGAGATGGGAAAAGTTTAAGGGAGATAGACGTGGAAAGTTCTTTACGCAGAGGTTGGTGGGTGCCTGGAACGCATTGCCAGCGGAGGTGGTAGAGGCGGGCACGATAGCGTCATTTACTATGTATCTAGACAGATACATGAATGGGCAGGGAGCAGAGGGATACAGATCCTTCGAAAATAGTCGACAGTTTTAGATAGAGGATCTGGATCGGTGCAGGCTTGGAGGGCCGAAGGGCCTGTTCCTGTGCTGTAATTTTTCTTTGTTCTTTGTTCTTCTTTAAATATTGATACAATTAATTCATTAAATATTCTAGCCTTGACCAGCACCTCTAAGTACATATCATCCTCTTGGACCCTAATAGGATCCACTCCACCTTTTAATTCCTGCTTACTATTTACATGTTGTGAAAGATCTTTGGTTCCCTTTCATGTTGACTGCCTTTCTACTTTCGCACTCCCTCTTTGCAAGTCTGATTTTCCCCTTCACCTCCCCTCTTGCATTTGACCTGATTCCTACCTGAAGAATTCACCTGACATGCACCATGCACCCTCCTGTTTTGTTTCATCATAATCTCCATTTCCCTGTCTTAAGTTTCCTATTGCTTTTAATAGAACTACAATTAAATCATTTGAACACTGCTGTATAAAATGAGATGACTGAGCAGGCTCATATAGAGTATATTAGCCAATCGTTTAATGTACTGAAAAGACTCTGAGCGCAATGGAATCACAGCTACAAATTGTGTTTGACACCAATTGAAACTCCTTTTTGGTTGTGCATTCTACTGTTACAATATGAACTACTAGTACCATTCAGATTCCCTGAACCAAAGAATTGAAATAATATAGAATCCCAAATCGTTAAAAGCTGCAGCTTTACACAGGTCTACATGAGCTGATTTCCTAATGGCTCACACATATTCCTTCATGTAGCACAATCTCGAATAGGGATTAGGCTAGGGTAAAGTAGCTAATTATCTGTGCCAGAAACCCACCTTTGGATAAAAATCTTATTATTTGATCATTCCTTTTTCACAATTAATTATGATCCTTGAAATTTGTGTTCCCTACTGACTTGCCAATAAGTAATTGTATTCCCAGATGGCTGGATTTTGGATATGGGTAAATACAGAAAAGCTTCATTATTTAAAACAAAATTTCATGGGAATTGACAAGTCATTCTTACCAAGGTTGTATCATCTTTAACAATCCTTTCCGATGAAAAGGAATCTTCACTCGGGACCGGGGAAAGTGCTGATGAAAAGAGAAGTCGTCATGATGGAATAAAAGTTTAAAATTTTAAAACAGCAGGTCAGTTATCGCCTGAAAGGATTGCTTTAACTTTGTGGGGGGCAGCCCTTATATGCACAGAGTGCATTAAATCATTGATTATTCTATACAAATGGGACACCCAAAATAGTTCCTTTTTCTTACTTAGTTTCTGCCTCCCTCTTTGCTCCTTAAAGGTTGGATGTTTGGTTCCACAGGAGGCGCGATACCCTGAGAACCTTCCCAGGTAATCTTAATTTCTGTGGAAGTTTTGACAGTGAATGAAAAAGAAGAGGCGACATCATTGCCCAGTCTGATTTTGCCCAAAATCCACACAGAAAGACATGACAGGATGACTATTAGGAAGCTTGGCCAATATTCTCCTGAAGCCATGAACACAGAGGCACTGGTGCCAATTATATTTTCCCTACTGCCGACATGGAAATGCTTAATTTGGCACATTTCTCATCCATGTGCTTGAGATATTCACTGGATAAACTTTATGAACCATCAGCGAAAGCCAACCCAAGATCCAAAGGAGACAAATTTGGTAAAACCATAAAAGAGCATTTGAAATTCATATTGGCTGAATGCTTGGCATTCAGTTTGAGATGAAATTCTGATTGAGCAACATTGTTCTTTCCAAAGTGAACAATTTTTCTTAATATAACTTCTTGAACCAGGTCATTCTGTTAAAGCAAATGGGAAAATTTGACCTGTCTTTGGCACATGATCTTCAGCATTGCTGCTGCGTGGAGCTCCCAATGGCATTGCTCAAGGGATAATATGAGAGCGCAAGGCTCTCCACCACATCAAGGTGATGATCCTCACGCAACAGCAGTGCTGAAGATCATGAAGCTCCTTGCTCCCAATAGGGCCACCCATGGCAGCAAGGTTGGGAAGAGGTGTCAGACAAAGTGTGATCCAAAAAGTCCTCAACGCCAGAACAGACAAAGGAAGACTATGCATCACAGCAGCTGCAGGCAAGGTGGCCCTTGTCATCATGGTTAGACATGTAACCGAGATCTGATCATCAACCCATCAAGATTGTGTGGAAAATGATGCCGCCCCAAGGCTTCCCCGTTAAACAAAGTCATGGGCAGGCTTCTATCAGGGTCCATTTGTCAAGTCCTGAGGTGATGGAGAATTGACAACGGGGAAGGGCTGTGAACCTGGGAGCCCCAGCTCAAGAATCTGCACCCAGGCAGCAGATGCATGAAGATCAGTAGGCACCTGTGTTGGGACAGAAGTGACTTTAGATTTGGGCAGCAGAATCTGCGACTGAACAGACCTTCGCAATACACTATGCTCACCCCAAATAGGGAGGGGAAAAGAAAAGGTGCCCGAAAAACAGTCTGTCCCACTTTCTCCTAGCTGGGGAAGATCCCTGCAGGAGCATCACCTTTGTGGTCAAAGAAATAAGACTATAAATTTTGTAACTTGGAATGCGAGAACATTCATGGATAATTTCACGAGTGACCATCCATAAAGAAGAAATGCAGTTGTCACACTTGGGCTGTCAAGAGTCCAAATTAACATTACTGCACTCTCTGACAGCCCAAGACTATGAGGACCAACTGAATGAAAAAACAGGGAAATACACCTTTGACTGGAAAGGAAAGGCTGACCTTCTGACCATGGAGTTGGATTTGCCACCCAGAATGGGAGTTTGAATGCAATTCCCCAATTGTATAAATGAAAGATTCATGGCATTTCACCTACAGCTCAGCTGTAACTAATACGGCATTGGCATCAATGCTTATGCCCTGAATTTTGATTCCAATGAAGATGTTGAGGTAGAAGTTGTATTCTAAGAAAAAGTTCTAAATTAATGAAATCCTCACTGATTTTCCAAGAAAAGAAAAGATCTACCTTCTGGGGATCTTTAATGCCAGGGTTAGCGATGACTCTGATGTCTGGAGCAGAGCCATTAGGAAAAAGGGGGCGAGGAAAGCCAGTGCAAAAAGCATCCTTCTGCTGGCAAAGTGTGCTCAGTATGCCTTCACTGTAAAAACCACCCTCTTCTGCCGGAAAAACAAATATAAAACCATATGGAAGCATTCCAGATCAAAGCATAGGCACCTCGTGGACTACGTCAATACTGAGGTTAAGTGAAGTCTGTATCACTCAATCCATTCTTGGACCGATTAGTGACTTGTTCAGTCGTGAGAAACATCCACCTTGCACCAAGTTTTCACAAGGTCCAAAAATTCAAGAGAGGGAAGAACAATGTCTCAGCCCTGAAGGATCTGGATTGAAGAAAGTGATTCCAGATGCAGATCATGACCAATCTGTAAACTCTTCAGACATCCAACTCTATTCCGGAACATTAGAATCAAATAGCAACAGCTACACTAATTAATTAAAATTGCTTATTGTCACAAGTAGGCTTCAATGAAGTTACTGTGAAAAGCCCCTAGTCGCCACATTCCGGCGCCTGTTCGGGGAGGCTGGTATGGGAATCGAACCGTGCTGCTGGCCTGCCTGGGTCTGCTTTCAAAGCCAGCGATTTAGCCCAGTGTCCCTCAGCACAGGTCATGTGTTCTATTACATCACTTTGCAGGCAGCACTGTACTCAGCTCCATGTTAATTCTTTACATACCCTTGTCCTAACCGCGCACTTTAGCAACATGACAATTGTAACTACCTTCAAGAAGCAAAAAAACAAGCATGCTGTGGGAACTAGCAAGACATTTTCCTCTTGTCCACAGCAGGGAATATCCTGCCATGCATTCTCCTGAATCGTTCACTTACTGAGACTGAGGAAATCCTCCCAAAGACGCAGGGCAAGACCTTCCAGCTGTTCACGCTGGAGGGAGCTGACGTTGCAGTATCGCCATGGGTTTCCTGGCATCGTGGGATGGATTTAATGGGATATCCCATTGACGGCGGGAGCAGAAGATACACCGCCAGCCAATGGCAGGTCGTCCCCTACCGCCAAGGAGGGGAAGCCAGAGAATCTCGCCCAAAGTGCGACTTTAGACCTTCCAGGGGAACCTCCAATGTGCTGGACAATTCAAAGAATAATTTTGAGAACAGCATCAACACCATCAATCCAACCAAAATATTTGACTCAAGGCTCTGTGAATTGTGCTCCAAAGATTTGAATGTCCAAGAAACATTATCACAGTCCTGCAATCGCTACTTGAAGATATGATTGCACCTGTCTTGAGTAGGAGATCTGAAACAACATATACTATTTACAAAGACAGTGGTGATTAACCTCATCAAGGATCAGCTCGCCTCCGGTGTCAGTATTAAATACTATCTAATCGTTCAGCTTGAGTAACCTTTCATCAGATTTAATATGTTCCACTCGGGCTGAAATGTTGGTTTCTCTCCACAGATGCTGCCTGACCCGCTGTTTTTTTCCAGAATTGGTTTGTTTGTTTTTTTATTTTAGATTTTCATCATCTGCAATATTTAGCTTTTGTGTCAAATACTGTCTAGATGGGAACCTCCATAACCTCATTCTCCTCACGTCAAAACTAAACTGACCACCATCGACATACACCAGTCCGCACCTGGTCAGTGTCATATTCTACCTCCCAGATAAGTTGAAGGAGAAACTCTACAAATGTTGAGCGCTTCCCATACTTTGGTAGCCTCTTCATTAAAAAGGTCACCATTGGCAAGGAGATCCAACACCAGATCAGCTGTTCCTGCTCTACCTTCTAAAAATTGCTGCAGCTAAAATCATGCTTGGGATTTTCTGCATCCCACCCCCCTCCGCAGTTAGATTCAGGAGGCGGTTCGCTATTGGGCGCTGCCGGGATCGTCCAGTCCTGCTGAAGTCAATAACCATTTGCATTGCTCACCAGCAGGAACCTGTAGCAGGGGCTCATCTCCTGTGGGACCAGGAGATCCGCCAAGGTTGGAAAATTCCGGCCTCTGTGTTTGACAACAAACGACCTCCACAAGTTAACGAAATTCCTTGTCTACAGAACAGTGTGACCTTGACTGTGCATTAGCGACACTGAAGAGTGCTAGAGAAATTCCATCAGCAATATCTCCATCGCATCCTCTAGATTCAATGGGTGGACTGTCGAACAAATGTTAAGTTTCTTCCTTGAAGCCTGATCCGCAAACATTCAGGCAAAACTCCTGCAAAATCAACTTTAGTGATGGATACTTGTGTTCAGATAGTTGCAAATCATCACCCTGGCAAAATCCTGTTTTATTAAAACCCAAATGGCCAATAATCCAGTGGAGTACGCGCTTCACAGACACTCTGACGGCTCTCCTTGTAATGTGACATATATGAATGGGAGGAGCTTGCATTCAAAATCTGGACAATTTGATGAGCATGCTGCATCATGTTTTGAGTCACAAGCTCTGAATGTTGAGGCAGATCTGCAGCAGAAATGGAAAGACAAAGGAAGCAAACCCTAACTCTGGATCCCACTACCTCATGTGACATCCTGGTCCATATAATAATAATAATAATTTTTATTGTCACAAGTCGGTTTATATTAACACTGCAATGAAGTTACTGTGAAAAGCCCCCGAGTCGCCACACTCCGGTGCCTTTTCAAGTACACAGAGGGAGAGTTCAGAATGTCCAATTCACCTAACAAGCACGCCTTTTGGGACTTGTGGGAGGAAACTGGAGCACCCAGAGGAAACCCTCGCAGACGCAGGGAGAACGTGCAGACTCTACACAGTGACCCAAGCCAGGAATCGAACATGAGACCCTGGAGCTATGAAGCAACAGTGCTACCCACTGTGCTACCGTGCTGCGTAATGTACTCAACCATCTGTAGGTGGAGAATTGGCCTGTTCAGTAACATGAAATCCCATAGTAGAAAATTGTGACCCGGAGTATACATCATCTTTGAATCGAGGGACATCCGACAATGATGTATGTGCTAAGAACTATGGTGCAAGACACCATCATTGTTTAAAGGTAAACGAGATTCAGCAATAAAGTTGTGCCAAATTTGGATTTTAAAGGACCACAGACTTTATGAAGAATGAGGGAGTTGAGGAGTTAAAGTTTTACCCATTGCATGTAATAAGCTAGAGTGGGAGAGGATGCACTAAATATCGCTTTCAACGCTGTAAGGATGATATTCCTTTGACAGTGGCAAATGGTCTGTTCTGATAAGTGAATGTAGGATTCAGTCATGTTTGAACCTTAACTGATTTGGAGAGGTGGGGCACATACAATTTTATGTAATTCTGAACACAAGCTCAGTCACTTTGTAGGAGAGAATGTTTTGGAACTCCATTTTCTTAAATGGCAAAATCAGCAGTGGGCAGTAATTTCTGCTGGCTCAATTCGGATTAAATTAATATTGTCCACACAGGCAGTAAACCTAACTGTCCATGTGTCTCCCAATGGATAATGTTTTCCTGAGCACCACAAAATAAAACCTTTAGAGTATGAAAATGCCTATAGGATGATTCCCACCAGCACCTTGAAGAGTTAAAGTCTGTCATTTCAATGATTGTTCTAAACTACAATTAGAATTCATTACTTAACAGAATCTGTCTCACAACATAATTATCAGCGAGTGAAATAATCAACATGCCTATCAGTTTTATAAAGGTAATTATACCTAATCATTCTTCTACTTATTCACATGGTGTATAACAGCTGCAGTAGCAGTGGCCAAGCCTGTCATTTTGATGTGAGCACCGCTTTGTTTTATGTCACGATTGCGTAAACATTAGAATTTTGTATTTTTGGCGGAGATCCTCTTTTTCAGCTTGAAGAAGCAGTTATCTTGAGGCTTTGTAACCCCAGTAAATATTTTTAAGCTGTGCAATGAGCTGGCAGCTTCATTCCCACCATCTCTCTGTGCAGCAGAACAGATTAGGTACTCCCCTACAGATTAGGAGGGAAAATCGGAGTGACAGCTCCCCGCAGACACACTCTTACACCATGAGGTGGAGGCATTATGGCACAAATGCCATTTGGACAATCGAATCCATTGCTTGGTTGAGTCACCAAATCAATCCCACTGTTCTATCCCTGCAGGCGAATAATTTTATTTCCCTCATTAGCCTACCTGATTTCATTTTTTAAATCCGTGATTGTCTCTGTCTCTGCTTCGAACACCTTGGGCAGTGAGTTGCAAGTCGCTGTGTAAAGAAAATTCTTCCCAATATTTCCCCGTATCTCATGCCTGATACCTTAAATCTTAGTCCCCTCATCTTGTAGATCACTTAATTGGAACAGCTTTTGCTGTCCTCCCTTTTCTAAACCTGTCATAATCTTGAATGCCTCTTTCGATTATTTCCTCAGTCTCCTTTGATCTCAGGAAAACAATGTCAGCCTTTCCAACCTAGCCTAGTAACTAAAATCCCCCATTACTCGAACCATTCGGGTATATCTCCTCCAAGCCATCTCAAGGATCTTCAACTGCGTTCAAGAGTGTGGTTACCAGAACTAAGTACAATATTCTGTTGATAACCAGAGTTTTGCAAAGGTTCAACATAACTTCCCTGCTTTTGCACTGAATGCCTCTATTTCTGAACCCAAGATCACAACTGTTTTACTGACATACTGGGCGCGATTCTCCGCCCCCCACGACGGGTCGGAGAATAGCGGGAGGTCCTTCCTGACATTTTTCCCGCCCTCCCGCTATTCTCCCCCCCCCCCGCCCAACTCCCGACACGAATCGCTGCCGCCGTTTTTTTACGGCCGGCAGCGATTCATAGCTGATAGATGGGCCGAAGTCCCAGCCCTTTACGCTGTTTTTACGAACGGCAAACACACCTGGTCTGGCCGTTCGTAAAAACGGCGGGAACAACTCGCTTTTTATAACCATGGCACCGATTGGCACGGCAGTACCACGGCCGTGCCAAGGGTGCCATGGGCCCGCGATCGGTGGGCACCGATCGCGGGCAGCGGGCCCGATGCCCGCGCACTATTTCTCCTTCCGCCGCCCCGCAGTATCCATTCGCGGGGCAGCTGAGGGGCATCCCGGCCCGCGCATGCGCGGGTTTCGCGCAAATACGCGATGACGTCATCCGCGCATGCATGGGTTGGAGTCTTCCAATCCGCGCATGCGCGGCTGACGTCATATGACGCGTCAGCCGGCGCTAACTCCGGCAAGCGGGCTTAACGAAATTCGTTAAGCCCGTGATGCCGGAGCTTATGGCGTCGGGCTGCTAGCCCCGACCGGGGACCAGAATCGGTTCCCGGTCGGGAAGGAGCGCGCTGGCGTCAAACCCGCCCGGGTTTGACGCCAGCCTTACGATTTCTCCCGTTTTGGGAGAATCACGCCCACTGACTCTTCAGTATGTCCTGCCACCTTCAAAGTTCAGTGCACCTGAACCCAGGTCCCTCTGGTCTTGCACATTCTTTAGAACTGTGACATTAAGTGTATGTTGCTTTCCATATAACTTCTGCCAACATGCACCACACCACACACTATATCCCATCTGCTCCTTGTTTGTCCATTCTGCTGGCATGTTACAATTGATTTGTATTACTGTCCCTGTTTGCCGCACCTTCAAGTTTGGACAACGCCTATTGAATCCCCTTGACCAACCTTCTCTGTTATTTCATAAAAAATGTCAATTAATTAGTCAAGCACAACCTGTGTTTTACAAATCTGCATCAGCTCCTTCATTAACTCAAACCTCTCCATGAGCTTGTTGATATTTTTTCCTTGTTTATTATATTTAAACCTTGTCATGATATGCAGACATGCAGATAATGATATACAGAGAGGCACAGCCAGGCAGATAATGAACACAGAGAACAGGACATGACCAATGAGCAGGCAAGACACTCAGGGGTGGTATCTCACTATAAAAGGCACAAGACACTCACACTCCGCCTCTTTCCACTGATGAATATCTACATGGTGAGTCAGGGTGTATTTACAGTATCACACCTCCAGCATGTGGCTGGTTCAGCTAGTCTGCTTCAGTCAGACAGAGTAACCACACTTAGGTTAGCAGAGAGTTGAACTCATAGAGAACTGTGCTAACTGTGCTACTGGTTCAATAAATCAGATTGAACTAACTTCAAGGTCTGGAGTATCTTTTGGTTAAAGCTGCATCCAGTTGCAGTCTGTGTTATACCAGAGTACATAACACAACAAACCTCATCCACTACTGATCTTAAACTGTAGTTACTTGGAATTTCCTCATACCCTTTCTTGAACAAGGGTATCAAATTTTCCACATCCGAGCCAACTATTCAGTAGCATTTGTAAAGATCTAGGAAGAAGTCAAACCTGCACCCTTTCAGGCAATGAATGGTTCATTACTTAAGAGAAGAATATATAATGAAATGGCTTTGACAAAGAGTCATCCAGCATCTCTCCACAGATGCTGTCAGACCTGCTGAGGTTATCCAGTATTTTCTTTTTTAGTTTCAAATTCCAGCATCTGTAGTAATTTGCTTTTTTAATAAAATAATCCTGTTTAAACAAAAACATGCACATTACTGCAGGCTCGGCTGGATGTCACTGATAATACACAAAAACTACAATGCTCATGCCCTTGGCACCTATTTTCCAGGATTATAGGTGCTGTTTTAGCTCCAGAATGGCATTCTTGGTTCGTGAGCGTCTAATGGTGCGGGCTGTGCCAGATACAGTTTTGATTGGGGCATTTTTGTCCTCCAGGGGAACATCCGCTGGAACTATGTAGAGCAGACAGATTGTGATATAAATCAATGTCCAAATCTAATTGACACAAGTGAGGTCATTCCTGAGCTCAACATTCCAGTTAACCCTGCCCCTTAACGATGCACAGGGGAACATGGAAGAAAGACCCTCCCACTCCTCTACCTAACACCAGTGCTATTTAAAGTAATCATCAACACCTTATATTGACTGTTGCTGTGATTATAGAAGTGTTTGCTGCTTTCTAAATTTCTTTAACATTTCTACAGCAGATAGTCATAGTCATAGAAACACAGAGGTTTGCTGCACAGAAAAGGTCTTTCCGTCCATCATCTGTGCCTGTAATAAAACAACCACCCAACTATTCTAATCCCATTTTCCAGCACTTGGCCCATAACTTTATGTACCTTGACTTCATAGAACATAGAACAGTACAGGCCCTTCGGCCCTCGATGTTGTGCCGAGCAATGATCACCCTACTAAAACCCACGTAACCGGTATACCCGTAACCCAACAATCCCCCCATTAACCTTACACTACGGGCAATTTAGCATGGCTAATCCACCTAACCTGCACATCTTTGGACTGTGGGAGGAAACCGGAGCACCCGGAGGAAACCCACGCATACACAGGGAGGACGTGCAGACTCCACACAGACAGTGACCCAGCCGGGAATCGAACCTGGGACCCTGGAGCTGTGAAGCATTGATGCTAACCACCATGCTACCGTGAGGCCCGTTCACAGGTGCACATCTAAATACATTTTAAATGTTATGAGGGTCTCTGCCTTCACCACCCCTTCAGGCAGTGAGCTCCAAACTCTCACCACCCTCTGGGTGAAAAAGGTTTCCCTCACATCCCCTCTAAGCCTCCTGCCTCTTACTTTAAATTTATGCCCCCTGGTCACTGACCCCTCCACCAAGGGGAAACGTTTCTTCCTGTCCACTCTATTTATGCCCCTCATAATTTTATACATCTTAATCAAGTTTTCCCCAAGTCTCCTCTGCTCCAAGGAAAACAACCCCAGTCAACCCAAGCTCTCTTCATAACTAAAACTCTCCAGCTGAGGTAACATCCTGTTCAATCTCCTCTGCACCATTTCAGTGCTATTACATCCCTCCTATAATGTGGATTCCTGAACTGCACACAATTCTCTCGCTGTGGTCTAACCAATGTTTTACACAGTTCCAGCATAACTTCCCTGCTCTTAAGCGCTATACCTCAGCTAAAAAAGGCAACTATATCATATGCCTTCTTAACCACTGTATCGACCTGCCCTGCTACCTTAAGGGACCGATGTACGTGCACATCAAGATTCCTCGCATTCTCAGTTTTTCCCAGGGTCCTGCCATTTATCATGTATTCCCTTGCCTTGTTTCTTCTGCCCAAGTACATCATCTCTCACTGATCCGGATTGAATTCCATTTTGCCACCGTTCAGTCCATCTGACTAGCCCATCAATGTCCTCTTGTGATCAAAGACAAATGCATTTCCTTCATCTACACACCTGCTCACCTCTTCACAAAATTCAATCAAGTTGGTCAGACATGACCTCTCCTTATTAGAACCTTGCTGACTGTTCTTGATTTACCTCTGCCTCTCCGTATGCAGATTAATTCTGTCTCTCGGAATTGCTTCCAATAGCTTCCCCACGATTCAGGCTAGAGTGACTGGCCTGTAGTTTCTTGGTTTATCCTTTCCTCCCTTCTTGAATAATGGCACCAATAGTGCAGCAGGTGTTGAAATATTGTGGCCGGGATTTTATGTCCCGCTACGGGAGATTCGCTGGCCCAGTCAAAAGTCCGTTAAGTTTTCACTGTAGTGGACGATCCTGGCAGTGGATGGGCTGGAAACAACCGCACTTTCCTTGTCTTCAAGAATACTGAAAAAAAATCCCTTGTTCACAATAGTGAATGGGCACAATAGTGTTCATTCCTCTTGGATTGCAGCATGACAGAGAATAAGCAGAGGTAGCACAGAGCTCGACGAAGTGCTCCAATAGGGAGGTGGACAGGGAGAAGGGCTCTCAGCAGGATATCATGTCCACCCAGAGAATTCTGGGAGCAATTCTCCTACCAGAACCTCTGAGCACAATGGCCGGGATTCTGGGGACAGATCCCCCCGCGCCCTCCAGAGGACTCCGCAGGCCGCCCGCAGAGCCAGGTCCCGCCGGTAAGGACTTGTTTGATTTACGCCGGCAGCACTGGCCGAAAACGGTCGGCCACTTGGCCCATCAAGGAGCGGAGGATCACGGAGGGGGGCACTGGCAACGGCCCCGGACTGGCGCGACACGATTCCCGCCCCCGCCAAAAAACCGGCGCCTGAGTATCCAGCAGCGGGCAGCGGGGTGGGATTCACGTCGCTCCCCTGGCGATTCTCCAGCCTGGCGGGGGGGTCAGAGGATCCCACCCAATATGTCAGACGTCTGTACTTCAGGACAACACCTTCACTGAAATCTGTCATCTGCTGAAGTCAGAACTACAATTTCAGAGCTGGAAAATGAAGACATTGCCAATGGCTGTCAAGGTGACTGCAGCCATGGCTTTTATGTTCTGACTTGTTCCAGATTAGAGCAGGCAATATGCCTCAATCAGTTATTCACTGTGGCACAAGGAGGTCACTAAGACTCTGTATTCCAAGAAAGCTGAATACATTCTGGCTTGCCTTGCCAGCTGAAAAAAGCAGGTGGAGCAATCACAGGTCTTCACAAGGAGTATATGCTTGTGGGTGTAGGATGCCACTGACTGCCGTCACCACATATCGACTCCAATGTCCCATCACCAAAATTTCCAACTGGCGAGTGTCCATATGCAACGTATCATGCAGGTCAATGTCCTGTACCATGACATGATGTGGAGATGCCGGCATTGGACTGGAGTGAGCACAGTAAGAAGTCTTGCAACACCAGGTTAAAGTCTAACAAGTTTGTTTTGAATCACTAGCTTTCGGAGCACTGCTCCTTCCTCAGGTGAATGCAAAAATAAAAAAATGAAAATCGCTTATTGTCACGAGTAGGCTTCAAATGAAGTTACTGTGAAAAGCCCCTAGTCGCCACATTCCGGCGCCTATTCGGGGAGGCTGTTATGGGAATCGAACCGTGCTGCTGGCCTGCTTGCTCTGCTTTCAATGCCAGCGATTTAGCCCTGTGCTCCGAAAGCTAGTGATTCGAAACAAACTTGTTGGACTTAAACCTGGTCTAAGACTTACTGTGCTGTACCTTGACAGCAGTCATTGGGCAGAATCATATGAAGACAACTGGGGCCTGGGCCGTTGGCTGGATAGCTGGCAATATCCCTACATCACCCCTTTTCGGGAAGGCCCACAGCACCATGTGCCAATTAGATAATTAACAGGCCAATGGCAGGCCTTACCCTGGAAATTGGGATCCTGGGAACAGGAGTCACACCTGCTGAGAGCTGTCAGCCAATCAGAGGCTCTGGCGAAATGGTGAGTGCATGGGAACAGGTGAGTTGCTCTTGCGTAGATTCAGCACAGTCTTTCCTTTACTCATTCATGGGATGTGAGTGTCGCTGGCTAGGCCAGTATTTATTACCCACTCCTATCTGCCGTCGAGAAGGTGGTGGTGAGCTGCCTTCTTGAACTGCTGCAGTCCATGTAGGTACACCCATTGTGCTGTTAGATGTGATGGACCAAAATCTCTTTGCCTGAGCTATAGGCGGTCTGTGATTTAAGAGACTCCTTGGCGATTCAGAGGAGGTGTACTCTAAGGGTTATCCTTTGACAACATCACTCATTGCTCTGGTGAACCAAAACACTTAACTCTGTTGTACAGTCACGTGATATTGAGGAATGGCTGAAGCACTGGATATAGTAAAGCAATGGATCCTGACAATATCTCAGCTGCTGGGCTGATGATTTGTGCCATTGAACGAGCCACAAACCCAGTTAATCTGTTTGAGTGCTCCTCAAACACCAGCATCTACTCAGCAATATAGAAATATTTCCAGGTGTGCCCTGTCCATAGAAAACAGGATAAATCCAATCCAGCCAATTACACCCAGGAACATCCATCCGATCATCAGGAAAATGCTGAATCTTGGGCTGGATTCTCAGTTTCAGGGACTATGTCCCCATGCCGTCATGAAAACTGTCGTCTTTTAAGCCAGAAAAGCTGACGTCAAAAGGTAACAGATTCACAGCGTTGCAGGGGGCTAGCAGGCAGACGTCGTAGAGCTTGCAGCTCCAGCTGCTGATTCGGCCCCCCGCATTTATAGGTCACAGACCACGCATGCGCACGGCGGCATCCTCCAGCGGCCGCTCGTGCTCCATGGCTTTCCGACGCCCCAAAGTCTGTCCAATGTTTATAAGGCACAAGTCAGGAGTCTGGTAGAATATTCTTCACTTGCCTGGATGAGTGCAGTTCCAACAACACTCAAGAAGCTTTACACAATCCAGGACAATATTACCTTCTTGAGTGGCACTCCATCCACTACTTTAAAACTTCCCTCCACCAGTGTGTACTGTCTACAAAATGTACTCTGGCAACATGCCAGGCTAGCAGCACCTTCAACAGCTCCTTTCACACCTGCGACCTCTACCTAGGTGAATAAGGACACCAAACACTAGGGAACCTGCAAGGGGCTTGTAATGCAGAACAAGGCCAGCAGCGCGGGTTCAATTCCCGTCCCGGCCTCCCCGAACAGGCGCTGGAATGTGGCGACTAGGGGCTTTTCACAGTAACTTCATTGAAGTCTACTTCTGACAGTAAGCGATTATTATTATTAAGTTCCCTCCGATTCACGCACCACCATGACTTGGAACTGTTCCTTCACTGTCATGAATAAAAATCCTGGAATTGATTCCCAAACAGCACAGTGGGTGTACCTAAACCACATGGACTGCAGTAGTTCAAGAAGGCAGCTCACCACCACCTGCTCAGGGACAATTAGGAGTGGACAATAAATGCTGACCTGGCCAGCGACCCCTACATCCTGAGAGAATTTTAAGAAATGGAAGAAGAAATATGGGTTGTGATGAAGGGAAGGTGAGAATTGGAGAGAGGTGTTGGGGGGAGGAAGGGGGGGGGGGCACTGGTGGTATTGGTGGTGGAGGGCAAGATGTGCATGCTAACAGGTAGCAGGTTGTAAATGAGAAGAGATAGCAGAATATGGAGAAAATGGGATGTCAAAAGTTGGGTTGGGTATGAGGATCCTATCACCTTTGGCCTTCGGATGTGACCTCATTGATTCGATACTCCAATGATGGAGAATACTATCCCCCACATTGGTGTGAATACAGCTGTACCTGTTCTCTGCTGGGTTGGTACTTCTGCCTGTAGTCATGTGCCAACTGGTTCTGTTAGAGAAAGGGAAGTGTGTCAATGAGTGTGGTGGGATCTCTTTGGGTGAGGAGGGTGTGTGTTATGTATTTAAGTAGTACATCCCTGATTGTGGAACATCACGTGATCTGAAGTGACATCAGTTTGCGCGGGCTTTAGCAACATCTCCTGGATAAACCTTACCCGTTGTGCTTTGAAGAAACCCAAGTGTGTGGTGCCTGCATACTTTTTCTTTTTTTTGGCATTTAAGATTATAACACTGGGCAAGCTGTAATCTGTAGTGTGAGGCTTGCAGCAGCACTAAATATGTGAGAATAAAATGGGGAATATGAATGTCAGGTGTAAGCTCTGATCGATAGAGATTAGTTGGTAGGTGCATGATGGAGTGTGCTGAATTAAGCAGGGGCTCAGGCTGGCGGCGCAGCTGGTAAAAATATAGCATTCAAAGATACATTCTATGACCTTGACTACTCATGAGGTCATTGAACTTTTCTGAGACTGCATATATGTGCTTGAAACTTGGCCCTTTGCATCCATCTGTTATTTGATCCTGCTGTTTTTGAAAAGTTTGTCTGGAGGACTCCCTGACTCCTGTGGATCAATGACACCGTTCCTCCTGTAATCCTTCTCCACCAGAATACACTGAGAGAATTTAGGAGCATGCTAACTCTCTGGTTACACTGTAATTCGCTAATGTTCCTGATCAAACTCCAGGCAAAAACAGTTCCTGCACCTACTCCAGGCAGACACTACTTCATTTGAAGAAGTGCCAAGTTGGCTTTATCATTAGGGTAACTATATCATGCAGGCAAACTATAATCGATGCTAGCCTTGCATAAGCTTGACCCTTCTGCCGATTTAATGCTCGCTCAATGCAGGCAGCACATAGTGGGTTTGTTGTGCATCCCAGCCATTTTTGAAGATGATCAGATTTTGTCTCAAAAGTCTTTTTGAGGCACCAAAGAAAATATTTTCCTGGGCACAGCATATATTGGAAAACCGGGCTGTCAGAGTACAGGAACCTGCACGAGTTTCCTTCCCATATTCACTCAAGCAATCCAGTGCACATGCATGGATCTGGGAAACTCTCTGTGTCAGTATTATTGCAATGGTTCTCCGGCAGTTTTCAGGAGGATTATATCTTCAGAGGGCTCTGCACTTTCAATTTTTTTTTTCTTAACTTCTTACTCGTAACACTGGAATACGGAGCCAGATTGAAAAATCGTATCACCATGGCAACCTAATGGTTGAAGTAATAAAAAAGCACTTCTTTCATCATCAGTGCAGAACAAGATTCAGAACATGACACATATGTAATTTGTGCTGTGAATGTGTAACACACATAAATAATAGAAAAATATTAATTGAATAGAAATTCACAATTTAAAGTATTGAGGTCATGGCACTGAAAAGTAAATGCAGATATTAAACAATTTTGATCTTTTAATTTGTATTCACTTAATGCAACTATCCGGCGTAATATTATTTCAGAGGGTCTTATAATTTTTAATTTCTTTTAACTCGATGTCTGTGTTAACAGTCTTTCTTTCCCTCTCTTCGTTACCTTGGTAAAAAGGGTAGTCAAGTGATTTTGAAGGGGAGAAACACTCTGTGGATAATCACTTCCGGGTGCTCCAAGCGTTCAAAGCTGCTTTGGATCCATAGTGATGGAATTATTCCACAATGCTCAGTACCAACTCTTCCTAGTGAAGTAGAATAGAAAAATGATAAGTAAATGGTGCTGTTCTAGAAGATTCATGAGAGTGTACATGATTATATTTTAGTCTCGTGGGGAAGTGTCTGGCAGCTTTCTAGCATTTCTTCAACCTTGTCAAAATGAAAAATCAAAATTTCTGTTTGAATTATTGGGCTGAATTTTAGCAGCCATCTCAGGAGGACAGGGGTAGTGAGGGAAGGGGGAAGGGATTGGGGCAGTAAAGTTGCTTGAGAAGCCGGGGAATGGAATGATTATTGCCTTTCTGCTGTCATGCCACCTTGCCAGTGGGGAAAGTACCGGATGACCATCCCACCCAAAGGCCGATTGAGCCATTTATGAGACCAATTAATGGCCTCTTCCAGTCTCCATTTGCACTTCCCAGTGACAAGTGGGCCTGCCTTCACATGGGGAGACTGCCAGGTGAACCCTGTTGTTTATCCAGTGGGCTCTGGACTGAGGGTAGAGGGTGGACTTTGAGGGGCATCCAATGTGGGCATTCTTTCGCCCACAAGGGTCCCCTCAGTGACACTGGTCTCCCCATTGCAATAGTGCTTCCTGCCACCACCAAGACCCACCACCACCACCACCACCACCGAACGAGCTTGTCTGACTGTCTCAATGTCCCTAGACTCTCTGACTTTCTATATTCCCAAACTCCATTTGCCATTACTCTGCCCAAGTCTGCAACCTATCTATGTCCTGCTGTTTCCTCTGACAATCCTCAACACTATCTGCCACTCCACCAACCTTGGTGTCATCTGCGAACTAACTAATCAGACTAGCTACATTTTACTCCAAATCATTTATACACACTACAAACAACAGAGGTCCATTGTGGAAAAAAATCAACAAGCATTGAGGGAGATTTGGATTTCGTAAGGAGAGCCAGCAAAGATTTGTAAAAGGCACATTGTACTTCATTAAATCTAATTGAATTTCTAGATGAACGAACAGAGATGATAATAAAGGAAATAGAACATAGAACATAGAACAGTACAGCACAGAACAGGCCCTTCGGCCCTCGATGTTGTGCCGAGCCATGATCACCCTACTTAAACCCACGTAACCCGTATACCCGTAACCCAACAATCCCCCCATTAACCTTACACTACGGGCAATTTAGCATGGCCAATCCACCTAACCCGCACATCTTTGGACTGTGGGAGGAAACCGGAGCACCCGGAGGAAACCCACGCACACACGGGGAGGACGTGCAGACTCCACACAGACAGTGACCCAGCCGGGAATCGAACCTGGGACCCTGGAGCTGTGAAGCATTGATGCTAACCACCATGCTACCGTGAGGCCCCTAATGTGGTGGATGTTTTCAACATGGATTTTAAGAAAGCGTTTGACAAGGTATCACAGGAAAGGATAGTTAACAAAACCAAGACTTATGGAATAGCAAGGCCAGTATGCAACTTGATAAAAGATTGACTTGATGACAAAAAGTAGCAAGTCATGGGAGGTAGTTTTTTTTAATTGAAGGTGGTCTAAGGTGGTGTTCCACAAAGATCAATGCAGAGAAAACACCTTTTTTTTGCAAAACATAAATGACTTGGATCTTAAGAGAGGAAAGTTTCAAAATTTGCTGATGCTTCAAAATCTGGAGGAGTAGCAAACAGTGAGGATGATGAAAATTGCTTGCAACAGGACATAGATCAGCTAGCAGAATGGGTAGACAAAAGACAAATAGAATGTAATACACAAAAGGGAGTAAAAGAGGTAAGAAAGACTCAATGGCACAATTCTAAAGCAACAGAGGGTCCTGGAGGTGAATGTGCAACAGCCTTTGAAGGTGACAGGACGTATTGAGAGAATGGTGAGTAAAGTTTATGGGATCCTGGGCGTCATAAATAGAGGCAATGGGCGGGATCCTCCGACCTCCCGCCAGGTCGGAGAATCGCCGGGGGGCGGCGTGAATCCCGTCCCGCTGCCCCGCGCCGGCTGCCGAATTCTCCGGCGCCAGGGTTTTTGCAGGGTGGGAATCACGCCGTGCCGGTCAGCGGCCTTTGGCAGCGGCCACCCTGGCGATTCTCCGCCCTGCAATGGGCCGCGCGGCCGCCCGTTTTCAGCCAGTCCCGCCAGAGTAAATCAAGCCAGGTCTGAACCAGTGGGACCTGACTCCACGGGCGGCCTGCAGAGTCCTCGGGGGGGGGGGGGGGGGGGGGGATCTGGCCTGGTGTAGTGCCCCCATGGTGGCCTGGCCCACGATTGGGCCCACCGGTCTGTGGACATGCCTCTGCCGTGGGGGCATTCTTTGCCTCCGCGCCGGCTGCTGTCAACCTCCACTGCGCTGCTGTCAACCACTCCTACGCATGCTCTGAGATGATGCCAGCACATGCTGGCGCTCCCGCACATGCGCCAACTTATGCCGGCCGGCGGAGGCCCTTCAGCACCAGTTGATGCGACGCCAAGCCCTTACGCTCTGGCTGCATGGTACCAACCCCTTTGGCGCCGGCCTAGCCCCTCTCCGCACCTTCCGGGTGGCCTGACGCCGGAGTGGTTCACGCCGCTCCTCGGCGCTGGTATGGCCGGCCCCGCTGGGTAGAGGAGAATCCCGCCCATTGCGTACAAAACAAAGGGTGGGATTCTGCGGGAATCTGCGGGGCGGGCAACTCTGGCACAGAGGAGTGGTGTGGACCACTCCAGCGTTGGGCCGCCCCAAAGGTGCGGAATCGCAGAAGAATAGGGTGTCCCCACAGCACAGGCCCGCCCGTGAATCGGTGGGCCCCAATCGCGGGCCAGGCCACCGTGGGGGAACTTCCCGGAGCCAAATCCCCCTGTGCCCCCCCAAGGACCCCGGAGGCCACTTGCGCAGCCAAGTCCCGCTGGTAAATACCTGGTGTAATATACGCCGGCGGGACTAGCCGAAAACAAGCGGCCACTCGGTCCATTGCGGGCCGGAGAATCATCGGGGTTGCCGCTGCCAGCGGCCTCTGACCGGCGCGTCGCGATTCCCGACCCAGCCAAATTCCTGGGGCCGGAGAATTCACAGCCGGCGTCGGAGCGGGCGGGGGCGGGATTCACTCGGCGCCAGTTTGCAGTTGGGGCGGGGTTTATTATGCGCCGGTCGGGGACCATTGGCAGCGGCTCCCCCGAAAATTCTTTGGGCCCCGATGGGCCGAGCGGCCATTGTTTCCTGGCCAGTCCCGCTGGTGTGAAATGGACATGGTCCATCACGGCGGGACCTGGCTTGTCGGCCATCTAGCGAGGTCCTTGGGGTGGCGCAGGGGGATCCGGCCCCGGGCCTGGCCCACAATCGAGGCCCACCCATCTACGGGCGGGTCTGTGCCGTGAGGGCACTCTTTCCCTCCGCGCCGGCCCCTGTAGGGCTCCGTCATGGCTAGTGCGGAGAAGAACCCCCTTGCGCATGCGCAGGAACCACACCAGCGGTTCTGCTCCTGCGCCAACTCGCGCCTGCCCTTCGGCGCCTGTTGGTGCGGCGCCAATCCCTCCGGTGCTGGCCTAACACCGAGAAGTCCGGAGGATTCCGCAACTTCTGGGTGGTCCGACGCTGGAGTGGTTCACGCCGTTCTTGCCGCCGGCGTTGGGCCATCGTGCCAAGTGCGGGATAATCCCACACTTTATTCTGAACCTCTTATAAAGCTCTGATGAGGCCACAACGTGAGTACTGCATCCAGTTCTGGTCACCACACTTTGGGAAGATGTGAACGTCCTTGACGGTGGAGAGGAGATTTACCGTAATGTGTTCAGGAATGTGCTGAAGATTGAAGAAGCTGGGATTGTTCTCTGAGACATAAGGCAATTGAGGGGAGATTTAATAGAGTTGTAAAAGGTTATGAAAGGCTCAGATAAGGTAGACAAGGAAATGTTTGTCTCATTGGGTGATTGTGCAAGGACTAGGGGAGGGAGATAAGTATAAGATTTTGGACAGGAGATGGAAGAGGAATGTGAGGCAGAACCTTTTTACTCAGCGAGTGGTAATGATCCTGGACTCGCTGCTCATAAAGGTGGAGGATGTGGAAACAATGATTTAAAAATGAATTGAATGGGCACTTGAAGGAAATAAACTTAGAGCTGTGAAGACCAAACAGGGGAGTGAGACTGAGTGGATTTTTCGATGGGGAGTCTGCACGGACTTATTGGCCGGAATGACCATAAATGCATGTATGTACAAATGATGTTTCACTCTTGGCGCTAATCAATAATTCACTTGCAGATTTTTTTTTGCTTCTGAGCTGTTAGATTAACCTATTTGTAAAATATAAATCGCATAATGTGACCCTTATTTTCCTGTTCTTAGAGTAAACCATTTGTTTTGAGATTTTGTTCCACTTTGGATTCTGTTTACAAAATTCTGCAGCAGTCATCATCCCATGCTGTAAAAGAACTGCAATGAATCCTTTGCTCTTTCATGTAACTTCTTGATAATGAATACTCCCTGAACAGTATGACTAAACTATGTCCAGTCTTAAGCCAAATGAAGAGGAATGATCTTTGCTTCTTCTTTGTATTTACAGATGAACAGACCAATCCAGGTGAAGCCTGCGGACAGTGAGAGCAGAGGAGGTAGTTGTCTTTGTTGCTGCAAGTCTGGTGCTGACTTTAATTTGTTCAGTATTGCTCGATTTATGTAGCAAAGATGTATCAAAACAAGTGCTCATTGGCCGTTATTTTCTCTCAGAACATGTGGCCCTAGTTTTCAAGATTTTCCATTTTAAATTTACAATGTATTAATTCCAATGTTCTGATTGTCAACTTTTGTTCAGTTTCCTGTGTGGAAAGTCAATTAACTTAACTAGTGATCTCTGTATATTTGGATAGATTTAGGAGTTTGGTAAGTGGGTTTCTAAAATTGAGTGGAATGATACACTAAGAGACATTCAAACAATGGGATAAAACATATTTCATATTACCAACAAGCTATCTTCCTGCTAATCCTAAAGGTATTCTTAAGTTGAATTTCCTGGAGAATTCATCACATTAATTTAAAAGACAGGGTGAAATGTGTTCCTCACAACAGGACTTTGAAAAGACATTGAAGCAGTTACATTAACTATAGACGTGTTTAAGGCAGACATGGATATTTATTCACCAAAACTGAGTTTATTGACGAAAATGTCTTCAAGACATTTTCAAGCTATTTCAAGGCATAAAGATAGCAATCAGCATCTGTGGATTTGTGGTAACACATGGCACAGTTACTTCATCATGCCTTGATGGTTCTGAATTATTTTATAGGAGCTCCAAGTTCTATAGAAATGAGACTAAATACACATTGAACTACAAAATTTAAATGCTGGAAAATCTTTACATTGTGATTGCATCTCTATAATACCCTATGTATGTATTGGTTTGCCAAATTGTCTCTGGGTTTCAGGTTTCATTTGTTTTGCCCATTTTCCATTTGGCTAGATTTTGTATCAGTTCTTAAAACACACTGTTTCACAAAAGAGTCCAGGTAGAAGGAGACCGAAATTCCAATCCTCTGCCATAAATGCCTTTCCAACCTAATATACCCGATTCTTAATGTGCATCAAGACATGCGTCAAGTTACAATAATCTTTCAAAATGTCTCCTTTGAATAACTAGGTTCTAAGAATTTTGTATGTTTCAAAGCTAAAATATGTCACATACACGTATGTAGAAAACTTAAAAACTATACTATGTGACAAGATGATTTGTCTTTATGTGAAGTACCAGTAAACTTGTGTGTTGTTTCTCAGTGAAGCATCGTTTCCTGTCTGATGATTGGAATAATTAAAATCTTGGTCTAACATCTGAATTACACCAAAATGCTCTGGTTGTCAAGTGTTACTTATAACAATAATGCCAGCCATAGTTATTGTCATATGACTTTACTAATTCCGGGCAATCTACGAGATTGGATGCATCTGTTATATCTGCAATTAAAAGTTGAGGTCACATTCCAAATTCCACTGGCTGGGCAAGGGTGCAAAGCAATTGGATTGTCCTTGGTGAAAAACAGGATCGAGGGGAATGGGCTCTGCACGTCATTCAAATTTTGGAAAAAAATCATTATTAGGGATTGGCGGGAAAGTCATCCACTGCTTTCCACTGTCTTTTGGAGATTTTGAGTGGATGTCTATAGTATGGTTTTCAGACAACTCCAGGGTTTCCAGTCACTATGACACTTTGAGCACAAAAGTCTCCACTAGGCCTTAAGAAAACCCATACAACAAAGAGAGCCTCAGAAAAAAAGTCAATTATTTAATGACAGCCAGAGGTCTACTGGTCTAGTCAAAAATATATATTTTTTAAAGTTTCTTTTTTGATCTGTTAGGGAATCACTGCTACTCAACAAGATGCTAGATGCTCATCGAGGCATGTACCCTATCTGTGCTCATGCAGGCCCCTTGTCCCAACCATGAATATGATTCACTACCCCTGTCATTCAGGACATTAGAATTCTGTTCTCACATCGCAATTCGTTTTGGCATGATGCGTGTTTATTTAGAGCAGACAGTTGTCTCATTTAATTCTTTATTTTACCCTATTTCAAAGGTGCATATGTAGTTTATATCGATTATATCTTTGGAACTCTCTTCCCAGAGAGCGGCGGAAGCAGGGTCAATGAATATTTTGACGGCAGAGGTAGATTCGTAACTAACAAAGGAGTCAAAGGTTATCAGGGGGTCGACAGAATGTGCAGTTGAGGCCAGTAACAGATCAGCCATTGATCTTATTGAATTGCAGAGCAAACCCAAGGGGTAAAATGACCCACTTGTGCTCCTCATTTGCCATACATAAAGCTATCTTCAAGTAGTTTGCAATAAAGTTCTTGAAAAACAAGAGTTTGACATTTTTAACCTATCAGGTATTTTACAGGGGCTGGTTTAGCACAGTGGGCTAAACAGCTGGTTTGTAATGCAGAACAAGGCCAGCATCGCGGGTTCAATTCCCGTAACGGCCTTCCCGAACAGGCATCGGAATGTGGCGACTAGGGGCTTTTCACGGTAACTTCATTGAAGCCTATTTGTGACATTAAGTGGTTATTATTACAATCCCTTAAATGTATTATACGCTTCTAGAGGTGAAATACACCAGTGATGCCCAACGGGTTAGAAATATGAAGAGTAATAAAATCCCTCATGAGACAAAGCAATAAATATTAGGCAATGCCAAGTTTGGATTTTTAAAAAAAACTTTAGATTGTAAGAAGAAGGACTAAGAGAGATATGGGCCTGGGCTCCGGCCATCCGGAGAGTTGAGAGGAAATGAAACCCCACAGACTCCGACAGCCCCACTGCCATTTCACACACTAATGGGCTTTTATTGACATAAAGGTCCCTCATACGGGAGGAAGCCATATCTTGCACCGGATAATCTCCAGTTGGTTCAGCAGCAGGGCATCAATTGTCAAAAAAGGGACTATATAGAAACAGCCATGAGTTACCCATTAAGGGCTCCAACTGGGACAAGGTCGGGCTTCCTGTCAGTGGTCATTCCCACCTCTGTGTAAAATCATTGCGAGGTCAGGGCGGGTGGGAACCTGGAGGGAATATTTTCTGTGCAATTTCACGCTCCTCCCGCCTCAGCCCCGGCAGGATGGGGAGCGTATAATTCTGGCCATGGAGTTCCACATTTTCAAACTTTACAAAAAACAACAGTAAAAGAGGAAAACAATGGAGGTGAAATTGGTGAATTGGAAAATATTGCCAGGATTTTTTATTTCAAACCAAGTAAAAATGACAATGGGACAGAAATGAGTCTCTAGAAAGAGATTGAACAACCATTCTGTGAACTCCAGTGGAAGGAAGATTGTACACGGTGAAAAACCAGCAGCTGATTTGCCACAAGCCCATTCTGCACTGTTGGCATAAATCAATTTCACCCCAATGAGTCATAATTGCTACACCATTAGATGGTAGGGAACAAAGTGGAATCTAGATGGAGCAATAAGGGAAAGTTTGAAGGAACATTGACCACAGTGGTGCTGATAAAATAGTTATGGAGAGAGAAGTTCTATATGCTATCATTTTGAGAACTGATTTAATGCCAGCAGCAGTTATTTTCTGTGGTATATCATCCCGTGGATCATTAACCGGTAATGATGATATCCCTATAACTTCTTAGTCTTTACTCTGTACTTCAGTGCTATTTTGAATTGTCATTAATAGAGATCCTATTTTACAAAGACCATTATATATCAGCAAAAATTATAAGTAATGGGAAGCGGGTAAATGGCCATCATTTTATTTCTTTTATGACATCATCCCAGGCAATTGACTGCATTGCAGCCTTTATTACTTTGGTCTGAAGATTCATTGTTATATACATAATTAGTAATGTATGAAGTAACATAATAGCCAGCTGTGTTGGTGCCCTAACTACTCAGTGCAATGGCTATTTAAAGCCCTTCAGAATGGGAGAAGGTTAGTCTTTATGTGGCATGTTATGTCTGGGGATGACATGATGAGACCACTTTACATTAGTAGATTACGAATTTTAGCTATTGCAATTGACTTGCCAGCAGGTAGTGTTCCCAATGGCATCTAGCATTGTTAGAGTACTATTTGAATTTGAAAGTGGTAGGAGGTTATCAAGGTTAGAAGTGTGCATCGTGACCTTCCATACAGCACTATGCTTCAATCCTTTGTCCTTCAACTGCACCCTGACCATTGGCTTACTTACACTCTATTGCATGTTGTTCAGACAACTAGATAGCCTTTACCATCATGGCACCAGGTCACAGTACCAAAATGCTGCTTTTAAAAAAAATAAAAAGTCTACATATAAATGTTGACGAACCTCTCGCCCAATTATTCAGATTCTTACTTAGTTCATTCATGGTGTTATAGGGGTTAAAGACAGGTGGGACAATCTTTGAAGAATACCATAAAGCTATGTCAAATGCGTGATGGCATTTTCTGCTTGAAGAATGATTTCAAAATGGTGATGCTGATAGTTTTGGGTACGTTCAATAAAGCCAGAGTTATTTTTCAAAGAATTATGACAAAATACAATTTGCACTCATGAATCTTCCATGTGGTTATGCCAGATCCCTATCCACTATGCACATTATGTGTACTTCTAGTGGATTGGGCACAGGGATTGACCACTTGAAACAGACATATAGGATTTCTTTAAATCACTTTGGTATAAGTGCTGTATTGGATGAAAAAGTAATTTAAAAGGCAGATAGTAAGGTTAAATAATTGCTTTAGAGAACTTTAATGACAATTCAGTTGGTGGAATGGTTTTGTTTCATGGGTTTGGACAGTGACCTTTTGACCTGATCTTACAAATCAGTAGAATTGTTTTATCCAGGGAAATTCTGCTATCTTCCTCTATTTTGGAGGGTGAGGAAGAGAGTTGAGAGTAAGCCAGAGGAATGCTTTGCCTGTATGCTCAGTTAAAGGGAAATGGCAGGTGGACAGAGAGAGATTTGGAGAAACTGCAAAAGTTGTGCCAATGCTAATATGTTAATTCATGGTTGTGGGTGTCACTAGAAAGACTGCCACTTTTGCCAAATGCCTGGGATACAATTGAATGACCTGTTAGGCAATTCAGAGAGCAATTGCATGTTGATCTGGGATTGGAAAGACATAAATGCCGGACCAGACTTCCTTCTCGAAAGGAAGGAGCCAATTGGATGGTTCCAACAGTGTCAAGTGTACAGATTATATCAATTTGTTATTTCTAAGTTAAAATAAAAAACAAATTAATATTCTAAGATTGCCAGAATGCAATTTGAACTTCACCAGGTTACAAAGCCACTGACATTACCACGACACTACTGTATCCATAGGAGCTAGATGCTGGGATGACCAAGTTGCATTACCAGCAGCTGGAAAGGTTGAATAAACATCCTTTTGGTCGAGCATAGAATGTAGCTTCACCATCAGTGAATGTGTTGTCCAAAGATGTCTGAAACAGGCAACTGATGTATCAATGATAACAAACTTTATTTCCTGTCTTAACTTTTATTGCGTCAAACACTCGATATTGGTATTTCCTTTGCCCGTTTGAAAAACTGAACTGTGCATTCACAATGTCTATAGACTCGGCTGGACAGCTGATTCATGATGCAGAGCGAGGCCAGCAGCGCAGGTTCAATTCCCGTACCGGCTGAGGTTATTCATGAAGGCTCCGCCTTCTCAACCTTGCCGCTCGTCTGAGGTGTGGTGATCCTCAGGTTGAATCACCACCAGTCAGTTCTCCCCCTCAAAGGGGAAAGCAGCCTATCGTCATTTCGAACTATTGCGATTTAAAGATTTTTTTTAACAAAGTGCCTTCCCCTTCATCAAAATTGCTTCCTTTATGACATGCTGCTCCTTTGAACAGCTTCATGTTCCCTCTTTCGGTATGAAACATGTTGGACTGTGCACCAAGCCATGAATGTTACGTTATTATTATTTTTTTTAAAATTTCAATTAAGGGGCAATTTATCATGGCCAATCCACCTAGCCTGCACATCTTTTGGGTTGTGGGGGTTAGACCCACGCAGGCACCGGGAGAATGTGCAAACTCCACATGGACAGTGACCCAGGGCCGGGATCGAAGCCGGGTCCTCAGCGCCGTGAGACAACAGTGCTAACCACTGCGCCACCATGCCTGTGTTAAGTTATTTTAATCACCATTTCCATTTTATCAGAAACATTTCTCAAAAATTACATAGCAAAAAACTATTTGCATTAGGGAACTAAATTTCAACCCTTATAATAGTTGTACTTTATTGAAAAAAGTTAGCGAAAAATATGAGAATAGAACTTCCCCCTGCCTTGAACACTGTTTTGATAAGCAATGGTGAATTGATGATATTGCACACCCAGAGTTGAGGTCCAGTCAAATGTATCAAGTGTTAGAGAATCAAAGCTGCATGACTCTGCCCACATTCACTTCAAGCATGGCTTAATACTGAGAGTGCTGAATGTAACCTATAGAGTCACACAATTTGGGAATATTGGTATGTTTTTGGACTCTGCAATATCTGGTGATGCTGCAGCCTGCACAGTGCCTCTTATGACAGGAATATATACCATGAGCAGACTGACCAAGAGGGTTATTGGAAAATGATGGAATCATGCGGAACACAAATGTTTGAGTGTTTCAAGCCTGCATCGCCAGTATCCTGCTTTAAGGCAGTGAGGTTTGGCGAATAGATGCCAGCCAAGAACAATGCCTCAATGTATTCCATCTTTGTTGCCTTCAATGAATTCTTGACATCAGGTGGCAGGATTGCATCTCCAACACAGAGGTTCTTGAGGTAGATAACATCTCTAGAATGTACACCATACAGAGCCAATGACGCTTCAGATGGATTGGCCATGTGAGCCGCTTGGAGGATGACAGGATCCCCAAGGAGGTATTATACAACGTGCTCACCACTGGCACTAGACCCACTTGCTGCCCATCCTTTCACTTCAAAGACGTCTGCAAACCTAACATGAAGTGCTGTGACATGGACCACAAGTGTTGAGAGCAATTTGCCAGCGATTGCCAGAGCTGGTGGACAACAATGAAGGATGGAGTGAAAAGAGGCAAAGAGACAAAACATGAGACAACACCGCAAAGAGCGAGCCAGATACTGCAAAAGAATCAGTGACCCATTGACACATACCTATTGTCTTTCGAGACAAGGAGGCCGAGAGAGAGCGTCTCTAGTATCAGATTTTTCATTCTTTCGTTATTTGATCTGAACCTCAGTGGCACCACTTAGATGTTTCAACCCAGCCTTACTAAAAATGATACTTGACTATTGGACAATATATCGGCCAGTTAGTCTTGCTTCAATGGTGGGAAAATTGCTAGAATCTATCCTGCAAAATCAGATAAGCTGTCACTCAGAAAGGCATGAACTAGTTAGGGATAGACAGCGTGGATTTATTAAGGGAAGGTCATGCCTTAAAAGCTGATTGAATTATTTGAGCAAGTGACAAGGAAGATTGCTGAGGGTAGTGCAGTAGATGTTGTTTGCATGGATTTAGTAAGGTACTTGACAAGATTCCACATGGCAGACCTGTCAAAAAAGTAAAAGCCCATGGGATACAGAATAATTTGGCGATTTGGATCCAAAGTTGGCTTAGTAACAGGAAACAAAGAGTAATGGTTGATGGCTGTCCTTGTGAATGGAAAGCTGTTTCAAGTGGTGTTCCAGGGCTCAGTGTTGGGACCCGTTCTGTTTGTTTTATATATTACCGATTTGGACTTGAATGTGGGGGTACGATTGGGAAATTTGCAGATGACACAGAAATTGGTAGTCAATAGTGTAGAGGATGGCTGTAAGCTCCAAAATGAGACAGATGGGTTGGTGGAATGGGCAGGAAAGTGGCAGATGGAGTTAAATTCTGATAATCGTGTGAGGTAATGCATTTAGGGAGATCAACCAGTAAAATGGAATACACAATAATGGGAATATACTGAAAGAGGGAGATAAAGTGAGTGATCTTGGCGTGCAAGTGCACAGGTCCCTAAAGGTAGATGTTGTAAAGAAGGCATATGGAATTGTAGCTGTGTGGAGAGATTGGGGAGGTTAGGATTGTTTGCCTTGGAACAGAGAAGGCTGAGGGGTGACATGAGTGAGGTATAGACAATTGAGAGGGGTAGAGATAGAGTAGACAGGAGGAACCTGTTTCCATTGGCAGAGTTCAAAAACCAGGAATAATGGATTCAAGCTAGGTGGCGGAAGGTGTAGAGGGGACATGAGGAAAATTGCTTTTATGCAGAGGGTGGTGGGTGCCTGGAATTCGCTGCCTGAACTCGATTAAAAAGTATCTAAAAAGTACCGTGGGCAGCACGGTAGCATGGTGGTTAGCATAAATGCTTCACAGCTCCAGTGTCCCAGGTTCGATTCCCGGCTGGGTCACTGTCTGTGCGGAGTCTGCACGTCCTCCCCGTGTGTGCGTGGGTTTCCTCCGGGTGCTCCGGTTTCCTCCCACAGTCCAAAGATGTGCGGGTTAGGTGGATTGGCCATGCTAAATTGCCCGTAGTGTCCTAAAAAGTAAGGTTAATGGGGGGGGGTTATTGGGTTACGGGTATAGGGTGGATACGTGGGTTTGAGTAGGGTGATCATGGCTCGGCACAACATCGAGGGCCGAAGGGCCTGTTCTGCGCTGTACTGTTCTATGTTCTATGTTCTATCTGGATCTGCACCTCAAGTGCTGTAAACTGCAGAGCTATGGGCCGTGTGCAGGAAGGTGGGGTTGGAAAGGGCACCTGGGTGCCTTTGGATCAGCATAGACAAGATGGGTCGAATGACCCCCTTCTGTGCCTTTCTGTGGTTCTATGGTCCTAGATATCATGTGCAGATTAAAACCCAAGGTGACATCATTGATATCAGAAATGAGCATCACCCTCTCCCTCATTGAACGAAACATTAATGTATGTGCTTTTCCTTTGTTAGAAAGTGATCTGTTATTCCATGCTTCATTAAGTTCTGACAAATGGTATATTGAAAAAAATATTTCTTTCAACTGACAGTAGATAAATGACAGCCAGCATGAAGCCTTGTATGTTAGCTGGCAGCCACTGACCCATGCAGATTATAAGGCTATATGTGGCACGTCACAAGATCAAAAAAAGTCTTATTTTGAATGCATATCCAACATTAATACAAAAAAAACAATGGATACTACCTGGGAGACATTTGAAAAAAATGCAGTATTCTGGAACACATTATGTTGCAATTAAACAGAAAAGATGGAAGAGGCTTTCCAAAATCATTACAGTCTAAAAATATCAAATTCTCAGAAATGTACAGTCAGTTTGCCAAGAAATGTGTTCCAGTTATGTAAACTACAGAGAATAAGTGCTAATTTGATGACCTTTGCCCTTCAGTCTGTTCAATTATCCACTTAACTGATCAAAATAAGAAGAGGACAAAAACGAGAAAGCATGTAACAAAAGTTTATATTTTGCACCAAAGTGGTTGGGAAATAAATTTCCCATTGTTTGCCAATTTTAGTGAGGAAGAAACCTACTTTATACTCGCATCAAACTTTTTTTCCGAACATTAGTAAATAAATGAAGATTTAACTCTCAATTATTGAGCATGCAGTTGTTTTTCCTTAAAATCTGACAATAGATCACTTTTATTAAGGAGTGCAATAAAAACTCGGGTGAGATCGGCTAAGGCCAATGGCAGGCCCACCGACATTGATGCCCAGTTCTTCATTTACATGCTGGATGGGAAAATCCCCACACAACCCTGCCCCACACTATATGACTGAGTGGCGACGGCTTTGGCCATTCTACTGCGTCCTGAGCTCTCACCTGAAGCGCAGGCATTGTCCAAGGCCCTGCACTGAATGTGGACTAATGTGGGGGGGGGGGGGGGGGGGGGGGGGGGTTCTTCTCAATACGCATATCAACACAGCCAAGGAATAGGAATGCTCTCCTTCAGCAGTGTGCCGTTGCCAACTGTCGAACTAAATGGATTTGGTTTCCTTCTCAGCCAATGAGGCAAGCACATCATGGCAGTCAGCGATTTTTGACGTCCGTGCACCAAGGTTTAAACGCTGAGCAGCAATCAGTGGCACTCACACACACAAGTGCTTGAGTGGGCGTAATTGCGTGACTAGTTAGACTGCAGGCATATCAATTGAGTAACAGCTGAACCAAATCTACTCTGATTTGAGTAGAACCATCAGTCCGTGATAACTGCCCACCTACTCACCACACTGTCTCAGGCTTCTCTTCCCTCTATGAGCCCCTGTCTGGAAGTCCAAGGCCCACCAGCAGAAGACAACCTCAAGTATTTTGTCCTGTGTTTTTTCTTCAGAACATTGGTAAAACAATACTGAGGCACAGAGTTTGGGGCACTTACTTGCAGAGAAGGCATTAAAATCTAGACTGAGCATGATAGTGCCAGAAATGGGAAAGTAAAGTTACAAGAACCTTAAGAAACAAAGGTGACTTTCACTGGAGCAGAGAATGCTGGGCAGAGATGTAATGGAGGCTTTTAATATTATGACAAGAGTTTTTATGCGTAAATGAGGAATGTCTCTTTTTCCTGGTTGGGAAGTCAGTGATCGGACATCATCAACTTAAAATTGTCAATAAGGGACTAAAAGTGTGAGGTTAAGAGGAATTTATATTGATAAATTGGTGGAACAAGGACAAACAAGTGTACACAATCTTAAAATTAGAGCCAGGTGATGTAGGAGTGAAACCAGGGATCGTTTTTTCAAACAATCGGGAGTTGAACATGTAATTCATTACCCCAGATGACTGTGGATGCTGAGCCAATCAAAAATTTCTGAACTGATATCGATAGTTTTTATTCTTTAAGGGTATTGAAGAATGTGAAAAATGCAGATAGATGGAGTTGTGAAACAGATCAGCTGTGGTCGAATTGAAGGGTAGAGCAGGCTCAAGGAGTTGAATGGCCTCCTTCTGTTTCTATTTCCCAAAACTTCAATATCCCTTTCTGTAATAGGATGCCAAAATCTGTTCACTCTTATCTGTGGCCTCACCATTGTTTTGTCAACAAAAATCACTGCGCTGAATTTTGCAGTCAGCAACAGAAAAATAGTGCTCACCAGTGACCTCAAAGAAAGCTTCCATAAAGATCTAGCAATTTCTGTGGCATGTATTTCCCCTTTCCTGATATCTGTATGAATCTACTGCCAAGTCAAGGTGTCCAGGAGCAGTGATGTCATTAAGTAGAGTAAGCCAATCACATTAATGTAATTTTATAGACAGCAAACCAGAAAAAAAACACTCAATCCTGTCACTTTTAGTTTAAACTTCACAGATTACAACATAAATGAGTGGGACATACACATTGTATTGAGATAGAATCTAAAATATCATACTATTTTTTAAAAATGAAAATATATGGAATACATGGGTGGCCTGCTGGCACAGTGGTTAGCACTACTCACAGCGCCAGAGACACGGGTTCAATTCTGGCCTTGGATGACTGTACAGAGTTTGTGTTTTCTCCTTGTGTCTGTGTGGGTTTCCTCTGAGTGCTCCGGTTTCCTCCCACAGTCCAAAGAAGAGTAAGTTAGGTGGATTGGTCACTCCAATTTGCCCCTTAGTGTCCAAAGATGTGTAGGTTAGGTGAGGTAATGGGGTTACAAGAATAGGACGTGGGAGTGGGCGTAGGTATGCTGCTCTTTCAGAGGGTCGATGCAGACCTGTTGGGCACAATAGCCTACTTCTGAACTGTAGGAATTCTCTGATTCTAAAGGTTTTTAACAAATATTAAATTATACTTTCAGGCTAGTGAGGCTATTTAGCAGTAATAAAGAGCTTAGTACGCTGTTAAAAACACAGGCACACCACATTAAACAAGTTGGATCTTTTCCGAAGATCTTTACAACAAAACTATGAGTGAAAGGATAGAGCTTCTCATCAGTTCAGTTATTTCTCATTAATTGTGTTGAGGGAGAAAGCTCACCATGCAACCTCTGTAGAAATGTAGAATCACTGACATAAACCTCTGGAATCCTATGTTTAAATGCACATGTGTCGACTACAGATGTTGCTGTCAGTTTCAGTGGAGTAATGATGATGAACACAGTTTTCCGTCATTACCACTGCAACATCTGGAACAGTGCTTCTTTAGTGTTGTACTGTCTACCCCATTAATAGAATCAAAGGTTGGACCATTTATTGTCATGAGGGTAGCAGTTTTATAATATATTACATCGAATGTTTTACTGTGTTGGCTCATTTCTGCCACAACTTAAGAAAAAATGAATGTTATTTCAAAATAAAAAAAACAATGCAAAAATAGATTAAACTGCACTTGGAAATTCAAATTCCACTGAATAGAAAATTAGATTAAAATATACATAATGGCTGGACTTTCATGGCCGACTCATGGGAGACTCCATGGTGGGATGAAAATGGTGACCATGGCAGAATTCCAAATCCCATTGCTAGGGTTTGAAATTGTCAGGGGTGCTTTTAAGGGGACGAGCTGGTCCAGGTCATGAGCCTGCAGCCTACTCTCCCAACGTGGCCGGCTCCATTGAGGGGATAGGCATGTCCTAGACCTCCGCAAATTTCATGGATTTTGATGAGCTTTTCAAAGCATTTTCAAGAGGGTCATGAACCCTAGTTTGCAAGAGCATACAAGACCTTGGTTTTACATCTCGTACAAAAGACAGCATCTCTGACAGTACAGTACTCTCTCAGTACTGCATTGGAGTGGCAACCTAGATTGTTGTGCTCAAGTGTCTGAAATGGGATTTGCATCCCAACCTGATTCAGAAGCAATGGTACTACCAACAGAACCATGACAGCTCAAAGGTAGCAGCAAGAGGACCAACGGTTACGCCAGTCTGATCAAATTCCACTTAAAGACTGGACAACTGGAAAGAATGTCAAAAGGAAATAATTAAAGGTTGAAAAAGATTTGTCCTTGATATGGAACATCAGTTGTTTAGGATGATTTCAGACTGGGGGCAAATGGATTTTTATGACCCCGATGCCTTTCGACTTTGTCCAAGTGTCTTATTGAGTTCCTGAAGGCCATCCAAACAAGATGAGACAATGACAAGCTTCACAAGCGTGACTTTATAGTACCACAGAAAAGTTATGGCTCAGAAAGAGCCCACCATCTCTGCATTGGCTAAAAAATAAAAAAACTACCGATTGAATTCCTTGCCTCAGAGACATAAGGCGAGCTCTGGATAATACTGGTCTCCACAAATGGGGATTAGGCATAATGGCACTTGCAGGGGTTTCCCAAGGGATTGGGGATACCTAGATGGCTGGGCTCTGGGCAGGGTGGTATCCTGGCATCCCCACTGCCACCCTGGCAGTGCTACATGGGTACCCTGGCAATGCCACATGGGTGCCCCCTAAAGTGCCAGGTTGTGCTGCCAGGCTGACAGGGGCACTACCATGGTGCCACGCTGGCTAAATGTGCTTTACAGGGGACTCTGTTTCATTTCTGTTAAATCATTCTTATGCTACCTTCCAGCACCCAATCCATAGCCTTGTAGTTTACAACACTTTAGGTGCAGATCCCGGCGCCTTTTTAAATAAGTTGAGGTTTTCTGACTCCACCAGCAAAGCTGGCAGTGAATTCCAAACACCCAGCACCAAGGGTGAAGACATTTTTTCTCATGTCTCCTCAAATCCTTCTACCAATCACCTCAAATCTGTACCCCCAGTCATTGACCTCTCTGCTAGGGAAATGTTTTCTCTGACTGCCCTATCCAGGCCCCTAATAATCTTGTACACTTGAATCTGATCACCCTTCAGCCTCCTCAGTACCCATGAAAACAACCCTCGCCTATCAAATTTTTCCTCACGGCTGCAGTTTTCCAGCCCTGGCAACATTCTTGTAAATCTCCTCCGCACCCTCTCCAGAGCGATTATGTGCTTCCTGTGATGTCCAGAACTGTACGCAAAATCGCAGCTGGGCCTAACCAGTGTTTTATACAATTCCATCATTACATTTCTACCTTTGTATTTTATATGTCATGAAATAAAGGAAAGCGCTCCATATGCTTTCTTACCATCTTATCCACCAGTCCTGCCAACTTCAGGCACCTGAGCACATTTAGTCCAAGGTCTCTCATTTTCTCTAGCCCTCCCGATATTCACCCATTCATTGTGTATTCCCCAGGTTTGCTTGCCGTCCCCAAATGCATTACCTCACACTTCGCTGGATTGAATTCCATTTGCCACTTTTCACCCCACTTAATCAAATCATTGATATCATTTTGGAGCCGGCAGCTATCCTCACTATCAACTACACGGCTAAATTTGTCTCATCTGCAAATTTTCCAATCATGCCACCCACGTTTAAGTCCAAGTCATTGGTATCCACAATAGTTTTTGTTGTGTTATGCTTCTTCATGTGGCATAAGCTGCTTCCTTGATGTATACTCTGACAAAGGAAAGTTCAGACTTGGAGATAGGTTTAACACATTTAATGAACAGTTAACAATTCTCCTCCTTAAGTTTGACTCTCCTGCTGATCTTGCTATAGTAACTCATTCTAACTAACCAGTCTGCTCTAATCCATGTGGTGGGTGTGATGCTTCCTGATCTGCCGCTGTCGCTCTGAGTATCGCCTACGGAAAGAGAAAGAGCATGTGTGCCCTGTCCTTTTATATGGGTAGCCCCCTTGTGGTACTGTCACCTCTGGGTGTGTCTTGACTGCCCATTGGTCGTGTCCTATCTTACTGACCTATTGGTTGAATGTCTGTGTGTCATGATGTCTCTGGTTCTCACTCTAGTGTTTATTTAGTCCTAGTGTATCTGCATTAACCCCTTGTGTATTTACAGTGATGCATATCACCACAGTTTTATGATTAATTTCTGATCATTTCTCCATAAAAAGATGGTTCTCCACCCGAAACTTCAACCAGAAATTGATCAACTGATCTTTTAAATTCAAGTTTAGATTTATTTTAAGTTGTATCTGTTTTGTTAACCCAAACTATCCAGTTTGAAACTTACATTTTCATACCTTTACTGCATGATTAAGTGAGTGCACATGCCTGGATACTAAGGGACAATTTATCATGGCCCATCCACCTAACCTGCACTTCTTTGGACTATGGGAGGAAACCAGAGCACCTGAAGGAAACCCACATAGACACAGGGAAAAAGTGCAAACTCTACACAGTCACCCGAGGATGGAATTGAACCCGGGTCCCTGGTGAGGCAGCAGTGCTAATAACTGTGCCACAATTCACATTGATGCCACTGCCGATAACGCGAATTCAATAATATAAATACTTTTAGTCGTTACAGGAAACAGTGAAAACTATTTCAAGAGATCTCAGTATAAAAATGAATAAGAACCAGGGCTTCAAAACTTTCAATCAGGCCGGAATTGTAATCCATTTAATAAAGCATGCTATCCTTCCAGTCTAGAGTTTGCACACATTTGCATTTCAGATAATGATGATACATTGTAGACCATTTGTTCAGCTCACATAAATAGATCAATAAACTGGGGTAATTGCTGACCAGCGTACTTTATACATTATATTGATTGACAAATTTGTTTGCAAAACATTGTCCTTTGGCTGACTTTCCAAGCAACCCAGTTTCCCACTGCTGCACCAACGTTCTTCTTAGCCTTGCCCAGCTTGGCCAATTTTTAATGTGTTTCCATCCAAACCGTTTTCATCTTGGGAGGTCATGACTGTATGTTCAGTAATGGCTTGGAGACAGATTCCTTACTGTTTGAAGCTTAGCTTGAAGTTCTTGTACACTTTATGAGTGGTGCTATCACCTTTTAAAGGCATGGGTAATAAAAGCTGTGAATAAATAAATAAAAACCATGATAAGTATTTGCACAGACATTACAATTACATTGTATAAATAGTAAAAATCTTTTAATTATTTTGTCGCATTGATCAACGGAAATATTACAGAAAAATAACTTTTGCAGTGCCTATGAGAAAACAAATATTTCAGTAGCCCGTTTCTCAAAATTAGATGTTGATCTGATTTTCTGCTTACTCCCATGGGTCAAAAGAATGGTAGAAACAATTATACTGGTAAACTGACAACGTTGCTCTTCAATAGTCCAGTGAATAAATTTAGTGCTCAGTATGGAACTGCGACACACAGAACAGGAAGTTTCAAGTTCAGTCCTTGGGCTGGGCTAAGCTGTATAATCTGATGATGTTGTAGATAGGCATCAACAAAGCTGGGCTGCACAAAGATTTAAAGAAATCATGAATACCTGCTCCTGATCTGTGCGCATTGAATCCTGTTGAAATATGTGGGCAATGTTTGGGCTCAGCTGTGAGCTCAGCATCCCCTTCTCTTCACTTCTTGCCATGCAATTGGTCTTCAGTTATAGCACAGAATGGGTAATGATGAATTGCCAGCCTGTTTTACACCCCATCCGATTGCTTTGCTATCAAAGTCATTGGGCATGGTGTAAAAGAGGCTGCCGATTTTGCTCTGTCACAGACCACCAATTTCACCCCTCTTTGCTTTCTAGGCTGATAAGTGGGGAGTAGTTGTTTCAGCTGGAAAGTAGGTGATGCAGATTCTGTCATGTGCCAGTAATGTTGTGTGTACATGGTTGTTTCTGGTTGGAACAAGGTTACTTTAAAGGACATGCTGATGATACCATCGGCAGTTTGGGTGGGCGAGCTGTCAGTCTATCTTTACAGCTGGTTGAGTAAACACCTTTCCAATAAAAATCTTTTTTGTTTGTACATGCATTATCTGCAAACCCGTCTTTAAAAATACCACAAAGTAAATTGGTGAGAAGGAGGTCGGAATCACCTTGGCAGACTCCCGGAGAAAAAAATATATATCTAAAAGTCGTCAATCCACATGCAGACATCAGAAAGGAATTCAGAAGTTAAAAAGCTTTGCGACACCAAAGCTGGCAACTGATGGTTGCCGACTAATTACAGCAACCCGTGGAAGGAACCAAAATTTAAACAAAGATTTCAGTGAAAACAGCATCAAAAGAAGTTTGCCATGTGCTCTGCCTGGAAAGTTGTGGAACAGTGTTCTCTCTACTGTGAGTAGCAAGTAAGGTAACAGATATACTGCAACAATAGATTAGTGCTGGGGAGTTCCAAACTCTGAAAGGGACAGGTTGAGTTCAGCGTTATCTTGTTAGAAAAAAAAAGCAAGGTAGTGCTAAAAACCTTGTGGCACATTTGTGCTTATGCAAACATTCCCATAGTAAAATGGCAAGTATTTCTGATACCTTAGGACTGTATGATGAAAGTACCAAGCGCAAGAGCTCATGCACTGAAAGATTCCAGTACTTTGCATAGGCAAACAACATTTTGCCAGACATGGTAGTCTGGACTTTCCTGAGCACGATGTGGGTGGGTGGGGGGGAGAAAGCTTCAACCTCCTGAGCACGGTTCAATTCCCATACCAGCCTCCCCGAACTGGCGCCGGAATGTGGCAACTAGAGGCTTTTCACAGTACCTTCACTGAAGCGTACTTGTGACAATAAGTGATTTTCATTTTATTTCATTTCAAGTCTGGTGCAAGCAGAAAAAACAAGCTGGAAAATATTTGATGAGATTGTGGTGATATTGCAGGGCCACTTTTCACCTAAACCGTTGTTCATTGCTGAGAAGTTCAGGTTCCATAAATGTAACCAATCATACAATTCGTAGCTACTTTGAAGAAATTAGTTGAATACTGTGAATTTGGAGATGTCTTGAATGTCACCATTAGAGACAGACTAGTGTGTGTGGTTTAAGAAGTGAATCTATGCAAAAATGGATGTTAACAGAAACCAACTTAAGAAGGCTTAAGAAATCACAATCTCTATGGAATTCGAAGCTAAAGAAGCCCAACAAAATCTGATCACCCAGCAGCGGACTGCTGGTGCAATAATGCAAACTGCAGGAATTGTGGTATAAAGGGGCACATCGAATGTGCAAGTTGGAGAAAGAAACAACTAGTTCCAAACAAGAGCTATAAAAAACAACAACCAGAATTGTATCAAATGGAAAACTGAAGAGAGGGAAAAGGATCCACATGATACAAAAAAGGACCAGAGTCACAGTTAGATGATGAACTGTTGTTGAGCATACTGACCTTTGTGGGTGCAATGAACCATTACCGAGTCACCCCTTTACTGGACAGACAACTGGTGAAAATGGAGGTGGACACTGGCGCAGTGATTTCACTGGTCTCAGTAAAGCTAAAGATTTAAGAATGAAGGTCGAGCAAGATGTTTCAAGGCTACGTTACTGCCATGCACCATCAGGCAGAATTGGAGAGGCTGGTCAAGATGGAGGTCCTCAAACTCATTAATGTAAGTGATTTGGCCATGTCCATAGTACTTGCGATGAAAAAAGATGGTTCTGTACGGTTATGTGGTGATTTTGAAGTTACCATCAATCCGGTACTGTGTGCAAAACAGTGCACTCTGACTTCCTATTGATTATTTACTTGTTGGATCGACTAGAGGCCAGCATTTCAGCACAGTTTATCTTCGTCAAGTTTATATCCAGATAAATGTGGATCCGGATTCACACAATATTTGACAATCGTGACACACAAAGGGCTTTTGAGATCTAAAAAATTTCCATTTGGCATCATGTCCCCATCTGATTGTTCCAACCTTCCATGGAGGAGTCCAGTGCTACACTTCTGAGATGAGAGTATTGCAGACTATGAGTATGGAAGGATAAATGTGAGTTCTTCACATCTTCTACTGAATACCTGGGGCGCAAATGCAAATGGACTGCACAAATCACCTTCAAAAGTAAAAGCTATAACTGAGGCACCTGCACCTCGAAACGTAAATCAAACTTGTTAATCTTTGGAATATTAAACTATTCTGGGGGGGGGGGGGGGGAGGGGCAGGTGGGGGCTTCCCTATTCTAGCAACTATTCTCAAGCCTTTACACAACTAATTGCATTAAAACAGGGAATGAGAATGGATGGATCAATGCGAGAAGGCCTTTGTACAGGCTAAGGCGGCATTACTAAGGTCAGAAGTTCTGACACACTTTGATCCGAAGTCACCATTGCAAGGTGACGTGTCACCTTATGGGGTGGGAGCAGTGGTTTCTCACATAATGCCCAATGATGAAGAGAAGCCACTATCATTTGCATCAAGATCTTCGAACAAAGCAAAAATGAACTATGCACAGATAGAGAAGGAAATTCTAAGCATCATTTTTAGAATCAAACATATGGACAAGAATTTACTTTGCTAACAGATCATCGACTACAGACAACGATACTGGGGCCTCACACGGTATTCCATTCTAGCAGTGAGCCAGATCAGAGATGGGTTTTTCTGTTATCAGCACATATATATACGATAAAATATCATAAATCAAATCTCCAGGGAAATGCTGATAAACTCTCTAGATTGTCTTTACTAACGAGTCACCAATGAATAGTTCAAGTGGTAATATTTTCTTCTTCAAAGAAGTTGATAATTCTTCTGTAACCAAAGTACAAGTTGAGAAGTATATCAGAAATAGTCATCTCCTGTCAGGTTATGGATATGGTGCTTCGCGTCAAGACAACAGGAGCAAACCCGGAGTTGAAGTCATATGTTACCCGAAGACTCAAACTATCCGTACAGGCTGTTGTCTCCTCTGTGGAATGAGGGTCATCAATTCACCATTGTTGAGGGAACGTATCCTAAACCAACTTCATGAAGATCATTGTTGGATAGTTAGAATGAAGGAGATAGCCAGGAGCTACAGTTGGTGGACAGGGCTTGATCGTGTAATCAGTGAAGACGTGCATTTGTTCAGCTTGTGCAAAGGTTCAGTACCTGCTGCTGCTAGTGCCATTAGATCCATGGAAATGGCCAGAATGGCCGGGGCAATAGTTCATACCTTATGCCAGACCAATTCGAAGGACAAATATTTTTCATTGTCATAGACGCGCACTCGAAATAGACTGAAGTTGCCATTATGGATATTACTTCCTCAGGGAGAACAATAGAAAGACTGGGTGAGATTTCTGCAAGATTCGGTGACCCTGATAACTTGTTGGCCACATTGGGCCACAGTTCATTTTGCAATAATTCACAAATTTATCTAAGAGAGTGGAATCCAACACATTCGATCCGCTCCTTTTCAATTTGCCACAAATGGGCTGGCTGAAAGGTTTGTTCAAACAGCAAAGTCAGGTTTTGTGATGTGAGAACAGGGCTAAACACCATGGACGGGATTCTCTGTCCCACAGTACCCGTTTTCTGGTGCGTCACGCCCCCGCCTGCAGCGGATCCTCCGTCCCAGCAGCTGGCCAATGGGATTTCCCACTGTGGGCACTCCTTTGCCATTGGGAAATCCACGGGTGTGAGTGCACTGCCAGTGAAGCAGAGGATCCCGCCAATGGAAAATCCCGCCCCATGTTTTTCCAGAAAGTTCAGGAAGTATTAACAAGGGACTATGCCACAAGTGAGAAGTGGATACCTGCTATCATCTTTGCACAGACAGGACCGATCTCCTACACTTTTCAAACTCGGGATGATGATGTGGGGGGAAGATATATTGATCGACCTTTAGCAAACTAGTTTGCCAGAGACAGAGTTAACCAAGAGTCCGTAACAAACTGTGTCAAGTGAAGACCTAGACATACCTGAGAACCTGACAATACCAGAAGCAACTGTGGAAGACAGTACCCCAGTTGAGGACACTAACACCGAGTCAACCTCACAACATGACGCTGACTTCAGTTGAGACAACTGCGGACGATGTCCATACTACACCAAAAACACCAGAGATTGCAATCAACATGAAAATGCAGATGCCTGACATGCACAGACAACCACACAGAAATTGACGTTCTCCAGAATGTCTAAATTATTGATTGCTGTGTTTATCAATTGTTTATATTGTAAGTTTTGAGTGTTAATGTTATATTGTGTTTCTTTGCATGAGCCTCTCCTGCAAAAGTGGAGGAAAGTGTTGTGTATTCACGATTGTTGAAACAAGGTCACTTTAAGAGTTCGATCATGTGATAAGCTGATGACATCATCGGCAGTTTGTGCAGGCTAAGGGTCAGTCCATCTTTACAGCCTGTTGAGTAAACACCTTTCCAATAAATCTCTTGTTCGTTTGTGCCTTTGTGGCACAATATAGATCTGCTTAACCACTTGCTGGAAGAGATTCTTTGTTGAGAATCGGGATCAATGAATCCTCTCTGGGGTTGAGCTACTAAATATTAAAAGCATAAATGACAATTTTAGTTGTTCTGTGAGTATTACCTGCACCTCTGGGCACCTTTATGTATACTGGCCTAATCTCTAGACACATCACCATAGCTGGAGACACATTGTGCCAATACTGTCTGTTTTTGACACCCTGTCTGTTGTCTTGCGTTGAATAGATTCCAAGATTATAAGAGCATGGTTAGCTTGTGGTGATGACATCATAATCTTCAAAAGTGAAGCTCTCCTTTGGCAAGATTGTGAAAATTGTTCATTTTTTTATTATTTACAGTTCTTTAGGGTTTAGTTCTATTAAACAAAAAAATTGTATTTATATAGTGTCAATATTTCTTCTAATCTTTTTGTGTAGATGACCTGCTTGTTGTACTGCATGGTCCCATTAAAATTGATACACAGCCATGTATGCACAGATCTTCATGGGAATATGGATGGCACATGGCCTATTAATTATGCTGCACTGTACATTCCTGATGGCTGTCTGGCCACAGGAATATCGCACAGGGGCACAGTTGTTAGCACTGCCGCCTCACAGTGCCAGGGACCCGGGTTCGATTCCGACCTCAGATGACTGTCTGTGTAGAATTTACACTTTCTCCCCGTGTCTGTGTGGGTTTCCTCTGCGTGCTCCGGTTTCCTCCCACAAAGATATGCAGGTTAGGTGGATTGGCTATGCTAAATTGGGGATTGGGCATGGGTAGGGTGCTTTTTCAGAGGTTTGTCAGACTCGATGGGCTGAATGGCCACTGGAGGGATTCTATTCTATGAAGTATTCCACAACCTCGGGACTGTTTCCACAAATGAAGTGGTTTTGCAGTAGAGTCAGTGTCATGGTGTGGGGAAAAGTAGCAGTCAATTTGTGTCGGGCAGTGTTCCATAAAAAGCAACAAGGTAAATGATCAGATAATCCGCTCTCATGTAAAGTTGGTTGAGGACAAATATTGACTAGGACCTGAGGAAAATTTCCCATCTCATCTTTGAATGGTGCCATGGGATCTATTACTGTACATCCACCAGAGAGGGCAGAGGGCATAGGCCCCTGTATATCTCTGAGAATTCAGGAATAAAGGATCAGCTGAGATTATTTGGTTATCTCCTCAGAGATGGATTTGGATTCACACTTTTTTCGCTTGGTGGCAAGCATGCTATAACTGAGCCAAAGCTGATATCTTGGAAAATCTGGATTAAGGTGCAATGTCCATAGGTTAGGACACTACTGACTACAGGTGTGGTGCCCGAAGTCTGATAACATTGTGCCATTGTTTAAAAATTGAAGAGGGGTAAATACAAGCCAGTGAGCTTAACTTCAGTGGTTTGCAAATTATTGCAAAACATTCTCAGAGATGGTGTAAATCATTATTTCGGCAGACCCAGATTAATCAAGGGCATTTTTTGAAGTTACAAAGAGGGTCAATGCCTTTGATGAAGTTTACATGGACTTTAGCACAGCTTGTGACAATGTTCCACATGACAGACTGAACAGAAAATAAAAATCTCATGGGAGCAAAGGAAACTGGAAAGCTGGCTCCAAAATTGGGTCATTAGCTGGAAGGAAAGACATTCGGTCAATGGATGTTCTCGTGACAGGAAGGCTATTTCCAATGGAATTTCACAGGGTTAATCCCTTGCTGTTTGTGACATATGTCAATGATTTAAATGTAAGTGTGTGATAAAGAAATTTGCAGACAAAAGACAAAAATTGTCATGTGCTTCACAGCAAGGAAGAAAACTGTAGGCTGTAGGAAAATGCCAATGGACTAGTCAGGTGGGCAGGAACATGACAAATGGAATTCAATCTTTAGGGAGGACAAACAAGACAAATGGATACATAATAAATGGTAGGATTCCAAAGAGGTAGAGGAACATAGATACCTTGGAGTGGATTTCTATGCATGCTTGAAGGTAGCAGGAGAGGTGGATAGGCTGGTCAAGGAGGCATAGGGGATACTTTCCTTTAAAGGCTTGAGAATATAAGAGCAGGGAGGTTAAGTTGGAATTGTATAAAATAGTAATTAGACCACAGCTGGGGTACTGTTTGCAGTTTTGGTCCCAAATTACAGCGGGATGTGCTCACACTAGATGGGGTGAAGGAGAGATTTACAAAGATGTTGTCAGGAAATAGGAATCTTAGTGAGGAGTGATTGGATTGGCAGGGTTTGCATTCTTTGAAATAGAAGAGGCCAAGGGAAAAATTAAATATGGGACGCAATTCTCCGACCCCCCCGCCGGGTGGGAGAATTGCGGGAGAGCCAGGTGATTCCCGCCACGCCGCCCTGGCACCCGCACGCGATTCTCCCCCCCCCCCACCCCCCCAAATCCGCGTGCCGCGTTTCATGACAGGCCGCTCAGAGAATCGCCGCTCTCCGTTTCTAACGGTCGAGCGGCGATTGTCCGGCCCGGATGGGCCGAGCGGCCTGCCCAATCCGACGGGTTCACGCCGGTGCCAACCACACCTGGTCGCTGCCGGCATGAACAGCGCGTGAACGCTGCGTGTGCGGCCTGTGGGGGTGGAGGGAGGATCAAGCACCAGGGGGACGATCAGTAGGGGTCTGGCCCGCGATCGGTGCGTAATTTGTGCGGCGCCGCTTTGATGTGGCGGCAAGGCCCGCTCCTAGCACCCTGGGAGAATAGGGGGGAGGAGCGGCCTCCGACTTCACTCCGGTTTTCACTCTGGCGTCGGCACTTAGTCTCCCGATGGGAGAATTTCGCCCATGGTGTATAAAATTATGAGGCGCCCAGACAGAGTGAATATAAAGGACCAATTTCTATTAGCAAAGAGTGCAATAAAGGACATAAATTTAAAGTAAATGGTGGAAGGATTAGAGGGGAGTTAAGGAGACTGTTTTTCACCCAGAGGATGATGGAAATCTGTAGCTCACAGGCTGAAAAAGTCTTTATTTTATTTTTCCTTAATTATTTTGGAGGATGTGGTCGTCACTGGCAATGTGAGATTTTGTTGCTCATCCCTCAGTTGTCCTTGAACTAAGGAGCTCACAAGTCCATTTCAAAGGGCGGTTGTGAGTCAATACATTGATGTGGATCACAAGTCGCATGTCGGCCAGACCAGGCAAGGATGGCACATTTCCTTCACAAAAAGACATTAGTCAACCAGATTGGTCTCTATGACAATCGACGATAGTTTTGTGATCACTATTAATGAGGCTAGTTTTTTTATATTCCAGATTTACTAATTGAAGTTAAATTTCACCAGTTGCCATGGTGAATCCATGCCCCCAGAGTAATAATTAGCCTGAGTCTCTGGATTACTAGTCCAATGACATTATCATTAAGCTGCTGTTTCCATGGGAGATAGAAGTGGAAACCTTCATTGAATTTAAAAAAAACAGTTGAATATCCAGGTATGCTCATTTACAGGATTGGAAGCTAGGACGAGACTGGATAGCTCTTTTTTGACTGGCTCTCATGATGTGCAAAATGGTCTAATTTTGTGCTCTAAATCTTTCTATGCATCTACCACGGGGGCTGGGAAGAATAGAGACAAAGAAATGACTCGCGCTTAATGACTGAGGTGAGCTTAATGCTAAAAAGCTAAAGAATGCAAGGGCAAAGGAGGAATAAGGCCACAGAGTTCCAGGATTTTTTAGGTCTTGAAAAGAATGAGAGCATCGATAGGTCCAACAACTTCAACACAATGAGGGCATAAAGAGGAGGAGAAATATAAAGAAGGAGGTATTCAAGGCTCAGGAGGCACAAGAGAAAAACATTCAGAGATGGAACAGTCAAGGAATAGAATAAGAAATGTTTTGACAGAGAAAGAGAGGAGTCAAGAGGCAAATGAGGCATCATCTATCAAGAAAGTGTTTCCCTTCCTTTGAACGTCCAATCAGGGAAAGAAAATATATTCATTAGAATACACTGTGTATGCAGATTAGCCTTTGACCCCAGTGCCTTAACATTTAGGAGCGTAATTACATCTATAAGTTTAAAAAGGAAATCTAATTTAGTTAATTGAATGTCATTCCTTGGGTAACATAATATTGTATTAATGGCGAAACCCATGGATTTCAAGATATATTATCTTTTCTGCATAGAAATAGCTGATTTTCAGTACAAAGTCTGCACACTATATTATGATGGATGTTGCACCTTGTAAGATTGTGTCAAACTGTGATCTCTTTTGTTTATTAATGAAAGTCTTCGAAAACTGAACATTTTCAAATTCAACCCAGTGACAGCACTAAATTCTCCCAAGTTAACCATAACATAGATCACACCAGAATTGGGCTCTCCAGTTGTGCACTTCAAAGCACTCTCACTTGAACCGCGTGACATTTTTATTCTACACTTTCATTTCTCCTTCTCTCAGGACTTATGAAAAGCACCAGACTGGAGGATGCGTTAGTTACCAGCTGTCAGAAAGAAATGAGACCTTCATCCTATCTGTCTGATGTGGATTAAATCTGGTCTCAAAGTTGCAAGGGCAGGCTTTAGAGGAGAGTGCCAAAACAAGCCTTATTTGTTGTCAAGCAAGAGAATGCATATAACTTGCAACTCTGCTCTGAAGCACGACAAGCTAGGGACAAAACAGATAGAATAGGTTTTTGCCTGCAGCAACATCTCATTTCCTTTCAACACACAGCTCTGAGGCATTCTGTTAATAGTGCTTCTATGTTTGCTTGATAACCGCTGACAGTACATGGCTAGGGGGTGTTAGTGTGTGATTCACAACCAAACTAATGGACTAAATCAAGGATACATAAGAATGATGGCCTTTGGTTTTCCCAGAACCCCAAAAGATTAGTGAATCAAACTCAGTTCTTAGATGTGTGTCTATATTTGGACAAGGTGGAGAGTGAGTGGCAGGGGAGGGTAAAGAAGATGGTTGTATGTATAACATTAGAATGACAGTGCGGAAAGAAAAACTTTACAGTGGTCTAATGCACTGGAGTTTGATGTTTCCAATAACATACATACCAACAAATATTTTATTGATATTTCTATAAACATTTATTTTATTATAGCTCCTCTCTTTCAAATGACTTGACTTTATCTTTTTAAAGAGCCAAAGCTTAAATATGTTTTAACTTTTCTATTTCCATACAATATACACATTCAGAAACTAATCTGCTGACTACTAGAACCTTATTTCAACTGTTTTTCAAGGGGAAGACTATTCAACTGTTTTTGAAGACCTCAGTACAATACATCTATTCGGTTTTCACTGAGTTTCCATGGGGGTTTTCTGTTTTTCTGATCACTTATATGGTGAGATTCTGTCATCTATCCTAACGAGAACAATAGTTTTAACCCATTTTATCTTTGGCATTTTGGTAAAAAAGGTGTGTTTGGGCTGAATAAATTGGGGAAAGTTAAGCCTGAACTGAGCTTGCAGCTGAAGTGAAAAAAGATGGCAATACCAAATACATAGAAATAGCAAACCTGAGCCGCAAGTCGAGTGGTCGAGAGGACCATATTTGAGGTTGAGATAATAATTTAATGAGTATATCGATTAAAAAAGAGTCTGATTCTCGGGGCAGCACGGTGGCACAGTGGTTAGAATTGCTGCCTCATGGCGCCGAGGTGTCAGGTTCGATCCCAGCTCTGGGTCACCGTCCGTGTGGAGTTTGCACATTCTCCACGTGTTTGCGTGGGTTTCGCCCCACAACCCAAAAGATGTGCAGGATAGGTGGATTGGCCACCCTAAATTGCCCCTTAATTGAAAAAAATTAATTGGGTACTCTAAATTTTTAAAAAAGAAAAAAAAGAGTCTGATTCTCGAAAGGCCAGATTATCACGCCTTGCATTGCATTCTGAAACATGGGATAAAATGGAGTTGAAACTCCTGAACAATCATTGGCTTCCAAACACACATTACAGCAATGATCATACCCATGGCCCCTGCAAACTGACAGTTGAGTTAAACTCCATGACTCACAAAACTTAGTCACTGCTGTGAGCAGTGAGCAGTGACTCAGGGCATAATTACTATGAGTGAAACTAAGAGTGACAGTTGTGCTACGACTTGCTTGTTTCTGCATTTTGGATTTCTTTATTAGGATTACTTCACAGGGAGATAAATATGAACATTGTTAACAGCAGTGTTTAAAGGGAATGCATGGCATTTCGGAGAGGAAGAGGAGCCAAGTGACAATTTTCAGTGTGGTGACACATTCTGAGGTGAATTACGATAACATATTGTGCGTTTTGGCAAGCAAGAATCATCAAACAATTTTCAAAGTCAATGAATCCTTTTTACATACAAATCACATTAGCATGTTGCACTGCCTTTGAGATGTACATTCTCCTTTGAAGTAATAAAGCAACCGTTTCAAAAGGGAAATGGGCCTGGATTGTGGCGGAATTTTCATATATGGGTCCCCATCTCCAATTCACTACATGTCAAGTTTGTAATCTAGATTGGGTCACTGTTTGGAGGAGGAATTCATAGCTTATCTCCCTATGCCATCTCCCACTGGGTTCTGCACTTACCGTTAAACACCCAGGAATGACACATGCATGGGACAGCAGACAGAGATGGGAAGGAAAACCTGAAAACAGGACATGTAGCTGAATAAGCATACCTGCAAGTAACTACATGGTTCATTAGTTTAAAATGCTAAGGTATGTATGCCTTAGATTTTATATCAAAATTCAAGAATTAGTAATATCAGATTTGAAAGTTTTATCAATTGATGTTGCATGCACATTGATTCAAACAGGATGAAAATAAGAATCTTGCATTTACATCAGCATCTTTCGATGGCTAGATGTGTCTCCATTTATATGGGAGTAGCTGGTCACATGACCATGGTCTTGATACTGCATGGTGTGTCAGCACCCCCACCTGCTGGCTGGAGGTCACACAGCATCCATCTATGATATTGCCCGCAGGCATATCACCACACAGCCCGTACAGTGCAGGGACATCCATAATGCTGTTATGGAGGGAGTTCCAGGGTTTTGATCCAGCAATAGCGAAGGAACAATGATTTGGTTCCAAATCATGGTGGTATTCCCATGCATCTGCTGCCCTTGTCCTTCTAGGTGGTAGAGGTCACCAGAAGAAGCACCGGGCATGTCTAGAAATGAGGTGTTAACTTAGTGACGCTACAACATTGGACTAGGTGCATGCCAATCAGTGGGAGGAACATGCGATAGATGGGACAAAGAAATCCCACAGACAATGGGCGGAATTCTCCGCAAGGCCCAACGCCGTTGTGAAACCCGGAGAGGTTCACGATGGCGTCGGAGGCCGCCCCTTTCCCCCTATTCTTCCCCCCCCCCCCCCCCCCCGGGGGGGCTAGGAGGGCCATGCCGTAAATCTCAGCCGTGGGGCCTTGTCGCTGGCGTCAAGGCCCGGCGCGCTGAGAATAACGCGGCCGGCGCGCCTAATGACGTCAGCCGCGCATGCGCAGGTTGGCCGGCTCCAACCCGCGCATGCGCGGCTGACGTCACGACGGCTGATGGCTCAAACCCGCGCATGCGCGGTTGCCGTCTTTCCCTCCGCTGCCCCGCAAGACATGGCGGCTTGATCTTGCGGGGCAGCGGAGGGGAAAGAGTGCGTCCCTTTGAGATGCCGGCCCGACGATCGGTGGGCACCGATCGCGGACCAGGCCCCTCCCGAGCACGGTCGTGGTGCTTACTCCCCTCTCCGCCCCCTACAAGCCACAAAACAGCTTTTGGCGCCATGTTCACGCCGGCAGCGACCAGGTGTGGTTGCCACCGGCGTGAACCGGCCGGGAACGGCACGCCGTTCGGCACATCCAGGTCGGAGAATCGCGGGTCACTGTGAAAAACAGCGGCCCGTGATTCTCCGAGCGGTGTATCGCAAAAAGCGGCACGCCATTTTGTGGGGGTGGGAGAATCGCGGTGGGTGCCAGAGCGGCCCTCCCGCGATTCTCCCACCCGGCGTGGGAGTGTAGAATCGTGCCCAATAGATCTGATAAAAGCTCTACAGCACAATTAAACAACTAACAGCAGGAGACGGCTCCACAAATATCCCCAGCCTAAATGATTGTGGAGCCCATCACATCACATCAGAGGGTTTGAAAGGTGCTGTTGAAGTAACCTTATGGAGTTGCTGCTGAGCATCTTGTAGATGGTACTCAATATACATTGCTGGCTCTGTGCATCAGTGATGGAGGAGGTGAATGTTTAGGTTGAAAGATGGAGTGTTAACGACCAGGTTGCTTTGTCCTGGATGGTGTTGATCTTGAGTGATGTTGGAGCTGCACTCTTCCAGGCAAGTGGAGAATATGCCATCACACTCTTGACTTGTGCTTTGTGGACAGACTTTCAGGAGGTGAGTTATTTGTCTCAGAATTCCAAGCCATGACCTGCCCTTGAAGCCATAGTATTTATATGGTTGGTCAAGTTCAATTTCTGGTCAATGATATCCCCCAGGATGTTGATTCTGGGGCATTCACTCAATATCAAGGGCTGGTGGTTGAACTCTTGTTTGTTGAGAATGGTCACTGTCTCGTACTTGCATGGCACAAATGTCAATTGCCATATAACACCCCAAGACTGAGTGTTGTTCAGGTCTTGCTGCATCTGGACATGGATTGCTTCAGTATCTGAGGAGTTGCGGATGATGCTGATCATTATGCAGACATCAGAAAACATGCCCATTTGTGACCTCAGGGTGGAGGGAAAGTCATTGATGAAGCAGCTGAAGATGGTTTGGTTAGAACACCACCCAGAGGAACTCCTGCAGTGATGTTCTGGGGTTAAAATGATTGAACAATCACAACCATCTTCACTTGTGCTTGGTATAATTCAAATTGGTGGAACATTTTCCTTCTTATTCTGACAGGCTTTGGTTTGCCAGGCCTCCTTGCTGCCATTTTCAATCAAATGTAACCTTGATGTCAATGCAGTTACTCCTACCTCATCTCGACAATTTACCTCTGGAATTCACCTCTTTGGTCCATGTTTGGATCAAGGCTGCAATGAGGTCAGAAGATGAGGTCAGAAAATTACTTCAGTGTTGATGAGCAAAAGTGGACTGATCGGGCAATAATTATTCTGTTTCTTTGTGGACTCTACTATATCTGGGCAATTGCCTGGTAGATGCCAGTATTGGAGCTACACTGGAACAGCTTGGTGGGGTAAAACTAATTCTGAAGCACAAATCTTCTGTGCTAATGCAAGAACATGGTCAAGACTCATAGCCTTTGCTGTATCCAGTGCATTTAACTGTTTCAAGATATCACGTGGAGTGAATCAAATTGGCTGAAGACTAGCATCTGTGAGGTTGGGAACCACAGGAGGAGGCTTAGATGAATCATCCACTCAGCACTTCTGGCTGATGATAGTTGCAACTCCTAAAGCTTTAATTTTGCAGTGATGTGCTGGGCTCCACAATCATTTAGGCTGGGGATATTTGTGGAGCCGTCTCCTGCTGTTAGTTGTTTAATTGTGCTGTAGAGCTTTGATCAGATCTATTGCCTGTGGGATTTCTTTGCCCCATCTATCACATGTCCCTTCCACTGATTGGCATGCATCTATTCCAATGTTGTAGCTTCACTAAGTTAACACCTCATTTCTAGATATGCCTGGTGCTTCTGGTGGCATGCCCACCTGCACTCTTCACTGAACCAGGGTTGATGTTAATGGTAGGATGGGAGATTTGCCAGGCCATATAGTTGAATAGGATTCTATTTCTGCTGATGGCCTAAAGAGCCTCGTGGATGTCCAGTTTTGAGTTGCGAGATCTATTCTGAACCTATTTCATTTAACGTGGCTTAATGCCACACAACGCAATGGAGGGTATGCTCAATGTGAATATTGGACTTTGCTGTCATAAGGGTTGTGTAGTAGTCACTCCTACCTATACTGTCATAGACAGATGGAAGTTGTAACAGGCTAGTAGGATTTACCCACTTATTGTCCTCCTCATCTCCTGCCGCAGACACACTTTTGCAGCAATGTGCATGAGGATTTGGTCGCCTAGGTCAGTAATGATGCCACCACGTCACTTTTGGTGACGGACATTAAAGTCCTCCACTCGGAGTACATTCTGTTCCCTTGTCCCTCACATCATTTCCTCCAGATGGTGTTCAACATGGAGGAGAACTGATTCATACTGCTGCTAGGGGTGGTTGTGGGGGCACAGTAGGTGGTAATCAACAGGAGGTTTCCTTACCGAATGACGCTATGTGACTTCATGGGGTCCAGAATCAATGCTGAGTACTTCCAAGAATCTCCCCCTATTGTTTACCACTGGACCACCACCTCTGCTGGGCCTATCCTGCCAGTGGGACAGGACAAACCCAGAGTTGGTGGCGGTGTCTGGGACATTGTCTGGTAGGTGTGAATATCACCATATCAGGCTGTTTTTTGACTAGTCTGTGAGACACTCTCCCAATTTTTGCACAAGCCATTTGATGTTAGTGAGGAAGATTTCACATGTCGACTCGGCTGGGTGTGCCTTTGTCATTTCCGGTGCCTAAATTGATGTCAGTTTTATTCCTTTTTGACTTTTCCATCAGAGTTTGGTGCAACTGAGTTGCTTGCTCGGCCACTTCTGCGAGTTTTTAAGAGTCAACCACTTTGTTCTGATAGACTGCATCTTTGCTCTTACTTCTTGCCCATGTAGACCTTCAAACAGTTTCCCATAAAATTGTTTCTGTCCAATATCTGCCTCACAGCCTTCTTCAAATTCAAATGGAACCCAAAGCAAAAAAAACTGTAAGACTGCAATCCATTTTTCTTCTCCATGTACTTTTGGGCAGCACGGTGGCCTAGTGGTTAACATTACTGCCTCACAGGGCAGCATGGTGGCCTAGTGCTTAACATTACTGCCTCACAGGGCAGCACGGTGGCCTAGTGGTTAACATTACTGCCTCACAGGGCAGCACGGTGGCCTAGTGCTTAACATTACTGCCTCACAGGGCAGCACGGTGGCCTAGTGCTTAACATTACTGCCTCACAGGGCAGCACGGTGGCCTAGTGGTTAACATTACTGCCTCACAGGGCAGCACGGTGGCCTAGTGGTTAACATTACTGCCTCACAGGGCAGCACGGTGGCCTAGTGGTTAACATTACTGCCTCACAGGGCAGCACGGTGGCCTAGTGGTTAACATTACTGCCTCACAGGGCAGCACGGTGGCCTAGTGGTTAACATTACTGCCTCACAGCGCCAGGGACCTGGGTTTGATTCTAACTTGAGGTGAGTATGCGGAGTTTGCACATTCTACCCCCCGTGTCTGTGTGGGTTTCCTCCCATAATCCAAATATGTGCAGGTTAGGTGGATTGACCAGCATAATTTGCCCCATAGTGTCCAAACGTTAGGTGGTTAAGAGTTCCTGGCACTCTTACATTTCCTTCATCCCAGCCTCCTGACCTCCCCAAATTATTACTGCCCCTTGCCTAATTTTTCCTTCGACCGAGGTCTACAGCCTGAGCTAACAAAACAGGCTTTTCCCACCGCATTTATATCCTATGTAACCACGTACAGAGAAAAAGAAGGAATCAAAGTATGTTTTCTTTTTGAACTTAACAACACAAAGTGCAACTCTCTTCATGTTGAATTCGCAACCTTTACTTCCAAATTTTCAGTTCAAAAGAAAGCAAAATAGGAAATATTTTGTACAGCTATTTTTCTTAATCAATCCTTTTATGATAGTGATTTGTTAATTAATGTCCTACAATCTGATAAAAATCCATTACATTTACTGCCATCAACCAAAAAAGCCACCACAAGCACTCCAACATCACCCAATGATCACAACTCACCTGCTCACAAAAACACATCAACAGTCAAACTCCTCTTCACCCCAAACCTTTTCTTTATCTGCAACTGCTACTTGCTGTGAGCATGATCAGAGTGATTTGTTCAACACATAAAATTAGAATAACCTGCATCGTGAAGAAGGAAACATTCACTAACTGTCCCAGGAAGAATGAAACCATTTGCTACGAGTGGGTGGAGAGCATCCGTTTTTATACAAGGTCAAATATTCTCTGCGTGGCACTTGGTTACAGAGCTGAATTCACATCAACCATTAGTCATGCACGCCAATTTCTAATGTCTTAATGTGTGCAATTTGTTATTTAGTCCATATTTTCTCCTTGCACAGCAATGGGATCCTTGACAGCGATGTGACATCCAAGACAATTATTAACATGGGCGCAGACACATTATTTCACAAATGAGAAAGTCACAAGAGGAATGATCTAACAGTATTACAATTCTGCCGGTACTGATTTGGAACTAGTACATTCTTTGAGTGCAACAGAGAGAGTAATAGTGAGTTATACAGTCATTTTTGCACTGCTTTCTAGCCAGTGGGCACAGCAGTTCTATTTTTAAAAATAGTGAAGACGCAACGGTACAATCAGCTTTTCACCAACATTTAAATTTAAACAGTTTTCTTTGGTCTCATTGTGGATATATTGTAGTTAATAGAAGCTGAATGTATGTGAACTAACTTCCTTTAGAAAATCAGACACCACTTGTCAGAATTCGATTTGGGTGACTGCCCGACTGAATTATAGCACACCGTTGGCCTTTCAGTTTCCTGGTATTGTGCAATGTGTATTTAATTCATAAGACAAGTAAAGATTGGAGAGACAAGTAAAGATTGGAGAGACAAGCTGGCATTCCATTTTATTAAAACAAAGGGTGGAATTGTCCCCTAACAAATGACATTTCAGGTGTGCAAATCGGCACGAATCACATAGGCTGTTCCAGCGCGATTCCCACCGAGATCCTCTGAGACTTAGGGTGAGATTCTCTGTCCTGCAGCACCCGTTTTCTGGTGTGGCATGTCCCTGCTGGCAGTGGGATCCTCCGTCCCAGCAGCCGGCCAATAGGGTTTCCCATTGTGGGCACCCCCACGTCGTCTGGAAATCTCTGGGCGTAAGTGTGCTGCCAGCGAAGCGGAGGATCCCCTGATGGAGAATCCTGCCCTTCGTCTATTTTTTGAAGGGAGTGTGATTGGCAACAGCATTGAGAGGGATGGGGCCCAAACATGGCAGAAGGTCTGGCTCCTCAGAGATCAGGGTGTCACTTTGTCAGAATAACAATCCATAACCATCTCTCCTCTTCCCGCCGGCTTCAGGCACCTCACCCCACAATCGCTGGCATCAGGCCTCCCCTTCTCACTTGCATCAGCCACACCCCCACCCTAATAGCTGGTTCCAGCCCCCTGCCCTCCAATTGAGCGACACCCCGCTATGGGGTTGCCAAATGCCCTGCCCCCTCATGTCCCTCCCCTTCAGGCCATGCCCCTTCAAGCCGGGTCCCCGAGGCAGTGCCCCCGTATCCCAACAGTGCCAAACTGGCAATGCCAACTTAGCAGTGCCACGGTGCCAGGTTGGCGGTACCAGGGCATTGGCCTGACATGTCCCTGACCACCCAGGGGCAAAAATGGCCTCCGAGCCCCTGGCATGGTCAACACATCAGGTCTTGATTAATAGAGACCTGGACCAGAATTCTACGGACGTTACAATTCACTTTTCCCGTCGGTAACACACCTCTGCCCACTGGTTTCCCAGTGGCATGAGGTGGTTATAGTGGGAAATCCTACTGACAAGTGGCGGGAAGATTGAATCCCACCACCAGCGAAACCTGGAGTGATAACAAGATGGTCATACAAGCAAGAGTTCAGATTTCATAAAGGGGCTTTCAATTTTATGATTACTACCGGAACCCTAATTAGAGTGCATGCTATTTTTACTTACAATTTATCTATAAACCTTAGGAAGGTGATTTTATTCAGCTTGACAAAATGGATACTAATGTCTCTTGCCTGAATCCTGAGATCTTATAACTGTTAACACATTCCTATTTTAAACTAAATCTACAGTTTCAATTGTTATTATTGGAGATTGAAAGCACACGGGCAGGATTCTCGGTCTGCCAGCCGCGTTTCCCAGCGCGGCGCACCCTTGCCAGCAGCGAGATCCTCCATTCCAGCAACAGACCAATGGGGTTTCCCATTGTGGCCACCCCACGTCGTTTGGAAAGCCATTGGGAGTGGGTGCCCTGCCGGCGAAGTGGAGGATCGCACCGATGGAAAATTTCGCTCTCATCTCTATCTCTGATCATTATAACCTGCAAGTAGCCTACAGGGTGGGAACAATTATCTTCCCATGGTCCTTGCAGAATACAAGCTTCCCCGTTAAGGGTGCGGAGTATCACTTAACAATATATAGTCCATATATAAAGCTGGCCAGTTTCGGCACTGGCTGCAGAGAAGAAACAATAGGGAACTACTGGAGCTGTACATAATAGTTTCGTGTAAAATAAAGTAAGTTTTGTTTCTCGACCACCTCAGTGTGGACTCTCCGTGGCCCTTACAAAAATGAGTACCTAGATATTTCAACTGGACATCTTCCTGAGCTTTACATCAACATTCGTTCCTGTGATCTGAAACGAATGTTTCAGTGGCCAACATTTAATTAAATAACCAATAAGGTCACAATACGAAGCCCTTGCCATTGTATTATCACACATGCTGCCACACTCTCTTTTCTGTTCACAGGAGGTTGAATGCGAAGCATTCTGTTCAGATGAAGCACAACTGCAAACAAACAAATCAGTTTGTTTTATAAAATAAAACACAGCGGAACATTGAGACAGGAAGAGGCCATTGAAAGTTTTTTTATTTGTTCACGGGATGTGGCTATCGCTGGCTCGGCCAGCATTAATTGTCCATCCCTAATTTCCACTGAAAAGGTGACGCTGGGCTGCCTTGTTGAACTGCTGAAGTCCATGTGACGTAGACAGACCTATGCTGTTCAAGAGGGAGTTCCAGGATTGTGACCCAGTGACAGTGAAGGAACAGCGATATAGTTCCGTGTTATGATGCTGTGTGACTTTGGAGGGGAAATGGCAGATGGTGGTGTTCCCATGCACCTGCTGCCTGTGTCCTTTCAGGTGTCAGAGGTTGCAAGTTTGGAAGCTCTGTGAACCTGTTCGACCATTCCCTTAGCTCAGGCTAGACAGGTACCTCAACTCCATTTATCCACTTTTATTCTATATCTATAATCAACAACAAGCTGTCAAACACTGTCGTAACGATTCCAATTGATCCAGCAGCATTAGTCCTTTGTGGGAGTGTTGTACAGATTTCCACTATGTTTTAAGTGAAAAATGTGTTTCCTGATCTCACTCTTAAATGGCTTTAATTTTCAGATTTTGACTACTCCTGGAGCTGGATTTTACTTGCTGCCCCACTGGGCATAATTTCCACAGGAAAGCATGTAAAATAGGTCTGGAGGCCAGCCCATTATCTTCCGACCGCGCCCCCTACAAGCCCAAGTTTAACCCCATAGTGCACTCGGAGGGCAATCGTCAAAATTAGCAAGCCTCCCCTCAAAGTAAGTAAAGATTCACAATCACAGAATTGTTAAAGTGCAGAAGGAGGACATTCGGCCCATCATGTCTGTATCAGCTCTTCAAATGAGCATCATGACTGAGTTCGATTCCCCTGCCTTTTCCCTGGACCTCTGCACATTGTTTCCATTTAAATAACCGTTTAAATTCCTCTGGAATACCTCGATTGAACCTGCCTCCTCCACATTTCCAGGCAGTGCATTCCAGACCCAAATCACTCGTGTGAAAAAGTTTTTCTCACATCACACTTGCTTCTTTTGCAAATTATTTTAAATCTGTGCCCTCTCATTCTTGATCCTTTTACGAGTGGGAACAATTTCTCCCTATCTCCTCTGTCCAGATACTGCATGATTTTGAATATCTCATTAAATCTGCTCTTAACCTTCATTCTCTCCAAGGAGAACCGTCCCAATCTATCCTCATAATTATAGCTTCTCATTCCTGGAAGCATTATGGCAAATCTCTTCTGCGCTCCCTGCAATGCATTCACATCCTTCCTATAGTGTGGTGTCCAGAACAGAACACATTACTCCAGCTACATGTCTGGCATAGGAAGGCGGGGGAATGGCTGGGATAGAGTGGGCAGGCCTTTTTTTATGGCCGACATGAAAAAAAGTAGGAAAAAAGTGGGTGGGCACCTCATTTCTGTGTGCATGTTGGACACTCCCCATCAATCATGATGCTCATTTGGAGAGCTGATGCAGACATGATGGGCCGAATGTCCTCCTTCTGCACTTTAACAATTCCGTGAGTGTGAATCTTTACTTACTTTGAGGGGAGGCTTGCCAATTTTGACGATTTCCCTCTGAGTGCACTATGGAGTTAAACCTGGCTTGTGTGTGTGTTGGGGGGGGGGGGGGGCGCGAAGATAATGAGCTGGCCTCCAGACCTATTTCGTGTGCCCTTCAAAACTAGGCCTGCCTAAAATCCAGAATCCCTCCCTGCCCTAAAACCCCAGGATCTATCTTTCTGTAGCAGCCATCCATCTAATTAATGCTCCTTTCTGTCATGTTTGATGCGGGTGTTTTGTGCTTCATGGTGTGTGTTTCTTCACTGTCGCGTGGTCAAACTCCTGGAACCTGCCCTCCTCCCCCCTAACATCACTGTGGGTTTATCTACGCCACATGAGCTGCAATGGTTCAAAAGGCAGCTCACTACTAGAATGAATGTTTCAAATTGCTACAGTGATCAGTCTGGATATCATGCCTACTGGGATAAACATTTAACATTTGAAAAGAAACTTCACTTTTATAATGCTTTCAGGATCTGCGGACTTTCCAAATTGATTCATAACCAGTGACATACCTTTGAAGTATAATCACTTTTGTAATGCAAGGGAACAAAGCAGCTAATTTGCATGTAGAAAATGGAGCCTAATAAAAATGTTCAAGACAATTTGCCAATTTAAATGGTAAAGTTATGCACCCACTATGGACACCTGGGCTGTAATTCTATGGTGAGTGTTTCTGAAATGTTTTGTTACTAACTGCAAACAGGGCCCTCTTATTGACAACAACAATAACAACCATTATTAGTGTCACAAGTAGACTTATGTTAACACTGCGATGAAGTTACTGTGAAAATCCCCTCGTCGCCACACTCCGCCACCTATTTGGGTACACTGAGGGAGAATTCGGAATGTCCAATTCACCTAACAGCACATCTTTCGGGACTTGTGGGAGGAAACTGGAGCACCTGGAGGAAACCCACGCTGACACGGGGAGAACGTGCAGACGCCGCACAGACAGTGACCCAAGCCAGGAATTGAACCTGGGACCCTGGCACTGTGAAGCAGCAGTGCTATTAATTCCGGTGAAATAGCCTATAGTTTATTGCAGGCAAATCGAGCATCTGGTAGTATACATCTCCAGCAGAATATTCTGAATATTCAAGCTTTTCCTCTTTGTGGGAACATATAGATTCAGAACCTTGGAAGCCACATATAGGGTGGGTTGCATCGCCCGGAGACCGGAGAATCCCACACGGGACAATTAATTTTTCCATTGTTGTCGTCTTGTCCATGGTGTTCTTGTGGTGGGCGGGGCGGAAGAATTCAGTACATAAAATTTAGTGTTCCCATCCATTTGAATCCAAGTCAAATTAGATATTGACATGCACATTTAGTATTTACCTGTCAATGGTACAACAGTGCTGTAAAAAAGCCCTTTCCAGTCCTCCATAACATTCAAAAAGGACAAAGCACCCAAACAAGTACAAATAAAGCTCAATTGCCTGGCCTGCGAAGACTGGGTAGCCAGTGTATGTGGTGGAAAAGCAGGGTTCATAGCACCGTGGGTGTGCTGTATGTGGGTTTATCCTACACTTTACACACACTATGGACTATATTGCAAAACCCTTCATGCATTCAGTCAATGCAATAGGCTATGAGAGCCGTCCATTTTCTGTTATGCCATTTAATACATGATGTACTTTGATGAAAATAAAATTCAGGAGGTACAGTGATTGAAGTGTGGAGCACAGTGTCATGGAGGGAATGGACCCTTTGGTGCCTTTCAGGATTATGAAGGGACCGTCCCTCCACAAGACCCTGGTCCACTCTTCAATCACCTCCACCAGCCCTTCCTCTTTACATTGCTCCTTTACCGCCAAGTGCAGGAAATGCAAGAACTACCCTTTTGTCTCCTCCCTTCCCATTATCTGGGGTCCCAGGCACTCCTGCCGGGTGAAACAGCAAGTTACTTGTACTGTACATGTTTCAATTTAACACACCGATTTCGCTGCTCACAAGGTGGAGATCAAATGCATTCAGTGTGAAAACATGATCAAAAGTTTCCAGTCACTGGTCATTTCTCTGCTCCACTCCCACTCTGACCTCTTTGTCCTCCGACTCCTATACAGTTCCAATGAGGCCCAACAGAAACTCGAGGAACAACAACTGGCCGACGTTGTTCATTGTCTTCCCAACTTAATACTGAGTGTGACAATTTCAGACTATAATTACTGCCCCAATTTTTCAGGACAGCTGTTTCTGGCAATGGTCCGGCTGTGCTAATTTACAGCACTCAACCTTTATATATTTACTGTTCCCTTTTGCCATGGACCATCAGTCCTTTCGTAATTTAATCTCTCAGACTTTGCCCTCTCACAAACCTGTTCTTTCTTCCAACTCCCACTTTTCCCCACATCAAACTTGGTACATCTCTAACTTTTCACAGATCTGGTGAAAGTTCATTGACTTGAAACGGTGACTTTGTTTCACTCTTCACAGACACTACCAAATTTGCCGAGTCTTTCCGGAATTTTCTGCTTTGATTTCAGATTTTCAGCCTGCAGTGTTTTCATGAGGTTTCTCCTCCCATTTGCTGCCTTCTTTCTAGACAGCTTAGCAGCAGGATTTACCGAGCGACCCGCCACGCGTTTTTCGGTGGGGGAAGCGGCCCGCCAGCTGGATTTTCCAGTTCCGCCATCGGTGGGACCAGAATATCCCGCCAGCATAAGCAGCTGGTAAATTCCTCCCCTTTCTCCACTCTCCCTTCATAGCTCACCCTGTTTACATTTGGCATTACTGACCATCACTGTACCCTTTAACAACCAACTGTTTTTGTCGTGACAATGTGAGCAAAACTGCACAAATTATTTTCTGATGGTCAAATACACCACAAATAATTCATTTCAAGTGTTACAAAGCAGAGGAATAAAGAAAGGGTTTGGAACAAACTTCTTTCCCCTGGCATTGGATCTCATTTCCACAAGGTATATCTGAGGTGAATCGCATTGGTACATTTACAGGGAAACTAGATGAATACACAGGAATAGAAGGAGCATGCGGAAAGGGTCAGATGAAGAGAATTAGGAAGGGGCTCGTGTGGAGCACGTACTGCAGCATGGGTCTACAGGGCTGTCTGACCTAATTCAGTGCTAGACATTCTGTGATTCTATGTAATACATGAAATAAGAAAAATGGAAAATACAAAGTAACTTTATATGTGGCAGGATAAAAATGATCGGAGACTTTGATTTGCTTGTCCATCATGTCCTCGCCCAATTTATTCTTCCCTCAAAGAAAATGTCTTGCTATATTGCTTACCTTTGGATTGTTGGCAGATCTGGGGAAAGGATTAATTCCCAGGTTGGTTGGTTTTTACCTGCTCAAAAACTGTGACACCAAAATAAATGATCATGTTACATTAATGAAGCTATGCAATTATTTATTTTTGTAATATTAATGATAATCTATCAATTAAACTATTGAAATAAGAATATTTAAAAACATTTAGTTTGGCCCAACTTTATTTCTTTTCCTTCTCCCAGTGTTTTTTTAAATGATCAGCTTTTCTTTTTGCTTTTTTTTTTACTTCTCTCTGCATGCTCTTTATATTCAAAGCTTCTCTCAGAAAAGCTGAAGCGAAAACGTTTTATTAATGGTTTTTGTTCTTGGACTTAGCTGCAATTTTCATGAAGGGGTTGAAAATGTTGCTGGGATGCTTTCCCCTCTGATTGAAATCTAGAACATTAAAGACTTGGGTGGCACGGGACACAGTGGTGAGCACTGCTGCCTCACAGCACCAGGGACCTGGGTTCAATTCCAACCTTGGGTGACTCTCGAGGCACGTTTCTCCCGAAAGGGAACAACGTCCCCGAGTGAGCACGTTTAGCTGCGTCTTTCCCGGCACTCGCAGTGCCGAGAAACACATGGCTATTGAACGCGGCTCTCATTGACTAAGGGGCTTGAACGGGAAATGCGCGGCCGGGGCCACACATAGCTCCGTATTTTACAGAGGGGAGCTCCGCACATTGGAACTCTCCATTTTAGCGAGAGATCGGGACGCCATTTTTAAATGACGCCCCGATATCTGAGGACCCCAAAAGAATTCCTGACCACCCCCCAGCCCGAACGGAATATGGAAAAGTCCCCCCCCCCCCCCCCCCCCCACAACAGCCATGCCGGGCAACCACAGCCCAATCGCACACATGCACAAAATGCCAGCTTGGCAGTGCCACCTGGGCATCTTAGCAGTGCCAGGCTGACACCCACATGGCACTGTCAGGGTGCCCAAGTGGCACCAGCAGTGCCAGGGCACCTCTCTGCCCAGAGGGGAGACAGAAAACAGCCTAGAACAAATTCTGGGCCCTAATTGCATGTTTTCAGCAAAAGAGTGAAATTTGTACTAAATGAATAGTGTGAATAAAATCTCATTGTTTGAAGGATTTTAATATTGCGGTGAATAATTGGACATTTGGACCTGAAACACTCACATCTTAATGCTTCAGCTGATGCCCAAAGCCACAGTTAAAGCATTGTATTGAGGGTATCTTAACCATTATGCTGCTAATTTGGTTAAGTGAAGAAGTGCTCATGTTGAGCCATTGGTAGTCTGGACGTTTTGTTCACTTGAATTAAATCACTCAGAACATGTTCAGCCGCGCAGTTAGCTGTGAGTCAAATTCCAAACTGCAACAGATGCACCTGGTGTCTGGTTGTGGCAACCCATCGACCTCTATCAACCTGGAAATTCTCAGGTTAAGTAAAGAGAAGTGAATCGGAACAGCAGGGAGAACAAAATAACCTGCAGATTAATTAGTTCTGGAGTCGTCTGTGTAGCCTGGTACAGATGAACATTTTTGCTGTGTTTTTTTAAAAATACGCTTTCACACTTCCCTGGTACATGACAGTTTCCAGGCAGGTGCTCTTCGGAAGAGAGCCTCATTACGGAGACTATTATGGGCTGACTGCTGCTCGGTGATGGATGGCTGTCAGCACAGCAGCTTTTGCTGATGGCTCTTCTATATTTCACTGCCACCTCAGAATGTGGCTGTCACTGCTGAAGCCAGGGGGGTTGCTCTCAAATCAAGGTCACTCAGTTGGTGCACGGCTGGTGAGAGAGGCCCAGGAAAAACTCATTTTGTCAGACTCTCTGTGCCATTTTCAGACGACCCCAAATAATGATATGGAATGTGGGAACGCCTATCGTAAAGAAAATAGGACTTGTGTACAGATCAAGGTGTCTGAATTGCTACTGGTTCTGGCAAATATTTTTTTCCAGATTCAAGTAATGTCAGGATGCATTAAATCAGGACCAAGAATATCTTGATTTTGCCCTTCTACTTTGTTGGATCCTATCCGCTAATCATTAGGAGGCATTGGCAGATGTTCTAAGTAAGCCAAGAGATTGCTCGAGCAGTTGAATCAAAATTCTAAAACGTCATTGTCGCCATACCAGCCAGGCGTGAATGTAGTTTAAGGAGCACCCATAGTACATCATAAAGGCTGGCCAAGATTATGTGAGATCTTGTCCCTTTTCTAAATAATCTAAATAATCACCATTTCCAAGTGCTGAACCCGCACTGGCTGGCAATGCACCCACCCTCACCAACTTCTGGAAGGTTGCCTCCTAATTGACCATCACCCTGTCTACCATCTAGTTAATAATGGCAGGCAGGTTCCTGGGGCTGCAGATGCAATCAGAGGATCTACAGGCTTGGAAGGCTGGCAGCGCCACTGACAGCAAAGAGGAGTGCTGTCAGTGCAGGAAAATGACTGCATGGACACCTCCATTTTCAGACGCCCTCAGAAGAGATATTTACTTTTTCAAGATAAAATGTGGCCACAGCTGACCGACTGCTCCTGTGACAGGGTAGACTCCTCCAGAGGATGCTTGCAGCCATATCGTGTATCCTTCTAACTCCTGTGCCTCTGGTGGAATGGAGGTGTGGGCTAGCAGTGGCCACAAGGCCCTCCAGCCAGCCCTGCCTCCCTCTCTGTGCCCCCCTCCCACCCATCCACACACTATGCACTTGCTCTGGCATCAGTGCACCGGCTTTGGCCTCAGTGGGGTCACCCATCCTGGCAGCATCCTCAACCTTCTCCAATTCAGGCATCTGATTATATAGATTGGCTGCCGATCATTGCCAAATGAATAGCCCTTGCCAGTTTCATCCTGCCTCTGGCAAGATCAACTGGACGTGGGACCCCTGTGACCCATCATTTCAAAATTTCCTCCTAATCCTGCGTGAAAGCCCTTCTTCCAGAATCAGTAAAATGCCACCCAGTAAGTTTCCATTATGAGCGCTGAAGGGTTTTGATATTTTCTCCATTCATTCAGTCGAGATGATTTCCCCAATGATGAAATCTTCTAACCAGTTGTCACATTTTGCAGCCCAAATGGCTGTGGTATGAGGAAAGACTAAAGGAATTTGTGCTCATATTGCATCCTTCATTTCTCATTGCCATCCATCCCTCAAACTGAAAGTTTCCTCTCCCAGGCTTTATGATTTGTTTGTTGTCAGGTGACTCAACAGACCAATCCTGGAGCCACAGGTCTATGGGCAGAGAGGATAAGGGTTTCCCTGAAGAAGGGAGCTCCTTGAGCAAGGGTTCTGCTCTCTCTTTCTGCTCTTGTTGCTTCTCTGCAGCAGAGTTTATAAGGTCAGTTTCCAACTTGTGTTCCAGTTCTTTGGATGAGGCGGCGTCACATAACATGATTTGTGACAAGTTCCATTCCATAACGGTATAAATTTGTTGACCTCGATTGAGACCTTCAGAGTGTATTAAAACATTTTCTCTGCCATCCTTAAGATTGGGTGAAAATCCTTCAGTTGTGGAAACAGAATCTGCTTTAGAACATAGAACAGTACAGCACAGAACAGGCCCTTCGGCCCTCGATGTTGTGCCGAGCAATGATCACCCTACTTAAACCCACGTAACCCGTATACCCGTAACCCAACAATCCCCCTATTAACCTTACACTACGGGCAATTTAGCATGGCCAATCCACCTAACCCGCACATCTTTGGACTGTGGGAGGAAACCGGAGCACCCGGAGGAAACCCACGCAGACACGGGAGGACGTGCAGACTCCACACAGACAGTGACCCAGCCGGGAATCGAACCTGGGACCCTGGAGCTGTGAAGCATTGATGCTAACCACCATGCTACCGTGAGCCAATTATTTGTCCAGACCAGCAGAGCTGCTTTTGCATGATTATGGCTGCGGTGCTGGGGTTTTTGGTGAGGATGCTGGTGTTTGTTTGCCTATCTTCCCTCTTGACTTTGAGAATCCTATGGAGACACCATTGGTGGAAATTCTCCAACACCCAGAGATATCCTTGATTGTTCTTATTGCCATGCCGAAGGGCGGTGACGACAACAATGTTGTAGATGAAAGCTGTTTTCTGTTATGGAGATTTTTTTCATTTCTACTGCATGTCGAAAGGCCAGGAAGCAACTCCACATGAAAGGAATATGATATATTAAAGCACATTTTTGCCATGCAGAGGTCCGTGTTTTACTGCTGTCATGGTGAATTCCACCTTAATCTCCACATGGCACTGATTTATTTCGCCTTTTTGAGCACAGTAGCTGGGTTGTTATTATTTGAGCTATTGCCTTATTTTTTCACATGGAGCCCACTTATTTTGTCCCCCCTTAGGTAACAGTTACAGCTTTTGTGAGAAGAATGTGCCCCCCCCCCCCCCCCTCAGATACTGCCATGCTGCCTTGAATTAGCATTTAGACTGCATCTATACGACAGCCAACTTTGGACCAATCTGAGCTGTAGGATTTTGGGTTGCAAGGCATTTATCCAAAACGTTGTTGAGCCTCAGCAGCATGAACAAAGTCAAAAGAGCTTTAATTACTGGTGGGATAGGAACACATCCATGACTTTCTCTTGCTTTCTCTCATCTATCAGTGAGCCCAGCAAAATAGATCCACGTGTGAACTTATAACCATGAGACAGGAGCACGTACCACAATCTTACCTACCAGCCTCCCACTAATGTAAAAATGTTGGCAGCCTTGCAGGTGATGTATTCTCTTTACCTCTGGATTGTCACTGGGTCTTTGCTACTATTATGATCCTCGACCAGACCCCAACAGGTGCTAGGATAATGGACAGAAACCCCAATATTTTATTAAATTTGTCAGACTGTGAAGAAAGGATACTTTACTCCAGGACTGATCTCACGCACAAATGTGGATACAGTAGATTAAAATAAACTCTATTACTAACACAATATTAGTAACGTCATAAATACAGTAGCTTTTAATTATCAGTTAAACAATGCTTACCAATATTATGAAACAATCCTAACTGATATCTTTATCTCCACTCAAACAAAACCCATCTCGGGTCACAGTCCACTTTTAAATACAGTTAGCAGACTCCAGAACACCTGCTGTAAAGAGATGTCTTGGATAAACCACTTTGAAAAAGAGAAGTCCTTTAGGAACCAACTGCAGATTCTTGCCTGAGTCAAACTACTGGTAAATTTGCCAGCCTTTTCAGAAACTGCTGTTCTGTTCAAAGGCAGATCCTTAACTGAACTGTACTGAGAGCACAACATCCCGTCTGTGCACATCCCCATCTAAAACTGAATATTAAAACTACACCTTCTACACTTGACTGCTTCAGTACCTGTCTCCTCCCATTAACTACATTATCAGGTGGCTCAGCGGCACAGTGGTTAGCACTACTGTTCCACAGTTCCAGGGACCCGGGTTCGATTCCGGCTCGGGTGACTGTCTGTGTGGAGTTTGCACCTTCTCCCCGTAACTGCATGGGTTTCTTCTGGGTGCTCCGGTTTCCTCCCACAGTCCAAAGGTGTGCAGGTTAGGTGGATTGACCATGCTAAATTGCCCTTAGTGTCCAAAGATTAGGTAGGCTTATGGGGATAGGATGGGATAGTAGGCCAGGGCAGGGTGCTCTTTCAGAGTATCGCTGTGGACTCGATGGGCCAAATGATCGCGTCCTGCATGGTAGGGGTTCTGTGATCTTACAAAAACTAAAAACAATGGGCACTACAGATTCTGTAGTGCCCCAGCGCTCTGAGCACTGAGAAACACAACGCTATTTAGTGGCCATTTAGGTAGATATTGGGCCTCACTGAGGAATGCCTCGACGAGGCCACACTTAGTCCCATTTTCTGCACTGAGGAGCTTGGCTCGCCAGAACTCCTCAGTACAGAAGGCAATCAGATGCTTTTTTTAAATGGCGTCCCAATCTCTCGACCGCTCTGACGGGACCACCGAACTTCCCCAAAGCCCCAACTCACCTATAAGGGGGTCCCTAGCCCCTTTCCCCGCACCCACGCAGGGCACCCCCAAGCTCGATCCCCGTCACGGAAAAAATGCCAGCTTGGCACCATGGCAATGCTAGGTGGTTACATCAGGATGTCAGGCAAGCATGCCAGTGTGCCAGGCTGGCATTGCCAAGGATCCTGTGTGGCACCAGCAGTGCCAAGGGGCCATCCTGCCCAATGGAAAGCACCTTGGGGCCTCCGATCCCCTGGGAGATCCTTGTATAAGTGCTGGTCCGTCTGCTCCCTGTTTCTGGAGACCGGCACTAAACGGCACTCGCCCGAGATCTCCAAGGTGAAGGGGTTAGATCCCATGTCTTGTAGAGATTGTGGAAGTTCATATTAGAGTGAGGCTAGCTGTCTCCCTCTAATATGCAGATTTTCTAAAATTTGATTCTGTCCACAATGGACGGGATACAGATTGTGACGTCTCGCGAGATCACGTGAGATCTCGTGATGTGTGGTGAGTCGGATAATTCTCGGAATAGGGATCTCCCGGCATCTGCCTTACGGGTGTGATACAGCCAGTAGATCGCACCCAAGGTCTCTAATTATCTACTCCCCAGAGAACCCTCTTAATATGAACAAATGTCCATTCGCCAACTTCAGTACACAATATCCCTGGCTGGAATGAATAATTATCTTAATTTTATGATGCTTTAATTGCACCTCTGTCTTCAAAATGTCTGGCTGCCTTTGAAACCAGGGTTTTTTAAAAACATGGTCACATACTAACCCAGGCGTTTAACCCTTACTGGACCAAGTGCATATAAAACAATATATCTTAAATTCCTACATTCATCACACTACCCCACTAACATAGTTGGGACTGGGAATTCAGCAATGGCGATCCTAAAATCAGTTTACTTGCTAATGCTTGCTGTCTATTGATCTGAGCCCTCAGTAACTGCCCTTAGCACCAGGGAGTTAGCGGTTTACAAGGAGTCATACGATCTGAGAGATAGGAAGGAAAGATAATACAAAGGGCAGAGAAAATTAAGTTAATGATAATGTATTGGTTGCAAAATATTATATAGAAGCATTAAGACATTCTGAATTCTTTCTATTTGAATGCAGCTTTGTACACACGATATGCTACATATTATTTAACAGTTCATCGTATGGATGTCATATGTTGTTAGTCAACATCAGTTAATTTAATAGAGATTTGAAAGGCACATTAAGGCTGATTGCAGTACTATATTTCATTAAGTTATATCTAGGTGATGTATCAACTGGTAATAAATCCTGGCATTCATTAAAGTTGCATCTTATTCCCTCACAGCTCTTTGCTGTACTAAAGGTTAATCTTGTTGTGCATGAAATATAAAGAGGAAAAGAGAACGTGTGTGGGGGGAGGTGGGGAGTGAAGCGGGGAGGTGGTGTGCAAACGAGGCAGTGGGGCCAGGGGGTATAGTTACTAGTTGCCATGGAAACATAGGGCATACGGTTCTCATGCTAGTGGAGTGGAAATGTAGAGTGGTCCCATCTCTCAAGAGCAGTGGGTGAGATGTTATTCCATCTCTTCCCTGCTGCTGGAATGATTAGGGAGCATGTAAAAGATCAGAGCTTGCCATTCAACGTGACCTTTTCTGAGACTAGATAGGCAGCAGGAAATTTCACTTTGGAGTCAGAACTTGGCACAGGGAAAGGATAGAGAGGGAGGGCGGTAAGCCAGGATGGGAATAGATTCAAAGAAACAAATCTTCCACAGCATGACGCACTCTTGCAGCACATCTATCCATGACCTTTTGAAACAGTGGTCCTTCAAGTTTCTTTGCTGTAGAGTGAGCTAATGCGACAGAAAGGTTTTCAAGATGAAAGCAAATGAGCTTTCATGCTGTGGCCTTGTGGCTTTGAGGTCTTCACAAGATTTTGTTGAAAGCTGGTCAAAAAGGATAACAGTTATAATTTATTAGGTAGTTTTCAAAGCAGGTACTCAAATGTAAAGTATTCATGTGTATTAATGTATGATAAATATACTCAGTAATAAACTACCCAAGTGTGTTAAAATGGGTGTTGCTGAATAAATACATTTTTATGATATTTATAGCTCCATTTATCATCCTATTATTTTGGATTGTCCTGTTTCTCCCCTTTAAAAAGAAATGAGGGATCGACAGGAAAACCATCATGACAGATCATGTCATATCCTGAACTTACAAATGTTACAAATATACCTCAGTGAGCAGGTGCACATTTTAATTGTCTTGCACACTCAGAACATTTACATATTTTCTGAGCCCGAAAGGTGGCAAATAACATTTTCAAGTTTGTTCTGTGTAAATTTCCATATCAATAAATGTTTTCATCCTTTGTCTTGTGCCAGATTGAGTCAACCCATTTTGCATGTTATCTAAGATTAGGATATTCTACTGTGAATACTACTTCCCTCACATTTCAAATGAAAATTAGACAGAAATGTTCTTATTTAAATTTGTTTTTGGGATATGGGCATCGCTGGCTAGGCCAGCATTTATTGCCCATCCCTAATTGCCCTCAAGAAGGTGTTGGTGAGCTGCCTTGAACCGCTGCAGTCCTTGTGGTGTAGGGACTTCCAGAATGATGACAGGGTTGGAGTTCCAGGATTTTGCTTCAACGACAGTAAAGGAATGGCGGTATCGTTCCCAGTCAGGATGGTGAGTAACTTGGAGGAGAACCTGCAGGTGGTGGTGTTCCCATGCATCTGCTGCCCTTGTACTTCTTGTTGCTCGTTTTACTGGAGTATATTAACACGCCTCCGTTTAAAGGCCGTGTGCTTAACACTGCTATGGCTCTGTGTATGTAATTATGCTCAGGAGTCACCAGGTGCCGTATTTAGACACCTCACAAGTATATCAAGGTCAGGTTCAAAGTAATAAATCTGTACACCGATTAGTAAGTCCAAACGATTGATATTTATTATGACAAATATAATAAATACACATGCATACGCTAAAGAGACTAACTTACTTCTAATACTAAACAACTAAAATACTTATCTAGACAGGAACAGGCAAGGTCAGGGAGCAAGGCCTTCGTCCCGTTCTTGGTCTGCCACTCTCAGGTATTTAAAGTTGTCAGGGTCTAGCAAAGTCTGGATCACGTAGCGATCATTGTAGTGGCACTTACAGTTCGATGGCTGATGGCTCAACGGCTGGTGATGGAACTGGAGTCAGGATGCGATGTATCAGCAAAGCGAAGCCGGAGCGATGAAAACAGACCGAACCATGTGCGGGGTCTACTTTTATAGGTCCCTCAAAGTCCGTGCCCCTTCGGGGCGGTCCTGTTACCTGCCATGTATCGATTGGGCCTTTTCCCAATCGATATCTTCCAAACCCCCCAATCTGAGGGTCGCTTCTCGATGGGTGGGGCGGTACCTATGGTTCTTTGTGTTGGATACTATGGTGCCGTTCTGTCTGGGCGTCTACTCAAAAGTATCCATTCATACTTAAATGTTTCTATTGTGTGGGGTCTGGATCTGGATCACCTCATTACTATGTAGAGCTTGTTGCCATTTACACCTTTGGCTGACACTCTGCACCTGGCCACAAACTGGTTTATGTACGTGCAGAATGCTAATTAGTCTTCTGCAAACTGTTTGTCCTTGCTAATAAGACTGGTTTTTCCCTGCAGCCTTAGCAGTTCTCCATTTTGTAGCCCAGTGTCCATCTTAGGTGGCTACATTCTAGAAGTAAAAATTGCAAATTCGAAGGTGTTGTTGAAGGAGCCTTGCTGAGGTCCGCCACTGCATATTGCAGATGGTAGACACTACTGCCACTGTGCATCAGTAGTGGGGGGAGTGAATGCTGAAGGTGGCAGACTGGGTCCCAATCAAGCGGGTTGCTTTGTCCTAGATGGTATTGAGCTTCTTGAGTGTTGTTGGAGCAGCACTTACCCAAGCAAATGGCGAGTATTCCATCATTCATGATTTGTTTAGGTTATGTACAGACTTTAGCAAGTCAAGAGGTGAGTTAATCTACACAGAATTCCCATCCTCTGACAATATTGTAGCCACAGTATTGATATGGCTGGTCCAGACCCGTTTCTTGCCACTGGCAAGCCCAGGATGTTGATTGTGGGGGATTCAGCATTAGACCACTTAATCTTTAAAAAAAATTTTTAAAATAAATTTAGAGTACCCAATTAATTTTTTTCAATTAAGGGGCAATTTAGAGTGGCCAATCCACCTACCCTGCACAAAGATGGGTTGTGGGGGCGAAACCCATGCAAACACGGGGAGAAGGTGCAAACTCCACCCAGAGCCGGGATTGAACCTGGCACCTCGGCGCCGTGAGGCAGCAGGGCTAACCCACTGTGCCACTGTGCTGCCCTATTAGACTAATTAACCTGGCATATATGTCACAGGGAAAATTTTAGAGGCTATTATGAGAGATGTTATAGCAGGGCGCTTAGAAAATGTCAAGGAAATCGGGCAGAGACATTCAAATTTTTGTCCCAATATTTATTTTGTCAGAAATTAAGTAATTATCTCTATAATTATCGCTATAATTTCTTGAAATATTATTTCTACCACTGAAAGAATTTGACATATTCGCTTCAGGGTACTCATCCGAAAAATCATTTTCAACTTGGAGATTTTCTCAACATGTTCTTCTCGTGATTGCCTTGTACATGTGGGTTAACCAAATATGTCAGCGTAAAATTAAAAGGATAAAAAAGTAGTTGTGTAAAAGGGGAATCATGTTTAACCAATTTACTGCACTTCTTTGAAGGAATCACACGTCCTGTGGATAAAGGGGAACAAGTAGATGTGCTTTACTTAGATTTCCAGAAGACATTTGATAAAGTGTCAGATCAAAGTTGATTGTGGAAAATAAAAGCTCATGTTGCAGGGGGATAGCATATTGGCATGCATAGAATCATAGGATCCCTACAGGGGAGAAGAAAGCCATTCTGTCATCGAGTCTGCACCCACCCTCCAAAAGAGCACGCTACCCAGGCCCGCGGTCCGTCCCTATCCATGTATCCCCACCTAACCTTTGGACACTAAGGGGCAATTTAGCATGGCCAATTCACCTAGGCTGCACATCTTTGGACTGTGGGTGGAAACACGAGCACCCGGAGGAAACTCATGCAGATATAGGAGAAAGTGCAAACTCCACAAAAACAGCCTCCCAAGGTCAGAATTGAACATGGGTCCCTGGTGCTGTGAGGCAGCAGTGCTAACCACTGTGCCACCCCAAAGATTGGCTATCCAACAGGAAACAAAGTTGGCATAAATGGATCTTGTTCTGATTGGCAGGATGTGACAGTCAATGAATGGGTGAATCGAGCATAATGTGGCAGATATGAAATTCTCAATTTTGGCAGGATGAATAATAAAGAAGCTTATCATCCAACTGGTGAGAGATTGTAAAAGTCTGAAACTCAGAGGGGTCTGGGTGTCACATTGCATGAATCATGGAAGGCTAGTATGCATGTACAGCAAGTAATGAAGAAAGTTAATAGAATGTTATTGTTTATTGTGAAGGGAATTGATTACAAATGTAGGGAGGTTCTGTTTCAGGTGAAACCACAACTGGAGTATTATGTACATAATTGGTCTCTTTGCTTCAAAAAAAAAGTACATGCATTGGAAGCAGATCAGAGAAAGTTTAGCAGACTAACACCAGGAATAGGTGGGTTATCCTATGAGGAAAATTGATACAAACCTTTAAGATCCTGAGGTGTTTTGACAGAGTGAACATGGAGAGGATGTTTACATGGAGAGGATGTTTTATGGAGAGGAAAATCTAGAACTAGGAGTCACTGTGGAAAAATAAGGGGTTGCTCACTTAAGAAGAAATGAGGAGAAAATCTTTTGAATGCTTTTCTTCAGAAGGTAATGGAAGCAGAGTCTTTGAATGCTTTAAGGCAGAGCTAGGTGGATTCTTGATTAACAAGAGAGTGAGAGATTTTTGGGCACAGGCAGGTTGAGGTTACAATCAGACCAGTAATGAACTAATTGAATGGCGGAGCAGGCTCAAGGTGCTGAGTGGCCTACTTTTGCTTCTAATTTTATGTGCATATGGTAATGCCATTCAATGTCAAGGGGAGATGGCTGGATTCTCCCTTGTTGGAGATGGTCATTACCTGGCACTTGTGTAATTTGCCACTTATTAGCCCAAACCTGAATGGTGTTTAGGTCTCGTTGCATATGGACATGGACTGCTTCAGTATCTAAGGAGTCACAACTGGTGCTGAACATTATGCAATCATCAGTGAGCATTTCTGTTCTTATGATGGAGGGAAGATCATTGATGAGATAGCTGAAGGCAGGTCAATAGATAACATAGAATCTACAGTGCAGAAAGAGGCCATTCGGCCCATCGAGTCCGCACCGGCTCTTGGAAAGAGCACCCTACCTAAGCCCACACCTCCACTCCATCCCTGCATCCCAGCAACCCCATCCAACCTAAGGGCAATTTATCATGGCCAATCCACGTAACCTGCACATCTTGGGACTGTGGGAGGAAACCTGAGCACCCGGAGGAAACCCACGCAGACACGGAGAGAACGTGCAGACTCCGCACAGTGACCTAAGCCAGGAATCGAACCTGGGACCCTGGAGCTGTTGAGCCATAATGCTATCCACTATGCTACCGTGCTGCCCACTGGTTAGCACTTGTGCCTCACAATGGAAATGGATCTGGGTTCGATTCCAGCATTGGGTGACTGTCGATGTAAAGTTTGTATATTCTCCTTGTGACCACGTGGGTTTCCTCTGGGTGCTCTGGTTTCCTCCCACAATCCAACGATATGCAGGTTAGGTGGATTGGCCATGCTAAAATGATCCCTTAGTGTCCAAAACTGAGCAGGTTAGTTGGGGTTACACTTCTGTCCTGTAGGATTTGAATGGATTCTATGGATGGGCCTAGGATGCTACCCGCGCAGATCTCCTGTGGTAATGTTCTGTTCCTTAGATGTTTGATTTCCCAAGAATCACAACCATCTTCCTCTGTTCTATGTATGACTCTAACCTGTGGAGAGTTTTCCCGCTAACTCCCATTGACTCCAATTTTGCCAGGGGAAATCAATTTTGCAATTGATGTCTCACACAGTCAAATGTTGCCTTGATGTCAAGGGATGTCACTCTCACCTCACCTTGGAGAACATAGCAATCATGACAGGAGCAAAATCAGTATGCCACATTGATCACTATTTTCCCACTAAATTTCCATTGTACCTCTACAGGACCTGATGTGCCTTAATTTCTGCAGCTTAAGAGTATAGATGGCATGCTGGGGTTGATTAGGCAATGAAGGGTACAATCATTGCCCTGTGGGTAGTTGGACAAATCAACTAATCCAGCCCTCTGTCCTCCATTAAGACATTCCTTGGAACCTACCTTGTCCCCTATCCTAATATCAGTGTATAACAGTGCCATGAAGCTCCTTGGGATGTTGTACGAGAATAAAGGCACGATACAAATGTAAATTATCATTATTTATCGGCATTTTGTTTGACAGATGGGTAGATATTTACAAAATATAACAGAGAATGACCATTGACATAGAAAGATATTTTGATGACAGACTAATAACATGGACATTTAGCAAACCCTTGGTCTTTCTAGGAAGCACTTGAAAACAAAGAGACAACCTCTTAAAACACTATGGTTAGAAAACCAGATGCTCCCCTGGGTTAATGGATCCTGCAGAGCTATATAAATAAGCAATCTTAATGCACCCTTTGAAATTACCTCAACCTGCCAATCAAAATGTTTTACGAGGCAATGATGTGTGAACTTAATGTAAACAATGCAGTTCAAAGCTTTTAGCCTTCAAGGCATACAGACAGGCTCCAATACTTTCAAGCGGATCCACATTACAGGGATTTTTTACTTTCATCTCACAGATCTTTGAACTTGGCAAACTGACAAACATTTTAAATGGTTTAGGGGTACAGATAGGAACACTTTCACTTTATTATGAGGGAACCACATTTTCCAAGATATTGACTGATTGTTTAAAAGGTTTAAGGCTGCAGATGGGGATACTTTCATTTCATTGTCATAGAACTTTAATTTTTAAATACTTATTGTCTGAGGGCTTTAAAGGCTGCAGATAGGAAGAGCAGCCAATCAATCCTAATCCCAGGAAAGACTGCTGATCTGAGCTCCTTCAGCCCAGCACAAACCCCCTGATCCCCACCTCCCATGCAGGAAATCACTTGGCACCCTGGCAGCAATAATAGGGAGGTTAATCACCCTTTTGCCACCCCTTGGCGTGCAGACCGCTAGGTCCTCCTTTCTCAGGACCTGCACCAACTCAGCTAGGGGTGCTAGAGCATCCCAGGAGGCAGGTGAACTGGGTGTCCTGCTGTAAATTAGATTCAAAACATCTCTCATGAGCTATTTACATATTCCTGCCAGATGTAGATGAGAAGCTCGTCGGGGATGTCCGGAAACCTATTATGGCTTGCGGAGTGGACCGGGAGACTTGCACTGGATTTGATGTTGGCGTGAATACTGATTTTGACCCAAGCAGGATTCAGCGGGCCATCCTAAATCCCACCACTCGCAAGTGGCCCAGAGAATCCCGGCTTCGGTATCCTGGAGAGTTTTATTTCTGAATCTACTGTTCAAACGTAGAGCTCAGTGGAGGATCCCTGGGAGGATGAATATTTATAACACATTTCATGTATTAAGAAAGATTGAAATACTGAGGAATTCTTGCAAGTTAAGTACTTATAATTTAGAGCAGTTATTTTACCCTTTAAATTATGGAAGCATCCCCACTGCTCCACTGTATGGATGTTCTTATTAGTACCACCAAGTTATGTCTGACACAACATAGATAAAAGATTGAATCCACTTGACCCATGCAAATAGGTTTCTATTCTCACTTCCTTGCTGAATACTAAGTCTGAACATTGTTGTTGACGGTGATGACTATCACCACTACAGTTGTCGCAGCACACAAAGTACATGCATTTGTGGTACCCATTTTGCTGATAACTAGGTGTAGTATATCGTGGGTTATGCTAATCTTCTGCAACTAAAAGCTCTTCTCGCTGCTCTTTAGTTTCAGTTTAAATCACTTGATTCAACAGTCTTTCAGTTAAAGTTACATGGTATGATCAACAAGCCCTTATTTATCTCCTATGGAACTTGACACTCTCATTATACTACAGGGTATGTTTTGTGAGGCTCTATGCTGATGCTGGTTTAGCTCACTGGGCTAAATTGCTGGCTTTTAAAGCAGACCAAGCAGGCCAGCAGCACGGTTCGATTCCCGTACCAGCCTCCCCGGACAGACGCCGGAATGTGGCGACTAGGGGCTTTTCACAGTAACTTCATTGAAGCCTACTCATGACAATAAAGCGATTTTCATTTCATTTTCATGCTAATCCTCTTTGTACAGTAAATGCAGAATGGAAAACCATTGGTTCACTATCGGTGATTTTCTGCAATTGATTTCTATGGAGAGAACATGTCCAAGTGCCTCTCATTTTACATTAGGTGCTAGTTGCATTCAAAGTCTTATTCATTGCACAATTATTACCAAACTGTGTCCTTATATTTGATGTCATGTGCCTTGAAATCAAATATTTACTATGTTCATTAAATAGTGGATGAAGGAATACCATACGTATTGGTTAATATTAGTGTGCAAATATATGAAAAGCTTGATTTCTAGTAATTGCCTGATAATTTGTTGTACTAACCATATGGAGAGGATGGAAGGTGAGATCTTGTCAGTTTTAACAAGCTAATGGCATAAAGTCTACTCAGAATCATATTCCATATATCGTGTATTATCTCACTTAGGACAGATGTATTTGTAATTGAGCTTAATGTGTGCAATTAGCGTTAATTGTTCTGTCACTGTGTCACATCCTTTGGACCTTAGCATGACAAGAGTTTCAAAACAAAATATTTAACTAACTTCTTTACATTTATTAAAAAGTACCTTATCTGGATAATGAATGCTTCCAATGATTTGCTAAATATTTGAAACTCTAGCATTATTTACATTAAATTGAATTTTGAAACAAATCAACATCACCTGCCACAAACAAACACTATAGCAGAAAAGCTACAATTAAACACTTATAAAAAGATAGCTTTTAGAGATGTAGCTAATATGCCATTGAGGGTCTTAGGAAAGGTGGCACATTTATTAAGATCAATATTCATACTTTACGCATGTTCGAAAGTAAGCAATACCAAGGAATTATAAGATCTTGGTTTCATTATAATCCCAGACCAGACCCCAACAGTGGCTCAGGTATTGGACCAAAACCCCAGTATTTTAGTCTATTTGTAAGACTGTGCTGAAGGAATGATTTTCTCCAGGAGTGATTGCATGACGAAACAGAGCTTTGGTATTTCTAAAACAAAACATTATAATTAATATAATATTAAACTTTGTTACTTTCCACTTGAAATGAATAGCTTACAATAATCCCTTAATACTATGACATGATTTCCCATTAAGCAACAAGAAACGAAGCATACTGCTCTCAATCCATCTTAAAATTAGCATGGCCAAGTGTAATACCTGCTTTATAAAACAGATTTGGCTCCTGTTAGAACCCGTTCAGACTCTGGCTGAATATTTTCAAAAAGCTCGTTCACCTGCCGTGTTTTAGTTTCTTCCTTTCCCCAAACAAGAATGCTCTGTGTTACAGATTGTTACTCTTTTACAACTATCCTACCATGAAAGAATTGTTGACTCACTTTCAGACAGATCAGAATTTACCTCTTCTATTTCCCAAAGCTTCTCCAAAATTCTGCCTCTCTGCATTCCTGGGCTCTACCCAGCAATGGCCTCATCTCCTCAAGCTTAAAAACAAATATCTCTGCAGGCTGCAAAACAAATTGCCTCCCCAGGGTCTGCCCCAGGCAAACCACATTCCTCTGGACAACATCACCTACTGTTTCCTAGAAGTTACCAGGCCTTTACAAAACAAAATTATTTTTGAAAACATGACCATTGTAGTCAAACACACTATAACCCCAGGTTTTTAACCCTTTAATTATCCCAATATTTAGAAGCCAATATTCCTAAAGTCCTCCATTTGTCAGTTTGTATTCAGCCCAGACTACTGAGACAAAAAGCTGCCCGTCTTTAGGCATACTTCTGAGTTTAAATTTAATTCAAACAACTATCTTGACTCTGTGAACTTAAGAGGCGGTGTCAGAGCATCTGTTATGAGTAGGAGAGCTAGGGTTACATTTAAGAATAGTCTAATGAATAATGATCGAAGAAACATAATTTAAAAATCCTATACAGAACATAATACAGTTATAATTTTATAGTTTTTCAGATGAGTCTATTGAAGGTCCCCAAAAAGGATAGTGTGTCTTAATTGTAGCAATAACAGTATTACATGTCAGCTGCATTGACAGTATGTTCCTTCATTACGATGAGATTTAATAAAAGATTACTTTTTTGTTAACACTGTAGTTTTGTGCGAAGCTATTTAATTGTCTAATCACGCAATTTAACTTGTTCAAGTAAAACAAAATGTCATTTTACCCTTTCTCCCTTGCAGTTCCTGTCACAGAAAGACACCAGCTAATGTCATTGTTATAACTTAAAAGTCTAACCCATTGACCCCTGTTAGTGCGCAGGAATATCAGATTCTACTGTGCTTTCTCGCAGTTAAATAGCTAGCTTCACACACGGTCATCAATTCTTGAATTTCTCTTTGTTTTTGTAACTAAAGCATTTTTTAAATTCCCTATTTTGTAACTGGGGGCCTCTGAGTGAGGAGTGCCACTAACAGGATCAAAACATTTCTAAATCAGAGAACTTGATTTGTTGTCAATTACTTTAAATGGACAGAAAGTCAGGGGGTTGTGTGTCTGCATTTCCCGAGCTGCATTGTCTGCTGGTATTTTGCTGGGTCTGCCCAACAAGAAGTCAGGACCGCTGCTGTTTCACTCATTGAAGTTGACTTGTTAATTAGGTTTGGGTCTCTACATAAATATATTTTCTTAAGCACTTCGTACAAATCTTGTCTTGTTGGAAACTCATTATTTATCCATATATTTATATGCAGCATTGTCAACTGCGTATGTGAAAACAATTGGAGAATAAAAGTCAAAGTTTGCTTCCATTCAACAGTTGCAAATATATGGAACTGATGAGCAGGGAAAGAGCGTCTGGCTCACCAAATCTACTTGTGTGACTAGTCACGATGGCTAGAGCATTATGACTAAACACTTCCCCCATGACCCACCATAGCACCCATCCACCCACCTCCCCCAGCAACAATGTAATATCCTGAGCGAGGCAGATGAAACAGAAAGAGCAAGAAAAGATCAATAATGAAAAATTCTCTGGGAAATTGCTCTGCATACCACTAAGAAGATCAAAACCAGTCCAGGTGATCACATAGACCAAGCAAAATCTATAATGACACTTGCCTTCTGTATGATGCGATCACTGCCTCAGTCAAGAAACAGTTAAACTCTTCCTTGAAATGAAATTAAAATCACTTATTGTCACAAGTAGGCGTCAAATGAAGTTACTGTGAAAAGCCCCCAGTCGCCACATTCCAGCACCTGTTCAGGGAGGCTGGTACGGGAATTGAACCATGCTGCTGGCCTGCCTTGGTCTGCTTTCAAAGCCAGCGATTTAGCCCTGTGCTAAACCAGCCCTGAAGGCATGGAAGGAGGCAGTACCTTCCACACTAGATGACAACACATTCCAGAGGCTCAGTACTTTCTTTCAAAAAAAATATCCAATCTATACCTACTATTGCATGGTTTAAACTACTGCTCTTGCATCGTCGAAACAAGATTTCTTTGTGAATATTTGTATGCGGTTTCTATATTTACTCTGTTTGATGTGTTAGAGTATGACATTGCTGAAAGCAGTAATGAGAAGGCAAACCCTTCTGAATATTTGTGCTGGAAATCAGAATTTTCTTTGGCAAGCTATCAGAAACTGTTGTATCTCTTCAGAGGTTATCCACAGAGTACAGTTAAGCACTAGAGCATCTTATAATTACATTGCAGTCATTTAGGAACAAAATCAGGAAGTACTCTTCCACATTACGGGCACTGGAAATCTGGAACTCTCTGCCTACAAAGGTTGTGGATACTGGTTCAAGAGGAATTTGCAAGATTGAGGTTGAACAAATGTTTGTGAGGTAAGAGTTTCAAAGGAAATGGAGAAAAGAGGCAAAATGAATGGAGTCAAGATATAGGTAGAACCATGACCTAACTGAATGGCAAAATAAACTCGAGGGCTGAATGGTCAAATCTTGTGACTATGTTCTTTCATGTGAAGGTTACCTGACCCAGTATTAGCGTCGTCATTTGTAAGGCATGCTTCTTTTTAAGCACTTTTAAGATTCCTAGCATTACATAGTAGCAGCTTTAATCTGTGAACACAGTTTATACTTCACATCAGGCAATTTGGAGAGTACTAGGATGCTTGCGGATTACTGTATGCAGGGCAGTTGTTAGTCACTGGGATGCAGAACTCTGCTAGAGACAGATTATCAGGCAGGTACTGCTTCCAGATTTAAAGTGAACCTATGAGAATGACCAAGTGTGTTAGCGTAGTGGGTGATGTATCCCGGTTAGTTCTCTTGTCACTTCCTGCTTTCTGGTCTCACTGCTGGCCACCAGTACAAGTATTATGAAAAGGAATGCCCCGTACATAAGCCTCTCACTGCCAGCGTAAAGCCTTTCCATCAGTTAAGCCCTGTGTAGTGCCTCCCCATGGCGACATGTGTAAACTGGGTACCTTGCAGTCCTAGGCTAAACTACAGGGAACTTGAAAGAAGCCTCGTCTCCCACAAGACATGTGGCATGCAAGCCGGGATCCTCACCAATGGAACCACCACAGACCCAATACGTTTGCAAACTTGGCACAGGCAGGGCTGTGTCATCGCACCAATGCTCTTCTCCATCTTCTTTACAGCAGCACTCTATCCCATCACCTTGAAGCTCCCCGCTGGAATAGAGCTAACCTACCGGGCAAGCAGGAAACTATTCAACTTCCAATGTCGCCAGGCCAGAAACAAGACTGCTCCAACATCTGTCACATTCACAGGCAATTGTTGACGTATTCACTGAGGCAGATGAGAGAATGGGCCTCAGACTAAATATCCGGAAAACAAAAGTTCTCTACCAGCCCGCTCTTGCCACATAGAACTGCCCCCCAGCCATCAAGATCCACGATAAGTCCTTGGACAATGTGGAAATTGTCCCATATCTCGGTGGTGTGAGCAGACATTCACAATGAAATCCTGCATCAATCCCTTTGGTCATCTGAGGAACAGCGTTCAAAGAACGAGACGACAATTCCAGCACTAAGATCATGCTCTACAGAGCTGTGGTGGTCCCCGGCCCCTGTATGCATCAAAAACATAGACAATGTACAGCAGGCATTGTCTTGTACATCCCTGGAAAGTTATCATTAATGTTGTCTCTGCAAAATCCTAAAAATCCACCACAGGTTAGGCATATCAACGTGAGCGTCCTCTCCCAGGCCAATATCCCCAGTATCGATTATTGGCCACACTCAGCCATCTGCGATGGGTGGGCCACATTGCCGGCATGCTCGGCACAAGACTCCCGAAATATGTGCTCTACTCCGAGCTCCGCAATGGCAAGCGATCGCTAGGAGGGCAGAGGAAACACTTTAAGGACACTCTGAAATCCTTCCTAGAGAAATGCCACATCCGTCCCCATCGAATGGGGGAATCGCTTGCCCGAGAACACACAAACTGGAGAAGAAGCACTCATGAAGTCACCAATCACCTTGAGCGTCGTAAGGTGGAGCACGCTGAGACCAAATGTAAACAGCGGAAGGAGAGCACTGAATCCAGAGTGTCCCACCCACCTCATCAAACAACATCCACCAAACCTGTGGCAGAGTCTGCGGATACAGGATTGGACTATTCAGCCACTGCAGAACCCATCTCCCTGGAGTGGAAGCAAGTCATCCTCGACACTGAGCGACTGCCCAAGAGACACCCTGGTGCCCATAATGGGTAAATAGCCTCACTGCCCTGCAGGTGTCTTGGGCGAGTTAAAGGCCAAGGAGTAAAAAACAACAGAAAATCCAGCATGGACTTCCGTAGGTGGTTAATTGTCACTTATCAAACAACCTTCCTGCAACTCTTGCAGAAGAGCTAGTACCAAACTGTACTGGTTTTATCTCTTCTTTTGGACAATATTCACAATGCTGAGAGGTGTGTTGGGGATCCTGACGATTGGCATGAGTGGTAATTGAGGGTCTCCATACTATTTGCCCAGGCCTCCACCCTGGAGAGGACACACCGATTTCATGGTTTAACACTTGCACAACACAGGAAGAAATAGTCACATTACAGTTGGGCGAGGTTGGTGGGTGATGGGGGGGAGTGTTTAGTCATGATGCTCTAGCCGTCACGCAGAGCACAACCAGTCAGGCAAGTTGACTTGATGAGCCAGATGCTTTTTTTCCTGCTCATCAGTTCCATATGTTCGTAAATTTTGAATGGAAGCAAACTTCAACTTTTAATCTCCACTTCTTTTCACATCTTAAGCTCTGAAAACTCTCAAGCACAGATTATAAGTGGCAAGGGATACTTCTGACAGTGGGAGAAATCATCAGCTTTCATTGGATAGTTACCTGCTCTGAGCTGTGCAGCCTCCAGTTGATCAGGTGCTGTCCAGCCATGACCTTGCTTGCTTCAATGGGTGCCTGAAGCTGACAGTCATCTCTCTATAGGTGAATCAATAATCCATGCAACGAGGAGTGACAAACTCAACAAACAAGGCACCAGTTTTTCGTGTCACAAACTGGAATGTAGGGACCATCAGTTCAGTAGTGGAATACATCCAGGGAACAATCTATCATCTCCTGAGATGGACGGATGCCTAGATGGGAGCAACCATCAAAATGTTGAGGAAAAAAACCATTTGTACAAAATGAGCACTTGGTAAAGAACCATGGATGATCAGTGGCCTTGAAATTATAATACATATCAGGAAAGGATCTGAGAAAATAAGTAATCTGAGCTCCCAGGCTTGCTAACTGCACCTAAGTAATGCGGTGGCAAATCTAACTAAAATAGCTGAAATGAGAGTGGGGTATCTTAAGAAAGACTCTATCTACACCTCCCGCTGCCTTGGGAAGCAGGCAGCATAATCAAAGACACCTCCTACCTGGCTTATTCACTCTTCCAAGTTCTTCCATCGGGCAGAGGTTATGGGGAGAAGGCATGAGAATGGGGATGAGATAATATCAGCCATGATTGAATGGTTTTATTGTCTTATAGGAGATACAAAAGTCTGAGAACACGCACAAACAGATTCAAAAACACTTCTTCCCCGATGTTACCAGACTCCTAAACGACCCTCATATTGACTGACCTAATACTACACTCCTGTATGTTTCACCCGACATTGTGTACATTGTGTTGCCCTATTATATATTTTCTTTTAATTTTCTTTTATTTTCATGTACTAAATTATCTGTTTGAGCTACTCGCAGAAAAATACTTTTCACTGTACCTTGGAAAACGTGACAATAAACAAATCCAATCCCTCATAACTGGCAATTTCAAAGCCTGTTTCTTACAAGTCATTGGATCTTCTAAAGTCTTTGTCCAGCTTCAGAACTTAAAAGAATAAAGCTATCACATCCAGTGGACGTCATGAGAATGGCCAACTCCATTCGAGGGACAGCTCCATAGGTTGTCAATCTTCTCCTAAGTCTGATAGAGCACCTCTGCAACAGTTCTTAGTGTTTAACTGGGACATGCATGTTTGTACTATGAATAAACTATGTTGCAAGCTATGCTTCATCATTCCTCATCTATCCAAAATGTCAGCACACGATATCAACAACGATGTTACACTGCAGTTCTTCTGACTGTGAACCATATTTCTGATGGTGTAATTCCTGAAATGTTGTTCCCTGCTTTCAGAAGCTCAAGAACCAGGATTGTTGGTGCATTTATCCCTGGAAAAAAGCTGGCGCACTGACACTGCCAGACAAATTCTCTGCTTGCAATCTGTTTCTGTGTTCTCCCAAGAATATGAAAAAATCTTTTTATTTTACAGATATCTCTGACTGTACCTGTGACCAGGTTGTACATGTTTTTTTAAAAAGAAACTCATGGTTGATGCTGTTAACATTTATCCGCACTCAAAATATTATTTTAATATGATTACGTTTGAGACTGGTAATATATTTTTTGTTTCCTATTGAATTAGTTTGCATCATATTTAAACTCATATAGGAAATACTCATCAGATCAGGCAACATTTGTGGAGAGAGAAACAGAGTTCATGAGCAAAATTCTCTGCCGCTCTCTGCTGGTAACAGGCTTCCCGATGCAGCGGAGAATCAGGCATCTCGGATGAAAATGGGATCGGTGCACGTGCTCTGGCCCCTCACTGGCGGTGGGATCATGGTTCACAACCACTCGCCAGCAGAAGGATACAAAGTGATGGAAAAGGGGTCTTAATGATCCATTTGCATCCACTTAGTGGACTGGGCACTAGATGCTCCAGACCTTTGTGATTCTCTGATCCTCCGGGCCGGGAATCACGTGGGTGAGAATTACAACTATTGCCCTGCGTGGTTCTGACGCGGTGCACCTTGTGGTGGGCCAAAGGGGTAACCCCTTAAGCGAGTTGTCCCCAAAGCCTTTGAGGTCGACCCTCCCCCCCTCTAATGCCAGATCTTCCCACCCCACTCCATGTCCTTGAATACCCCCTAAATAAAGAGACCTCCAGAAACCCCCTAAATAATGAGACCCCCAGAAACCCCCTAAATAATGAGACCTCCCTTAGACCCCCTAAATAGGGGACCCCCCAAGAGAACCCCTGGGAATGGAAACCCCTGCAGAGACCCCATAGATAGGGGGCCCCCACAGCAACCCACAAAATAGGGGGATCCCAACTAACCCCTTAGAAGGTGAAAACCCTGTCAAGAAACCCCCCGAAAAGAGAAACCTGTCAGGAAATGCCCCAGAATAGAGACCCCCTAAATAGCTAGAGACCAGTACATACAGACGCAATGAAAAAAAATTGCTGTTGTCACACTCACCTGGGCATACACCTGTTGGCTCAGACAGAGGAATCATCACGTGTCATTTCCTGGAAAGAGAAAGCAGTAACTTGTGTTTAAAGCCCTCAGATCTATTTCCCTCAATGGACTCTGAGTGACAGCTTCCACACACACAGCAATGAGCTTTGCTTCATTCATCTTTTGCATGGTTCAGTAACTCTGGAGTGCTCTGGTCACAATGTCTACAAACATCAACCACTTCAAAGAATGTTTAGTGGTCTCTGTGGGGGGGGATCTCCCTGTTTAGAGGATCACTATGGTTCAGCCCCAGTACTTGGGCGAAGGGATGAATGCAGAAAACCCTGAGGTGGGTGGCGGATTTGTGATATGGGGGGAGGAAGGGGGGCAACTGCAGAACCTGACTATTGGGCTGCCTACTCAAAATGGTGGCCTGATAGTGGGTTTTCCTCGGGAATCACTCACAATCCTTGCCATGCAAATTGGGAATTGCTTCTTGATTTGTGCTCCTGCTGCATACAATTCACCTCCAGTGGGAGAACATAGTCTAGCAAACAAAGAATCTTGCCCCATGTTTCAAGCTAATGGTCTGCCATCAGTAACTGAAACATTGGCCTGGATTCTCATGGGTTGAATTGGGAGCTCATTGAAAATGGTGAGCCTCAACCAAAAATACTTAATGAGGGTTGGTTAAGAACCAAGATATCTATTATAATGCAAGAACATTTGCTCCCCAGAAGAAACATTGCTTGATTGGCAGCTCAGGCTCTCTGATTTCTATGGTCAATTTCACAATGTTTGTTTACACACGTTACTTGGCTTCAAGGATTTGCAGTTTGTAGTTTTTGAAAATTCAAAGGGCCAGGATGATTGACACTTTCATCAGCTACATTTTCACTTACCCTTCCTTAACATCTGTTGCCTCAGACAAATATGCTAAAGCAGCAGCTTTTACAAGTGTTAGTGGCTTCCTCCAAAGCCAAGCACACTTCAAAGGGTTTCAAATCCCTTGTCAGCCTTTGAAATGCAAATCTCCCATTCAATTTCACACAGCAATACATTGCACTAGCCAGTGATTGACATGTTTATTAGTCCAGATGCCACTGCTTTGGAGGTTTGTCTATTTATCTTTCACTTCAGGCTTGAATGCATTTCAATTATTCTGCTTTAACCCTAACTACAATGTTCATAAACATTTTTGCTATAGTTGACAACTCTTCACCACATCAAAAGCAGCTAATTGCTTTCACTTCCTCTTTTTCTCAGCAGAAAGCATTTAGCTGCAGAGGGAGGAATTAAATTGAGCAAAGGATAGCCAGCTCATAATTTCTCAATGCTGCTGAATTTTGAACAGGCTAATGAAATAGGCATTAATCTTCCATTAGTATTAAGGAATTAATGCCTTTGTTAGGCAGCCTCCAGGGATGTCTAAATATTATCTTACCTAAAATGGTATCTGACATACTTCTGGCGCCATTGGGTGGACATAGTTCTGCAAAATTGTGCCTTTTACTCCGATTGTGTGCACATAAAATTAGCACAGCACAACCTATTTTCTTTCCAGCTATGGCACTATCGCACCATGTCGCATCCCGTCACCAGGTCAACAGTGCTTGTAAGATATCAGAACAATAGAAGGTTTATTGCTTTACTTTTGTCTTGATCTATTGATGCCCATTATACCTGCTGACCAACAAGTAACCTAAATCTAAATTTTTCCATTCTAATCAAATCGCATCCAATGTGCATGAACTGAGAAGCTTCAGATATTTGTTTTGTTTGCAGTGAAATTTCAAATTGGAATAGGTAATATCTTTAGTTTGTTCTGAATCAAACCTGATGCGGCAATGATATAGTAAGAAATTTCTGCTTCAGTCAATAAACAAGTTTGGGCTGAAGTTATTGGAATGGCTGTCATTACATTCCAAAACACACTGCTCTCACAGATTAAATGTTGCTTTGTGTTGTAAGGAACAGTAGAATTCCTTTTGTATTGATTAATGAATGCCAAACAAACTGGTCAACAAATGGGGTAAAGTTTTAGAATACAAAGTAAGGAATAAATCGAGAGTGCCTTCAATTTTTTTAACTAAAGGTCACCCAGAAATGCACAGGCAGCCTGTAAGAACGATAATAGAATCAGGAGTGTCATGGCAGAACTACTGACTGACCTTATGATATGTTTTATTTGTCAACTGATTAAATAATTATTCTTGATTTTTAGCTGGCTTTTCTTTTTGAAAGTAACTGTATTTACTGTAAATTATATTTACTTATTTTCCTTTGCTGTCCATCATGATACATCCTTCATTATCTGAGATAATGAGATAATCCAGGCTAAGGGATTTTGCTATAAATGCTTGAAAGTAAATACAATTGCTGAAGAAGACTGTGGCTATGATGGGTGGGATAGCAAAGTCTAGGTTTGTTCAGCTTTCGTACTTCTCAAGGTGCCATACAGCAGCTTAATGAGTAAGTCCACCTTGCGACTCCATTAAGAATCGGTCAACCCGAAAAAAGTGTTTAAAAAACAGTCAAGACTGGGATTTTAACACACAGTATGTGCTTTGGAGTCTGTTGGCTATACTGTTGGAGCATTGAGATCACTATTTGTTAACATTTCTTTTTGCCTGAACAGTAAATAGCTACTAAACTAGGCTGGATGGTTGAAAAAATGCCAGCAATGCAAATCCATGATGACATCATTTGCAAGTGATACAGTGATACGTTTCAGTGAGCTGACAAATGCGCACTAGCATGGTGATATTAGCAGCCTTTGCTACCCTAATAAATACAGCTAAATCACTTAAGCCTTCATGGTTTTAGCACTAAATGCCTACTGTTTAGAACATCTGTATCCGCTGCCCAACAATAAACCAAATGAGTGCTGCAAATGGAAGATTAATTTTACTCCAGCACTTTGAGGCAAATAATAAAACCTCTCGGAGTACACTGTTTGTTAGCATCTGATAGAAAAATACTGAGAGATACTGACCAGGATTCATTTCTCCAGGGATAACTTTCCACACCTATACAGCTGCTCTGTGACTTAGTGGCATATTGACAATTAATTCCACTTTATTGCACAGCCCTAAACCCTTATATCCTCTGTCAGGGGTGAGTCGTGCAAATATAGGTCAAGCTATCCCTAACTGAGAGCTCTAACTTGATTCCATTCTGCTCAAAAATACTTTGGGGAAATCAATTTTTAGATACTTAAATGACTTCCCGCCAGCCTGCAATCTCATTCAAAATGTTGCCATCACTTTAAAAACCCATATGAATGATTCCAAAGACTGCGTTTAGGGCAATTCCTAATTCTGTTGTGATTACAGTTGTCCAACGTACCTTTGAAATATCAATGTCTACAGTAATTCCTTTCAAGAGAACTGATCTCATTGAGCAATCACTATTTGTTAACAACACACCCAGCCTAGAATATCTCTAAATTATTTTATATCCAAGGTGTTAAAACAAAGAACATTAGCAGCTTGAAGTCTGCTCACTGTCAATGTCAGAACCTGTAAAAGTGAATTCCCTTGACATATTAGAAAGAAGATTCGCTCAAACTGACTGAAGTTTATTTTTTTCATGTTGTTGTGAATCCTTATTAAAGGGGATCTGGAGGAAATTGTCAATATACCAGTGATTAATGTCCCTTCTAAGCTGCAAGAGTGAGAAAATATTCAGCAACCTTAAAAAGAACATGCCAGCAATGTAAAACGCAGGGAAAAATCAGGCTGTGCTGAACCAACATTCCCTTTAAGATGTGCACATGCACGGCCACGCACCAATTTTAAAGGGGCCATGCAGTAAACAGGTCACACACAGCCAAAGGAAATTAGAGGGAACATTACTAGTAATCTTGCCCCATTTCTTTGAGAACAAAAGCTACTTAATATAGAAATATCTTTGCCATTTAGTCGGGGAAAGGTGTGAACTGAAAATATAGTATTATGTGATAAATAACATCCTTCAAAAAAGGGAATATCTTTCAAAGATTGACAAACCAATGTACTTTGAAATAAACCAATATCAGTAGACTTGTGGCCTCCAAGTATAAATGGATAGGATTTATAACGCAGAAACAAGCCATTCGAAGATGTAAATGTTAATGCTCCTTATGAGCTTCCACCTACTCTGTTCACTTTCTCGTATTCCATCAATATATCCTTCTGTTCCTTTCTCCCTCTATACTTATCCAATTTGTCTTCAACACATCTATGTTATTACTTCAGCCGCCCCATGTTATAGTGATTTCTACATTCTAACCGCTCCCTAAATTCCTTATTGGATTTATTATTGATTATCTTATATTTATCGCCGCTAATTTTGGGCTCTCCCATAAGCGAAAACATCTCCTCATCTACCCTCTAAAGCATTTTCATAATTCTGAAGGCCATAAGACACAGGAGCGGAATTAGGCCACTCGGCCCATCGAGTCTGCTCCGCATTCAATTATGGCTGATATTTTTCTCATCCCCATTCTCCTGCCTTCTCCCCATTACCCCTGATCCCCTTATTAATCAAGAACCTATCTATCTCTGTCTTAAAAACACTCAGTGATTTGGCCTCCACAGCCTTTTGCGGCAAAGAGTTCCATAGATTCACCACTCTCTGGCTGAAGAAATTCCTCCTCATCTCTGTTCTAAAGGATCATCCCTTTAGTCTGAGATTGTGACCTCTGGTTCTAGTTTTTCCTACAAGGGGAAACATTCTCTCCACGTTCACTCTATCCAGGCCTCGCAGTATCCTGTAAGTTTCAATAAGATCCCCCCTCATCCTTCTAAACTCCAACAAGTAAAGACCCAGAGTCCACAACCATTCCTCATACGACATGCTGTTCATTCCAGGGATCATTCTTGTGAACCTCCTCTGGACCCTTTCCAAGGCCAGTACATCTTTCCTTAGATACGGGGCCCAAAACTGCTCACAACACATAAATAGGGTCTGACCAGAGTCTTATACAGCATCAGAAGTACATCCCTGCTCTTGTACTCTAACCCTCTCGACATGAATGCTAACATTGCATTCGTCTTCCTAACTGCCGACTGAACCTGCACGTTAATCTTAGTGAGAATCTTGAACAAGAACTCCCTCTGTAAAATTTTGATACTTCTACTAATTTTTGACGTTTGTTGTTGGTCTGCAACATCTATGAATGTTATTGTCAATCACAGTTTAAATTAAATGGTTCACTTTGAATTTCTGTTAGTGAAACAATGGCCATTTTAGGAAGTTGGGACACTTTGCAGCTTGTGTTTATGAATAACTACATATGAATATATGGCTGTTGTTTATGAATAACTTCCAGCTTCAAGTTAATTAAGAGTTTTTAAAAATCAGCTTTGAAGGACTTGCTAAAAGTAGTTTGAACTTTGGATGACTTATGTTTAAACAAAACTCATGCATTGCTTTAATTGATCTGGACTAGAAGGAAACCTTTATTTTTTTGACATTATTGTAGGAACTGTTTTTAACATTTGTTCTTAGTATTTGTGGAAATGAGTTAAAATATGTTCAAGTAAGTGCGATATTGACAAGATGATGCAATTTTGTTTGTTGGTAACTGCTATGAATGTAACGGAAATGTATAAGTTGTTTGCAATGTAAACTCTGGGGATGCAAGGGAAACAGTGACATGAAATGATTAATCACTGAAGCCAATGAAAGAGACGAACTTGGACTCCTCCAAAATAAGGAATCCCAGAATAATGAGAAGTGGGGATAAACGTTGGAAAATGTGAATATTTGTTGGCACAGTGTTACCGTGGCTTCTGGTATATGATTCTTATGTACACAGGTTGTCTTCACTGCTTTGTGAAATGCAATCTTGCTTCACAAATTCTGCTTCATTCATAAATACTAGCTATTCATACCCTGCTAGGTCAAGTGACAACTCTGGTATTAGAAATTTGAATTTCAGAATGTCGTAATTTTAAATTGGAAGGGTTTTACACATCAAAACCCTCATATCTTAAAACTCTACAAGCTCATGTCTCAGCCTTCTAGGAAAAAAAGCCTCAACCAGTTTAATCTTTCCGATTGGTTGTACATTCTTAGTTCTGGTGACATCCTTGTAAGTCCTTTTTGTACATTTTCCAGAGCTCCTCTATCCTTTTTCTGATATGAAGGCCAAAATTGTGCCTAGTACACTAAGTGTAGTCAAATTAAAGTTCAGCATATGCTTAATATCTCTGTTTTTGAATTCTGTCCCTAGTGCTTAGTTTGCACCTTTGTGGCATATTAACCTGTGTTGCTACTTTTAATGACTTGTGTAACCAAAGCCTTAGATTGCATTACATCTCTACTCCATTTGGATTCTAATTTTCCAACGAATAGATGGCCTTATTTTTTCAAAATACAGTATGTCACATTTACATATATTGATATTCATTTCCCACTTAAATGCATGATGCCCTCAATTTAATGATTAATTGGTGTAAGCCTGTGTTATTTTTGAACAGTGCATTAGTATTACTCTGTTACAAAAACTGCACCAAATATTGAGGTGTGAGCAAATTTAAATGCAGAATAATTTATCCTGGAATTACATTTAAATGATAATCACTGTTCCTGGTTCTCTTATAGATATAGGGCACGATCTAACACAACTGTTTCTAAGTGTCATTTCAGGCGTGTTTGGCTTGGGGTTTCTCCCGGCTCTGTTGGCGAGTTCCCCACCGCTATCTCACCACACTTGGTCACTTTCCGTGCCTTGTGGGTTTTCTCCGCGGGCTTGCCGATACTTACTGGGGAGCTGAATACGCTGGCTTGACCGGACCCTCACCATTTTATAAGGGTGCCCCAATCGCTTAGTGAGCTTGGAAGACGCCCACACCCTCCACCCAAAGGTAATGTCACCCCGCACCCATACATGGGCATTATCCCCCCCCCCCCCCCCCCCCCCCCACACACACTTTGGGTCGCTTAGGGCCGTCCCTTTTCAGGCCATGCATGCCCCCTTTTGGCCCCCTTTTCAAGACCCCCACCATTCACTCCACACCGAACCTTCTGGGGGACCCTTCATGTCTGCTCTTTACACCCCCACCCTTTATACCCCCCATCCCTCCTTTCATGGGCATTGGCCGCCTGAGGCCCTAACCCTTGGCACTGTTGCCCTGGCACCCTTGCAGTGCTCCTTCCAGCCTGGTAGTGCCAACCAGGCACCTTAGCAGTGCCCATGTGGCAGTACCAAGATGTTAGGCTGCTGGTGCCAAGGTGCTTGGGAGCCAGGGTAAGAGCCAGGTTGCTGCCCTACCCTGGCCCTGACCACCCAGAGGCCTCCAATGACCTGGGAGGCCCCCCAGATGCCGTTCCACCTGGTCCACATTTGCGCGGACGAGCACTGAACGGCGCCCAGCTGGTGTATCCTGGAGATGTTGGTAGATGCCAACATCTACCAGCACAGTAGCATTGCGGATAGCACAATCGCTTAACAGCTCCAGGGTCCCAGGTTCGATTCCGGCTTGGGTCACTGTCTGTGCGGAGTCTGCACATCCTCCCCGTGTGTGCGTGGGTTTCCTCCAGGTGCTCCGGTTTCCTCACACAGTCCAAAGATGTGCAGGTTAGGTGGATTGGCCATAATAAATTGCCCTTAGTGTCCAAAATTGCCCTTAGTGTTGGGTGGGGTTACTAGGTTATAGTGGGTTATGGGAATAGAGTGGAGGTGTTAACCTTGGGTAGGGTGCTCTTTCCAAGAGCCAGTGCAGACTCGATGGGCCGAATGGCCTCCTTCTGCACTGTAAATTCTATAATCTATAAATGCCGGGAGCTGGTTAGATCCAGCGTCCACATGAGTAAGTGCATTTAGAACCCAGTTAAGCGTGTGAGGTTGGGCTCATTGTGGGCGGGGCTCAGATCGTGACAGTTCAAAAGATCTGGTTAGATCTCGCGAGGCTATACGGTTGTCGGGAAACCCAGGGAAGGCCTCTCCGGCATCTTCCATCCGTGTCGTGCCCCTATTCTGGCTTGGCGCAGCTGGTAGACCTCGCCCAAAATGTGCTTTGAAACATTCAGCTGTTGATTCATTGTTCTTTTTGGTCTCATTCCGGTGAGACATATTGCTCGACATCTTCTATTTCTTCTTTTGTAGGCCACAAACAAGTTGAAACCAAGATGTTCAAAAGAAAGCTTGGTTTATTGTGACACAATTATGTTGATAATATATATCAGCCGGATCTGTCGGTTCCATAGCTGGCTGATCTTACACAGATCTCAATCATGATTGTTCTCAGGTTCCCCGCCCCCTTAATGGGGGAGCTCGTTTTCATTGATACTCACGGGGAGACTGATTGCCCCAACCCTGTAGGTCTCATGCAGATTATAACAATGCCCTTCATGGCAGCATCAAGCACTCCCACCTCAGCTAAAGCTCAGTTAGATATAAAGCAGAGCTACCTCTCTTACGCCCAGTCACATGTCCTGGTCTTAAATACATTACCATTGTCAGTATCAGCTATACAAAGGGGATGCCAAATTAGGGGGAGTGTTGTACTGTACACTTGTACACTAAATATTCAATCTCACTTCATAAAGGGCCTTGTCTGCTTCATCAACTTCAATCAAAAATGGACGTGAAAGATGTGGCCACAAGTGAAAGACTTTAACTTATTGCACTAACTAGTAGGTTTTCCTGTCATGATTGTATATTTTTGTTTCATGTACCATGCTTATCTTAGTTACATGCATGAAGAATACCATTTCCTGTAAAAGGAGACATGCTTCAAAGCTGTTTTGGCTTGAAATGATTTGGACAGGTCCTTCCAGCTGTTCTGATGAATGCAAAGAGAAAAACTTCAACAACATGTCTCTTTTCTTCAGCAACGTTATTTCCACCAGAGCTCTGAGTCCTGTATCTTCACCAAGCAGGAGGATCAATGCTGGTTCAATCTGTGGCATAATTGAACGTCGTAAAATGATGGTTTGTGCTGTGGTGGTCAGGTCTGTGTTAAAAATTGCCTGGTGGGGCTCAGGAACCTCACTCTGGCATGGCAGTCTCTGCCGCATTTGCTGGAGGAAAAGACAGTTGGCTGAGGAGGTGCACGACTTACTGGCCTCTGTTTTCTCTGGACCATCCTCTGAGCTAATTTTTCTTTTTGTTTCTGCTTAGCTCTTCCAATGCCTCTCTAAACAGTCAGTTTCCAGAGGTCATAGCCATCAGCGACTGCCTCCCAGTTGTCAGTGTCAATGTCAGCCATCTTCATATCTTGCTTATGAGTGTGCTTGTGATGGATGTATTGACACCTAGGAAATCATGATACAGTGAGCAGTTCGCTATACAAAAGGTTCGTAGTCATCATCCATCTGATGAACTTGGCCAAGCCAATGCAAATGTTGTAGGCTTAACAATGAGTAAATGCTGATGGAATTAGCATTTTTCAGGACCTCTGCGTTGGTGGCCCTGTCTTGCCAACAGGTGCCAAGGATGCACCTGAGACAGCAAAGGTGGAAACCACTAACACGACACCAACAAGATCAGGGCATTGGCACCATCTGGATCTGACCATCACCGGACGTCACCCTCTGACTAGAATGCTCAACACACAGGTACAACAGTGTTACTGTGTTGGAGATCATACCAGGCGGCACGATAGCACAAGGGTTAGCACTGCTGCTCACAGCACTAAGGACCTGGGATCAATTCCAGACTTTGTGTGACTGTGTGGAGTTTGCACTTTTTCCTTGTGTCTGCACAGATTTCCTCCCACGGTCCAAAGATATGCAGGTTTGGTGGATTGGGCACACTAAATTGCCCCTTTGTGCCCAAGGATGTGTAGGTTAGGTGGGGTTATGGGGAAAGAAGGCAGGAGAGTGGGACTATATCAGTTGCTCTTTCAGAGGGTTGGTGCAGTCTCTATGGGCCTAATGGCCTCCTTCTATGCTGTGGTAATTCTATGGTTCTATGAACTACAACAGTGTTGGCGTGCAACTCTTGGAAGTTTTTCATTCAAAGCAGTAATGATCATATCAACATGAGCCATCATGCCTACCCAGATAAAAGCCACCCATTCCTCAACTTGATTGAGTAGGTCCTCTCTGGCCTTTCCACACAAAGAGCAGGAGAAAATGGAACACACTTCAAGCCACCATCTACAATGCTGTACTATTAACACATGGGAAACAAAAGCACACAAGTGCTGACTGGTTCAAGGCTAACATCACAGTTTGAAATCCAGTGGTCCTCTCGCATTAATTACAAAAGAGACCTAAGTATGAAGACACTGAATGCATTTGGAGCCGCTTAAGGAAAATTCCAAGTGACAATAACTACTGGTTACAAATTTGTCAAAATATCCAGATGTTCTTCGACATAGGATATGTTAGGCACTTATAAGAAGGAGTCAGAAAGACAACAGGTCCATTAGTAAATAAAATGGCTCAGTTGATAACAAGGCAGGGGTGGTCAACACTGACTGTAATAAACAGTTAGAGAAATAGGTGGAACACTAACTTTAGTTGTATTCTAGGGAGTACATTGTCACCAAGGAACCTTTAGATAACATATAAAGCCTGCCTGTCATGGTAGAGATGGATAGTGAACCAAGGTGGAAGAGATTAGCAAAGTTTATCATTTAACAGGGGCAAACATGGGAATCTCACACTCCTCATGCATTCGTATGAAGTTCTCTGTCTCTGTTTGAGGGAGGGTTGGGAGGTGGGGTGGGGGGCAATGTCCAAGGATGTGCATGGTGCAAAAATTGTGACTCTGTGCAAGAACAGGGGCCAAACAGCAATTGCAACAAATATAGAGACATCCTTGATTTCATCCTAAAGTATTGAGTGGATGATCCTACTCAGTTTCTTCGCAAGGACCCATCATCACAGATGCCACTGCCTGGACGTAGCTGCTGAACACAACAGAGGTTATGACAGATCCCACCTATAGCACTGAAGACTAATGCCATCAAGAGACTTTTGGTGACTAATTCTAAGTAAATAGAATTTACTGTGCAGAGATAGGTCATTCAGTGCTGCAAGTGTTTGTGCTCTACATGAGCTTCCACCTATTTACTGTTTACTATATCTTATCCCAACAACATAGCTTTCTCTTCCTTTCTCTCTCTATATGATCCAGCTTGCCTTAAACATATCTTTTTTTTGGCTCAACTGTTCATTCCTTATTAAATTTATCAATAATTATCTTATTATGGGTATTAGTTTGAAAACTTCCACAAGAGAAAACATACCCACAGCTACTCTATTAACCACCATGGTCAAGCCAGTGTAGTGTAATTATGATGGCAGTAGCCACCCAATAGCATGGAAGATTGATCAGATGTGCCTCCTGTACAAAGAGTAGGATATAAGAATCTAACTTACCTAGTTTTGCCCCATCAGCCTCATCCCCAATCATTGGTAAAATGTAAGAAATAAGGTAGCACAATGTATCGATACCTACTCACCAATGACATGGTCACCAATGCTCGGTGTAGGTTCTACCATAACCACCTCGCACTAAACCTTACCACAAACATGATCAACGTGCTAGGTGCACATGAAGAGGTGCAAGTAGCTGCTGTCAACATCAAGACAGGACCAACTACCACAAAAAGGAATCCTAGCAAAACATGAATGTCTGAAGTCAGTCATCTGAGTCGCAGAACATCTAGTATTTGCCATGATTGACTTTGAACTCACAGGGGTTGAAAACAGTGTACACTTGTAGCAAATTGGCAGCCATTTTACACTGCTCTAAATTTCCTTCTTCTTTGTCATTCGATATGACCTGCAGACATAGATTAATTTATTCCCAACAATCACAACAACACAAAATGTTGCAACGCCAACCCCGATGTTCAACATGGCCATCTAACTCCATCAAATCATGACAGGGATGAGGTACGCCTGATCCTCTGACTTTACAGTGCTGTGGCACCATCCTCAAGGCTCAAGTCAGGAGTGTCATGGAATGTTCTCCTCTTGTCTGAACAGGTGTAACTGTAAACATGCTCAAGAGGCTCAACACCATCTAGAGAGTAGAATTAATTTGATTTCTGGCCATGTAACTGGAGTTAGTACCCACTCAGAGTGTCTATACTGTCTACACAATGTGTTGCAGCAACATACAGTGCAGAAGGAGACCATTCGGCCCATCGATTCTGAACCAGCTCTTGGAAAGAGCACCTGACTTAAGCCCATGCCTTCACCCTAAACCTGTAACCCAGTAATCCCACCTCACCTTTTTGGACACTAAGGGAAATTTGTCATGGCCAATCCACCTAACCTGTACATCTTTGGTCTCTGGGAGGAAACCGGAGCACCCAGAGGAAACCCACGCAGACACAGGTAGAACATGCAGACAGACTCTGCACAGACAGTGACCCAAGCCGGGAATCGAACTTGGGACCCTGGAGCTGTGAAGCAACTGTGCTAACCACCGTGCTGCTCTGCCTATCTTCTATCACTGATAAGGATAAGAAAAGCAATATCATATGAATGCCATCACTTATAGGTTCTCCTCCCGGTCACACTCTGTCTGGGATTGGACATGTACTAGTGTTCCTTTATCTTGTTGGGTTAGTGCACTGGAATACTCTCACTAACAACATATGGAAATGCCATTGCTACAAGCATTACAGCAGTTTCGGTGGAAATCTGACATCACATTCTCAAGACAACAATGAATAGTTCATGTATACCAGCATTTCCCATATCCCAAGAACAGATTTTTTAAAAAGATGAATTTTCATTAACAATGATAATGGCTGTTGTTATGCTGTCATGTGGACTGTTAGCAGTGGGATAGTTTTCTCATTCAGTAATGAAATAAAACCGCTGGAAGTTTTTTTCTGGTTAACCTGGATAGTCTTAGCTAAATAATTATTTCAAAATAAGCATTGCGATCTTAATCGCACAGATTAACCAATTATTTCTCGTGGGAAAATGTACAACTTCAGGTCACAGATTAAAGCCCGGGTTCCCAAACCATGGCTCATGACCTGAAGGGATCTTAGACAGTGATGGAAACTGCTAAGTTGGGACTTTGGTCCAGGGTGCCATCAGAACTTCAAAATGGTTGTGATAAAAACGTCTGGGCCCCATCAACAACTATCCCGACACCGCCCCCCCCCCCTCCCAAACACCCCACACCAATCAACAGCTCTCCACTCCTACAACCCTTGCACCGTGCCACACAACCCCATCCCCACCACACTCACAGTCTAGGGTCAGACCAACTTTTACCATTAAATGGGATCACAGTGGAAAAAAGTTTGGGAAGCACTGGATTCAAGTCTGGATTCCCAAAGAGCAATTGTCTGTTTAATAATTTAACAGTCATGTTCCTCAAGCTCGTTGATACTTTTGACTTATCTAACAATTTTTGCCAACTTCCAGAAATACATACCATTAATTGTTAAACACTGTCTCCAAAGGAATTGCTCCTGTAGCTTGCTGGAATTATTGATAGGCATAAATCTTGAAGTATTCTTGAAATCTTCACATCATCCCATAGGCACTGTCTTCATGAGAATTTTTTGTTGAGTTAGTCTATGAGCATGAGTTCCTCCTGTCACATTTGGATATTATCTGTATTGTTGACATACTCGAAAAGTCAGCATTACTTCATTCACAATGTCAATGGATAACTTTCTGTCATTGATAGTCTTGAAGGCAAATTGATTCTGACATTTTATTTATTCGAACTGCAACCAAGTTCCACCTTCAGCTGTGTGAAGAGGCAAATATTTCTCATCTTTAGAAAAATGTGGTTATGTGGTCAATGATGATCTATGTCACTTTTTTTCTTCTCGTGCTGTGATGCAGTATTTATTTCAGATTTTGTTTTCCGTTGGGATGCAAACAGAACATTGGGATAAAGTACTGGTTTAGTTCAGTTTACAATGTTTTCCTTGGTAAAATGTAACTTCAGAAATTTCATTGTTTATCCGAGATGAACATGTGTATGGTACCTTTGATGACTTTTAAGTACACAACTTAGACATCCTTCAAAAATCAAACCTGACTAACCTGAAGCATGCTGTAATTGAAAGTTATTTCAATTATTGCTTCAGGATAATAATGCATTCAATGAGCCAGTATGAGTAAAATTCTCTACATGAGACTCAGTAAAAATTAAACTTTGAGCAGTTTGATCCAAAACATAATTTTGATGACAATCATTTGCATTTTATTAATTTTCATCAAAATGAGAATATGTCATGTATTGATGCTCTTTCTGAGGTCCTATTTCCACTGTATTATCTCACATTAATATTTTCATATATAACTATATAAAGTAATGTACAAGTACACAATGTTTTGTGCATGTTCACGCATGCATGTGTCTTATAAATTTGAAATATCATATGCTATGAAAACCAAACCCCAGTTTCTAATTGTTACTCAATTCTTGTAAGATGGAGAATAACCTGTTGTAAAGAAGTTGAATAATTTACATTCTGCTTAGTCCACTTTGTCCCACCCTAAATAATTAAACTCTCATTAAGAAAGTCACAGACCTGTCTTTAATTATAGAATAGATTAATAGACAAAATTTGCTGCAGGCTGGGCATTTGATTTCTAATGCATGCATCAAATTTATCACATGTTTTAAATTTGGAACTGAAGCATGATACCATCTGGCCTGCATGGCAAGGTAATATTTTTCTAATGAGGCTAACCAAATATAATTTTGTATTTATTTGTGAATATTATTAAGAAGAGAGGTACTAATTACATAGTATAACCAATTAATAGTTTTAAAAATGCTGTTTTGCAATGACCACAGTTGATGTCCAGGGAGGTTAACAGATTAGTTTATCATTTCTATAAGAGCTAACCCTGAAACTTCATAATCTGATTTTAGACGTTTTTTGTGTATATTTCAAAAGAAATGGAATGGAGAAGTCGGGAATATGCAGTGTTTTCATTTTGATTCTGCACCAATTCTCATCCCACTAGCTTGGTATTGTTAGCCTATTAAGGCTTTCAGGAAACTGTACTTAATATTCCTCAGTTTTTGGAATAGTCATGCAGAAACATCTAATCAGCTGAATTAGATGCTTTCTCAACATATTCTTTAATGAACACACACATGCTAGTTGAAAATTCAGCATTCTCATTGTTTTTGTTCTTAAAACTTCTCTTGAACATCATTGATTTCAGAAAAGATTCACAATGAATAGGGTGGTTATGAGAATCAAGGTTACAGTTTGCAATTGACATGTCTATTTCTTTATAAATACAAAGTTGCTTTTATTTTAGTGCACCTCTTCACATCAGAAATACTCCAATCTATGTGCATCCCACTGTGAATATCCTTCTTGAATCTTACACATTTTTTATCATTTATTTTTATCCCAAGTCTGCCCTGGAACCCTCTGTAGATGATTGTGCTGGGATATTTCTCAGCTCTTCGAAAATGCCATTGATACACCATAAATCAAAAAGAATTATAGCTTCCTCAAAATTTAAAGATTCCCCAGTGCTCTTTTTCATTACTACCTGTGCAGTGCCGTGCATATGCTCCTAGACTGACTTCTTCAAACAGATATATTATCATCTCCAGATCCTTCATTTGTATGTCAGACACCTTTTCCCGATCTTCTTGTACATTAGCCTATGTTTTAAATATAATTGGTTTATGTAGAGTTGTGAATTGGTTGTTTTGGCTGCTGTTTCAGTCTGTGACAGTGACAGTTATTTGCTTTTTGTACTATGATTCTGTACCTTGGACGTAGCCAGATATTATCTGTCATGCTGTGATCATCGCGGCATACCGTGACTGTTACAGCCTGTCACACTGAGCTCCAGCACCACGGCCAGAGACAGCCATTGTCTGTCATTCAGCACCATGGACAGAGACAGGCATTCCTTGTTAAGAACGGCAAATCAGTGCCGTGGATCGAGTTAACATTTCTACTCCACGCACCATTACTGAAACATCGCAGGTTATTGTGAAAATATAAAATTTCTTATTAAATATTATTTTAAAAAACGGAATAGTTTAATTAAAAAAGAGACCTGCATACTGTAAAACATTTTAATTCCATAAACGTCCTTTATTTAAACGTTTTTGTGCAACACACTTCTAATAATTAATTCCTCTCCACAAATCAATGTCATCTGAGGTTAGAATCAGGATCAGGGATGATTGACAGCCGATCATCTCTAATGCGGTGTCAATCATATGTAATTAATCCTGTCACAGCATTGTTCCCAACTTAATAATATATTTGAAGTTAGATCAAATTTTTCTTGAAGCCAAACAGTTCCCAGATATGACAGAATTGCATGTTGTTTAAACATGCAACAGGAATACTTATTTCCAGTTCTATAATGCAGTTAATATAATTTTGCTGCAATTTTTCTTAACCTAGAAAAATGTGATGGTTTCTGCTCTGTCACAAAGCCACTGCTTAGTGGATAGAAGAGAAACATTAGAAACACGGCAACTCAATGTTACATGGTGAAATAGCTTTAAATTAGTACAAGGCTAATACAAAAGTAACTTTTAAATCCTTTTTAACTTCCATTGGCAAAATCTTCCCAGCCCTATTACAATAATCTATTCTTGTGTGACAGTTAGACAGGGAGAGAAAGAAAGAGATCAAATGGCACTATCATTTGACATTGTACACAGTGCAGTATACAAATCTTTGGGTTACAACAAAGTCACATCCTACTGGATACCTAAATATATTAACCTGTGTTAATGTGACATGGATTTCTTATGGATGGCTTTACAGAAGAAATAAGTATAGTCTTGTCACTCCACATTTGATATGGATTAGCAGTGATATGCAGAAACATGATTGGTTCTTCTACTTTTCTAATTATATTGCTAGAACTTGTTATTTTAAAAATACTTTTGAATACCTTGTGCTCCCTAACATAGACCAAAGTGTTCCAAACTTTACTTTAATTTCATTTATGTTTTGTTCTCTGTCTTATACAAAACATTTCTCACTGAAGAAACTTAAAACCAATGTCTTGTGGAGGAGTGAATTATAAGAATATCACAGCAAAATTTCATAAGTTGGATTTCTTGCCTTTGAAGCAAGACAGTGCCACCCCATGTATGTTCAAAGAAGTGAAGCTTTGACTTGGATGTAAAATTAATGTACTGCCATTTACTATCAGCATTTTATGTTTACTCTAATCAATATTGTAAATATTTGTATCACTACATGTCAAGAAATCACCATTAAACCCAAAATATAGAATGAGATAAATTATTCATGTTTAATTTAATTTTGTACAAAAAAATTAGAAATAGTCTGAAGTATTTCACAATTTTGCAAATCAAGATAAAGAGATACATCATAAAATATTATTAAGTACGTCACACAATACCCCAACAGAGGAAAGTTATCATTTGTATGGAACTTATTTCTGTATATTTGCAACTTGAACTTCTCAACTCAACACAGGTTATGGACAGAATATGGGACTTTGCAGGAATCAGTATTTATGGCTTAGGACCATGTTGTTACCCATCTGAGCCATCATTCTTTCTTGCAGCTCTCAGTGGCCAAAACATTTCAAGATTCAAAGAGCTAACCACATCATGATTCATACTAGTGTATGGGCTTATTATGTGAGAATATATGAGTACAGTGAAGCCGTCTTATACTGAGCAGTTTTTATGTTCATTCATTTATTGGCCATCTGTATTTGCCCTTAAGAAGGTGCTGGTGAGACATTACCATCAAACTCTATTTTTGTAAAAAGTTGAAAATATCCTGGCTTACTTAGCACATAAGTCACAAATCCTTAAAATAAGATGTTACTGTGTGAACCTCAAGTTCAGGATAACAATCCACTCTGTTTTGAATACAGCAAATGGCGTTCTGCAGCTAATGACCTAGTGAAAGCTCATGTCATATGACAAATATCTCAAATTTAAACCAAGTGAAAAAAGACATTTGCTTCTAATATTGTTTCTGTTACAAATTGTTCATTGAAATAGAATCATAGAATCATAGAATTTAAGTGCAGATAGTGGGGTAGATTTCACTCCTTCAGCCACCCTTTATAGGATCCTTTTGATTTTCATTATATTTAATTCACCTCATTGGGGAATTTTAAAGAACGCTTCATTCCTGCAAAAGGCAGAGAGGGTTGCATGCCAAACTTCTCGATAACAACACAGTGTTAACTAACAGGGAATATTTTTACTTCAATGAGTCATACATTTCTGCAACATGACGTTTTTCATATCAATGACTATCAGATTCCGATGGAAAATTATCAATGTAAAACATTAACGCTACCTTACTCCTTTCACAGATACTGCCTCGCTTGCTGAGTGGTTCTTGCACTTTTCATTTTAATTTCCATCTTTAATATTTTGCTTTCTGATGAACTGTTTTTCTGCTATTTTTAAGTACAGATGTAACAGCGGACACAATCAATGATGCAGGGTGAACTCACGTCACTCCAGTTAGCTAGGTACACCAAATACTTTGCTTCAGATGCTTAATACTAGACAGACAGGAAGGTTCCAAATGTGGTCACCATTCTAAGCCAAGGGTTTGGCCTATTTTACTTGGATCTGTAACTGGCCTCAGTGCTCGAATGTTGTTGTGGGACGGAGGCAGTGCGGGGTTGGTCAGCCAGACATATTGCTGGAAATTGTGTATGTATCTGTGAAGGTAGAATTAGAATTTGCTGTGATGCCTCTGTTGTTAATCAGCTTGCAAATGCCTCTTATCAATCGTTACATGTGAATAATGGCCACTTGGAGAGCTCTGGAGGTGGCTAGTTACAATGTAACTCTACAGTATTTAATAGTCTTAGAAAGAAGAGGCTGAATTTTATGTGCCCCATGGTGGGCATATTTCCTGCAAGGAGTGGAGGGGTTGGGGGGGGGGGGGGGGGGGGGTTGGGGAGTGCAGGGGCATGTGACGTGAGGTGTGAACCAATCCCATCACCTTCCCGCCCATCTCCGAGGTCACCCCCTTAAACCTGTGGTGGGGAGTGGTGGTTCATGTGGCATGGGCTGCTGATTTAGGCTGCCTACACCACCATACATTTAACACAGACAGCAGGGCGGGAGCAAGAGGCCCATTCTTTAACCTCGAATGGTTAAAGAGCAAAAAGGGCAGCTCTGCAGGATCGCAGGTAGCCCCCCCCCCCCTTAGATTGAACTTCCCTTCCTCCCCCCTCCCTCTCTTAAACCAATCCTCCCTTACCCCACTGCCCCTCACTAACACTCCCAAGCTCTCCCAGCCAATGACCCTGGACCTACCTGCTCTGGAGATCCTAAACCTTTGGCTCATCTCTTCAGTGGCACCCCAGGCAATGACCACTGCATAACCTCTGCCCCAGTGAGGGGTGAAAGTCCCACTCAGCCTCATTAATGAGCCTTGCAGAGCTTTATAGCTACAGTGCTGGTTGGTGTAAAGCCCAGGCAGCTTCATGGCAATGTGATTTCCAGAGGGGTTGAGGTGTGCTCAACAGTTTTCTTCGATGCCCCTGGATTATAAAGGGGAACATTGGCCATCTTTTCAAATACTGATCTCTAGTGTTTGCTGGGTAAAATTGTGCATCACCATTAGATAAAGCTGTTTTAAGTTTGTCTATGATCCCACTGTTGAATGGCTTGTCAATGCTCCCAGTAAAGACTCACATATGAATAATGTGCATCCCTGAACAAACCACCAAAGACACCCAATATCCAAGAGGCTCTACCCTATCAAGGCCAATACCTCAGAAATCCTTTTTGTATAACTGTCTCCTACAAACCTTCCGAAATGGTTCATGTAGTTAGAGTTACTTTTATATGCATTGGTTATTGCCACAAATTTGACAGTGTTCATGCATCCAAGAGGGTGAGACAAATAGCAATGTGACATCTTCCCATTAAACTATTTTTGGTGGAATTTGGTGAGGAAGCAATGGAAAAGGAAACAATTAATTGGGAAAATGTTTTTGTTTCCCAAACTCTGTTGGCTAATCAGTTAAGTGAACTTGTAAGATAACAGCAATGCTTTTGACCCAGCAATGTGGCTTTGACATGGAGAGGATCCATTGCTTTGGGTGGGGGGGGGGGGGGGGGGGGTTGGCTGGGAGAAAGATATTCTGCTGCTGATGCAACTCTGGTGAGGCTTCTTTCTAATCCATTACAACCATAAAGTAGACGATGTTTAAATGCCAGACGCTCTTGCAATGCATATCGGGTTTAGATGCCTCCTTAATAAAGTGTATTTGTAAGAACTGAACCCCCTTCGACAATTCTGTTCTTCGGTCACAAAAAAAATCATGAATCAAATAAAATGAGAATCATTAAAAATTGTGTGTCAACCGTCATCACATTTCCAGACCAGGAACTGTGGAAATAATGAGTTTTGGGAAAGAGTTATTTTATTCTCCTTATATTGATCCACCTATTTTGATATTGAATGGATAATGAGTTAATAAAGATGCACAATGACATTTCATAGTTACAACAATAAATATCAGAATGGATTGATTGATTCTAGGATTCTTGAGCTTGCCAAGATGCTTTTTTTGACAAGCTGTTTAGAATGAAATTTTAAACAAATTGCTGTGACAATGCACATGTGCTTTGAATGGAACTACCCAAGTATTGTTTATGTTGTTGTATAAGTGGGCTTGTCATTGAATATTGGCATCTTCAACTAGTTGACTAGGTTAGCTGTCACAGGCTTTTGAAGTGTAATACTATATTTGCATATGTGCACACCAGTGTATGTAAACCCCAGATGTGTGCTTAATGACATGGAAAAAATAGCACATGAACAGTGTGATGTTCATCCTTCAGGAGCCAGTGTGTTAGTGTGTGCGACTTTATAGTTGAAATATGAGGTAGCAGACTGTGTGTGTGTGTGTGGGGGGGGGGGGGGGGGGGGTGTCGGTGGGGGGCCATGAGGGTAATAGCTTTATTCAACAGGATGCAGCAATGAAAAGACTGTTACCGCCATTTAAAGTTGACTACAATAAAAACATTTTTTTTAAAGATCCTAACCTAATACATGCAATTGGGATGTTTAAATATATTTGATTCAGTAAATAAATGCACTGTTAAATTGAGCTATAAAGTCCGATACAGTACCAGATGGAGTTAAGCTACAGATCAGCCATGACCTAATATTGAGTTACAGAACAGTTTCAATGGGCTGAATGGTTTACTCCTGTTCTTCGGTACCAAGTTTCTATTTGCTGTTGCTGCTGAGTTAGCTGATCTTAGCTTCAAATGGGTGCTGAAATTATCCTCAGGGCGCTGGGAAAGGAAGAATCAGTTTGGCTTCCTGATCCATATTTCATTGCCACTGCTGGAAAGTCCATGCCTCGATGTAAGGTGAGATCAAATTGAAATGGGCCATGATGCCTCACATACAAAAATCCCAAAGGGTTGCGAATGTTTGGAATTCTGCACCCCAGAGAGCTGTGGATGCTCAGTCAATGAAAGTATTCAGGAGAGATTGTTGGACTTTTGGGTGCTAAATAAATTAACTGATATTGAGGGTTGTTCAGGATGTGGAGTTCAGGTAGAAGACTTGCCACTGTCGTGTTGAATGGTGGGGTCGGCCGAAAGGGCCAAATAGCCTACTCCTGCTCCTACTTCTGATGTCCTTTATGTTCCTGGCATTACTAAGTCCCACTCTCATAGACTGGGTTGTAGCTGCAAAGAACCAACAGACATTGTAAATATGTAAAGGCATATATGTGACATGCAATTGAAAAGTAAAAGACAGATTTGCCCATTTTGCTCACATGTGCATAGCAGCCCCAGTTCGCGAGAGCAGATGTCATGTGTGGAATTGATTTGCATGAGCACTAATATGATCCCCACTGGCAAAAAGTTCAATATGTCAGTTCATTTTATCATGGCTCTAGCTGGAGCTGACACTATTCTTGCAATGAATCTGGAATGGAGCAGCCTTAATAACTTCAAAACTAGTGCACTCCACAGATGACTTTAAGAGATAGATTTACGAGATGTCAGCAGCTCAGAATCTTTATGAGGTCTTAGAATTGCATTTATGCATTAAAAAAAATCTGCATTAAGAATAACAACTTTGATTTTATTTTAATATAATTGTCGGAAAGCCATTATAAAAATGCATGCTTCAATTAGTTGAGGGAAAATATGGATCTTCTTTCTATTGTGGGTAGTTTTGTGTTTTTTTGATTTCCTCTGGTTAACCCCGTTCCTAATTACAGCTGCCAGAAGCTGAAAACTAAGCATTGGAGAAGACTCAGGAAAGAAATTCTCAATTCAGTGCTAACCTCGAGGATCACCAATGCAAAGATGTACCTCTTGCTAAATTAGACAATCCAGATGTGTAGGCGGTCAGAGAGGAATACAGAGACAAGCACTGAGCATGCATATAAAACAAAAAACTTCCATTATCGTTGTTAATAATAATGCATATTTTGTTTGAACTTGAAAAGTTAAGGTAGAAAGTTGGAATCAAATTATGGCCAATACCAAAGCCACATCTATTTGAAGTAAAGGATAAGAATTTGAATGGAACTAAAAAGCGAATATTAAGTTAAGGCTTCATCATCAAACATTGGGAACTTCAAATAGTTTCTCTTGCCTTTTAGAGTCAAAACATTAGTGATTAAACTATCTTGCCATGATGGTTTTCAAAGGAAGAATAACCTTTGCAACTTATTTCGGAGGTTAGAATTCCGTCTCTGATCTTTCATCGAAGCAAGGATCAAGTTGGCGCATTACCGATTTTTCTCATTGGGAAATTTAATCTTTCTTTACCGTGAGCATTTCAAAATGAATCTTACCGAGTGCCTCATATTAACTCCAAAACTGAACTTTGGAATTATGCACAACTTCCCCACAATTGTGACACATCACAAGTAGGCAAACACACTCTATGCAAAATCTAATTAAGAATGCATCAGCATCGAGATTAGCCTTTTATGAAAATAATGTGGCATTAAAATAACCCCTTGTCAGATGTCCTATGTATAATTTAACAAGACATCCATATTGTTGGAGCACAGAAATTATTTGGAAGAAACAGCGGAGAATTTGTTTGAAAGGAAAAGGTAATTTTGGATCGGAGATGTTGTTTACCCAGAAGGACCAATTTCAGTCTCCAGGCTAAATGGAAAAGAATCATAAATCAAATATTTTTTCATATATGTGATTTTCCAGTTAGTCTACATTACATCAAATTGAATTATATAGAATATATAGCATTGAAAGCAAGCTATTTATCTGAACTGGTTGATGTTGATGTTTAGATTCCATATAAAAATCATTCCAATCTAACTGCCTCTTCTTACCTTGTCCCTATACGCATTCTCTTCTCCCTCATGGACATACTCTCTCCATAAATGTATCAACAATTTGTGTTTCAACCACTCCATATTGTATTGAGCTCCATCTTCTTACTAATCAGCGTGTGAATTATTCCTCATTGTCAATTTGATATATTCATGGCTATCTTATATTGGTGGCTGTTCTGGCCTTGCCCACAAGTAGAAAAAGTTTTTTCATGCATCTGTCCTATAGAACTTAAAAATTTTTAAAGCCTTTATTAGGTCTTTTCTTTTCCAGTGATTTGAACCCCAGCCTGTTCAACCTTTTGTAATGCTCCAACCTCTCATTTCTGGTAATGTCCCAGGAAATCTATTTCTTTATGCAACTTCTCGTGCTTCCCAGTCCTCTCTGAAGTATGAACACCAGGGGCTGGATTCTCCGATTCTGAGGCTACGTCCCCACGCCGGCATGGGAACGGAAAAATGGCGTAAAACGGTCACCGATCCTCCCTTTTGCTGGGGGCTAGCATGCCAGCAGCATAGAGCACCCGGCTCTAGCTGCTGATAAGTCCTGGAGAATTGCCTGGTCCGTGGCCGCACGTGTGCAAGGTGATGGCCTGCAGTAGCTGTGCCGTGCTACATGGTGGAGGCCACTCGCGAACCCAGCCTACAAAATTGTGCCCCCCCCCCCCCCCCCTTGGCTAGCTCGCGCACCCCAGGCCGCCCCATCCCCACAGTGCCCCCAGTCCCTAATAAGGTTGCCTCCTGCCTGCGAATCGGCCCTCCCCCAACTGTGGCAGTGCTGGATTGAGTCCGCAGCCACCCCGCCGAGTTCCCGACAGATGAGACCATAGCGACCAACGCCGTCGGAACTCGACAGGTCAGAGGCGGAGCATCTCCGAGTACACTGCTTTGGAGGGGGCGGGGCATCATGAAAGGGGCGCCGCCCCCAATTCAGTCGTGAACTTTGATTCTCCAGCTGATTGGCAAACGCGATTTCGGTGTTGGCGACCACAGAACCCCGTCCCAAAGCTGGCCACTGCAGTCGGAATTCTACGTTCCCCGCCGCTGGAATCAGGAATTCCAATCAGGCAGAGAATCCCACATCATCCAAAAATGTGATTGGTGCCAGGCGGCAGACCCGTCCCCAGTCTCCAGTATTGCCCAGCATAGCGGGCTTCCCACCCCGCGATGGCAGGAATATGCAAACAGCTCATATGCATTCAGTTAAATTCAATTAAGGGGCTATAAACCTGAATCTCCATTCCCACATAATGATCTGACCCCTCCAATGGGATCGCCACTGAGTGAACTTTGGTGCAAGCATTGACAAGCACTGTCCTGGCGCAATGAGCCCTGAAGGGGTCAGGAGGTTAACCCATTGCTCATGTGCCCCTCTGCCACTGCCAGGCTGCATAGGATGGACCCTCGAGGGTCCTGGGGTTTTGGTAGGCGTGAGATGTGGGTGAGGCATTTACCCCAGGACTGTCCCCTGGGATAGGGGGTCCCATGTTTGGACTGCCCCTTCCAGCCATGCGCAACCTGAAGATCACTCTTGACATGGTGATCTAGGCAGCAATCTGGTCAACAGCAGCCTCCTGGTCTGGACTGTACAAACGTTCAAGTGACTTTCTCACTCTCAACTGCTCTGCCCGACAGCCGATGAGCAGATCAGATAGTTAATTGAAGATTCAATCCAGGAACACTTTCCCTTTTATCACATCTGCTCCCTCAGCCCTATCCATTTAAAATTGTTTCATTTTTGAAGTGTCTGAGCATTCTTAGAAAGCCCACAACTTGAAAAACTTGGCAATCCCCTGAGATCCTTTGAAATACTAAGCATTTATTCAATATGGGGAGGCAGTGGCGTAATGGTATTGGCACCAGACTAGTAATTCAGGGATCCAGGGTAGTACTCTGGGGTCCGGGTTTGAATCCCATAACAGCTGATGGTGAAATTTGAATTCAGTAAAAATCTAGAATTAAAAGTCTAATGATGACCATGAAACCATTGTTGATTGTTGTAAAAACCCAACTGGTTCATTAATTTCCTTCATATCTGGACTATGTGACTCCAGACCCACACAGTGATGCGGTTGACTCTCAACTAGCACGCCACCCAGTTCAATGGCAATTAAGGATGGGCAACAAAAAGGCTGATCCAGCCGGTGACACCCACATCCCAAGAACGAATAAAAAAAATTTCAGAGTACAGTAACTTTTACTAGTCTTTGATTGACAGCTTAATGGTTTCACACATCCGACAGGAGGTTTGTTTATTTGTCTTTCCCTTCATACTTGAATGCATCTGAAGTGCCTCGTTAATCTAAAATGCAATGTTTCTCAACAACCTTGTTCTGATTGACAGCTGCTGGCCGCTTCAACAATTCTAAGGATGTTCTGCCATTAGAAAAGCAGGAAGTGAAAACACTTAACAATGAGCTAAGTTCTGGACTCCTTGGAGCGCAGCATTCCAGGCTAGGGTGTCACTTGCAGGGTGTCAGTCCATGGTGCCAGGGCGTAGTGTACCATTGGCAATGCCAGGGGGTGGGGTCTGAAGGGGGGGGGATGGATGGTGAGGGGGTGACTGAGTGGGGTGGGGGAGGTCGGGTCAGCCTCATGTGTGCGTGGTGTGGGGGATGATCCATTATTCCTATGGTGGGGCGGAGGATACCCCTCCTTGATGAGGGGTTGGGGTGCTCCCCTTGTCAGTGGGATGGGGGTCAACATTTGCTTTATGATGGCATGGGGGGGCCTGCCTCCAGATGCTGAGATCATGGTACCTGTTCAAAATGGTGGCCCAAGACCAGCAAGTGCAGGGAAACAGGCATGTTTGCTGCTGTGCATAATTTAGCCCAGTCTCGATGTTCCACTGGTGGGAGCACATAGGGTTGAATTCTCCACAGCCCCGTGCCAAAATCAGGTTTGGCACAGGGGCGGAGAATCAACTTTCATGCTGAAATAAGGCCTGGCGCCAGTCTGGCGATTCTCCAGGACCTGAGACTCGGCATGTTCGCGGAGTACTCCGCATGGCTGGGGGGCCATTGCCAGAGGCCCACCAATGATCCTCCACTCCCAACCGACCGAGTTCCCAACAGCATGGTTCTAACCACCTATTGCCGTTCGGGTAGCTCGCATGGCGGCTGCGGACTGGTGGGCGGATCGGGCGAGAGGGGGGGGATCTTATGGGTGGCGAGGGGATAGATCAGGCCGGTCGGATCGGGTGGGGGGGCTCCTACATTTCCCAGCTGCCTCTGTGGTCTGAGTCCGCCATGGCACTCAGCAAGGCCGCTGGAGGCCGCCGGCGTGCGCATGCGCTGACCCAAAACCGGAAGTGCGGGGGCCCGAATCCGCAGCTAAAGCTGCATGAATCATCCCTGCTAACCCCCTGCAGGTGAAAGAATTAGCTGATCTTTTTTTGAGCAAACTCCGGAGTGAAACGTCAGCATTTTTACGCCGGCGTGGGGACATGGTTCCATTTTGGGAGAATCCAGACCACAGTGTCTGAACCAGAAAATACCGTCTAGCATTTGAAGTGTGATCTAACTCAGGTTCTACATTGATTTAATATTTTTTTAATAACCATAGACTGCCAATGAAGTGCAGGACATTTCCATTTTAATGCAATCTTCATTGTTTCAGAACACGTTGGAAGAGAGGAACAAAAGAAAGAGAATAAAAAGTAAAATAAAGCAGGTGAGAAAATAGAAGACAATCACAGAAATCAAATAGAAATCAAAAAAGACAGCAGGGAAGAAAACAGGGAAAGTAGAACCTAATTAAACTGCTTTGTGTGATACTCTCAATAGGAAGAAGAAAACAATTTTGTGAAGCTAATGCAATAAGAAATCCTAATACTATTTCAAAGACTTTTTTTTGTCAATTGACTGACTACTTTATTACATTTTTTTTTTCAATTTAACTGATATGTAGCAGACAATTAAACAAAGGATTCTGAACCCTGTGAACTAGGTCATTGGTGCCGTGGGGGAAAAAAATTAGAAAATCAAATCTTTGTCCAAAAAAAAAGAAGTCTGCCTGCTTCCCTAGCACTACGCGGCTTTATTAGAAATTCTATATTCATATTCCTCCGGTTGCAAAATAATGTCATATTCTAAATGAAGTGTCGATTCAAATGTTGTGATGGCAATTAGACTGTGTGCAGGCAGCTTCGTGATGCAGGAGAAGTGACAGGCAGCCTGGATTACTCATCTCTGCTAGTGTGAAACAGCCACAATAGGTAGAGTCTCAAATGAAAGGCTAAATGAATGCAGAAGAAAACAAGGCATGGAGCACTCCTCGATGACAGTGAGTTGACATCGTCCATTCTCCATCCTGTCACCGGGGGGCGCGCTGGGGGAGTGGGGGGGGGGGGGGGGGGGGGATGAGGAAAAATGAAGGCGTCCACAACTCAAGTATTGGTTCCCTCCAGCCTGTGCCACAGATAAATCTGGATATCATACCCAATCTAGTGAAATATGCTTTCTAATAATGGTTTGTCGTTAATCATTTTGTTGGCAAATTATAATCCACTTTCTCTTATAGGGGATCGCCATTAAAAGACATGAAAGATTAAGACAGTGGTAATTTATTCATTATTTTATTCTGACAGTATTAAAAAGTTCTATTCATTTCCATTATATACAATGACAATTTTTGTACATGGAAATAACAGCATTTTTTCTCAAATGGAGATATTAATAATAAAAATGTAGGTAAGTGTCATTAAAATATGCAACGGATTTTAATGTTCAATATCCATCAGGGCCGTATTTTGAGAGAATGGCAGTAAATTATTTTCATTTGTTCTTTAATTTAAATGAGTAACTCCCATAATGATCAGTTAACCCTCTGTGACCCAGTTATTTTTCCGTGTTCTCTCAGCCTCTGAATCCACAGCAAGTCCCAGATTTGCTGTCCATGGACAACTATCTCCAACTTTAACCGTGATTTCATTTAAATGTCCAGTCACAGAACTTGGTTAGAATTTATTTCTGTCACTAAAGTTGGAAATACTTTGTTGGGTTAAAGAGCATGATTTGGAATGCTGTGCTTCCATGAGGAATTCCGATCAATGTGGATCCTGAAGGTAGGATTCCCGCACATAATTTTCAGAAGTCCAATATTGCATTTTAGGAACGATAGTAGAAAACAAAACATTGTTATGTCAACAGTATTCAACCTCAAATGTCTACAGAATTATTATTAGGATAGGGTGTAGTTTTACTTTCCTCCTATTATGAAGGCAGCACAGTAGCACAAGTGGATAACACTTCACAGCGCCAGGGTCCCAGGTTTGATTCCCCGCTGGGTCACTGTCTGTGCGGAGTCTGCACGTTCTCCCCGTGTCTGCGTGGGTTTCCTCCGGGTGCTCCAGTTTCCTCCCACAGTCCAAAGTCGTGCAGGTTGGGTGGATTGGCTATGATAAATTGTCCTCAGTGACCAAAAAAGTGAGGAGGTGTTATTGGGTTATGCGGATAGGTTGGAAGTGAGGGCTTAAGTGGGTCAGTGCAGACTCGATAGGCCTAATGGCCTCCTTCTGCACTGTATGTTCTATGTCTATGTCTATGTACAGCCCTCTAAAACCCACGCTTGCTAATCACTAATTTGTGATTTACTTCAGCCTCACTGATGTCTGAAATGAAGGACGTTTAGATATTTTTCTTCTAGAAATAAGTCATCTCACACATCCTCTGCCCACCAGAACAAGTGGCGTTTACTGTTTGGTAATTATTGCTGCACCAACCACCCATATTGGTGTATTAAAATGAAATGAACTTTGTTAATTTACAATGTACACATCCATGTGTTGTATTCCAGACATCGGCCAGACGAAAGCCTTAATCGCCCTGCCCATCCAATCTTGCCTGGAGAAACAGCCAGTCACCAGTAATGGTGATATGGTGGTAACATTGGTGAGCTGCCAGTGCTAAATGAGAACTCACTGACATCTGGTGATGAAGGGCCTGGGGGCAGATTCCATGGTTCCGTCACAAAGTTAAACCAGCAGGAGTCAATAGTAAGAACATATCATAAGAAATAGGAGTAGGCCATTTCTCCGTCTCACTACCAGCCTATACCTGCCTAAAATTGGGGTAATAATGAGAACCTAATATGTTTTTCTGCAAATCAATTCACTTCTTATGGCATCAAAAGATTGCTGAACCCATTTGAGGCAACAAAGTTGAGGGGTCCCAGTAATTTTCTGGCTATGGTGCTGAAAATTTGTAATCCAGCACCGCTAGCCAAACTGTTCCCCATACTCCCCATTACCCCCCCCCCCCCCAATGCTTCTCATTCCCCCCCCCCAAACTCCCCACCCTCCTCATCCTCCTCCTCAGAGATAGCCACATGTTATTTCTCCTCCACCTCCAGCACGTCGCCCCGCTGCTGTGCGAGGCTGTGAAGGACACAGCAGACCACCACAAAGTGGGCGATCCTCTGGGGGATGTACTGCAGTTCACCACCAGAGCAGTCGAAGCATCAAAACCGCATCTTTAGTAGGAGTCCGATGCACCGCTCAATGGCAACCCGGGTGGCCACATGGGCCTCGTTGTATTGGGCCTCTGCATCAGTCACTGGCCTCCGTACTGGCGTCATTAGCCAGGTCCTCAGCGAATACTCCTTATCCCCCAAGAACCAACCTGCCATTCTGGGATGGTCCCCGAATAGGCTGGGGATGTCCGACTACCACAGGATGAAGCTGTCCTGCACACTCCCTGGGAAACATGCACACATGTGCATGATGTTCATCTGGTGGTTGCCCACAAGCTGGATGTTCAGGGAGTGGAACCCCATCCTATTGGTGTAGGGCACGCCCAGGTGGCCCGGTGAGCGGAAGGCGACGTGCATTCCATCTATTAGCCCCTGGACCTGGGGCAACCCGTCAATGGCAAGAATCCTGCTTCCCAGGCATCTTGTTTGGCCTGGTCCATGTCAAAGTGTGGATAGTTCACTGCCCAGGCAAACAGGGCATCGGTGCCTTCACCGATAGCTTCACTGTAGCTTGAGAGATTCCACACAGGTCCCCACTCGAGCCCTGGCATAGACATTCAGGGCTGCGGTGACCTTGACAGCCAACAAGAGCCAATATCCTGCTCCTCCATGTGGTGCCAAGTCCGCAAAGACCTGGAATAGCTACTGCACTGTCCCCTTGTTCAGGCAGAGCCTCCCGAGGCACTCTTGTACACCTTCGATCATCACCAATCTTCCCCTCTGGGTGAGTCCCTGGCCTGTTGGGTGGCTGGATTGTCAGAGTGTGAGGCAGGCCCTGCACACCGGCTGATGCTTCGGGTCTCTGTCGATGCTGCTGCCTTATCTGGTGCCTGGCCACCTGGCCTGACAGCGGCACCGTAAGGGCAGCTTCTACCGGATCCAAGATATCGTCCATTGTGTAAAATATCATTAAGGATTTGGGAGAGGATGAGAGGCTGACAACCAGTGGTGTCTTTCTCCCTGGGACCCTCCATGTACCCCATCACGTACCACCTGCCACCCCCCCATCCGAAACCTCCTGCCCCCGCATCCCTGGCCACAGCGAGTGCCCCTGGTCACCGGACCCCACATTCCGTACCCCAAACACCTACACGTAATGTTACCTGAACAGGCACTGGTCCCCACTCTGGTGTTGCCTCCCGCAGTGTTCAGGCACAGTGTCCAGGCATCATGGTCTGATGGGGATGCTGTGCAATAACTCCCACATGTTACATGGCCCGCCTACCCACGGGTATCCACTGGGGAGATGTAAAGTTGCTCACTTAACTACGATTGCCAATTTCCCTATGAGCAATAACCTTCAGGCATGCAGCCAGAGGCCTCTGCAACCAATGGGAGTTATGTGGTCAGTGGGGCAGATGGGCTGGTGTTTCCCCCAGAATAAGACCACATGACCCAGGTGATGGCGCAGTGGAGACGCAGGTGCTGAGACACCCATCCACCAACCAGACCAGGCCATGGATGGCCACCCCCCTGCTCTGCAACCCTCCACTCCTCCCCCCCCCCCCCACTATACATCCCCCCAACGGCAGTCCACCTCAACCGAGCTGGCCCCCAGGGGGCTCCCCATCCCCTTCCGAACACTGGGCACAACTCTAATGCCTCCGGGCTCTTTGCCGTGGCACCTTGGCATTGCCGGGTTAGAAATACCAAGGTGTCAGCCTGGCAGTACCGAGATGCCTGCGATTCAAGTGGAGGGCCAGGGGGCCACGTTACACTGTCCCTGACAATCCAGGGACCTCCGATGGCCGAGGAGACCCCCAGGTGCCATTCCACCTGGTCCTCCCTGGGGAGGCCAGTAGATGCCAGGAGCCTAATAAATCCTGCATCAGCATGGCTTTTAGACCCCAGTTTTCAGTCAGAACCTGAAACTTTGGATGAGATCTTCTGATTGTTCACCCAGCAGGATCTTCCAATCCCGCTAACGGTGCAACCCACACCGTGGGTTTCACGGAGGCGCAGGGTGGACTCAATGGGAAATTTCATTGACAGTATCGGGAGCAGAAGATCTCGCTCCCGGCCAATGACAGGCCACCTCTCACCGCCAAGAAACATGCCACGGGGAGGCCAGAGAATCTCGGTCACTGTCATTTATTGGGAAAATTTCTCCCATTGCCGTTGAATATTGTAGACTTTTAATGCCGCTGTTCACTGATATTAATTATACGATGGACACTGGCAATAATCAGGTGAGGCACATTAAACTGGCACTTGCGGGTTTAGACCTCCCAAGGAACCAACGCTCAGTTTGCTTTTCTCCAAAAGTTCAGATGGAGCTGTTACGCAGAGCATGTTGTCTCCATCACACAATGGCAGGCATTTAGTGACATGCATTTCCCGATCTGTGTATTTATACTATTAGCAGTAAATTGATTAATTGTGTCATGATGTCATTTCTATGAGGCTGTGTTGACTTTAGATGTACTTCTGGAGCCGGCATAATGGAACTGCAAATCCACATTGGTACTCGTCCAGGAGATGAGCAGACATGATTGTAGTGCTGTTGATTTTACAAAAAGAGCAGCCTTCTGTACCATTTAACGACCAATTTAATGCAGAATTTATGAAAGTATCAGTATAAATTTAGTGTTAAATTGCTTGCATAACTACACAAATATATGTAAATGTTACATCAACTGTGCCACACAATAATACTCTCGAAACTCTGAAGTAAAGCCTTTATATCAATTGAACTCATTCCAATTCACAGGCCTTGTATAACCAGACACACCCATTTTAAACTCCTGTGGGAAAGACTGCCTGAACACCATTAAATTAAAGTAAATTATTTTTGTATTACACATCATATAAGAGGAGGAGGTTTACTTGAATCATAATTTGCCCCATTATCACAATAGTCGTGATTTTGTATATCCATGCTTTGAGTAGGCTAGCATATGTTGAGCTGTTGGCTGCAATTCTCCGGCCGTTGGGATTCTCTTTCCCTGCTGGCAGCGCAACCCCGCCCGCAGCTTTCCGGATGCAATGGGGGCAGCTTTAATGGGAAATCCCATTGACAAGCGGCAGGAAGAGAGAATCCCACCACCAGCGTAGGGCGCACTGCGAAGAAACGCGCAACTGAGGGAGTGGAGAATCAGGCCCATTATTATATCGAATTACATGGAAATGCAAAAAACAAAATGCCTATTGGTCCAACAAGTCTATAATAATGTTTATACTCTACATAAACCTTCTCCAATTACATCGACCTCAACCCAACCTTTCAGCATATCTTTTCATTCCTTGGTTTAGCACAGTGGGCTAGATAGCTGACTTGTAATGCAGAACAATGCCAGCAGCGTGAGTTCAACTCCCGTACCGGCCTCCCTGAACAGGTGCCGGAATGTGGCAACTAGGGGCTTTTCACAGTAACTTAATTGAAGCCGACTTGTGACAATAGGTGAATAGAATTATTATTATTCCCTTTTCCCTTATATCCTTCATTTAAAAGTGTCTAAGTGTTTATCTCAACACATCCTGTGGGTAGCAATTTCTGCATTCTAATCACTCTCTGAATAAAAAAAATCCTTCTTTTCCTATTGGATTTATTAATAACTACCTTTTACTTAAGGTCCCTAATCTGGTTTCTTCCACATGTGGAAACCCTTTTTCCATATCTACCTTGTCCTATTCATAATTTTAAATGACCTCCATCAGGTTGTATCTATGCCTTCCCTTTTCTAAAGAAATATCTTCACCTGTATAAAAATTGGCAAGTCATGTTGCAGCTGTATAGAACCTAAGTTAGGCCACACTTGGAGTGTAGTGTTTAATTCTGGTCACCACACTACCGGAAGGATGGGAGGCTTTAGAGAGGGTGCAGAAGAGATTTACCAGGATGTTGCCTGGTATGGAGGGCATTAGCTATGAGGAGAGGTTGAATAAACTTGGTTTGTTCTCACTGGAGCGAAGGAGGTTGAGGGGCGACCTGATAGAGGTTTACAAAATTATGAGAGGCATAGACAGAGTGGATAGTCAGAGGCTTTTTCCCAGGGTAGAGGGGTCAATTACTAGGGGGCATAGGTTTAAGGTGCGAGGGGCAAGGTTTAGAGGAGATGTACGAGTTAAGTCTTTTACACAGAGAGTAGTGGGTGCGTGGAACTCGCTGCCGGAGGAGGTGGTGGAAGCAGGGATGATAGTGACATTTAAGAGGCATCTTGACAAATACATGAATGGGATGGGAATAGAGGGATACGGATCTCGGAAGTGTAGAAGACTTTAGTTTACATGGGAAGCATGGTGGGCACGGGCTTGGAGGACCGAAGGGCCTGTTCCTGTGCTGTACTTTTCTTTGTTATTTGTTGTTCTTTGTTCGATCTTTCTAAATGGCTGTAATCTCTTAGTTCAGGTGCCTTGTAAATGATATTTGCACTTTCTCTAGTTTTGTTATGGGTTTTCTATCCTGTTAAAACCAGAACTGTCCACAGTACTCTAAATGCAGCTTAGGATTCAATCAGGGTCTTAATAATGAGCCTAACTGACAACCCATCACAATCAGATGAGCTTCCTCCCGCCTCCAACTTAATCGTGGGATGTTTCCCCAGCTGCTGGGAGACTGATGTGGGGCCCAGCTACCACGTTTCCCACTTTGACAGACTGCATTAAATCCTGTCCATAATGTCAGATGCTGCAGCATAGCCACTGTGTTCATTTTCTAGTATTTTACTGCTGAAAGAATATAAGAAACAGCAGTGGGAGTAGGATATATGATCCCTTAAGTCAGATCTGCCTTCAACATGATTATGGCTGATCATTACCTAAAATCCATTTCCCCACCCAGTTTCATATCCATTGGTTCCGTATTGGAAACCGCATGTGAAGTTACGAATTTCTCCTAAACTCTCCTCATAAAGTTCAATCCTTTTCACCTCTATCTATCCATAAGGACCTTATGTGAAGTGGGTCTTTCACAGATCAAACTGACTCCCACAAAACCACCCCCGAGTTGCTACCAACTTGATGATCTCACTGAGAGAGAAGCTGAAAGGTTGGTGTGTGAGCTGGACAATGACACATGGTGCAAAAGGTAACCCTTTCACCGAGATTGGGCTTGATTTGCATTGCATGGGCTATACCTGACCTGGGATTAGGTGATGTTTTCACTGGATGCTTGCGAAGGGAACATGTACAATTCTCTAGTTATGCCATTCCTTAATGTCAATATAATATTCACAAAAATAAACATGAACTATTATTTCCACAGATAATATGTAATGTGGACATTTGCACATCATGAAGTTTGTAAAGTAAATGAAATAATATGAAAGATTCATCCTTTATAAAGTGTTGGCCTCTGGATATAAATGAATTATTACTCATTTTTAAAATCACTAATCAATACATATTGAGATTCTTGGGAATTACCCTGCCTAATTCATCTCACCACTTTTAGTAAGGTGGCTGTCAGAAATAGGCGATTGCTCCAATGTGTGAGGGGTATAAGCTATTGGAGTTGTAAGCTTCAAACGGATTGCAAAATGATAAATTTCTACATCCACACTCTCAAGCTTAATGCTATCACAGTTGAGAAATTTCTGAATCAGCTGCAAGGGATCCAATTGAATTCATAGATCAGGCCCCTATATCACTGTCAAGATCATAAATGCCAATTATGAAATGAATGTGGTGGAGACAACTATTAATCTCCTGCCAACAGCCATATGTTGGAAATATTTACAACTTGATACCTCTTTGACTGTATTATAAATGCATCTCCCTTCGTCATCAAGTCCTGGATTAGGACTTGAACACAGTACTTGATGCAGCGGTTGAGATGCTAACCATTGTGCCACAAAACTTCCTTATTCTGGTCAACCCATAACTGTGAAGCAAACAATGGCTTGAAAAAGAGGGGAAAGAAAATGGTGGGAAAAGAAGTAATAAGTGGAAGTTTTCAGATATACTGATTATGTTTTATATAGTTTCCCAATCTTCTGCTTATGAATTTGTTTAATTTGACTCCTCTCCCTCTCTCCCACCCCACCCCACCGCATCATATGGGTGGCCTGGTAGCACAGTGGTTATCACTGTTGCTTCACAGTGCCAGGGACCTGGGTTTGATTCCCGGCTTGGGTCACTGTTTGTGCGGAGTGTGCACGTTCCCCCCTTGTCTGCGTGGTTTTCCTTCGGGTGCTCCGGTTTCCTCCCACAGGTGAATTGGACATTCTGAATGCTCCCTCTGTGCACCCGAATAGGCACCGAAGTGTGGCAACTAGGGGATTTTCACAGTAATTACATTGCAGTGTTAATGTAAACCTACTTGTGACACTAATAAAGATCATGATTATTACTATTATATTGAATTGAGAAGCTTGTGATTTATTCAGTTCTATAGCTAGGTAGGAAACGAGGTGCTTTCACTGTATTGCGTTGGTGGCAATAGGATATAGTTCAGATATTCAAAGATGAATGATTATATAATTAATACATTTAAATATTACATGATTGTTGAGACCAACTGAATGCGCTGATTGACAGTAATAATGTAGCGTGAGGAGGAGATTCAGGGGACCTGGGTCCACATGCAGGTCACAAAATATTTCAGGAAATGGAGGTAAAGCATATTGGAATAAAATCAGAGAATAGGGAAAATTCAAAGCAAACCAATTAACGTCTGAAAGCAAAAGGATTAACTTTTCAATTAGAACCTTTCAACAGATTATTGGAAAACTGTTAGTTAACAGAAGATTAAAGGAAAAATTCTCTTTGGACCTGTAACTAATTGTTCATGTTTATCTCCTGGTAAAATTACTGGACAGAGTGCATTGTGCGGAACTTAAATCCAGTGTCAATCAGGCCGACACGCATTTCACCTTGTCCAAATGCAGAAGGACCAGCCGACAAATAGAAGCCCCAGATTTTATGGATTCTGCTTGTCACTGAGGTGTCCAAAATGCATCTTGTGCATCGGAGTAAGAAAGCAAACACACATTGCTATTTACAGCATTGCAGTGCCAATAATAACGGAAGGTTACCGCTTGTTATTTGTAAATTTATAATTGTTTAAACAATGGTATTGCTTGCACACGCTTGTTGGTTACTGAATATGCTGTAATTGACTTTCAGTTATACATATAATGATCATAATTATAGCTCCAATGGTTACTCATAAAAATGTACTTTGTTATGTTCTGTTCCACAGGGTATAATTTCTCATTGTATACACAGACAGATTTAACTAAATAAACACTGCCATAAAGCCTCAAGTAACCAAAGCAACCTTCTATGGTGGAGGTCCCACAGAAGATTTGTTGGGGGGTGGGGGGGGTCAAGGTTGCTGGCAAGCATGTGACAAGTATTTGGAAATCATGAGTAAGATTGCAAGGAAGTAAATTGTTATCAAATCTGATCATCAGTGATTATTGTTGCATGAAAGAAATCTAATAATTCTTAAGCTGAATTATTATTTTGGTATCTTGTAGGCATGTTTAAATATGCATAATTTTAGCAGTTGCTGTAGTGAATATTTTAACAGATTTCACCACAGCAATCCATTGCCCTAATGATAATAATTCTCATTATTGTGCATTTTCAAATGAATCACTATCATTGCTGAAAGGGAACATAGAACATAGAACACTACAGCACAGAACAGGCCCTTCGGCCCTCGATGTTGTGCCGAGCAATGATCACCCTACTTAAACCCACATACCCGTAACCCAACAATGCCCCCCATTAACCTTACACTACGGGCAATTTAGCATGGCCAATCCACCTAACCCGCACATCTTTGGACTGTGGGAGGAAACCGGAGCACCCGGAGGAAACCCACGCACACACGGGGAGGACGTGCAGACTCCACACAGACAGTGACCCAGCCGGGAATCGAACCTGGGACCCTGGAGCTGTGAAGCATTGATGCTAACCACCATGCTACCGTGAGGCCGATAGGAACACTGCGTCATACAAGCGCCCTGTTTTATTCTGAACCTTCAAACAACTTGCTGTTCGTAATCATCCTGAGAAAGAAATTAAAGTTATCTGTTTCCTGTTTTAATATCTGTGAGGGTCAAAATCATTGACTTTCAATTCTCAGCCAAACAGTTAAAATACACTCTTGCCTCCTAAAATTTATTGCATATTATTATGACTTATAAATATTTTGAAGGCGCTGTGCACCCCTTTAACAGTGCTCATGTTTGTGCAAAAGAGATTTTATCCATTCTCTTATATTCTGGATTTGTGTTCTGAATTCTAAGACCTTGAATGGAATTCCATCTGTCACATTAAAGGCAGTAGCAAGAACTGAAATACCACATTAAGGCACAAATTACAGGGAGAATAATAGCTACCCAGAAGTGAATAACAAGGCTGCACTCTAATTGAGACATTCAAGTGCAACATAAATCACAAGAGTAAAGCATGAGAAGATTATAGACACCATCTAAATTATGATATTAAGATTAAAGTTTGAAATCACTTCTATGTGTGTGGTTTAAAGATAAACCAGAAATGCTTCAATAATGAATGGTGATCTTACCAAGATTTGGATCCATTTTCTATACTGGCAGAGGCTACCAATATTGATGGCAGTTCGTCAGTGCACTGCATGCTGTTGATGGGTGACAGTGTTCACACTGCAGATACCAATATTGATGGCAGTTTGTCAGTGCACTGCATGCTGTTGATGGGTGACAGTGTTCACACTGCAGATACCAATATTGATGGCAGCTTGTCAGTGCACTGCATGCTGTTGATGGGTGATACTGTTCACACTGCAGATACCAATATTGATGGCAGTTTGTCAGTGCACTGCATGCTGTTGATGGGTGACAGTGTTCACACTGCAGATACCAATATTGATGGCAGCTTGTCAGTCAGTGCACTGCATGCTGTTGATGGGTGATACTGTTCACACTGCAGATACCAATATTGATGGCAGCTTGTCAGTCAGTGCACTACATGCTGTTGATGGGTGACAGTGTTCACACTGCAGATACCAATATTGATGGCAGCTTGTCAGTGCACTGCATGCTGTTGATGGGTGACCGTGTTCACACTGCAGAAACCAATATTGATGGCAGCTTGTCAGTGCACTGCATGCTGTTGATGGGTGACAGTGTTCACACTGCAGATACCAATATTGATGGCAGCTTGTCAGTGCACTACATGCTGTTGATGGGTGACAGTGTTCACACTGCAGATACCAATATTGATGGCAGCTTGTCAGTGCACTGCATGCTGTTGATGGGTGACCGTGTTCACACTGCAGAAACCAATATTGATGGCAGCTTGTCAGTGCACTGTATGCTGTTGATGGGTGACAGTGTTCACACTGCAGATACCAATATTGATGGCAGCTTGTCAGTGCACTGCATGCTGTTGATGGGTGATACTGTTCACACTGCAGATACCAATATTGATGGCAGCTTGTCAGTCAGTGCACTGCATGCTGTTGATGGGTGACCGTGTTCACACTGCAGATACCAATATTGATGGCAGCTTGTCAGTCAGTGCACTGCATGCTGTTGATGGGTGATACTGTTCACACTGCAGATACCAATATTAATGGCAGCTTGTCAGTGCACTGCATGCTGTTGATGGGTGATACTGTTCACACTGCAGATACCAATATTGATGGCAGCTTGTCAGTGCACTGCATGCTGTTGATGGGTGACAGTGTTCACACTGCAGATACCAATATTGATGGCAGTTTGTCAGTCAGTGCACTGCATGCTGTTGATGGGTGACAGTGTTAACACTGCAGATACCAATATTGATGGCAGCTTGTCAGTGCACTGCATGCTGTTGATGGGTGACAGTGTTCACACTGCAGATACCAATATTGATGGCAGCTTGTCAGTCAGTGCACTGCATGCTGTTGATGGGTGACAGTGTTCACACTGCAGATACCAATATTGATGGCAGCTTGTCAGCGAACTGCAATCTGTTGATGGGTGACAGTGTTCACACTGCAGATACCAATATTGATGGCAGCTTGTCAGTCAGTGCACTGCATGCTGTTGATGGGTGACAGTGTTCACACTGCAGATACCAATATTGGTGGCAGCTTGTCAGTCAGTGCACTGCATGCTGTTGATGGGTGACAGTGTTCACACTGCAGATACCAATATTGATGGCAGCTTGTCAGTCAGTGCACTGCATGCTGTTGATGGGTGACAGTGTTCACACTGCAGATACCAATATTGATGGCAGTTTGTCAGTGCACTGCATGCTGTTGATGGGTGATACTGTTCACACTGCAGATACCAATATTGATGGCAGTTTGTCAGTGCACTGCATGCTGTTGATGGGTGACAGTGTTCACACTGCAGATACCAATATTGATGGCAGCTTGTCAGTCAGTGCACTGCATGCTGTTGATGGGTGATACTGTTCACACTGCAGATACCAATATTGATGGCAGCTTGTCAGTGCACTGCATGCTGTTGATGGGTGATACTGTTCACACTGCAGATACCAATATTGATGGCAGCTTGTCAGTGCACTGCATGCTGTTGATGGGTGACAGTGTTCACACTGCAGATACCAATATTGATGGCAGCTTGTCAGTCAGTGCACTGCATGCTGTTGATGGGTGACCGTCTTCACACTGCAGATACCAATATTGATGGCAGTTTGTCAGTGCACTGCATGCTGTTGATGGGTGACAGTGTTCACACTGCAGATACCAATATTGATGGCAGCTTGTCAGTGCACTGCATGCTGTTGATGGGCGACAGTGTTCACACTGCAGATACCAATATTGATGGCAGCTTGTCAGTGCACTGCATGCTGTTGATGGGTGACAGTGTTCACACTGCAGATACCAATATTGATGGCAGTTTGTCAGTGCACTGCATGCTGTTGATGGGTGACCGTGTTCACACTGCAGATACCAATATTGATGGCAGCTTGTCAGTGCACTGCATGCTGTTGATGGGTGACAGTGTTCACACTGCAGATACCAATATTGATGGCAGCTTGTCAGTGCACTGCATGCTGTTGATGGGTGACCGTGTTCACACTGCAGATACCAATATTGATGGCAGCATGTCAGTGCACTGCATGCTGTTGATGGGTGACCGTGTTCACACTGCAGATACCAATATTGATGGCAGCCTGTCTGTGCACTGCACGCTGTTGATGGGTGATACTGTTCACACTGCAGATACCAATATTGATGGCAGCTTGTCAGTGCACTGCATGCTGTTGATGGGCGACCGTGTTCACACTGCAGATACCAATATTGATGGCAGCTTGTCAGTGCACTGCATGCTGTTGATGGGTGATACTGTTCACACTGCAGATACCAATATTGATGGCAGCTTGTCAGTCAGTGCACTGCATGCTGTTGATGGGTGACAGTGTTCACACTGCAGATACCAATGTTGATGGCAGTTTGTCAGTCAGTGCACTGCATGCTGTTGATGGGTGACCGTGTTCACACTGCAGATACCAATATTGATGGCAGCTTGTCAGTGCACTGCATGCTGTTGATGGGTGACAGTGTTCACACTGCAGATACCAATATTGATGGCAGTTTGTCAGTGCACTGCATGCTGTTGATGGGTGACAGTGTTCACACTGCAGATACCAATATTGGTGGCAGCTTGTCAGTGCACTGCATGCTGTTGATGGGTGACAGTGTTCACACTGCAGATACCAATATTGATGGCAGTTTGTCAGTGCACTGCATGCTGTTGATGGGTGACAGTGTTCACACTGCAGATACCAATATTGGTGGCAGCTTGTCAGTGCACTGCATGCTGTTGATGGGTGACAGTGTTCACACTGCAGATACCAATATTGATGGCAGCTTGTCAGTGCACTGCATGCTGTTGATGGGTGACAGTGTTCACACTGCAGATACCAATATTGATGGCAGCTTGTCAGTCAGTGCACTGCATGCTGTTGATGGGTGATACTCTTCACACTGCAGATACCAATATTGATGGCAGCTTGTCAGTCAGTGCACTGCATGCTGTTGATGGGTGACCGTGTTCACACTGCAGATACCAATATTGATGGCAGCTTGTCAGTCAGTGCACTGCATGCTGTTGATGGGTGACCGTGTTCACACTGCAGATACCAATATTGATGGCAGCTTGTCAGTCAGTGCACTGCATGCTGTTGATGGGTGACCGTGTTCACACTGCAGATACCAATATTGATGGCAGCTTGTCAGTCAGTGCACTGCATGCTGTTGATGGGTGACCGTGTTCACACTGCAGATACCAATATTGATGGCAGCTTGTCAGTCAGTGCACTGCATGCTGTTGATGGGTGACCGTGTTCACACTGCAGATACCAATAGTGATGGCAGCTTGTCAGTGCACTGCATGCTGTTGATGGGTGATACTGTTCACACTGCAGATACCAATATTGATGGCAGCTTGTCAGTGCACTGCATGCTGTTGATGGGTGATACTGTTCACACTGCAGATACCAATATTGATGGCAGCTTGTCAGTGCACTGCATGCTGTTGATGGGTGACAGTGTTCACACTGCAGATACCAATATTGATGGCAGCTTGTCAGTCAGTGCACTGCATGCTGTTGATGGGTGACCGTCTTCACACTGCAGATACCAATATTGATGGCAGTTTGTCAGTGCACTGCATGCTGTTGATGGGTGACAGTGTTCACACTGCAGATACCAATATTGATGGCAGCTTGTCAGTGCACTGCATGCTGTTGATGGGTGACAGTGTTCACACTGCAGATACCAATATTGATGGCAGTTTGTCAGTGCACTGCATGCTGTTGATGGGTGACCGTGTTCACACTGCAGATACCAATATTGATGGCAGCTTGTCAGTGCACTGCATGCTGTTGATGGGTGATACTGTTCACACTGCAGATACCAATATTGATGGCAGCTTGTCAGTGCACTGCATGCTGTTGATGGGTGATACTGTTCACACTGCAGATACCAATATTGATGGCAGCTTGTCAGTGCACTGCATGCTGTTGATGGGTGACAGTGTTCACACTGCAGATACCAATATTGATGGCAGCTTGTCAGTCAGTGCACTGCATGCTGTTGATGGGTGACCGTCTTCACACTGCAGATACCAATATTGATGGCAGTTTGTCAGTGCACTGCATGCTGTTGATGGGTGACAGTGTTCACACTGCAGATACCAATATTGATGGCAGCTTGTCAGTCAGTGCACTGCATGCTGTTGATGGGTGATACTGTTCACACTGCAGATACCAATATTGATGGCAGCTTGTCAGTGCACTGCATGCTGTTGATGGGTGACCGTGTTCACACTGCAGATACCAATATTGATGGCAGCTTGTCAGTCAGTGCACTGCATGCTGTTGATGGGTGATACTGTTCACACTGCAGATACCAATATTGATGGCAGCTTGTCAGTGCACTGCATGCTGTTGATGGGTGACAGTGTTCACACTGCAGATACCAATATTGATGGCAGCTTGTCAGTGCACTGCATGCTGTTGATGGGTGACCGTGTTCACACTGCAGATACCAATATTGATGGCAGCTTGTCAGTGCACTGCATGCTGTTGATGGGTGACCGTGTTCACACTGCAGATACCAATATTGATGGCAGCCTGTCAGTGCACTGCACGCTGTTGATGGGTGATACTGTTCACACTGCAGATACCAATATTGATGGCAGCTTGTCAGTGCACTGCATGCTGTTGATGGGCGACCGTGTTCACACTGCAGATACCAATATTGATGGCAGCTTGTCAGTGCACTGCATGCTGTTGATGGGTGATTCTGTTCACACTGCAGATACCAATATTGATGGCAGCTTGTCAGTCAGTGCACTGCATGCTGTTGATGGGTGACAGTGTTCACACTGCAGATACCAATATTGATGGCAGTTTGTCAGTCAGTGCACTGCATGCTGTTGATGGGTGACCGTGTTCACACTGCAGATACCAATATTGATGGCAGCTTGTCAGTGCACTGCATGCTGTTGATGGGTGATACTGTTCACACTGCAGATACCAATATTGATGGCAGCTTGTCAGTGCACTGCATGCTGTTGATGGGTGACAGTGTTCACACTGCAGATACCAATATTGATGGCAGCTTGTCAGTGCACTGCATGCTGTTGATGGGTGACCGTGTTCACACTGCAGATACCAATATTGATGGCAGCTTGTCAGTGCACTGCATGCTGTTGATGGGTGATACTGTTCACACTGCAGATACCAATATTGATGGCAGTTTGTCAGTGCACTGCATGCTGTTGATGGGTGACAGTGTTCACACTGCAGATACCAATATTGGTGGCAGCTTGTCAGTGCACTGCATGCTGTTGATGGGTGACAGTGTTCACACTGCAGATACCAATATTGATGGCAGCTTGTCAGTGCACTGCATGCTGTTGATGGGTGATACTGTTCACACTGCAGATACCAATATTGATGGCAGTTTGTCAGTGCACTGCATGCTGTTGATGGGTGACAGTGTTCACACTGCAGATACCAATATTGATGGCAGCTTGTCAGTGCACTGCATGCTGTTGATGGGTGACCGTGTTCACACTGCAGATACCAATATTGATGGCAGCTTGTCAGTCAGTGCACCTCATGCTGTTGATGGGTGACAGTGTTCACACTGCAGATACCAATATTGATGGCAGCTTGTCAGTGCACTGCATGCTGTTGATGGGTGACAGTGTTCACACTGCAGATACCAATATTGATGGCAGCTTGTCAGTGCACTGCATGCTGTTGATGGGTGACAGTGCTCACACTGCAGATACCAATATTGATGGCAGCTTGTCAGTCAGTGCACTGCATGCTGTTGATGGGTGACAGTGTTCACACTGCAGATACCAATATTGATGGCAGCTTGTCAGTGCACTGCATGCTGTTGATGGGTGACAGTGTTCACACTGCAGATACCAATATTGATGGCAGCTTGTCAGTCAGTGCACTGCATGCTGTTGATGGGTGACAGTGTTCACACTGCAGATACCAATATTGATGGCAGCTTGTCAGTGCACTGCATGCTGTTGATGGGTGACAGTGTTCACACTGCAGATACCAATATTGATGGCAGCTTGTCAGTGCACTGCATGCTGTTGATGGGTGATACTGTTCACACTGCAGATACCAATATTGATGGCAGTTTGTCAGTGCACTGCATGCTGTTGATGGGTGATACTGTTCACACTGCAGATACCAATATTGATGGCAGTTTGTCAGTGCACTGCATGCTGTTGATAGGTGACAGTGTTCACACTGCAGATACCAATATTGATGGCAGCTTGTCAGTCAGTGCACTGCATGCTGTTGATGGGTGACAGTGTTCACACTGCAGATACCAATATTGATGGCAGCTTGTCAGTGCACTGCATGCTGTTGATGGGTGATACTGTTCACACTGCAGATACCAATATTGATGGCAGTTTGTCAGTGCACTGCATGCTGTTGATGGGTGATACTGTTCACACTGCAGATACCAATATTGATGGCAGTTTGTCAGTGCACTGCATGCTGTTGATAGGTGACAGTGTTCACACTGCAGATACCAATATTGATGGCAGCTTGTCAGTCAGTGCACTGCATGCTGTTGATGGGTGACAGTGTTCACACTGCAGATACCAATATTGATGGCAGCTTGTCAGTGCACTGCATGCTGTTGATGGGTGATACTGTTCACACTGCAGATACCAATATTGATGGCAGTTTGTCAGTGCACTGCATGCTGTTGATAGGTGACAGTGTTCACACTGCAGATACCAATATTGATGGCAGTTTATAGAGAAATACAGCACAGAACAGGCCCTTCGGCCCACGATGTTGCGCCGAACTTTTGTCCTAGGTTAATCATAGAATTTTGGACAATTTGTCATGGCCAATCCACCCAACCTGCACATCTTTGGACTGTGGGAGGAAACCGGAGTACCCGGAGGAAACCCACGCAGTCACGGGGAGGATGTGCAGACTCCACACAGACAGTGACCCAAGTCGAAATCGAACTTGGGACCCTGGACCTGTGAAGCAATTGTGCTATCCACAATGCTACCGTGCTGCCCTTAAGAAGTTAACCTACACTCCCTTATTCTACCCTAATCCAAGTACCTATCCAATAGCCGCTTGAAGGTCCATAAATGTTCCGACTCAACTACTACCACAGGCAGTGCATTCCATGCCCCCACTACTCTCTGGGTAAAGAACCTACCTCTGACATCCCCTCTATATCTTCCACCATTTATCTTAAATTTATGTCCCCTTGTAATGGTGTGTTCCACCCGGGGAAAAAGTCTCTGACTGTGTACTCTATCTATTCCCCTGATCATCTTATAAACCTCTATCAAGTCGCCCCTCATCCTTCTCCGTTCTAATGAGAAAAGGCCTAACACCCTCAATCTTTCCTCGTATGACCTACTCTCCATTCCAGGCAACATCCTGGTAAATCTCCTTTGCACCTTTTCCAAAGCTTCCACATCCTTCCTAAAATGAGGTGACCAGAACTGCACACAGTACTCCAAATGTGGCCTGACCAAGGTTTTGTACAGCTGCATCATCACCTCACGGCTCTTAAATTCAATCCCTCTGCTAATGAACGCTAGCACACCATAGGCCTTCTTCACAGCTCTATCCACTTGAGTGGCAACTTTCAAAGAACAATGAACATAGACCCCAAGATCTCTCTGCTCCTCCACATTGCCAAGAACCCTACCATTAACCCTGTATTCCGCATTCAGATTTGTCCTTCCAAAATGGACAACCTCACACTTGTCAGGGTTAAACTCCATCTGCCACTTCTCAGCCCAGCTCTGCATTCTATCTATGTCTCTTTGAAGCCGACAACAGCCCTCCTCACTATCCACAACTCCACCAATCTTCGTATCATCTGCAAATTTACTGACCCACCCTTCAACTCCCTCATCCAAGTCGTTAATGAAAATCACAAACAGCAGAGGACCCAGAACTGATCCCTGCGGTACGCCACTGATAACTGGGCTCCAGGCTGAATATTTGCCATCCACCACAACTCTCTGTCTTCTATCGGTTAGCCAGTTTGTTATCCAACTGGCCAAATTTCCCACTATCCCATGCCTCCTTACTTTCTGCATAAGCCTACCATGGGGAACCTTATCAAATGCCTTACTAAAATCCATGTACACTACATCCACTGCTTTACCTTCATCCACATGCTTGGTCACCTCCTCAAAGAATTCAATAAGACTTGTAAGGCAAGACCTACCCCTCACAAATCCGTGCTGACTATCCCTAATCAAGCAATGCCTTTCCAGATGCTCAGAAATCCTATCCCTCAGTACCCTTTCCATTACTTTGCCACTCTCCAATCCTCTGGTACCACCCCTGTTGACAGCGAGGACGAAAAGATCATTGCCAACGGCTCTGCAATTTCATTTCTTGCTTCCCAGAGAATCCTTGGATATATCCCGTCAGGCCCGGGGGACTTGTCTATCCTCAAGTTTTTCAAAACGCGCAACACATCTTCCTTCCTGACAAGTATCTCCTCAAGCTTATCAGTCTGCTTCACGCTGTCCTCTCCAACAATATGGCCCCTCTCATTTGTAAATACTGAAGAAAAATACTTGTTCAAGACCTCTCCTATCTCTTCAGACTCAATACACAATCTCCCGCTACTGTCCTTAATCGGACCTACTCTCACTCTAGTCATTCTCATATTTCTCACGTATGTGTAAAAGGCCTTGGGGTTTTCCTTGATCCTACCCGCCAAAGATTTTTCATGCCCTCTCTTAGCTCTCCTAATCCCTTTCTTCAGTTCCCTCCTGGCTATCTTGTATCCCTCCAGCGCCCTGTCTGAACCTTGTTTCTTCAGCCTTACATAAGTCTCCTTCTTCCTCTTAACAAGACATTCAACCTCTCTTGTCAACCATGGTTCCCTCACTCGACCATCTCTTCCCTGCCTGACAGGGACATACATATCAAAGACACGCAGTACCTGATCCTTGAACAAGTTCCACATTTCACTTGTGTCCTTCCCTGACAGCCTATGTTCCCAACTTCTGCACTTCAATTCTTGTCTGACAGCATTGTATTTACCCTTCCCCCAATTATAAACCTTGCCCTGTTGCTCGCACCTATCCCTCTCCATTACTAAAGTGAAAGTCACAGAATTGTGGTCAGTACCTCCAAAATGCTCCCCCACTAACAAATCTATCACCTGCCCTGGTTCATTACCAAGTACTAAATCCAATATGGCCTCCCCTCTGGTCGGACAATCTACATACTGTGTTAGAAAAGCTTCCTGGACACACTGCACAAACACTACCCCATCCAAACTATTTGATCTAAAGAGTTTCCACTCAATGTTTGGGAAGTTGAAGTCGCCCATGACTACTACCCTGTGACTTCTGCACCTTTCCAGAATCTGTTTCCCAATCTGTTCCTCCACATCTCTGCTGCTATTGGGGGGCCTATAGAACACTCCCAACAAGGTGACTGCTCCTTTCCTATTTCTAACTTCAACCCATATTACCTCAGTAGGCAGATCCCCCTCGAACTGCCTTTCTGCAGCTGTTATACTATCTCTAATTAACAATGCCACCCCCCCACCTCTTTTACCATCCTCCCTAATCTTGTTGAAACATCTATAACCAGGGACCTCCAACAACCATTTCTGCCCCTCTTCTATCCAAGTTTCCGTGATGGCCACCACATCGTAGTCCCAAGTACCGATCCATGCATTAAGTTCACCCACCTTATTCCTGATGCTTCTTGCATTAAAGTATACACACTTCAACCCATCTCCTTGCCTGCAAGTACTCTCCTTTGTTATTGTTACCTTCCCCACTGCATCACTACGTGCTTTGGCGTCCTGACTATCGTCTACCTTATTTGCTGGACTACAGATCCGGTTCCCATTCCCCTGCCAAATTAGTTTAAACCCTCCCGAAGAGTACTAGAAAACCTCCCCCCCAGGATATTGGTGCCCCTCTGGTTCAGATGCAACCCGTCCTGCTTGTACAGGTCCCACCTTCCCCAGAATGCGCTCCAATTATCCAAATACCTGAAGCCCTCCCTCCTACACCATTCCTGCAGCCACGTGTTCAACTGCACTCTCTCCCTATTCCTAGCCTCGCTATCACGTGGCACCGGCAACAAACCAGAGATGACAACTCTGTCTGTCCTGGCCCTTAACTTCCAGCCTAACTCCCTAAACTTGTTTATTACCTCCACACCCTTTTTCCTACCTACATCGTTGGTACCAATGTGCACCACGACTTCTGGCTGCTCACCCTCCCCCTTCAGGATCCTGAAGACACGATCAGAGACATCCCTGGCCCTGGCACCCGGGAGGCAACATACCTTTCGGGAGTCTCGCTCGCGACCACAGAATCTCCTATCTATTCCCCTAACCATTGAATCTCCTATTACTATTGCTTTTCTATGCTCCCCCCTTCCCTTCTGAGCCCCAGAGCCAGACTCAGTGCCAGAGACCTGGCCGCTGGGGCCTTCCCCCGGTAGGTCATCCCCCCCAACAGCATCCAAAACGGTATACTTGTTTTGAAGGGGAATGGCCACGAGGGATCCCTGCACTGTCTGCCTGTTAGTTTTCTTTCCCCTGACTGTAACCCAGCTACTCTTGTCCAGTACCTTTGGTGTGGCTACCTCCCTGTAACTCTTCTCTATGACCCCCTCTGCCTCCCGGATGATCCGAAGTTCATCCAGCTCCAGCTCCAGTACCTTAACACGGTCTCTGAGGAGCTGGAGTTGGGTGCACTTCCCGCAGGTATAGTCAGCGGGGACACCAGTGGTATCCCTCACCACCCACATCCTACAGGAGGAGCATGCAACTGCCCTAGCCTCCATCCCCTCTTACTTTACAGAATTAGCTGCCCTGTGGACCAACTGGACCTCCGCCCTCCGACTCTGCTCCCAGTCAGCTGTACTCTAAACTCCTGGTTCCCTTCACGCTCTTTGATAAATATAGGAAATTAAATGAAAGGAGTACCTTACTCCCTCCTCACCTAACTCCCTCAGTCACCAAACTCTCACTGTAGCACTCAAATGCCACAAGCTCAGCACTCCCTCAGTCACCAAACTCTCACTGTAGCACTCAAATGCCACAAGCTCAGCACTCCCTCAGTCACCAAACTCTCACTGTAGCACTCAAATGCCACAAGCTCAGCACTCAGTGCAAACAAAGTCTGCACTGTATCTAGCCCCTATTTATACTGTGACTCTAGCTTCTAAAAACTGGCCTAATGCAATTAACTAATTAACAAGCTCCAGCTGCAAGTAAGTCCAAGTAGAACCTTGTTTAAAGCTGATTCAAAATTCACCTTCTTATAGACCAAACAGCAACTTTTAAGTTAATTAACTAAATAAAAGAAATACTAGACTTTAAATAACCCTTATACTCCCTCAGTCACCAAACTCTCACTGTAGCACTCAAATGCCACAAGCTCAGCACTCAGTGCAAACAAAGTCTGCACTGTATCTAGCCCCTATTTATACTGTGACTCTAGCTTCTAAAAACTGGCCTAATGCAATTAACTAATTAACAAGCTCCAGCTGCAAGTAAGTCCAAGTAGAACCTTGTTTAAAGCTGATTCAAAATTCACCTTCTTATAGACCAAACAGCAACTTTTAAGTTAATTAACTAAATAAAAGAAATACTAGACTTTAAATAACCCTTATACTCCCTCAGTCACCAAACTCTCACTGTAGCACTCAAATGCCACAAGCTCAGCACTCAGTGCAAACAAAGTCTGCACTGTATCTAGCCCCTATTTATACTGTGACTCTAGCTTCTAAAAACTGGCCTAATGCAATTAACTAATTAACAAGCTCCAGCTGCAAGTAAGTCCAAGTAGAACCTTGTTTAAAGCTGATTCAAAATTCACCTTCTTATAGACCAAACAGCAACTTTTAAGTTAATTAACTAAATAAAAGAAATACTAGACTTTAAATAACCCTTATACTCCCTCAGTCACCAAACTCTCACTGTAGCACTCAAATGCCACAAGCTCAGCACTCAGTGCAAACAGTTTGTCAGTGCACTGCATGCTGTTGATGGGTGACAGTGTTCACACTGCAGATACCAATATTGATGGCAGTTTGTCAGTGCACTGCACGCTGTTGATGGGTGATACTGTTCACACTGCAGATACCAATATTGATGGCAGCTTGTCAGTGCACTGCATGCTGTTGATGGGTGACAGTGTTCACACTGCAGATACCAATATTGATGGCAGCTTGTCAGTCAGTGCACTGCATGCTGTTGATGGGTGACAGTGTTCAAACTGCAGATACCAATATTGATGGCAGCTTGTCAGTCAGTGCACTGCATGCTGTTGATGGGTGATACTGTTCACACTGCAGATACCAATATTGATGGCAGCTTGTCAGTGCACTGCATGCTGTTGATGGGTGACCGTGTTCACACTGCAGATACCAATATTGATGGCAGCCTGTCTGTGCACTGCACGCTGTTGATGGGTGATACTGTTCACACTGCAGATACCAATATTGATGGCAGCTTGTCAGTGCACTGCATGCTGTTGATGGGCGACCGTGTTCACACTGCAGATACCAATATTGATGGCAGCTTGTCAGTGCACTGCATGCTGTTGATGGGTGATACTGTTCACACTGCAGATACCAATATTGATGGCAGCTTGTCAGTGCACTGCATGCTGTTGATGGGTGATACTGTTCACACTGCAGATACCAATATTGATGTCAGCTTGTCAGTGCACTGCATGCTGTTGATGGGTGACCGTGTTCACACTGCAGATACCAATATTGATGGCAGCTTGTCAGTGCACTGCATGCTGTTGATGGGTGACAGTGTTCACACTGCAGATACCAATATTGATGGCAGCTTGTCAGTGCACTGCATGCTGTTGATGGGTGATACTGTTCACACTGCAGATACCAATATTGATGGCAGCTTGTCAGTGCACTGCATGCTGTTGATGGGTGACCGTGTTAACACTGCAGATACCAATATTGATGGCAGCTTGTCAGTGCACTGCACGCTGTTGATGGGTGACAGTGTTCACACTGCAGATACCAATATTGATGGCAGCTTGTCAGTCAGTGCACTGCATGCTGTTGATGGGTGATACTGTTCACACTGCAGATACCAATATTGATGGCAGCTTGTCAGTGCACTGCACGCTGTTGATAGGTGACAGTGTTCACACTGCAGGATACGCCATAGTGATTATGGAAAAATAATTTACTATCCATTACAGGCATCTCTGGAACTTTGCTCTTGAACACTTAGGTGATTAATTTGCTTTCACTGCAGATGTCAATGGCCACTTCCAAACAAATTATCATCACGTGACCTGCCACCGTGGCTACATTGATGGTAATCTGGTTCCCTCTAATGTTGCTCTAGGAGTGCTGGAGGTGATGCATTTTCCTACTTGCTCTTGGTTTCATCAACTCAGAGATCTCACAAAACTGTGACTACTCCTCTTTTGTAGGATAGGTGAGGCATTATATCTTGATAACAATATTCTTTTATTGTCACAAGTGTGAAGTTACTTTGAAAAGCCCCTCGTCGCTACATTCCGGCCCCTGTTCGGGTAAGCTGGTATGGGAATTGAACCCGCGCTGCTGGCCTTGTCCTGCATCACAAACCAGCTGTCTAGCCCACTGAGCTAAACCAGCCCTCATACCCTTCCATGAGAAATAAAACAATGGCCTGGATTTTGTGGTAACAGTAACGGTGAGATTATCAGTGCTCAGTGTTTTTAAGCAGTAAATCTCATCATTTGATTACAGTTATCGTATATGGTCATGTTATTCTACTGTACCTTTCACTCTCCTAGATAGGTTACAAGAAAAAGCTCAGCATGTCATCATTCTCTCATGTCTTGCCAGCAGTTATCCTGCCACTAACACCTATGTAGAGATTTTCTTTATTTGCCATAATTTCTGTCTTTAAAAACTCAAGTTTGACATCATTGATTATTTCTCACTTTGTGTAACCTTTTCTGCTCAAGTTGGTGGTATCGCAAACAGTGGGACTTGTAACAATAGTAATAAAATTATCTTCAATATTCAGTATAAATTACACAATCTTTTGGTAACAGGAGCATTGTTTTAGCATAATCATTAATTCACTAGAAGTTTTTATGGAAGGAGTTATCATCCCATCTTTAAACAGATTAATACCTTTCCAGCACTGAAGATAATTTAGTCGATTTCAGTTTAAAAAATAAGTTTATTCAAAAAATAGACGTATTTTCCAATTGAATATTTTTCATACACATTACTCAATGAAAAGTATCGTGTTCAAATTTTAGCTGGAGAAAATTCAGTACTCGGATGGTTAAACTCAACATGATTTGGACGATAAAATGCTTTTCTTTATCATCTGCAAGTGATTGATTTCTAGTTAGTGCAACAAGCTAACATGACATAATTCGTTTGATTTTGAAGAATGATTTTTATTTCCACAGAGGGCTCTCGCTCCAGTTCTAGTTATCCTGTTGTGCAGTGACACTGTTCAGTGAAAAATTGACAATGAGCAGCATGCAAGAAAATGGGCTGTGATGGAGACTCCTGTGTTGGATGAGGAGTTGGACATTTCCGAAGGAACCTGACAAAATCAGCTAGGGTGGGGGGTACAGAATGTGATTAAATTAGGTGGTAATTGGATGGTTGTGTGAGGAACGATTATGTTCGGAATGGTGTGGCATGGATAGATTTCAAGATTCTGCCGTGAGATGTTTGTTTGCGGGAGGAATCTCTCGTGAATGATTTCTGATTGGGTTTGTTGTGGGATTAGTTATAGTTTGGTCGGGGTGGATCAGCTATAATGGTTTGGTTGTGCTGGAATGGCTGGACTAGTTATCACAGTGATCAGTTGTGGTAATCGGCTTTAGTCACTTTTAGTCGTGACAGGATCAAGTATGATGTGTTAGTTTTGACAGGGCCAGATGTGACTTTGTCAAGGTTGGTTATGACAGAATAAGTTGAGATGGGGTCAATTGTGACAGTATAAGTCATGATAGATTTGTTGTGATGGAGTCAGCAATGGTGACTTAATTGTTATGGAGTCAATTGTGACAGCTGGGCTTTATCAGTTAGTTGTGACAATATTAGTGTTGATGGGACGGCGTAGCAGGGTTAGTTGTGATGGTTAGGTTTTATTGAAGTTGCTTATGATGGATGTGGCTGTGGGGAAAATTTCATTGGGGTTGCTTATAGTGGAGACAATTGTGGCCCGGTGCTTATTGGGGTTGATTGTGACAGGATTGGTTTTGACAGTCAGAGTTTTCCAGGGATTGCTACGATGGATTTTGATGAGAGTTGATTATGAGGTCGTATTTGTTTGTGGGGTAGTATTTGACAGGGTCGTTGTGAAAAAGTTGCTAAGTGTAATGTGATCTGGAACGGATTGGGATTAATGGATCCAATTGTAATGCAGTTGGTTTGAAACAGAGACATATACAGCATCTCTAGTGTTTTCAGATTTTGTTTCAGTTTTTAAGTGCCTGCGATCTTTTGCTTTTTGTTGACATTCATTTGTGTCAAATCCATTATGAATGATTTATTTATAGTTTATATTTTGTGGAATAGGTTTGACATGGTAAATTTGTGGGGGGAAATGGTTGTGATGGAAGGTTCTGATGTGCAGGCTTTCACTTTTATACAATAACTTTCCATCAAGAAATATTTGACTAAATTACTTTTTAATGAAATTCTGTGTAATCATTGAGTCGCTGCTTGTTTTTCTGGTATGATTACTGTTTTGTTCAAATGAACATGTCATGCTGAGAGACTTGTCCATTGTGTGATGACCAAATATACAAATGCACCCCGACTGTAAGAGTGGGAATGAGAATGGACTTGTCAGAAGAAATACTGTTCTCTGGTTAAGTAAAATCAACAGGGAGCTAATTGAAATAATCAAAATGTTGCAAAATAAGAAAATAAGGGACTGCTGGTATAAAAATTATTGTGTGGAGGATTATGGCAAATGCATACCTGGAAAGGATTTTATCGACGCGACAAGAATATCTCTTGCCTGCCAGGTGGAATGCCATTGCCTGCTCAGTGGTGTTCAGTGCCTCTTGGGTACTTACTTGGCCACAGGCGGCCCTTCACAAGATCAAGAACCCTTTGGGGTGGAAGTCCACTGCCCATCCCCTCTCACCCTGCTCACCGAGAGTTGCTGACGAATCAGAGGCTGGCAGCTGTTTTGCTCACCGGTGCCACCAGGGAGGCAGTAGCTACTACCTGAATGACAGTCACCAGAGGTTGATGATCGAGGGATGGGTGTATTTTCCCAGTTTGGGGGGGGGGGGGGGGGAGAGGGGGGGGGGGGGGGGAGAGGAGGGGGGAGGGGGGGAGGAGGGGGGAAGGTGAGAGGAATCAGAGGTAAGAATGATGGGGCCTTTAATCGCTTCCCACTCCTCCTTTTGATAGGTCTCTTGAGCATGCACTGGGTGTAATTAACAAGGGGCAACCACCCTCCTCCTAAGAGCCACAAGCAGCCAAATTGTGTCACCTGCTGTTCACACCCCTCGCTGACAGGTCGGCCTGTAGCTGAGTTAATATCAATGGCAGCAGGGTGAGGCTCTTAAGCAATCATTCATTGGTCATTGAAGGGTCTCAATTGACAGCAGGATGGGAAGTCCGATCATGGTCCTTCCTGCCTCAGACTTAATCTTGGCAGAGGTGGGAAGACAGTGGGGCACTCGCCTGCCACCCCCTTGCCTGATTTAATACCCTCACCACCTCCAAACACATATCATGAGAGGCGCCATAAATTCCCCCCTTTCAATTTTTTATTCTTTCCTTTTGGTCTGGTGAAATTTAAATTGATTACATTCTGGTATCAATTAAAATTCTGAAAGCTGCACCCATAACCACTTCAGGTACAAGTCCGCTGACTTGGGTTTAATTTGCAGGTAAATTACTCATTCCTAATAATTTGGTCTAGCTGAGCAACACAATAAAGCTGAAATGTGCCAGCAAAGTCAACCATCTTGATTGACAACAAAACCTAGATTCTTATTCCTTTTAATATAGCCAAGGTTGGTCACGTACTTTATGAAAACTATTGCTGCAGCATTTCAAATGCCGCCAATGGAATTACCATCACCAAATCCCCCACTATCAACATCCTGGGGGTTACCATTGATCAGAAACTGAACTGGACTAGCCATATAACAAGAGCAGATCAGGGGCTAGGAATCCTGCAGCGAGTAACTTACTTCCTGACTCCCCAAGTCTGTCCACCATCTACAAGGCACATTCCATGAGTAGAATGAAATCATATCCACTTGCCTGGATAAGTGCAGCTCCAACAACACTCAAGAAGCTCGACACCATCCAGGCCAAAGCAGCCCGATTGATTGGCACCCCATCCACAAACATTCAATCCCTCCACCATCGATGCACAGTAGCATCAGTGTGTACCATCTACAGGATGCACTGCAGGAATTCACTAGGGCTTCTTAGGCAGCACCTTCCAAACCTATGACCACTAACACCACCACCTGGAGGTTCCCGTCCAAGTCACTCACCATCCTGACTTGGAAATGTATCACCATTCCCTCATTGTTGCTGGGTCAAAATCCTGGAACTCCCTTCCGAGGTGTACCAACGTGCACAGTAGGTGTACCAATGCCACATGAACTGCGGCAGTTCAAGAAGGCAGCTCACCATCACCATTTCAAGGAAAATTAGGGATGGGCAACAACTGTTGGCCTAGCCAGGGAAGCCCACATCCCGTAAAAATTAATTTAAAAAAGAATAAAGGTGAAATGAAAATAAAAACAGAATTATTGTCAACTTGTTGAAATGTCACTGAAATGGTACTCTATCCAATCAAGGTAATCTGCTTAATTGGACTCGGGCTGTGGCCCATGCTGGCAAGACCAGATTTATTGATCTCCCCGAGTTGCCCTGAGAATGTGGCAACCTTCTCTTTGAATTTCCGCTCACACTGTGTTGGCACCTCACTTGGGGAATACCCTGAATGCTTCAGGAGCATTTCCCCCAAGATGGCACTTCCCCATCCCTCTGTGCTACCAGTGCAACCGAGCCCAGCCCCTCTAGCACCTCCCCTCTCCTCTCCTCCCTGGGCTCGGGGATCCCTTCCCACACAAAAACTCTAGGACATACCTTCTTGGGGCAGATCCTCTCCAACCTTCTTTCTGCGGTACCAGCAGGGCTCACTACATGAGCCATGGTGCTGCCTAGAGTGATAGAGCTGCCAGCCCATCAGAATGGCCAGCACCTCCCAAAAGCAAGTTAGTCCACCCACAGCATGTCATTTTCACAGGGTGGGCTAGCACAGAGCAATTTAGCTTCAGGCTGACTTTACTTCTGGGGGCATGCAAGCACACTACCCCCCACTCCTATAAAATGCAACCTGTTATAACTATAATAGAAATAAAATCTTATGATAAGCACTTCAGTGAGGTTCTCTACTGTAACTAGAAACTTTTTACTTTCATGGGGTTTATCTGTTCACTAATATTTGCTCTGAACTTCGTGTTATTTAATATTTCAACATTACTTCTGTACAGGTTTTGATAAAGGGTGCCAGGAATTTGAAATGTCTTGGTTTGGATGTGATTGCATGAAGCAGACATGGTAGCACTGACTTAATGTTACAAACCAAATGTAGCCATGGCTTAATTGATTAATTGGGTAATTGATTAGTTTTCAAGCTGACAGCTCAATTAGCAAGATTGATAATCTTTATACCCCTAACTTGTATTTACTGATAAAGGGGGAAAAAACTACACTGTATTGACAAAATGGTCTCAATAAATGAGTTGTTATTGACATTACATGGAAGTGTTACCTTAGTATATTTTTTAATAGAAGCATAGGACACCAGGCTGGTTAGCTTAGTTGGATAGACGGTTCGCAGGCCACTCAGAATAACACTAGCAGCATAGGGTTTGATTCCCATTCTGGCTGAAGTAGGCTTGGGGCCTGCCTCAATGCCCTGCTATGGAGTAAAGGTCACTGTGTAAACCTTGGTTGGATTATTCTCAAATGATCAAGGATGCTCCTTGCAAAAGCAGGCACTAACTTACCGAACAAAACAATTTCTAAAGAAGGACATTGCAAAATTTAGCGACAGGTTAAATTGGCACACAGGACACCAGCATGAAAATGGCAGAAGAATTACCAACAGCTGAATCAGATTTCTCAAAGTTGTGCTCATTTTTACTCACTCAGTAAACGGAATCAGAACCAAAACACCCAAGTTCAAGTTCTCCCAGACTATGCCCTCGCTTTTATAATCCCCAAACTTTAAATTCCCAAGCTTTATGTTATCTGATTGATACTTCCTGAGAATTCATATCTTCGTTCCAATCTATTTTCAACCTTGGTGGAATCCTGTCCTCTAAATATTGGTCCTTCACTTAAATACCTCAATAAAAAAATTATTTTATTTTGGATATAATTCACTGCATCCATTTTATCAATTTCTTTCAGTTACTTATAAAATTTGAATCATGTTCCCCACCCAGGTAATCATTTATCAATGAGAATGGATTCGCAGGGGGTAATTTTCAACTCTCACAACTGGGCACCAACGTAGGAGAGAAACCGTCTAGTATTAATTCATGCCACTGATTTCAAATATGACAGTGGGTGAGCAAATCGTACTGCAGATTAATGCCTGTGCAGTGGAGTTGAAAATTACCACCACTATATTTGTTCGTTCGTCGGTGAAGAAATAATTGCAATCAATTTTAGTGCTCCCAGCCTGCTCTGACCTGCTCACTTCTGAAAGTTAAATAGAAAGTTTTGAAGCACTTGAAAATGTTTTTCTCAGAAAGTTAATATGGATAGTATCGGTGCCATGCACACTTTTTCTGAAATTAGTTTTTAATTTGTGGAAAATAGTCTCACAGTTTGATTACAAATAGCAACGTGGAAAGTTAAGTGATTATAGAAATACTCCGATATTTTCTTTGTGGGCATTTACACTGAGACTCCTGTATGTTAGCTGCCTGAATAATTCATGACTATTATTATTAGCCAGTGCATGGTTTCAGTGTTGAAATAAGAGCTCGACTTGAGGCAGGGGTTAAGAAAGATATCCCTTGATTAGGGTGTGAGTCTTAAGCCTTCATTGTTTCTTTTTTCTGATTGTTAACAGCTTTCAGCAAAAGGAAATCCTCAATGTATTTCCTCCAAGCTGAATTAAGAGTCTTAGCCAACTGTGTCATCTAGCCTTTCAGCAAAGAGCTAACCTTTCACTTGTTGAAATGGCATGAAATCACTTAGACAGGGGTACTGATCTTTAAAATCTGTGTTACAGTCAAGGTAGTGCCACAACAGACAGATAGTTTTCAATGGAACTGGTTAATTGTGGGACTATGGAAATGTTGCAATTTTACATCAGAATTAAATGGTTGAATTAATACATTAATTAGAATGATGAGCACTTTTAACAGCCGTTACCTCGCAGCTTTTCCAAATGCTCTCCTTCCATTTCCTTCACCAGTCGCTTTTTCATCTTGTAGTGTGTGCATCAATTATTATGCTGCATTGTAAAATATTATTGAATAATACCACCATCAATATTTATTTTCATTTGAAAAATGGCATGAAGAATCATTTAAATAATACCCAGAAAGGAAAACACAGATGGTTAATTAAAATTCATAGGAAAGCAAATCAAAAATTCTAATAGATGAGAAGCACTGACAAAGACCACTGTTACATGATATTTTAATTATGTTGCTTAACTCTTTGAGGGTAACATTATGTTTGCAACCTTCTGTGGCTATCTAAAATGGCCTCCCACAAAGAACACTGGGAGAAATGGTCCAAGTCAGGCTGCAGCTTGCAGACACGCAAAAGCTGCAGCTCAGTTGTTTTTTACAGCCCAGGAAAAAGACCATCTCCAGGGACCCAGGAACAATAGGACTATCCTGTCAATCACATTGTTTACCAGACACAGTGGCACCCCAGCCCCTGCCCCCAATACTTCCAGGCATGGCCACTGAGTGCCCATCCCAAAATCAATGTGGCAGCCCCTGGTTGGACTTGATCGATCAGGGTGATGGAGTCCTGATTAATTAATTGACAATGACCCAGAGACCGCCCACAAATGGGCATGAAAATCCAAGCAGGTTAAAAAGGTGCCGCACCACCTTCGAAGCTCTCTAGACTACAGCCTTCCAGACTACAGCTTTGGCAGCCAACAACAATGGTAAACCCATCACCAGCCAAGAAGAGAACCATCCACAGAGGGACCAGAACAGAGGATGCAGATGACCAGCTACAAGAACTTCAGGACTGCCAGCCTACCAGATCTTGAGGAAATCTGGATACTTTTAAAGTCATCGTACAGCGTAGAAAAGGCCCATCGGCCAACGATTCTGAACCGACAATAACTACCTCTAATCTCGTGCTTATCCCACTTACCATCACTTGTCCCATGTCCATGAATGTGATGGTGTTTCAAGTGATCATCCATATGCTTTTAAAAGGTTGTGAGGTTTCCAGCCTCCACTACCTTCCCAGGCAGTGCATTCCAGATTCTCACCACCCTCTGAGTGAACTTTTTAAAAATCAAATCTCCTCGGAATTTCCTGCCCCTCACCGTAAAACTATACCCCCTTGTGATTGACTCCTGAACCTGTCCAAAGCCCTCATAATCTTATACACCTCAATCATATCACCCCTCAGCCTTCTCTGCTCCAAAGAAAAAATCCAAGCCTATCCAACCTCTCCTTATAGCACAGATGTTCCATCCAGGGCAATATCCTGGTGAATCTCCTCTGTACCACTCCAGTACATTCACCACCTTCCTGTAGTGAAGTTACCAGAACTGCACACAGTACTCCAGCTGTGGCCTGACCAACATTCTGTACTGCTCAAACGTAACCTGTTTGATCTTATATTCCATGCCACAACTGATAAAGACAAGTATCCTTTATGCCTTCTTAACTACGTTATTCACCTGCTCTGCCGCCTACAAGGATCTGTGAACAAGTACCACAAGATCCATTTGTTCCTCGGATTAACAGACGAGTTAGATTTCAAAGACTGACACGGAAAATTGATGGCATTTCATTTTGTCAACAATACAAATGCCAGCTAAGACTAGTTGACACACAAACAAAATTCACTAGTAACAAGTAAAATTTACAGTTTGGTTAGGCCTGCCTTCCTGCAGCATACAATGCACAAATCAGGTAAGCATTTGCGAGTTTTGTCCCAATTGCTATTATATAATCAATTATTATAAGATGGAATAGAACAATCCAGTTTGATTCACTCAACAAATTTGTTTTCCTCCCTCTAAAGGATTGCCTAGGATCAGAAATTCACCCAGTTGGGTAATCACAACTGTGCAGCTGAACAAATTAAAGCATTCCTACACCTTCCTTGTTCCTAATGTGTTACCATCCATAATGTACTTCACTGACAAGGCACTGTGGGCCTAATTGTTATGGAGGAGGCCAATTTGGTAAACTTCCTGACCCGGCAGGAGTGGTACAGAGGAGATTCACCAGGATATTGCCCTGGATGGAACATCTCCTTCAAAAGGTCCCTACCTGTCATAATTTCATCTCACATTTCCTTCCATAAGACATAAGAATTAGGCCACTCGGCCCAGCGAGTCTGCTCCGCCATTCAATCATGGCTGATATTTTTCTCATCCCCATTCTCCTGCCTTCTCACCATAGTCCCTGATCCCCTTATTAATCAATTCCACAAAACTGTTTAATCCAATGACAGTATTCCTGTGTCAAAGTGGAATATGATGGTACATCCTAATACTTGTCATTGGTCATAATAGGTGGGAACAAAGTCTCCCAGGTAGGAAGAAATTGGCTTCCAAAAATGCAGTTAAACTGGGCCAGTTATTTACTGTAGGCATAAGTGAGAACACATCTGTCATCAAGGAAACAATAGGAGAGCATAAAGTGGCCTTTGAGCAAGGAGGACCAAATGATAAAATTAGACATGAGAGCAATATACATCATTCAAATGTGGGCATTCATGATGACTGTTTCATTTCTAGACAGTGAGTTTCGTGTGGATTACTTTATATCCACAAATTACATGCCAGTGTCTGCCAGAGAAATTAGTGAAGAAATGTGCAAGGAAGCGCTGCTCAGTAAAGTGCTCAATTATGTCATGAACGGTTGGTCTAAAGAGTGTGATAGAGAAATTGCAAGTGTATTTCACATCTAGAAATGAACAGAGTATAGATCAAGGCTGTCTCTCATGGCATTTAAGAGCCACTATTCCGCCAAGATTTAGAGTGTTTGTACGAAAACAGTAGCAAGAAGCTATTTTTGGTGTCACAGGTAAATAGAGATACTGAAGAGTTGATGAAAAGTTGTGAAGTGTGTCTCAGAATGAGAAATGATCCAATCAAGACGCCTTTTATTCCATGGTCAAACACAAGAAACCCATGGGAATGAATACTTGTCGATTTTGTTGAAGTGCAAAGGAATGATAGCTAAAGCAAGCGGGTCAAATTTGAGTCTTATGTCTAATATCAAAATTGTCAAAACTATCACTGGTTTGAGAAGTTGGTTCGCAATTTATTGATTGTCAGTGTGGTTGGTGTCGGATAATAGTGCACAGTCCACATCAGAAGAGCTTAAAAATTTCTGACTAAGAATGGAGTCAAACACATTCGAATATCATCATATCACCCAGCATTGAACGATGCTGCAGAAAGAAGTGTCAAGATTGGGAAGAGATCTTTGCAGAAGTATTTGTTCAGCTGACAAGCTGGGCAGTAATTTCCATGTTTCTCTTCAATTTAAGGCTAGACAATTTTCTGCTCTTTTACAGAATAGCCCAATTGTCTACAACAGGTTGCTCACAGCACGATAGCACAATGTTTGCACTGTTGCTTCACAGTGCCAGGGTCCCGGGTTCAATTCCCACTTGGGTCACTGTCTGTGTGGAGCCTGCACATTCTCCCCATGTCTGGCTGGGTTTCCTCTGGGTGCTCCAGTTTCCTCCCACGAGTCCCAAAAGATGTGCTTGTCTCCCTCTGTGTACCCGAACAGGCGCCGTAGTGTGGCGACTCGGGGATTTTCACTGTAACTTCATTGCAGTGTTAATGTAAGCCTACTTATGACACTAATAAATATTATAATTATTATTATTATATGTTTGTGTTTAAACACGCACTTGTCACAAGGTTTACATTGCATAAGCCTGAAGTCATTAGTCAAAGTAAGATAACCTGCAGGTGATTCATGATACATGAAGCATGAAATTTAGAGAGCTCGGTGCTGATTAGCAGCTCGTGGTGAAAAACCACTGAGGTGAGAAGGAGAAGTATGTGTTTGGAGTTGGTGTAATGAGACTTTGAGCATTCTCATTTCTAATGAATATTGAAGGGTGACTATCAGTGTCAAGTAGATGATTTGCTTGAAAGAGAAAATCTGGCAAAGGATGGGAAATCTCTTGTCCAAATTCCTCCCACAGCCCAAATTGGAAATCTGGAAGAAAGTGAAACTCAAAAATAAACATTAAGTTTGCCAATATTACAGAACACACCAGGAGAGCAAAGTGTGTTAGCCGGTTTCCTTTCCCCCTGTATCATGTTTCGCGTTGGCGGGAGGCAGTACACCATTGGCCATTGGCAGGATTTCTGGTCCTACCGCCATCAATTGGATTCCCTATTGAATTCACCCTCTCCCCCACCAGGAAACCCACGAAAGGGATTCACCGTCAGCATATGGGAAGATCCTGCTGGCAAGAATGGCCAGAAAGTCGACCCCACGATCTTTGATTAAGATTAATTTATCAATGTCCTCGTCCTAATCAATAAATGGCTTTGGTGGTCAGAGTTCAGAGTTGACACAGTCAGCGATGTTGAGAGAGCAGAGTCAAGCTAATGGAAAAGGATTGAGATACCCAGACTGAAAGAGAAGGAAGCCTGATAAGATAATTAAAGGTATTGTAAGAAGGAAGAAAAAAAGTTGTTCTTTTCATTATCTCTTGTGAAATGATAATATATTGTTAAACATTCTTTTTACATGTAAGTCACTGTGGTAGTATCAGTCATATATGTTTTGGATGTGATTACAGTTTGTTCATGGTGGTTTAGTCATATTTTATTCTGGGAAATTGTGCGCATGTATCATTTTTCATTTTAATGTTGACATTGTTCAGATGGGGAGGGAGGGTAGTATATTGTAATATCTGAACACTTTGTTATATTGCCTTCCTCCGTTGGGGAGGTGTAAATAAAGTTAGTTTGATAATTGCAGCTTGCAGCCGAGCATGTGTTAGTCTTACTGAGAGCATTACACAATAATGTTCAAGGGAAACAGAAGCAACAGTGTAGCAAGCAGTCACCATCTTTTCAATGTAGCTGTCGAGAATTGTAGCAGTTGCAATGTCTTTAAGAAGCATTTACACAGAATTTGGCAAGGCCAAGAGTGAATTTGATGTATTACACTCTTAAATATGTTCTAGGTTGCAGCAAGAAACTTTGAAATTTATTCCAACCTAATTTTGTACTGAAGATATCAATAAAAGCCACAGCACGTAATGGGATTCAAGATCCTTTTCCGTTTGGTTACTTCTGTTGTTGAGTTATATATTCCCATTTTGTATTGTGACAGCTATAGAGGGCAATTGATCAGCCAATCCCATTTTTTTCAAAAGAGTACAGGTCTGTACTCAAGTGTCAGCTTGGTTCAGTTGGGAGAACTCTGACTGCTGTTTGAGGTTATAGGTTCAAGCTGTGCTCTAGGCTGACAGTATATAATCTAGGCTCATCCTTCAGGGCAACATTTCAGATGAAATGTTCAACAAATTCCAGTGAATATATAAGATCAGAACATCCGATGTGGAAACCTATCTTATTTCCTCAGCCGATAAATCAAAACATTGAGTTGAAATGGTTGTTCATCCTTTTTGCTTTTTGCTGGAAATTTCTCGGTATAAGTAGTTGCCACTTTTACCTTCATCACAGCAATGCTGCACATCAAAAGTAATTCCTTGGTTGTACATTGCTTTTGGGTGTACTTTTGCAAATTTGATTAGGCTCCATATCAATGCAAGTGTCTGTTTGAAGAAACTAGAAATAATTTTGCAGTTAAATTTCCAAGGAACCAGCAAAAAGATTTGATAACATTTAAGTGATCTGATTAACATGCTGATGCCAAATGCACAACTCTGGCAATGAAACAGGACTTTGTATGAGGGTGCATCAATTTTTTGAGGCGGTCACAAAGATGATTGATGAAGGTAGGGCAGTGGATGTTGTCTATATGGACTTCAGTAAGACCTTTGACAAGGTCCCTCATGGCAGACTACAAAAGTTGAAGTAACACGGGATCAGAGGTGAGCTGGCAAGATGGATACAGAACTGGCAAGGTCATAGAATGCAGAGAGTAGCAATGGAAGGGTGTTTTACTGACTGGAGGCCTGTGACGAGTGGTATTCAACAGGGTTCAGTGCTCGGACCTTTGCTGTTCGTAGTATATATAAATGATTTGGAGGAAAATGTAACTGGTCTGATTAGTAAGTTTGCGGACGACACAAAGGTTGGTGGAATTGTGGATAGCGATGAGGACTGTCAGAGGATACAGCAGGGTTTAGACCGTTTGGAGACTTGGGCAGAGAGATGTGAGGTAATGCATTTTGGAAGGTTTAATACAGTTAGGCAATATACAGTGAATGGTGGAACCCTCAAGCGTATTGACGGTCAGAGAGAATCTAGGTGTACAGGTCCACAGGTCACCGAAAGGGGCAACACAGGTGGAGAAGATAGTCAAGAAGGCATACCTTCATTGGCCGGGGCATTGAGTATAAAAATTGGCACGTCATGTTGCAGCTGTATAGAACCTTATTTAGGCCACACTTAGATTATAGTGTTCAATTCTGGTCGCCACACTACCAGAAGTATGTGGAGGCTTTAGAGAGGGTGCAGAAGAGATTTACCAGGATGTTGCCTGGTATGCCTGCCATTAGCTATGAGGAGAGGTTGAATAAACTCGGTTTGTTCTCACTGGAACGAAGGAGGTTGAGGGGTGACCTGATAGAGGTCTACAAAATATAGACAGAGTGGATAGTCAGAGACTTTTTCCCAGGTAGAGGGGTCAATTACTAGGGGGCATAGGTTTAAGGTGCGAGGGGTAAGGTTTAAAGGAGATGTATGAGTTAAGTCTTTTACACAGTGGGTAGTGGGTGCCTGGAACTTGCTGCCGGAGGAGGTGATGGAAGCAGGGACGATAGTGACATTTAAGGGGCATCTTGACAAATGCATGAATAGGATGGGAATTGAGGGATATGGAGCCCGGAAGTGTAGAAGATTTTAGTTAAGACGGGCAGCATGGTCGCACAGGCTTAGAGAGCCGAAGGGCCTGTTCCTGTGCTGTACTTTTATTTGTTCCTTGTTCTTTGTTCTACCCAAAATCAGCCCAAAGGGTGAAAAGATTCTAGAACATTAAGCCCAAATTACATCCAGTTCATTTGTACTTCCACAATCTTTTGCACCAGTTTAATATAAGACCCCGTGGCAACAGCACCCGGCTGCAATACAGGCCTTGACCAATCTACCCCAAATTGACTGAATCAACATTTTGAATTTTCACCAATTGCTCTTCTCTGCAAGCCATCTGTGTGGTTTTCCTCCAGGTACTCCGCGTTTCTCGCACAAGTATGAAAAAATGAAAATGAAATGAAAATCGCTTATTGTCACGAGTAGGCTTCAATGAAGTTACTGTGAAAAGCCCCTAGTCGCCACATTCCGGCGCCTGTCCGGGGAGGCTGGTACGGGAATCGAACCGTGCTGCTGGCCTGCTTGGTCTGCTTTAAAAGCCAGCGATTTAACTCAGTGAGCTAAACCAGTACTGAAAGACATGTTTGTTAGGTGAATTGGATATTCTGAATTTTCCCTCTGTGTACCCGAACAGGCGCCGGAGTATGGCAACCAGGGGATTTTCACAGTAACTTCATTGCAATGTTAATGTAAGCCTGCTTGTGGCAATAATAAAGATTATTATTATCAAGGAGGGTTTTAAAATTAAGCACTTTTAAGGAAACTAATAGCATGTTTTAAAAGCTTCTTATTTTGTTAATTTACTAAGGGGCTGATTGCCATATACTAAGATAACTAGTGAATTATTCCGCATGTTTTTTTAAAGTAATTTTCAGCTAGTTTAAAATCAGGTTGCTTGCAGGTAGTTGATTACACACTTCAGTAAAATACTTGTTTTAGATAATCCCAATTTCAAATGTGTTTATCAAACTGTGGCAATAGCACAAAGTGCACCAAATGTTCCTGTGCAAATGTTGATGTATTCTATAAAAGTAAATATGAGTTTGACTTTGATCTTTATCAAGTTTGAGAGCATATTGCATTGAGATTACTGCAGCTGCCTTGCATGATATTATCAAGACCTTTTCTTAATTTCCTTGCTGTACAATGGTGTGTACTAGCAAAGCATTTCAAGTCAGCGTTGCCTCGTACCCGAAAATTATAATTTCCTCAGACCTACCTTCTTCACAGCTACAGGCTCAACTCGAGGTTTACGCCAGCGCTATTTTGTAATTCATTCTGTTTTCTTTCCAATTGCTCAATGTTTCTTCACACAAGATAAAGAGTTGTCAAGTATTCATACTTTCTACGATTGGTACCTTAAATATCTAGCTGATTGACACTTTTAAAGAGCTTTTAAACAGCAGTTTTTAAAAGAAAATTATGAATGTTTCTTAAGCTTTTTCACACACACCATTGTTACAACGGGTTCCATTGGTTCTGTGCAAAGTGTATACTGGGTGAATGGGCATTGAAAGGCAACAGGTTTTTGTGGAAGATATGAGAGGCCTTTGGGCCATGGTTAAGGGGCAGCATTGTAAGGGAATATATGAGGATGTATTAGGTGTGGATGGGGGGGGGGGTGAGCTGGCATGGTGAGTGGGTGGGGCAATAAGGGGATTTGAGGATGAGAGCTGGAGGGCCTCGTATTGAATTAAATAACTGGGACAACGTCCAAGAGACCTGAGGAAGGTCTTTTAATCAGCTAGCCTTGGCAATCGGCAGCCCCTGTGGCAACCTCCAAACTGTTTCTCAGTGGTGGATGGACCCAATTACACCACACATCACTGCTCCCCCTCCGGTGGAATGAAAATCACGTCTTTTGAGACACTTTTTCCTGAGATGGTCATGCCGAGCCAGTAAATTTTCTGACTCATGCTGCCCACCTCTAAGATGAAAATCCAGCCCTCTACCGCTGATCCTCACTTACAAAGTTCCGAAGCTCAGATGATGCTTCCAGAGCAAGAGATAATTGAGTCGCTCTGAATCATGCTATCCTGTGGTTCACTTGTTCGATGTCTTTGGGAATTCAAATATCCAGTGACCAAAACAATGTGGTGTGGCTAGAGTTAGAAAATATAGAGGGAAAAATAAAGTGACAAATACAGTGGGCGGGATTCTCCTTCGGCTGATGCCCGAATCATGAAATGCGTTTGGGTGGATAAACGGTTCCAATACTGAAATTGAGGCAGACTGCAATTTGACCCCAAATTACAGTTCTCCATTACCTTGACAGTGGCGTCAATGCGTTCCAGAATGTATGTACAGTAAATGTCATTGGCATATCATTAGCAGGCCTGACTCGGTATTCTCCGGGGCCTCTGCAATTATCCACCTCCGATGGGCCGAGTTCTCGATGGTGTGGTTGAATTGTGCTTTAAAAATCGTGAAACCGACGCCAAGGCTGATGATTGAGAGAGAGGGGGTATGGAAAGTGTCCAATGTCGCCTTAGTTTGCTGACAGTCGTGCCGCTGGCCGAGGGGGTTTCTTCCAGCGCCGGGGGGGCTAGCGAGGGGTCGCCAGGAGGTGGGCTGTGGGGTTGGGGTGGATGGGCACGCAACACCATTTCCACAGCCGACCTGGCGGCCATACAGCTGCGCACACTGCTGACAGCCCACTGGAAACGTCGGGCCATAGGTCGTCTAGATGTCCCCACAGGGCAACCCTGAGAATTCTGAGAATTCTGAATTCTCCCTCAGTGTACCTGAACAGGCACCGGAATGTGGCGACTAGGGACTTTTCACAGTAACTTCATTGCAGTGTTAATGTTAGCCTACTTGTGATAATAAAAATATTATTATTCTTATTATTAACTAGGTGCCCTCTTGCCGCAGCTGACCCATCAGCAGGATGGGCGCAATCCAGCACAACCAGCCCCCCATCGTGTTGGCTGGGATGAGTGTGTGTGTGCGGTGAGTGAAGTGAGTGAGTGAAGGCTGCAGCTTGTCAGCCTTCTGCATGTCAGTCACAGTCCAGCAAATCCAGCACCATTTCTCATTGGAATCAATTGTGTTCCACGTGGCGCCGGTGCTAGCCCCTCCACAGTTGCTGAATCAGTCCAGGTTCAGTGGAAGTACATGAATCCTGCCCCGGCATCAAAACTTCTCAGGAACGCAGAATCCAGCCCTATAAGAAAAATGTTTTCAAATGATCATGCTAAACCAGTTTTTCTCCAGGTAAATACAAAGTCTGAGACTCTATAACAGCATTATTTAGAAGTGCTTAATCCTGCCATGGATGAATAAAATGACAACAGAAAATATTAACAGAAAATTTACTGAAGTTGCGGAGTACCGTGAGACAAAGATGAAAATATGATGTACCTAAAACCTCAAATATTTAAGTTGTATAAACCTAAGGGAAAATTGCACAATCTGCTTTTTTTCCATTCATGAAAACTGCTCAACATTGCTTACTCTCGATTTTGTCGCTTGTTAGCACTATTAGGCATGCCTTGCTCACATAATAAAAAGTGCTTTAGCCCCTTTTCTGCCAAGTATCCTTCATTAATCCAACAACACAAGTAAATATGCAGGAGTTTTGCTCCTGCAGGATACAGGCTTTAATTCTGATAGATAAGAAGCCAAGAGAATGGCATTCTTCATGAATGGCAATTTAAAGGGGTTTGATATTGCTTAATCGAAAATGTGCATAGTATGCACATTTGGCCAGAATCTCTTTGTTATACAGACAATCAATTACCTTGTTTGAGCATACACCTGGAGAGAACAAGCAAACATTACTTCCCAGAATGCTGATGTTTATCTCAACGGAATGAGCGTCAAGGCACCTGAATACACTGAAGAGAATCATGAGGAAGCACAGTGTGCTCCATGAAAAAGTTGATATTTCATTCCCTTCTAATTTTGCTTGGCTCCAGCCTGTCTCAGTATCAACTCTTGTATGTATGTGCTAAAAACTGGGTAAGCTGTATGTTCCACATTAGGAGGAGAACCCGATCTTGAGAGCTGATAAATTACATCAAATTGGAGAAGCTGGTATTCATTTATTTAGCATCTTGGTATTGTTGGCACAATTGGTGTATGAAGGATGTACAGCTGCTACACACATTCTGTATTTACAAGAACACAAGGGGTAAAATTTTAAGAATGGTGAGAGTGCATTATATTCCGAACAATCACCAACCTTCAGACGCCCACTGTCATTTCACACACTTCAACATCGATTGGAGTGGGTGGGACTTCCGTCTGCCTTTGGAAGGAAATCCGACCTTGGAGAGCTGTTGGCCATTCTGATTGACCGACAGCTCTCCAACCCATCCAGGCACAGAGCTGCAGTGGCCAAAAGAGATACGGCAAAGCTCTGGTTGGAACTAAGTCCCAGAGCATTCTTAAGGTAAGCCAAGAGGGTCCTGGGGGTGGAAGGGTGGTGGATGCTCTGGGAGCTCAGTGGGAGGGAG